>NC_044035.1:225737982-226359649 GCF_901765095.1 Microcaecilia unicolor
AATATCTCGGCTCCGGATTCTTCTGTGGCAGCTCCCTCTATTATGTCAGGGACTAAGCGTCCGTCCCATACCTTTCACATCCATGATGCAATGAGGGTTCTCATTGCAGCACAGTGGGACACCCTGGAGGCGGGGTTGTGTGTGGTGAGGGCCATGGCGTGCTTATATCCTCTACTGGAGGGTGAGAGAGAAGATTTGAGTTTGCCTACGGTGAATTCATTGATCACAGCGGTCACTAAAAGGACTACCTTGCCGGTGGAAGACGGGACGGCGCTTAAAGATCTGCAGGATAGGAAGTTAGAATCTTCTTTAAAGGCATCCTTCGAAGTGGCAGCTTTATGCATGCAGGCGTCGGTCTGCAGGTCCTATGCGGCAGGGCATGTCTATCTTGGGTTCAGAAGGCGACCAACTCGGAAGAGCTGGTAGCGAATGTGCCTGCTCTCGAGGTTGGTCTCATGTATTTGGTGGATTTATTGTATGATGTGTTGCGGGCTTCGGCCAAGGAGCTGGTCTTCACGGAGGTAGCCCGCTGTTGGTTGTGGCTTCGTCACTGGGCAGCGAATACGGCTTCTAAGTCGCGCCTTGCTCCTTTGCCCTTTTGGGGCAAACTTCTGTTTAGTGAGGATCTGTACCGGATAGTTAAGGATCTGGGAGATTCTAAGGGCCATAGTTTGCCGGAGGATAGGCCTAGATCATCTAGGGCGGTCCCTGCTCGGGCTCAATTCCGGGAGGCGGTATCGCCCAGGTAGATCAGTAGTCTTCTCTAAGCCCCGTTTTCCTCAGAAGCAGCAGCAGCCGTTTCGGGGGGAGCGCTGCGAGCTCCAGAAGCACCCCAGGACCTTGTGCCCAATGATGGGGCCTTGGTCCATCTTCCAGAGTTAATAGAGGGACGGCTGTCTCTGTTCCTGGAAGAATGGGCCAGGGTGACGTCAGACGAATGGGTGCTGGACGTAATCCGGGAAGGTTATAAGCTAGAGTTTGCTCGAAATCTGTCAGATTTGTTCTTGGAATCCCCTTGCAAGTCTCCAAGGAAGATGGCTGTGGTCAGGGACACGTTGGAAAGTTTGATTTGCTTAGGGGCCGTGACTCCGGTTCCAGTGGTGCAGCGAGGTCTTGGCCGTTATTCCATCTATTTCGTGGTTCCAAAGAAAGGAGGTTCCTTTCATCCGGTACTGGATCTCAAGGGCGTAAACAAAGCTCTGAGGGTGCATCATTTCCGCATGGAAACTCTGCTAGCGGTTATCGCCGTAGTTCAGCCAGGAGAGTTTCTCACTTCTCTCGATCTCAAGGAGGCTTACTTGCACATTCCATTTGGCCGCCTCATCATCGGTTCCTGCGGTTTGCGGTTCTCGGTCAGCACTTTCAGTTCCAGGCGCTCCCCTTCGGTCTAGCTACGGCTCCTCGCACGTTTTCAAAGATTATGGTGGTAGTCGCAGCGATTCTGTGGCAGCAAGGGGTGCTAGTGCACCCTTATCTCGACGATTGATTGATAAGGGCGTCGTCCTTTCAGGACAGTGTTCAGGCGACAGACCAGGTAGTCAGTCTGTTACGGTCATTGGGGTGGATAGTCAACCTGGAAAAGTCACCTGGATCCTTCTCAGGCCTTGGAATATCTTGGAATCCTTTTCAATACCTGGGTAGGCAGAGTATTCTTGCCAGACGGCCGGAGGTTGAAACTGCAAGCACAGGTGCAGAGTCTTCTGCGCACGCCAGCGCCCAAGGCCTGGGATTATGTGCAGGTGCTGGGATCGATGGCAGCTACACTGGAAGTGGTTCCATGGGCCAGGAGTCACATGAGGCCTCTCCAGCAATCCCTGTTGAGTCGCTGGTCTCTGGTATCGGAGGATTACTCAGTTCAGTTGCCATGGGAGCCGATGGTCAAGTTCGAAATGCGTTGGGGGCTCTGGAGGGACAAGTTATGTCTCTGAATGCCCCTGGCAGTGCCGGAGTGGCTCGTGGTGACTACAGATGCCAGTCTTTCAGGATGGGGAGCCCACTGTCGGGAACTCACGACACAGGGTGCTTGGTCTCAGATGGAGGCTTCTTGGTCCATCAATTGATTGGAACTGAGGGCAGTGAGGCTTGCATTGAAGGCATTTCAGGCAGTTCTGGAAAGGAAGCCGGTGCGTGTTCTCTCAGACAACGCAACTGCAGTGGCCTATGTCAGTCGTCAGGGGGGCACCAAGAGTGTTCATCTGGCCAAGGAGGTGACGTGCCTATGCCACTGGGCGGAAGAGCACTTGGAGCAGCTCTCAGTGGCGCACATAGCGGGAACGCTGAACACAGAGGCGGACTTTCTGAGTCGTCACATGTTGGAATCGGGGGGAGTGTGAGCTCTCCGCACAGGCGTTTTCGTTGATCACGAGTCAGTGGGGAGTTCTGGATATGGACCTGATGGCACGGGTGGACAACACCAAAGTGATGCACTTTTTCAGCCGAGGCAGGGATCCCCAGTCGTGGGGAATAGATGCTCTTTTTCAGCCTTGGCCTTGGGATGCTCTTCTGTATGTGTTTCCACCATGGCCTATGATAGGCAGGATTTTGGGCTGTGTGGCGAGACTTCTGGGTCGAGTGATCTTTGTGGGTCCGGATTGGCCCAGGCGTCCGTGGCACGCAGATCTGGTGCGACTTCGAGTCGACAAGCCGTTGCAGTTGCCCTTTCATCGGGGTCTGTTGTGGCAAGGTCCCATCCTTATGGAGGATCCCTCCCCCTTTGGTCTTACGGTATTGAGAGGGCAAGGTTGAAACGTAAAGGTTATCTGGAAAAGGTGATTGCCACTATGTTGAGGGCTAGAAAGCATTCCACATCAACTGCGTATGCTAGAGTGTGGCGAACCTTTGAGGCGTGGTGTGTGGAGTCAGGTTTGTCAGCCTTTGACGCTTCGGTGCCTTCAAATCCTGGCTTTTTTGCCGGATGGTCTTGACAAGTCTTTGTCTTTGAGCTCCTTGATTGAAGGTTCAAGTGGCGGCATTAGCTTGTTTTAGAGGACATCCTGGATGTTGTTAGGTTTTTGAAGGGAGTCAATCATTTGCATCCTCCACGGATGGTGGTTTTTCCTTCTTGGAATTTGAATTTGGTTTTGAAGGCTTTCCAGCGGCCTCCATTTGAACCACTGTCTCAATTGTCGGTTAAGGATTTGACTTTGAAGACGGTGTTTTTGGTTGCGATTGCGTCAGCTAGGAGAGTTTCCGAGATTCAGGCTTTATCCTGCAGAGATCCGTTTCTTCATTTTACGGAAGCAGGTGTGTCTCTCCAGACGGTTCCGTCTTTTTTGCCCAAGGTTGTTTCACATTTTCATATGAATCAACAGCTTTGTCTTCCCTCTTTTCGTAAAGAGGATCATCCGACTGAGTTTCGAGCTCTCAGGTGTCTGGATGTTAAGCAGGCTATTATCAGATATTTGGAGGTGACTAATGACTTCCGTTGTTCGGATCATTTATTTGTCCTTTTTGCGGGTCCTAGAAGGGGACAGCAAGCTTCTAAGGCAACGGTGGCTTGGTGGTTGAAAGGAGCCATAGCCTCAGCTTATATAGCATTTGGTAGGGAGCCGCCGGCTCAGCTTCGAGCTCATTCTACTAGGGCTCAGGTGACTTCTGTAGTGGAGGCTAGGTTGGTTTCGTTGGAAGAGATTTGTAGATTGGCCACCTGGTCCTTGGTGCATACTTTTTCTAAGTACTACAGGCTGGATGTCGCGGCAAGGGCTGAGGCGGCGTTTGGTGCTTCAGTACTGCAAACTGGGATCTCTGGGTCCCACCTTATTTAAGACTGCTTGGGTACATCCCACCAGTCTCTGGATTGATCTGTGGGACGCTATGGAAGGAAAAATTAGTTATTACCTGATAATTTTCTTTCCATTAGTCCCGACAGATCAATCCAGAGGCCCTCCCTGAAAATTCCGCGTGCCTGTTTTGTTGTTTTCTAGTTTCATGTTTGCAGTTCCAATGTGTTTGGATTGCTATTGTGTCTTCAGAGTTCTTTGGAGCAAACTCCTTGTTTACTGTGAGCTGCATGAGTTCCTCCTGCACTTGCAGTGGCAGGGTGTCCTTGAATTCTCGAATATAGGAGAATAGCTCTCGGTTGGGAGTTGGACATTTATATGGCTTTGATATGGATAATACTGAGGTTTGGATGGCTGCAGATGACCATATAGAGCCTCAGAAGTTCTCTCTATCTCCGCCTGCTGGCTGGAAAGAAAATTATCAGATAATAACAAATTTTTCCTTCACATTGTTCCTGCTCAGGTCACATATTTTGCCTGATGGCAGAATACTGTGAACAGTGAACAAAAAAGCAAGGTGGTTTAAAGGAGAATATCAAGGAGTCTTTATTGTAAACAAGTTGAAAAACGACCCGACATCACCGTGTTTTGGCACAAGGCCTGCCTCGGGGATCTATTAAATCTCTAATGTTATGGCAAAACATCTAACAAGAGAATGTTGTCAACATCCAAGACATTGAATCCTTAGTTGTACAAATACGCTAAGCTGCAACGTCATCGGACCAGGTAGGGTTCATGGCGCAAATGATGCAGAGTACAACATATTTTGTTGCTATAACTGCTGCTGCTTCTCTTTCTTTGACAAATTCTTTTGTGGAAGCTTTTGATTTTCTCTTAGTTTTGGGAAATGGGGAAAATTTGGGAAAATTTCTGATGTCTTTCTATTTTGCATAGTGTATTAGGAAATCCATTTCTGTTTCTATTTCTTCACTATTGCATTGCACACAGGCTGAGGTTTCCAATTCAGCCCGAAATGTAATTGCTGGGAACAGCAGGGGAGGGGTGGGAGGAGAGAGACAGACAGATTGCGACTACTGGGGAAGGGGTGGGGGGGGGGGGGGGGGGAAGAAGAGAGTTACAATGTCAATGCTGGGAACAGGAAATGGGTTCCTGGGTTGCATAGAGGGCAATTGAGGTGGAGCATCCTTTATAGAATACTAGTGGAACCCAGCCCGTTTTGTCCAAAATGAAATGGCCCTAGGAAGTCTCTCGTCTAAGCGATTTTTCCTCTCTCCCCTGCCCTCCCCTCCATGTCCAGTGATTCTTCCCTCCCCTCCCATCCCCCCTCCGTGTCCCACAATTCTAACCTCCCCTTGGCCCTCCCCTCCACTTCCAGCGATTCTCCTCTGCCCTGCCCTCCCCTCCGTGTCCCGCGATTCTGCCCTCCCCTCCTTGTGTAGCGATTCTCCTCTTCCCTGCCCTCCCATCCATGTCCCGTGATTCTCTCCTCTCCTTCCATCCCATCAATGCCCATCAATTCTCCTTTGCCCTGCCCTCCCCTCCCCTCAATGTCCCGTGATTCTGTCCTCCCCTCCAGTGCAGCGTTCCGTTGCATACTTGCCTTCAGTTGCTTTTGTTCAGAACATCCTGACATCAGCTCGCCTCCAGTGTTCCCTTCCCTCACACTGTTCCGCCCTCTGATGTCATTACGTCTTTACGCGAGGGCGGGACAGTGAGAGGAAAGAGAACACTGGAGGCTTGCTGACGTCAGGATGTTACGAACCCAGCCAGCCAGAGAACGTTGGAGGTACAAATTATATAGATAGATGAGTTTAGCACAGATCTTTCTGGCACCTAAATTTGGATGCCAATTACTGAATCCTGGGCCTATGTGTTGACCACCGTTATTGGGTGGCATGAGGTTTCCAAAATCAAGGCATAATTTATATCTTGTAGTGGAGGTTTTGATGGCTCTGCATCACAGTCTGTCTTGGAAATGCATATACAAATTTGGGTAAATGCACATACAGATTTGCACTTTGATGGCCTTTTTGAGAGACACATAGGTTGTCTGTATTGTAGAAATGTGAATATAATTGGAACCAGAGTTTACACTGGTGGTGGAATCCACAGAGCTCCTTTCTTGTACTGTCAAATTTTTTGGAAGTGTCATCCAAAGTTCTGCAGGCAGCTTCATGGACTAAGATGGGCACTTTACTTGGTCTGGGTTACGTGCGTGCAAAGAATTGACCTGCTGCAGGCTGTAAAGCTGGGCCTGTATTATGACTAGTAGCGTCTAAGTCTTTTTTGTTTTGTTTTGTTTAAACAGTTGTCTTGGCCTCCTGTTCCATTCCTGTCTAGCCTCTAATCTCAGGTTTCCCATTGAAGCTATATGGTACCTGTGAAGCAGAAGTTCAGAGGAGGTGTGGAGTAGGAACCAATAAACTAGACCAAAAGACTGGACTGAACAGAGGTTTCAGTGGATATATTCCAGGAAACTGCTTTTCTAGCAAAGGTGTATTTCATTAACTCCCCTTAAATATTGCTTCTAATCAGGGTATACACTGGACTAGACAACTGGGGCCTTCTGTGGCTGTGTCTGTACTTGACAACCTTAGGGTAGATAATGTTCTTTCTTCAGCTCTGGATCTCTGATTATTCTGACACATTTCTATCCTTGGCTATCTAGGGTGGCTATGGCTAGTTCAAACCCTACTGTCCTTTGTAATTCCCTTCTGTATGAAAGGAAGATTGGTAAAGACCTTGATTTCTTAGGACTGTTTTAATCATTGCCCCTTCAAAGGGGTAGGAGAGCTTCTGTGATCCAGTACTGAGTTTAGTAATAATAACAACAATTCCACTTCTGGCTACCTTCCATTCTTTTACCTACATACCTGGAAAATGTCTTATTACTCTGCTTTATCTTTTATAGTTATCTTTTTATCTACTTGCACTTTCGCCATCTTGATTTCTCTCCTCATCTCAGTTTTACAATTGTTTCACCAGGGAAACATAATTGGAGTTGACTGTAAAACCTGGCATTAGTTACAGTCATTGAGGAAGATGTACAGTTTTTCCTCCTATTGATTTTTACCGTGATTTGATTATGTTGTAGACCATTTAGATGTGCTTCTATTGACGGTATGTCAAGAAATAAAGGAACTTTAACTTACATATGACACATGTATACAGAGACTTCTAAGGTTCTGCTTTAAGTGGATAGCAAAAACCTTTAGTGACCTGTGAATATTTTTGCAGTTTTGTAATACTGGGAGGTATTTGGAGGGAATCTACTGGTATAGATCCTAATCCCAAAGGGTGCTGCCTGTCTTTATTCTTTGGATCCTTGCTCACTGCACCATTCTTTAGCCTAGGCTTTTGCACTTCCCTGAAGGTGTGCTCTGGTGAACTGCTCCTAAGGAGAAAAAAGTTAAACAGCTCTGGAATACAGTAGAGCAACAGGGAGCCACAGCTGCTGGAAAGAAGAGAATGCAGTGGATGTCCCCAGAAAGGCAAGGAAGGCCAGGTGCTGCCGTAGATGTTTCAGGAGAAGTCTGAAAGAGGATCACCTAAGGAGTGCCGAGTCCTTGGGAGGATTAAGTGACTGTAAGCCTTTTATTATTGTTGAGTCTGAGTCTGCCCCCTCTTCAGTAAATGTTTTGGTTTAGCACTCCAAATTGTGGCCTAAACCACTGGTTCCCAAACCTGGTCGGAGGCACCCCAGCCAGTCAGGTTTTCAGGATATCCACAATGAATATTTTTGAGAGATTTGAATGAGGTGGAGGCAGTGTATGCAAATCTCTCATGAATATTCATTGTGAATATCCTGAAAACCTGACTGGCTGGGGTGCCTCCAGGATCAGGTTTAGGAACCACTGGCCTAAATTGAGTTAAGAGCAGATGAAAAGGGGAAAGTGGATTTATGTGCCAACTGTCCGTTGGTTATATTGGTTTCAACTTGAACACTTTCCAGCGAGATTAACCCTGAAAGATAGTTACCTCTCTGAAAGTGTGTCCCCAGCCTAAAATTGGCACCCACCAGCAAAGTTCTAAGCTGTGCTGCAATCCTCAACCTACAGTCCTACCAGTGAGGAGTGCTGTTTATCCCTCATATCCTCAATAGTGAGGGGCAGGCAAGCCCTGCAGGATTCCAGGGAACCTGCCTGCCCCTAACAATTGAAAACACGATATTGAAGCACCACATTCTGCCACTTTCAGCAATGCAGTTGGAGGACTTCCGTTCAGCTATGGTATATTTATACTGTGGAAGAGCCACTGCCATTATGGTGCTGTCTGGCCTGAAGAGAAAGTTGCTGCTGCTCATTAAAGGGGAAAGACTGGAAGGAGGTCAGAGAAGGGGGAAAAATATATATATATATATAAATTTAATTTATAACCCACCTATTTACTAGGCAAGGAACAAAAAACACACATAATAGATAAAACGTGGCATTAAAAAGGGCAGTGGTTCGCCCTCTGCTGAAGAAAAACAACCTTGACCAGGACAAACTTGAAAGTTACAGGCCAGAATCCAGCTTTCCATTTCTGGGGAAACTCTTAGAGCAAACCATCCGTGTTCAACTTAATGAATGGCTAGAAAAGAGTAACTGGCTAGACTCATGTCATTCTTGATTCAGACCCAGTTATGGAACAGAAACAGTCCTCGTATCCCTGCTAGATGATCTTCACATCTTCACAGAAACTGAGACAAGGGATTTGCCTCAATGTTAGTACTGCTAGATTTCTCAGCAGCTTTTGACACTGTGGATCATGATATCTTGCTAGCACAACTGACAGAAACAGGTATCAATGGAACAGTACTTGCCTGGTTCAGATCCTATCTATCAGATAGGCAACAATCCATAATGTTTGGCAGCAACTCATCACCACCATGGACACTGACCTGCGGGGTACCACAAGGATTGATACTGTCACCTATTCTGTTCAATATCTACCTCAAGCCACTAGCTGAGCTGATTCAGTCAATGGACAGTCAGTTCTACATCTATTCGGATGATGTGTAGCTATTCATACCCATTGAACCTGACATCCACAGCCTTGAATAAACTGATTACCTGTCTAACATCAATTCAAAAATGGACTAAACACAACAAACTTTGCCTGAACCCAAGTAAAACCGAGCTTCTAGCGCTATAGAAATGTTAAATAGTAGAAGTAGTAGCAGCTCCCTAACACAAGTGGATACATACCTGACATCAAAATTCCTTTTGGGAAGTTGAACTCCCCCTCAAATCACAAGTCAGGCCTTGGAATACAGTTAGTTTCAACACTTACTCTGATTCCCCAAATCCAAGCAACCTTCAAGAGCTGCTTCTACTATTTGTGACAGCTACGCTGCCTCTCTCCTTACATCGAGAAGGTAAATCTTATCCCAGTTGTGCATGCCATGGTAACATCGACTGGATTACCGCAATTCACTATAGAACGGTCTGACTACAAAGGGCCTGCACCAACTCCAGTTGATTCAGAATGCAGCAGCAAGACTCATAGAAGGTTGCAAGCGATGTGGCATCACACCATTTTTGTAAAACCTTCATTGGCTACCAGTACAATGCAAGGCTAAATTTAAAACTCAGTGTCTGATCTTCAAGGCCCTGATGTCCTGTTCCGGGCCCTTACCTGGCGGTCCGCGGGCCGGAGCGGGAGGCTGGGGCGCCCGTGGGATGCGGGGCGGCGGGGGAAGGCTGCCACGGGGATCGCCGCAACTGCAGGCTGCTCCGAGGCCGGCGATCCAGAAGAGCAAGCGCCGGCCTCGGAGAAGGAGATCCGCCGGCTAAGATGGCGGCGCCGGCGTCGTCGTCCTCCTCGCTACAGCGGGACCAGCGAGGAGGCTCCGCCCACTTGCGCCGGATTGGCGCATCCGCGTAGGAACTCCGCCCATCGGACGGGAGGACCAATCCGGGCCCCCGCTGCCGGCCTGGGCGAAGAGGATTGGTTCCAGCGGTTCCCCAGCCAGGACGAGCGGGGGATTTAAACGGAAACACGGAAGGGGTCCAGTGCTTCCGTTTTGTTGTTTGAAGCCACATTCCAAGCCTGTGTTTGTTCCTCGTGTCAGCTAGCCGTCCTGCTAGCTATTTCCAGTGAAGACTGTGTTTGTTCCTCGTGCCAGCTAGCCGTCCTGCTAGCTATTTCCAGTAAAGACTGTGTTTGTTCCTCGTGTCAGCTAGCCGTCCTGCTAGCTATTTCCAGTGAAGACTGTGTTTGTTCCTCGTGCCAGCTAGCCGTCCTGCTAGCTATTTCCTGTGAAGACTGTGTTTGTTCCTCGTGTCAACTAGCCGTCCTGCTAGCTATTTCCAGTGATGACTGTGTTTGTTCCTCGTGCCAGCTAGCCATCCTGCTAGCTATTGCCAATTAAGACTGTGTCCGTTCCCAGTGCTCAGCTAGCCGCCCGGCTAAGCCACGCTCACCAAGGACTCTGTACCCACATCCAGCCAGGCCAGTCGTCACCCCGCGGTTCCAGCAGTCCTGCTGGCCGCCCGCAGCTGAGGGCTCAACCCTCGGTGAACGGCGGTCGCCGCGGGTGAAGATTCGGGGTGCTCGGTTATTTCCTGGCCCTAGTGGGGCTCGGGAGGACTCGAGAGCTCACCAACACCGGAGTGACATCAGAGCCGCGACAGAAAACGGAAGCCATGAGCTCGCCGACGCAACCTGATCTACGGGACCTGGCCAAGGTTCTCCAGCAGCAACAGGAACAGCTCAATGCCCTGTCTGGGGCGCTCCAGAATGTATGTTCTCAGCTTTCCACGCTTCAGGTACAGAACCAGGCCGCTGCGGTCCAAGGGGCCGCAGCGGCTCCCCGTATGGGAGGGTTCCGCGTGGGACCTCGGTTCCCTGAACCAGCACGATACGATGGGACCCCGGGAGGTTGTCGGGGGTTCCTCAACCAGTGTAACCTGGCCTTCCGGATGCAACCGGAGGCCTTTGCTTCGGACCAAAGTAAGGTGGGCTACATTATGGGCCTTTGTGAAGGAAAGGCCCAGGACTGGGTGGCCCCCCTGAACGAACAACATGACCCCATTTTGGATGATTATAGCGAATTTCAGCGCCGGTTCCGGATGGTGTTCGACCTTCCGGGAAGACCTTCCTCCGTGGCATCGGAACTGCTCCGGATTCATCAGGGAGAAGGTACGGTGGCCAATTATGCCATCCGGTTCCGTACCTTAGCCACGGAGCTGCGTTGGAATTCGGAGTCCTTGATGGCCATTTTTATGGAGGGATTACAAGAACGAATCAAGGATGAATTGGCGGGACGGGAGATTCCCGGACAATTGGATGCCCTCATCTCACTCTGTATACGGGTGGACACCCGATTCCAGGAGCGAGCCAGAGCCCGGGCGGAGCGGCAGAAGTGGGCACGAGGGACCTCCCGGACGAGCAAAGGGCCGTCCTCTCGCCAGGGGAACCGGGACACTACGGAGCCCGGGGAGGAGCCGATGGTGATGGGCCGGCAACGGTTGACTCCCGCCGAAAGACAGCAACGACAGTCAAACGGACTGTGCTTCTATTGTGGGAAGGCTGGGCATTTCCTCCGGACTTGTTCCATCCGGCCGGGAAATGCGCTCCCCAAGGCACCCTGAGGGGAGGGTTCTTGGGGCACTCCGCTCCCCTACCAGACACCCTGATCATCCTACCGGTGACCTTACGGTGGCAGGAGGCCACGGTTCAGACCCGAGCCCTGGTGGACTCGGGGTCAGGGGGCAATTTTATTGGGCTCGAACTGCTGCAGCAAATGGGCTGGCCCACGCTCCCCCGGAGGCCGATGCTGCGGATAACCTCCATCCAAGGAACTACCCTTCCCCAGCCGGTTACTGAGATTACTCCAATGTTGGGACTGCAAGTGGGGGAGAACCATCGGGAGGAAGCCGAATTCTTAGTGTTATCCCGGACCATCCACCCTGTGGTTCTGGGACTGCCATGGTTACGATACCACAACCCGGTTATCGACTGGGCCAGGGGAAGAATTCAAGCGTGGGGTAATTCCTGTCAAGAGACCTGTTGTAAGGGTCGGGCTGGCAGCTGTCCGGCCTTAAATACGTTGCCCGAGGAGGGACCGGGCGAACTGGGCTCCTTGCCTATGGATTATAGAGACTTTGCAGATGTGTTTAATCCCAAGGAGGCGGAGGTACTACCGCCGCATAGGTCTTTTGACTGTGCTATCAATCTGAAGACGGATACGGTACCCCCACGGGGCCGACTGTACAAACTGTCCCGAGGAGAGTTCAAGGCAATGCGAGAATACATCCATGAGAACCTACGGAAAGGGTTCATTCAGCCGTCTACATCCCCAGCCGGGGCAGGGTTCTTTTTCGTTACCAAGAAGGATGGGTCGCTGAGACCTTGTATTGACTATCGGGGATTAAATGCCATCACCGTGAAGGATCGGTTCCCGCTGCCGCTCATTCCCGAGCTCTTGGACAGACTGCAAGGAGCTCAGATCTTCACGAAGTTAGATTTGCGGGGGGCCTACAATCTAGTACGAATCCGGTCCGGGGACGAATGGAAAACGGCTTTCAACACCCACGAGGGACATTTTGAATATCGGGTGATGCCGTTCGGTCTCTGCAATGCCCCTGCGGTGTTTCAACGCCTTATCAATTGTGTACTAGAGGATTTGCTAAATTCCACGGTGATTGTATATCTGGATGACATCCTAGTTTACTCTAAGGACCCCCTGGAGCATCCGGGCCATGTACGTGCAGTGCTGCACCGCCTACGTCAAGCCCATCTATTTGCTAAGCTGAGTAAGTGCGCTTTCCATCAGCGATCCTTACCCTTTTTAGGGCATATCCTGCTTCCAGGGGGGTTACAGATGGAGCCAGACAAGCTCCAAGCCATTCGAGAGTGGCCTCAACCGAAGGGCCTGAAGGCCTTACAACGATTCCTGGGCTTCGCCAATTACTATCGCCAATTTATTCCCCAGTACTCCCGGTTGACAACCCCATTGACGGCGCTCACCCACAAGAACGCGAGGGTCAGGGATTGGCCGCCAGAGGCGCAAGCGGCTTTTCATCTGGTAAAAGAGGCTTTTGAGTCCGCGTCTATTCTGTTGACCCCCGACCCTGAGAAACCTTTCATTGTAGAGGTGGACGCGTCCGCCCTAGGGGCCGGGGCGGTCATTTCTCAAATCAACCCCGAAGGCCGGCGCCAACCGTGCTGCTTCTTTTCACGTAAATTCTCCCCAGCCGAGCGGAATTATACGGTAGGGGATAGAGAACTCTTGGCTCTGAAACTAGCACTGCAGGAGTGGAGACACTTGCTGGAAGGAGCGGAACACCGGTTCACGGTCATCACTGATCATAAGAACCTCCTATACCTCCAAGAGGCTCAGCGGTTGAATCCCCGACAGGCTCGGTGGTCATTATTCTTTGCCAGGTTTCATTTTCAATTAGTGTTCCGGGCGGCCTCCCAGAATACCCCGGCAGATGCGCTCTCCCGGGCCTTTGAGGTACCAGAAGAGACTAAGGAGACTCATCCGATGTTAGACCCCGCTTGTCTCAGTGCGGCCACAGGGGAGGTTGCACCGATCCAGAAATTCGTGGCGGCCGCCGATCGGAAAGAGGTTCTGCAATGGGGGCACTCGTCTAGATGGGCCGGGCACTTCGGGTACCAAAAGACACTCCGATTCATCACACGACATTATCGATGGCCACAAATGAGACGAGACATCCTCCAGTTTGTTACCTCGTGCCCGGTATGTGCCCGAACCAAGCCAGTAGGAGGACCTCCCGTGGGAGACCTACAGCCACTGCCCCTGCCGACCAGTCCCTGGTCGGAGATATCCATGGACTTTATCACTGACTTACCTCGCTCCCAGGGTCATACCGTGATCTGGGTTGTGATAGATCGGTTCTCTAAAATGGCTCACTTTGTTCCATTCGCGAACCTCCCGTCGGCCGCCTCTCTAGCTCAAGCTTTCATTCACCACATTTTTCGACTACATGGACTACCCACTCGGATCATCAGTGACCGAGGACCCCAATTTACCTCCCGCTTCTGGAGAACTTTGTGCACGGCCTTGGGGGTGGAGAACCATTTTTCATCCGCTTACCATCCTCAAACCAACGGCATGGTTGAGAGGATTAATCAGACCTTGAAAGGATTCTTACGAGCTTTTGTCAACCAACGACAAGATAACTGGGTTTCTCTACTTCCCTGGGCCGAGTTCGCCTATAACCAAAGTGACCACTCATCCTCAGGGCAGTCCCCGTTCTTCCTGGTATATGGACGACATCCTCGGCTTCCAGGGCCGTTCCCGGCTACCGCCATAACCCCGGCGGGGGACCAAGTCGTGGCCGACCTACAAAAGGTCTGGAAGATGGCTAGGGAACAATTACAGAAGACCGCGACCAAGGACAAGATCTTTGCTGACCGCCATCGGCGGCCCGCCCCCGTGCTCCAACCAGGACAGAAGGTATGGTTAAGCACGAAACATCTGAGATTCCGAGGTTCTTCCCGAAGATTGGGACCTCGATATGCGGGACCATATGCAATCCAAGAACGAATTGGGCCAGTAACGTATCGGTTGCGGTTACCCGGCACCCTACGAGTGCATAACGCCTTCCATATCTCGTTATTGAAGCGGTTCCGGGGGTCCGGGTGGCACCCGCCCCCGGCCCAAGAAGAAGATCTCCAGGTGGCCCCGGACCCGGAGTACGAGGTAGGAGAAATTCTCGACTCAAAGTGGCGGCGGGGAAGACTGCATTATTTGTTATCATGGAAATCTTTTGGCCCCGAAGACAATTCCTGGGAACCCGTGGCTAATGTTCATGCCCCAGAATTGGTCAAAGCCTTCCACACCCGATATCCGTCCAAACCCGGGCCCCGGGAGAAGGGGTCATCCGGGGAAGATACTGTCCCGTTCTGGGCCCTTACCTGGCGGTCCGCGGGCCGGAGCGGGAGGCTGGGGCGCCCGTGGGATGCGGGGCGGCGGGGGAAGGCTGCCACGGGGATCGCCGCGACTGCAGGCTGCTCCGAGGCCGGCGATCCAGAAGAGCAAGCGCCGGCCTCGGAGAAGGAGATATACGCCGGCCAAGATGGCGGCGCCGGCGTCGTCGTCCTTCTCGCTACAGCGGGACCAGCGAGGAGGCTCCGCCCACTTGCGCCAGATTGGCGCATCCGCGTAGGAACTCCGCCCATCGGACGGGAGGACCAATCCAGGCCTCCGCTGCCGGCCTGGGCGAAGAGGATTGGTTCCAGCGGTTCCCCAGCCAGGACGAGCGGGGGATTTAAACGGAAACACGGAAGGGGTCCAGTGCTTCCGTTTTGTTGTTTGAAGCCACATTCCAAGCCTGTGTTTGTTCCTCGTGTCAGCTAGCCGTCCTGCTAGCTATTTCCAGTGAAGACTGTGTTTGTTCCTCGTGCCAGCTAGCCGTCCTGCTAGCTATTTCCAGTGAAGACTGTGTTTGTTCCTCGTGTCAGCTAGCCGTCCTGCTAGCTATTTCCAGTGAAGACTGTGTTTGTTCCTCGTGTCAGCTAGCCGTCCTGCTAGCTATTTCCAGTAAAGACTGTGTTTGTTCCTCGTGTCAGCTAGCCGTCCTGCTAGCTATTTCCAGTGAAGACTGTGTTTGTTCCTCGTGCCAGCTAGCCGTCCTGCTAGCTATTTCCAGTGAAGACTGTGTTTGTTCCTCGTGTCAACTAGCCGTCCTGCTAGCTATTTCCAGTGATGACTGTGTTTGTTCCTCGTGCCAGCTAGCCATCCTGCTAGCTATTGCCAATTAAGACTGTGTCCGTTCCCAGTGCTCAGCTAGCCGCCCGGCTAAGCCACGCTCACCAAGGACTCTGTACCCACATCCAGCCAGGCCAGCCGTCACCCCGCGGTTCCAGCAGTCCTGCTGGCCGCCCGCAGCTGAGGGCTCAACCCTCGGTGAACGGCGGTCGCCGCGGGTGAAGATTCGGGGTGCTCGGTTATTTCCTGGCCCTAGTGGGGCTCGGGAGGACTCGAGAGCTCACCAACACCGGAGTGACATCAGAGCCGCGACACCTGAAAAGAAATGTCCCAGAGTTTCTGAAGAATAGGATGATCCCCCACATACCGCCAAGGACACTAAGGTCCTCCCAAGGACTTTCACTAACCACACCCTCTCCAAAAGACATTACACGATGTGATACCCGCAAGTGAACCTTCTCCGGAGTAGCCCCCACACTCTGGAATGCATTGCCTGAAAGGCTCCGCTTAACACAAGACTATCTCTACTTCAGGAAGCAGGTGAAGGCTTGGCTCTTCAACCAGGCATTTAATGGAAGAAGTAACTACCTTGTTAGTCTCACTCACACACACAAGGAGTGACTCAGGCTGCACATACTGCAGCGGGACATGTTTATCCACTCCTACTGTAGCTGAGATAATATTTAACCATCTCTCTGACCTCATGTGCAACTTTCTTCAAATCAGTCACCTTACTTTCTAACTCTTCCTACTTTCTTACCCATCTATATGTTACAACTTTGCCTTACCCTTCACTATCAATTATAATGTTCTATTACATATTGTGTTGACATTCTAAGTAGTATCTATCCCCCCTTCAATCCGTTCAGAACTCTGCTGCATGTCTTATATTCCGCCTGGACCGATATTCTCATATCACCCGTCTCCTCAGGTCACTTCACTGGCTCCCGATCAGATACCACATACAGTTCAAGCTTCTCCTCCTTACCTACAAATGCACTCAGTCTGCAGCCCCTCATTACCTCTCTACCCTCATCTCCCCTTACGTTCCCACCTGAAACCTCCGCTCACAGGACAAATCCCTCCTCTCAGTACCCTTCTCCACCACCGCCAACTCCAGGCTCCACCCTTTCTGCCTCGCCTCACCCTATGCTTGGAATAAACTTCCTGAGCCCTTATGCCAAACCCCCTCCCTACCCATCTTCAAATCCTTGCTCAAAGCCCACCTCTTCAATGTTGCTTTCGGCACCTAACCTTTATACCTATTCAGGTAATCTAGACTGCCCCAATTTGACTGCCCCTATTTGACTGACTGTACATTTGTCCTTTAGATTGTAAGCTCCTTGAGCAGGGACTGTCGTTCTCTGTTAAACTGTACAGCGCTGCGTAACCCTAGTAGCGCTTTAGAAATGTTAAGTAGTAGTAGTAGTATACCATGCCATACTTTGTATTGCTGAATATTTTTACTGCTGTAACTGCCTATTACTCATGTTTGATCTATTCTTACTGTATACCGTCTTGAGTGAATTCCTTCAAAAAGGCGGTAAATAAATCTTAATAAATAAACAACAAACATATTACATATATTTAAAAAATCTACATGTAAAAAACTGAAATAAAAATAAATAATTTTTATAGAATGTAATGTGGCCAGTCCCAAGCATTCTTAGTGCATAAAGGCTTGAATAAACAAATGCAGAAACAAAACTGACAAAAAATTACATGCGAAAATAATTTTTGCTCTGATTCCTAAAACATCTTGGCTGTACCCAAGTCTTCTAAATATTTGTTTAAATCTTGTTTTATGTGTATGGGTGTGTGTGCATCTATGTGTGTGTGTGTGCACATATCTTTCCTGTTAGCGGACTTATTTTCTAATTTTGATTGATTTATTTTTAGCATTGTAAGCTGCCTAGACCTACTTTGCCTAGAGTAGGAGGTATAGAAAGTTTTATTAAACATTAATTGTGTGCATGAAAAGTGATTGGAAGATAACGTTGAATGCCAGATTGTACATTAGAATGTCATTCTTAGATGAAGGTCATGTCTACTGATCAGAGCATTAAAAAGATATCCCAGTAAGTGAGATTAAGACTCTTCTGTGTGACTCTGGACACATCTCTTCTCTCTGAGTGCCTCAGTTCACTCAGCTGTAATAACAGTAACATTCTTTTAACTTTATCCTCTATAGAAGGTCACATACGATCTAGGCAAGAGGAATGTGTACCAGGTCATCCATTATGAAGACAGCTTTATATGTTTTGAAAATCATACTGTTTTGGGATTCTGTTTGGTTGAAAGCTACTTCATTAATCCTTATTGCTGATAGTAGTGTTGTTATAAAAGTTAATAATCATTAATAGTATTTAAGGAAAACAAATATTTTGAAACTTTCACAGAGAGCTTTCAGTGCATGTTTTAGTGTAGAACTCCAGGGGACTTGATTCTTCCCCCCCCCCCCCCCCCCCCCCCGCCCAAAACAAAATATTGCAGTTTCTCATCACTTACCACCTTGGATGATACAAAGATACTGTGTTTAACTTTGGAAATAGCAATCACCTGAGCCATTGGATGCTCCACACCTTATAAAGAAATGCACTGCTGCCTACTGATGACTGCATTTTGTATAACTTCCAACTATGTCATCTACTAAGCAACATTGTGGCAAGACAAGTTTAAAAGGAGGAGCTCTAGGAGGCTAATCATTTTAGGAGTGGCACACTTTATTCGTTTTTTTCCCAGTTTGGGGTCCATAGATAAAAAGACAACTTGCCCCTGTTGCTTTTTATTTTACTAATTTCTACAGCAGGAGCATAGGGTGACTGCTAAGTTGGTGGAACACGGGGGGGGGGGGGGGGGGGGAGAAACCTTCTGCTGCTATTTACCTGAAAAACAAGAATTTTGAAATGCTACGCTTCAAGTTGGTGGTACACTTAATAGCAATAGAGCATGTTTAGTAATGTTTTTTTCTGCATCACCCTTAATGTAGTCTAATCCAAAGTAGGATGGTCTGTTCACTATTGATCGTTGTAGATTGAGATTTCTTAAAGCTTGGCCTAGCTCCTTGTGACTCATCTTTGTACATTCTTGACTCTCAGAGCCGATAGAACCAGACAACCAGTGTTTCCACTCAGTGATTGCTTTTTGTTATAAATATCTCTACTAGAACTGTACTGAATAGCATATGTTACTATTCGGCCGAATACGAATAATGGGCATTGAGCTTTAACTTAACAATTAAGTTTACGGAGTGGAGGAGTAGCTTAGTGGTTAGTGCAGCGGACTTTGATCCTGGGGAACTGGGTTCGATTCCCACTGCAGCTCCTTGTGACTGTGGGCAAATCACTTAACCCTCCATTGCCCCAGGTACAAAATAAGTATCTGTATATATGTCAACCGCTTTGAATGCAGTTGCAAAATACCACAGAAAGGCAGTATATCTAGTCCCATTTCCCCTTTCCCATTATTAATTGCTTGATAAACCACTCAGGGAACAAACCATCAGACCCGGTTACATCTTAGTTCTATAATAAACAAGCAGAGTGGAAAAGAACTCCATTCAGTATAGGAAAGAAATAGGGATACAATTAATAAAAGAATCAATGTGAAATCGGAACTAATTTCAGTAGGATTTAGCACAGTAGAGCCATGGATTATTTGTATTCGAGCTTAAATCACTATTTGGCTGACTATAAGTACCCACTTTAATTGAGTAACCAGTCAATCGATGCTGATTGGCCGATAATTAATTATCAACTCTTATGGGCATTGGAATTTACGCAAGCTTCTTTTTAAGCATATTCTAAAGAGGTGCATGTGAATTCTAATGCGCATAACTGAAAAGGGGGTGTGCCAGTGGGAGGAGTGTAGACATGTCTGAAGTATTCCTCAAACTTACACGCGTTCGTATAGAATTCCGGGAACATACCTACATTTAGGAGCAGGTTTTCAGTGGAATAAACAGCCACGCCTAAATGTAGGTGCATTCCCCGACTCTAAGTGCTATTCTGTAACCCATGCCTAACATTAGGCACATTTACATACATAGAGTAACATAGAAAGTGACAGCACAAAAAGACCTGTATGGTCTACCCAGTCTGCCCAACAAGGTAAACTCATATGTGCTACTTTATATGTATATCTGACTTTGATTTGTATCTGCCATTTTCTAGTGCTGTTTTTGGATGCGCCTATATTTTTAGATGCCATTTACAGTATCTGGCCCATACTGTGTTCAAGGCACTATTCAGGGCCAAATCGAACATGAATATTTAGTTACGGCCCTATGATTATTTATCTTCATGACTTGTTTCTTTGCTAAATAGTATTTTAATAGATGTTTTCCCTTGGGTCACGTGATGCCATGCTAGGAGAGCAAGCACAGGTGGGGGAGCTCTTGGGCCCGGATCACAAAACGCACCCTCCATGAACAGCATTTTGATACCTGAACCAGCATTTTAGAAGTATAGACCTGGTGAAGCAGCGGGGCAGCGAAAAGAACTTACTTGGAGCCGTAGCCATGTCCGCAAAGTCACAACGGCGAGAGAAAGAAAAAGTGCAGCACAGCGATTCCAAGATGGCAGCGGGAGAGGACCCTGGTAGTTCTTCCGTAAGCTCCACATGGGTGGCTGAAGTTGTCTCGGAGGTGAAAAAGGCTATTGTGGAGTCCTTGGATAAGCGGTTACAAGAGGTGGCGGACAAGTTGGATACGGTGGACAGGAAATTAGAATCCTTAAAAGGTGAATTTTCTGTACAGTGTCAACGTGTCTCTGACCTTGAAGACCAAGTGCAGCAGCTCTTTCCTTGTCATCAACAGCAGATGAATCCATTAACTGATGAGTTGTATCCGCCTACCAGCAGGTGGAGATAGAGAACACTGAAAGCATATGGTGTTCCTGGACACCCAGCCCCCACTGCCTTCACTATATCTCTATCTCCCAGCAGGTGTGGACGTCGCTTTCTCAGCTCCTGGATTTCTGCCTGGAGTGGCTCCTGTGCTTTGCCAGTAGAGCGGGGGGGGAGGGGGGGGGGGGTGTTGTGGCTGTTGGTGCCCACTTTAAAGGCATACTTGGTTTTCCCTGCCCCTGCCTTACCCCATTCCCCCTCATCCCAGAGTTCCTCTGTGGCTGCCTGCCTCTAACTTTCCTCACAGTAAAAAAAAAAAAAGAGAGAGACTTTCTCCAGAGCTCCTGGTTCGGTGCAGCTTGACCGAAGCTCGTTTGACTCAGTCTCCTGAGGTGAGAGTGGTGCCCAGCTCCTCCAGGGAGGTTCCCACTGACAGCACTCTGTGCGGGGTAAGTTTTTGAGCGAAGGCGCCATTTTGTTTTCTGTATTTGATGGCTGCTGAAGGGGTTAAGCGCTGTTCCCACTGTGGGAAATGCAGATCAGCAGCGGGGCTTTGCAGCTCATGCTGCCTAGATGCTAAAGCTGGCACAAGCATGGCGGGCGGTGAGTCTTCCTGCCCTACGGAGTTGGCAGCGGGCGCCATATTGGAGGCTCCACGTGACTCGACCCTCGCGATTGCGGAGGGGTCTGAGTGCAGGGGGACGCCTCGTTTTGAGGTTTCTAGAGGAGCTATTGCCTCCGCTTCCCCCAATGTGGGGGCAGATGTATAGGGTGAGTTTTTCTCCCCTGAATTTGTGCTGCTGATGCATAAGGCTTTTATGTTAAAAAGAGCACTGCCTGAGGCTCCTGACAATTCCTTTCAGACTGGGTTGCCTCCAGTTCTTTATAGCCATTGATGATGTTTTGAACTGTTTCGTCTTTTTCTACACTGCCTGATATCTTGCTGGCTGTTTGGTTTGCTGCAGGGATACGGGATAGGTAGAGAAGTTTGAGGTTCTTTGCCTTCCTAAGAATGTATACAAATGTTATGTGAGATAGTCTATGTTATCAATGGTTGGGGGGGGGACAGGAGAGTTGGGCTTTGTTTCTCTGTTAGATGCGTCTTCTCTGGAGGGGGAGGATCATGTATGGCTACGAGGGGGTGGGAGGGAGGGTGTTGGGGAAGGGGGAGGGGTGGGGTGGTTTATGTTTGGTCAGAGAGAGTGGAGGAGAAAGGTGGGGGGCTGTGTGGATGGGACTGGAGGGTTGACAGTAAGATATGGAGTATATATTATTCTTGCTATCTCTGGGTTAGATGTCTGATGTATCGTTAGTGCTCCTGAATGCGAGGGGACGGAACACCCCTATGAAACGGCAACTCTTGTTTAGAGAGCTACTCTGTATGAGGGTGGATGTTGCCCTGATTCAGGAGACACATCTAAGACCAGTACATGAACACCTCTGTCATCATCCCAAATTGCCTTTGATTTATTTTGCTTCTAATCAAGGGGGACCTAAGACCAAGGGGGTACTGATTGCTTTTAATACTTCCTGTCCCTGGCAAATTGCGAAAGTGATTCGAGACCTGGGTGGTTGATATTTACTAGTAATCTTCTCTTTAGGGACATGCAAATACACAATTGTAAATGTGTATGGGCCCAATGCTGACCACAAAAATTTATATCACCAATTAGATCAGCTTCTGCTGAAGCATAGAGTGGGCTCCTTGTTAATAGGGGGGGGGGGGATTTTAACCTGACCATAGATCCTCACCTAGACAATTCTTCAGGATCAGCCCACTATGCACAGAGAGACTGGGCACTGTTGTGTGCCTTTCTCTCTAGGTGGCAGCTGATGGACCTTTGGCGTTTGGGTAATCCTTCAAGTAAAATTATACTTTTTTTCTTCTGTCCATAAATCCTTCTCCCGAATCGATTTTTGGCTGGGGGACTACTCTGTGCCCGGGCTAGTGCAGAACCATCAAATTATATCCCACACATGGTCAGATCACAATCCAGTGTTATTGCAGCTGCGTTTATCAGTGATACCTAAGGCTTCCCCCGACTGGTGTCTAGATGACTCGCTGTTGATGGATATGACTTATATCCTTCAGTTGGAGAATTTGATTAAAGAGTACATTCACTTTAATGATACTGGGGAGGTTTCACCAGCTGTTTTGTGGGACGGGTTTAAGGCAGTCATGAGGGGTCATTTTATTGCTTTGAGGGCACATGTACAAAGGGAAAAGCATCAGGCAAAAGATTCACTACGTAGACGATTAGGGGAGGTGGAACGCCAGATAGCCCAGCAATTGACCGGACCTACCCTAAATTGATAGATCAGGCACACCATATTCGACAAGAGTTATACGAGGTACAGATAGCTGAGGTTGCCAAGCAACTACAACGGGTGTGTCAATCTCACTTTGAATTGGGTAATAAAGCTGGTAGGCTATTAGCTCATAAGCTTAGGCAGCAACGGGGTTGCACTTTTGTTCATAGTCTTAAAGATGACACTGGCAAGGTGCAGTCAGACCCAACCCAATTGCTGTCTCAGTTCAGGGAATACTATAGACAGCTTTTCACTCCAGATATAGAGCAGTCTGAGTTGACTATCTCTACCTATCTAGACCGAGTGGCCCTACCTTGCTTACCTATTTCTGCGCAACAACGTTTATTGAAGCCTATCAAGGTAGAAGAGATCCTGATGGCGATCTTCGAGTTGGTTCCAGGTAAAGCTCCGGGCCCTGACAGCTTTACAAATAAATTTTACAAGATTTTTAGCAAACTACTGGCTTCCCTGTTGCTGAAAGTGTTTAATTCTTTTATCGACGGCCACCGGCTTCCGGAGTCCTGGAAGTTGGCAACCATTACACTCATACTGAAGCTGGGGAAGGACCCCCAGCTCTATAGCTCATATTGACCAATTTCCCTGTTAGGGGTGGACTATAAAATCTTCACCAAAATATTAGCATCGCAGCTGCAGACTTATCTTCCACTTTTAATTCATGAAGATCAAGCAGGTTTTGTCCACGGGCGCCAGATGTTTGATAATGTCCGTAGAGCGCTCCATATCATCCACATGGCAGAGTTAGAGGGAGCCCCCCTTTGTTTACTATCGGATGCGGAAAAGGCATTCGATAGGGTGCACTGACCTTTTCTGTTTGCTGTTTTAGATAGAATCAGGATTGCAGGTAGCTTTATGCATTGGCTCTGACTTATCCATGCTGATCCATGTGCATCAGTTCGAATTAATGGCCATCGATCCTCGACCTTTCGGCTGTTTCGAGGTACTAGACAGGGGTGTGCCTTATCCCCACTTCTATTTGCGCTGGCTATCGAGCCTCTAGCTAGTCTAACCCATGCACATCCTGTTATCTGTGGCCTGCATAGGGGGGACAATTGAATCAAAGATTCTTCTCTTTGCAGATGACATATTACTATCCCTTACAAATCCTATGGTCTCTTAGTGTCTTCTTTGTTACATGAATATAGCCTAGTCTCAGGATTTAAGGTTAATATGAGCAAGTCAGAGGCGCTTAATATCTCCCTCCCAAACAGCCAAAAGCGTCAGCTGGAGACGCAGTTTCCCTTTTGTTGGGCTTTGGGGCATATCCGATAACTGGGTGTCAATCTGACTAATTGGTTGAAAACTTTATTTGAGGCCAATTTTCCGGGTAAAATCCGCAAGCTATTTATGGAGCTTGATTGCTGGGAGGGATTAACAATTTCTTGGTTGGGACGAATCAATGCAATTAAGATGAATAGCTTCCTAAATTATTATATTTATTTTTGGCGCTCCCTATCATATTACCTGACAAATTTTTTCAAGGTTTGCAGAATAGAATTTTCTCTTTCATCTGGAAAGAGAGGCCACATCGTGTGCAGAGGTCAGTGATGTACCAAATGAGAGCCAGGGTTGGAATGGGTGTTCCCTCCTTTTTAGAGTATTATCATGCGGCTCATCTCCGCATTTTAGCAGAGTGGATGCAGGGGGGTGATAAGATTTGGAAGGCTTGGAAACAGAGCTGGCTTTCACCTTACCTGCTGAGGGACGTCCTTTGGCTCCCTGACCACCTATTGTGTGGAATAATCAAAGAGGTCCCGCAGTTGATACAGGGGCCTTTACCAATCTGGAAGGCGGTCAGGGGCAAATTCTTTCCCAATAGGATATATTTCTTGCATACGAGTATCCGGTACACTCCACAGTTTGCCCCTGGTACTCTAGATCCTTGTTACCGGATGTAGGAACAATTAGGACTGATTGAGCTTGGGCAGATCTGGGAGGAGGGGGAGATGATTCCTTTCCTAGACTTACGAGAGGAATATGGGCTTCTGGCGTCCAATGTTTTCCAGTATCACCAAGTGTGAGACCTAATTATCAGAAGAGCTCAGGGGGAGCTGAGACTGGAGGAATCCCAACTTGAGCTAGTGATGATGGGGGGGGGGGGGGGGGGTAGAGGAGGGATTTCACGACTGTATAGAGCCCTCCTCTCTCATACAACACCAGTTATATATTATCTTCTTAAGTGGGAATTTATCCTGGGGGTCTCTTACGAGTTTTCACATTGGGAACGTGCATTCAAATCACTCCTTACTACTACTACTACTATAAATCATAGGTGTCTGTATCTGGTGCTCTGATGGAAAATGGATACAAAATTCTGTATAGCTGGTATTTCACTCCTAAATGTTTGGCTACTATATTTCAATCGGGTTCCCCCCTGTGCTGGTGTCAGTGTGGCATGGAGGGGGACATGTGCCACATTTGGTGGTGGTGTCCTCAAGCGCAAGAATTCTGGACTAAAGTTTTGAAATTTGTTTCCTTTCTCACCAAGGTTACATACCTCCTAAAACTAGAACATTGTCTTCTGCATTTCAAGCCGCAAGGTGTGAAGTTGGCTGTACATCAATTAGTCTTGCATGTGCTTGTGGCAAGTAAATTGATATTGGCTGTGGCTTGGAAGAAGCCTACTCTGCTGGGACTCAGAGCAGTTCTGCAGAAGTTAGATTATATTCACTTAAAGTCTAAACTAACTGCAATGCTTAATGGACAAATACTAGCCTACTCTCGCATTTGGGACCCTTATGTGCAATGGTCCGCTCATCCAGACTCTTCCTTACTCACTCTGTAGGGATTTGGGTATGGGGGGAGGGCTGTTGGGGAGGGAAGGGGGGTTTATAGTTCTGTAGATTAATGGATATTGCAATGCTTATTGATGGTTGTTGGTTGTTCAATGACTTTAGCGATGAGAATTATATTATTGCATAAACTTTGTATGTTGAAACTTCAATAAAGATTTAAAATTGAAAAAAAAAAGAAATACAAAAGAATGCAACAAGAGGATCACGGAAAAGGTTATTGGAAACTCAAAGAAGCAAAGAGGGAAATATGGCTAGCGAAAGTGCGAGCGGAAGTAAAAATAGCTAAAGATGAAAAGAGAGGTGACAAGACCTTTTCAGATATATTGGAGAAAGGAGAAAAGATAGGAATGGAATTGCTAGACTGAAAGATAATGAGAATGGTTATGTGGAGAGTGAGGTGGATAAAGCGAATGTGCTAAACAATTACTTCTCTTCGGTGTTCAAGGAGGAAAATCCTGGTGAAGGATCATGGTTGGCTGCCAAAGGAATAACTGGGAATGGAATGGATACTGCACCATTTACGGAAGAGTTTATAAACAGCTTGATAATCTGAAGGTGGACAAAGCTATGGGGCCAGATGGGATACATCCCAAGATTCTGAGGGAGCTCAGGGAGGTCCTGGTGGGACTGCTTAAAGATTTATTTAATAGATCTTTAGAGACTGGAGAGGTTCCGTGAGATTGGAGATGAGTGGATGTGGTCCCTCTTCACAAAAGTGGAGACAGGGAAGAAGTGGGAAACTACAGACCGGTAAGTCTCACATTAGTGGTAGGAAAAATAATGGAGTCGCTGCTGAAAGAAAGGATAGTTAACTTTCTAGAAGCCAACGGGTTACAGGACCCAAGGCAACATGGCTTTACCAAAGGAAAATCCTGCCAAACGAAACACATTGATTTCTTTGACTGGGTGACAAAAGAAATGGATGAAGGCCGTGCGCTAGATGTAATCTACTTGGATTTCAGGAAAGCCTTTGATACGGTCCCCCACAGAAGACTTATGAATAAGCTGAAAGGGCTGATCTTAGGACCAAAAGTGGTGAACTGGAGAGAAAACTGGTTGACCAACAGGTGGCAGAGGGTGGTAGTAAATGAAATCCGCTCAGAGGAAAGGATGGTGAGCAGTGGGGTTCCTCAGGGGTCGGAGCTGGGGCCCATTTTGTTTAATATATTTGTGAGAGATTTTGCTGAAGGGTTGGAAGGAAAGGTTTGCCTTTTTGTAGATGACACGAAGATAGCCAATAGAGTGGATACCCTGGAGGGAGTAGAAACAATGAGAAGGGATCTCCAAAAGTTAGAAGAATGGTCTAGGGTCTGGCAGTTACAATTTAATGACCCACAAATTTGCAGTCTGAAAATTTACAACTATATCGTTGATTTATTCATACACAAACATGTATCAATGCATGTAGCTGTTTAACGTAGAATAACGATTCATTTTTGCATGGGGTACGTTGGCCCCGGGGGGCCTTAATCTTGAAGTAGAATGGGTGTAGGAGTGGTCCTGTTATGATGGGAGGAGCTAGCAGGATATTTAACTTGCGTACTTGCGTGGAGAGGTAATCACGTTTGGGAGCGGTGCAAGGGTCACCCCGCTTGGAAGTTTGTTCCGAAGGTAAGCAGCCACAGCAGAATATAAAAGATAATTTGTTATGAGTGAGAAAATATATTTAAGAGATTTTTTGAAGGAGTTATGGGAGCTGAGGAATATTTGTTAATGTTGTAGGATTCGGGGTTGAGTTCCTCTTGATGAAGGTTCACCGAAATGCGGTCTTGCATTGAGGAACAGATCGAGCAAAGCCCAGGAGTTGGCATAAGATGTGAAGGAGATATATAGATCGTCTCTCTTGACCAAGACACAGAGCCCAGCATGTTTAATGACTGAAACAACAACGCATTGAACTATTTATAACCCTTTGCATTTTTTGCAACACGGCTTGTATATTGGTATAAGCCGGTTGGGAGTTTTCAGTTCATGTACAGGTTTCAGCGTGGTTTGTTGCTGACAATATATAATCATATGTTGGACTGACACCAAGAGAGGACTGTTGCTTAATTCCACGGAGTGAAACAGGCTGATACTTGTGCTTGTTAAGATATTATGTATGTAAAGGGGTTTACTGATGTAATTGAAGGGTGAATGCGTGAGCGTGCTGGTGTGAATGTGAAACGGGAGAGGGGAGACGTCTGTAATCTTAAGTGTTTGTATTGTATGTGCATTCATACATGTTTGTGTATGAATAAATCAACGATATATTTGTAAATTTTGAGAGTGCAAATTTTTGGGTCATGTAAGAACAGCACTCTGTTTATAAGAGTTAGTCCCCTTGTGGATAGGATTGTTAGTTACAATTTAATACCAAGAAGTGCAGAGTGATGCATTTGGGGTGTAGAAACCCAAAAGAGAGATACTGAATAGAAGGGGAGAGATTAGACCTTGGGGTGCTGGTGTCTGAGGATCTAAAGGTGAAGAAACAATGTGACAAGATGACGGCCGTGGCCAGAAGGATGCTAGGCTGCATAGAGAGGGGTATAACCAGCAGAAGAAAGGCGGTGTTGATGCCCCTCTACAAGTCGTTGGTGAGGCCCCACTTGGAGTATTGTGTTCAGTTTTGGAAGCCTTATCTTACTAAAGATGTAAAAAGACTGAAAGCAGTGCAAAGGAAAGCTACAAAAATGGGATTTGCATTGCAAACCGTACGAGGAGAGACTTGCTGACCTGAACATGTATACCTTGGAGGAAAGGAGAAACATGGGTGACATGATTACAGACGTTCAAATATTTGAAAGGTATTAATCCACAAACAAACCTTTTCCGGAGATGGGAAGGTGGTAGGACATGAATTGAGGTTGAAGGGGGCAGACTCAGGAGTAATGTCAGGAAGTATTTTTTCACAGAGAGGGTGGTGGATATGTGGAATGCCCTCCTGCGGGACTGAATAGATATGGATGGGCTGGAGTGTAAATTTTAAGGGGCTTCGACGTTAGCTTCAGAACATTTAGTACAGGAACAGTGCTGGGCAGACTTTTACGGTCTGTGCCCTGAGAAAGGCAGAGACAAATCAAACTCGGTTATATGTATAAAGTATTACATACCAGACTGGATGGACCATTCAGGTCTTTATCTGCCGTCATTTACCATGTTACTATGTAATCACATGCAAACGAGCTGCTCATTGCTTTTGCGACCCAGCCTATTTGCATGCGATATGGGGGAAGCCAGTCGGTGAGCTCAGCATGCGCAGAACAGTCGATCACTATGCATGGCTGCTTTGTGCATGCTACAGACGGCTCTCATACACGCAGACAAGCTGCTTATATGAAAGCAGTAGATGTAGCCCTTTTTAATTTTTTTTTTTGCAAGCACAAAAGCATTTTTGTTTTTTTGATGGACAGAAGACCTGCATTGGGGCTCCCTGCCTCCCCGCTGCTAGGAAAAAGTGGGAAAAGCCTAGAATATGCTCTTTGCTTCTCTGGGCTCTGAGGAATCAACATCAGGGCTTGGTTCCATTCCCAGCTGTTCCTGCTGCTTCCTCCTATTGGCTGACTGACATCCCAGAACGCCCATCTCCCTGAAGATGAATTCTCATTGGCTGGCTGCTGTCCCAACTCCTCCTCCCTGCAGGGCTTCCCCGATGACATCACTTTAGAGCTGTGAGCTGATTGGATCTGAACTTCATGATGTCCCCCTCCAGTAGTGAGTGGGCGGGACATCCCAGGCAGACACTGTCCAATTGGTTTAGCCCCTCTCTGTTGTGCTTCTAGCATGGGTGATGCTGTTTCTCAGCAGAGACTGTTTGACCCTTGTCTTCCTTGCATTTTTGGTAAGTCACCATTACTTTTGTGCTTTACTGCCCCCCCCCCCCCCCCCCATTTCTTGCCAGTAAAATGTAATTAAAAAAAGAATCATGGCACGGCTTTTGTACTCGGCTTTCATACACGCAAAGAAGCTGCGTGTAAGCCAGTGTACTTTTTTTTTTGTGCTCCATCTTTCCTTCCTTGTTTCTTCCCTTCTCCTACTTGCGACAATGAAGAACTGACAGCTCCAGACCTCCCGTTAAAATTTCCATGGTAAAGGCAGGGACTGCTTTTCTGCATGGGGTCAGAAACGGCTGTGCATCGCCTTGCATGCACGTTATAATAGTAATTAGCTCATTATAATAGCTTTTCATTACATTTTTGTTAGCTGCTACCGTGACCAGAAAATGGCTCGGAGAACCCTTTTGTGCATGTCTCGTTTTACTACTTGCTTGCTAAACAGACTAGAACTAGTTTCTGGCTCGTTAGGTTTAGTACATCTGGCCCTCAGTTGCTTAAAAACTGCTGACCACCACGGGCTGAATATCAACACACAGATCTTTCATTTCTGTAATTGAGGAAATTACTTTGTATAAACTTTTCAAATATATGCACAACTTTTCATGTTTCCTGCTGTGACCAACCTCTAGATCCTGCCTCAGAAGATCTTTTTTTTTTTTTTTCAGAACGTTGAAGATACTCAGTTACCCTTTCCTTCTGTAGATATCTCTTGCAATGATAACCCACCTTCACCCCCAGCATTTTATCACCATTATAGTCTTTTAGCTTCTTTTGCACAAATTACATTATTACTAGATAAATTACCTACTTCCATAAATAGGTCTTGCTCCTTCTTGGCTGACCTATTTCCTCCATCATGGATCCAGCTTTGGACCTCCTACCTCTCATTTGTGTTATGGTCATTTCCAGTTTATCCCAAGGTATTGTGCTACATTTTTAGAAAGTAGCTTTAGTAAAACATGATTGGAATAGCCGCATCCACTTGTTCCCATCAACTCTTCCAACTTCTAATTTACCTTCTCTCTCAAACCTTGTGGACAAGGTTGTTCCAATATGCTTCATTCCTTTTTAGAAAAGTGGAGGACTTCTTTGGCCCTGAAGAATCGGATTAGAATCTCACGATGAAACAGACATTCATTATTGGTTCTTCTAAATTTGAGTGTGCTGTTAGACCTGGTAGATCACTCCCTACTACTAGAACAAATCTGCTGTTGATATTAGCAGAAGAGTTTTGAGCTGGCTACCTTCTTTTCTTTCTGATCATTCCTTTCACATTCAAGGTCATAACTGTCTAGTCCTGCCTCCCATTCCTGTGGAATACCTCAGGATTCCATACTTGTTCTCTTCTTTTTAACATTTTTCTGGTCCCCTTGGCTATACTGGTTCAAGGCTTCAGTGTGCCTGTTTTCTTATACAGTGATGATAGCCAGTTGCTCTGTTCCTGTTACACTCCTACCCTGCTACTCCTAGCGGCGGCCATCTTGAGAGGTTCATCTGTATCTGTTCCTGAGAGGCAGCCATCTTGAGAAGCTTATCCTTATGGGCGTACCCAATGAGAGTCCTCACCTGGCAGCTGTGGCAGGGATCCTCTGATGGGAGGCCTATTTAAGAGCAGAACACTGTCAGCATTTTGCTTTGGCTTCAACTTCGGTGGAGTTCGTGGTGTTTCCTGTTTACTTGTGTCTGGTGAATTTGACTTTTGCTTGAATCCTGACCATCTTTTTGTTTGCTGCCTGCTTTAACCTTTGCCTGAATCCTGACCATCTCTTTGTTTGCTGCCTGCCTGGACCTCTGCCTGACTTCTGACCGTGCTCTTGGTGTGCCTCTTCTCTTGGCTGGTGTCTCGAAGTCCTGTCGACCCTGGGACCTGGGGGCTCAACCCCCAGAGGAAGGGGTCGCTCCTGGTGAAGTCTCGGAATTGTTCGGCCGCCTTGCGGAGCTCAGGTCCACGTTTGTCTCATCTGTGCTTCGCTGGGCATAGGAGCTCACAAACGCAACAGTTCCCTTAACTACATCCTCTTTGAGTGCTGTGTAGCACAGCCTCGTGTATTCCTATAGGTGGCTTCCCTTTTCCCTTGGGTGTTGTGTGGCACAGCCTAGTGTATTTGTGTGCTGTGTGGTATAGCCTAGAGTGTTCCTGTGGAGCTTCACTCCTATAGTGTCTGTGTCCCATTCTGTCCCTCCTGGGACCCCTCGTAGTTCTTTTTCCCTTCCCTAGTATGTAATTCGGTTCCAGATCGGTCGTGAGGCCCATACACTTGGACTCTATACGAGTGGGTTCCCGTTAGGCCGTGAGGCCCGCCTGAGTGGTCTATCTCCCTTTTCTGCTGGTGCTGGTTGAGTGTCCTGAGTGTGCGGGGCTTTGTGGCTGTGGGTTTGCGTAGCGCCTGTTTGGTCCACCCTAGGCCTTGGCCAAGATCCTTCCTAAGACTCGGCCTAGGCTCAAGGGCTCACGAATGGATTAACAAGCCCAAGTCACATAGTGCCATGTTTGGGGGAAGCTGCTGAGTATAGCTTCTCCCGCCGCCTACCTTGCAGCCCCAAATTTGCAAATGCACCACATCCCTCAAGTGACTTTCCCTTATGGGTGAATACTTACTGAGACTATTGGTAATGTTGTGGCTGCCGAGTTGGAGTGGGATGACAGTGAAAACTCAGAAGAAAGATAATGACCAGGCCCGGACTGCTGAAGACAAGATGGCAGCGCCTCGCAGTTCCAAGGACCTGACCATCAGCTAGACTTGGTTAGCGGAGGTGGCTGTAGGGGTGACAATAGTGATGGAATCCATGATGGATAAACTACTCCTCCTAATCGACGCATAACAGAAAGGGTCCATTGCTAATTGGAGGAGCTGAGCCTGTTACTTTGCACTCTTCCAACAGAGAACCAGCAAGTTGGAGGACCGAGTGATGGTGGTGGAGGACTCTCAAGCTCAACTCAAGAAAGCTCTCGTAGCATGCCAGGACCTTGAGAACCACTCCAAAAGGACTAACCTCAGGTTAGTGGGCTTACCTCAATCAATAGCTGAGAATCAGTTGGTGGGCTTTTTGGAGGCATAGTTTTCATGCTCGCTCCAGCTGGAACACCTGGACCCGCTGAGGATGGAAAGGGCCCATAGAATGGGGACCTGGCAAGCGTCAAACCTGCGGCCACAAGTGGTGATGTCTAAAAACTGTGAATTATGCACACTAATTATGATAACAAAATCCTCTGCAAGGTTGACCTCCCAATGTCGTATTTATGTGACAGTTTACATTCAGTTATTTGAGCACAAAATCCAGTTTGCACTGCTATATCCTGCCTGTCTCCAGGTGCTTCACAAGTCCAGAAGCTTTTTGAGATGGTGGAGGCAGCCCAAGCCTTTTTAGCTTGACGGTGGTGCAAGCATCTGGAAAGGGAAGGGGGGGGGGGGCAAGTGCATGAGGTGCCTTTTGGCCTGGAATGGTTGTTGGGTGCTCGCTAAGGGTGCACCAATGGACTGAGGTGATGCCTCTTGCTGATTGAGCACCTGCTCAGCTGGCAGTAGGCCCATTTAGCAGTATGTCACATGGAGACCTACACAGTTTGAAGTCATCTGGCCCCTGACTTTTCATTTGTACCATGTATGATTCTGTGAGGCAGCAGCTCCTGCTAAGCCTTTCTGGTATACTGAACAGCTTATTTACAAGCTTGACTCACTGGGCACGCTACCCCATTTGGACCTGCTCTGTGTGGCAAGATGGACTTTACTAATGAGGAACTCAAGCACATCAAAGGCAGGATCCTACCTGCCAGAGACACACTTTGGTACATGCACAGCCTCTATGGTTAATGAACTGTAATGTTAATAGTCCACCTGTGTATGGATAGAGGTAGTAGACATAATTGCCAGCCTCCCACCACCCTATTTTGTGGGTTTTTTTTCCTTTCATTGATCGGTGAAATCAATTTTGGAAGTTGTCTACAGAGGAGAGTGGTGCTACATATTAAAAACCTTGGGCATACAGATGTGGTGTTTGATGCAGCTGTTTGGCACTGTCTTGGGAGACATCAAACAGATTGGTATGTATTTGCCGCAGGAATGCCTCCTCTGAATGTGCTCACCCCGTAAATCACCTTGACTATTTTTAGCCACATTGGAGGACAGTTTTCAAATAGCCAATTTACACATGTTAATTGCTATTTGGCCATGTAAATAGTTCAAAAAATTGCCCTCCCCATCAATCATAGTGATACCTGCTTGGGGCTCTGAGCAGCACAGCAAAGCTTCCTTATTTGAAATTCATGCTTAGGGGCAGCAAAGATGGAGGATCTTTTCCTAACATTACACTGTAATATTACCTCAGGAACAAAATAAAAATCAGAAAGAGAAAAAGGGAAGAGGAAGAAGTAGTTAGGGCATTTTTTTTAAAACTGCCATCTGCATGATAAAAGAAATATTCTCTATTCTGCTGCTTTTTACAGAGCACCGCAAGTGTTGTGAAAAGAGAATTGAAAATCTTTTTATGATGCCTCTTGAAAGGTCATTCTCTGGCCTCCTTTGTAAATGACTACACTTAATGCAGCTCCTGTTGTACAGTATTAAGTAGTTATAAAATGAATAAATAATTCATTGGTAGACTATGATGCAACACATGGGATTTTTTTTGGGAGGGGGCAGTGGCAGAAAAGAGGGGGAAAGTAGGTTTGTCGGGGGGGGGGGGGGGAGTTTTAGATAGTGACATGTAAATTCTGCTGTCCCTGACTACCCGCTGCTCCCAGAGGCTGGGAAAATCAAACACCCCAGTGTAGCCTGGCTGTGAGGAGAGAAGAAAGCACACTTAATTATAAATACACGGTATCAATTATTTAAAGGTATCACTTATTTCCTCTTTATGGTTCTGCTCATGAAAAATCACCTCAATTAGAAACTGCACATCAGTCTGAGCAGTGAGAACAGCAGTTTGAGGCTGTGGACCTTTTACTGCATTAGAATTATTCCATTGATTTTTTTTTCTTTTAAAAATGTTAATTTACAGAGAATGGAATAGTAAGCAGTCAAATAATTGCCAAAAGTTGAATATTTAAAGTGCTTAGGAAATGAGGAGGAAAATTTGTATTCTTGAACAGTTGGAAGTTTTCCACTTCTAATGGAAAAATCCTAGGCTCTCTTCTCCTCCTCCCCCTCCTGATCTTTAGGTACCAGATCTACTAAAACCTGAAAAAAAATAGGGATTTTGGGGGGAGGGGCGGTGCTGCAGAATGGTGAAGACCTGACCACACCTTCTCTCTATAGAAACATAGATACATGATGGCAGATAAGGGCCAAAAGTCCCATCCAGTCTGCCCTTCCTCAGTAACCACTAACTCCTCATTTTCTTAAAGGATCCTAAATGCCTGTCCCACGCTTTCTTTAAATTCTGACACAGTCCTCGTCTCCACAACCTCTACCGGGAGGCCATTCCACGCTTCCACCACCCTTTTCATGAAGGAGTATTTTCTTAGTATTTCCTCTTAACTTCATTCTATGCCCTTTCATTCCAGAGTTTTCCTTCATTTGAAAAAGACTCTCCTCCTGTACATTAATGCCATTGAGGTATTTAAACGTCTCTATCATATCCCCTCTCTCTCGCCTCTCTTCCAGTGTATACATGTTGAGATTTATAAGCCTGTCCCTATATGTTTTATGTCGCAGACCTCTTGCCAATTTTGTAGCCGTCCTCTGGACTGACTCCATCCTGTTTATATCTTTCTGTAGGTGTGGTCTCCAGAACTGCATGCAGTACTCCAAATGGGGTATCACCAAAGACATAGAAGGGAACTATCACCACTTCTTTTCTTTTCTTTTCTTTTTTCCCTGCTGGTCATCGCTCTCCTTACACACACCCACGTATCCTTCTGACTTTGACTGTCGCCTTTTCTACCTGTTTGGCCACCTTAAGATCATCAGACACAATCACCACCAAGTCCCAATTTTCTTTCATACACAGAAGTACTTCACCCCCTATACTGTGCCATTCCCTTGGATTCTTGTAACCCAGGTTCATGACCCTGCACTCCTTAGCATTAAATCTTAGTTGCCAATTTTCGGACCACTCTTCAACCTTCGCTAGATCCTTCCTAATACTGTCCACACCCTCAGGGGTGTCAACCCTATTACAGAGCTTGGTATCATCTGCAAAGAGACAAACCTTACCAGCCAGTCCTATCACTCACAAAGATGTTAAGAGCCAGCCTAAGGACTTACCCTGTGGTACACCACTGATAATATCCTTTTCCTCAGAGCAAGCTCCATTTACCACTACCCTCTCTCCTCCCATTTAACCAGTTTTTAACCCAGTCAGTCACTTTAGGTCCCATACTGAGGGCACTCAGTTTATTTATCAGTCGCCTGTTCAGGACCGGCAAATGCTTCACACTGACAGCATGATAACAGGCAGATATGTATGATTCAAGAGCAATGCCTTGGTCTTTAAGAGGCCTGTTTTCCAAACCACATTATACATTTAATAGTGATTTTTAACAAACGTTCACCTTTAATGCAGCAATCAAAATATAGTTGAGAAAATTCTGGAGTCCTTATGCCTGTTCTTTTACAGCAAAGTAATATAATGGCACTAGTAAAAAAAGGCCCGTTTCTGTAGGCAAGGAAACGGGCCTTAGGCAGGCAATCCCCCCCCCCCCCCCCCGTGCTACGGCCCCCTCGAACCCACCCCCTCCCGCGAACCTGTCGATCTCCCCCACCCCGGAACGCCGAAAACTGCTGCCACCGTCGCTGCCGTTGTTGTGCTACCTTCCCTTCCCTTCCCGTAGGTTGTTCAATCATCTTCTTAGAAAGTTTAACTTCGTGCGTCTGGCTGCGTGTGTTTCCCTACTCCTCCCCTTGCCTTGCAATCAGCTGTGTTGACGTCAGTGACGTCCTGCGTGTCTGCCTCGCAGACCACTTGCAGCCAGGGACCCACGGTCCCAAGCATGGAACGTTGGAGGTGAGAATTATTATATAGGATATGGGCTTGTATACCTTTATCAGAATGGGTGTGTTCTCTCTTTGTAGTTTTGGAGGGAATTATAAAAGGCTTCCTTGAGCCTAAAGATGAGGGCTTGGTTTATTTTGTCTGCTGAAGGAGAAAGAAGGAGGTTTCTGTTCCTGGTCCAACTTGGCCTGGACCTGTGTGGGAGTCTTCTTAGGATGGCTGGGCCCGACAAAGGAAAGTAGGAAGAATAGCTGCAGGCCAAGAAGGCCTGGGATAGAAACTTTGAGCAGTTTGATATCTGAAGCCACAGAGATCTTTACCCAGGTACACCTGAGAAACTTAGTCACAAAATATCCTTTAAAGGGCTGATATCCAGATAATTCCCTTTGAATAATGGTTGCCATTATCTGGATAATTCACCTAACTGGTGCTATCTGGGTAGTACTGTTGAAAATTCTTATAGACTGCTCCAGTACTCAGGGCAGTGTGTGAATGGAGCATGGAGAGAGCACTCTCCAAATAGCAATATTGCAATCTTTTCTGCGTAGATATTCAGTCCCACTTGCTATCTGAATAGCAGAACCTAGTACTCAGGCCCTCTTCCCTCATGCCCTTCATCTAACCTTTCAGAGTAGTAGCATTGCCTATTAAGGCTGGAATTTTCAGCCCATGCAGGTAATCCTGAATGCTTTCTTGTAAGTAAAAGGGTTTAGAGTAGACTTCTTGTATTCATAAAGCAGTTGAAATCTTGGCTCTTCATCCCAGCCTTTTATATGTGGTTACTGACTATTGAGTTGCTCAGCTGTACATACAATTTACCTTCAATGTAGCCACCCATCTATTTATCTGAACAACTTTGTTCTGTGTGTCTGTCTGTGCGTCCATATGTCCCAACTGCACCTGTTCTCTTGTTTGCTTATTAAGATATTTCATTGTATACTCTAATGCATGCCTCTTAAGGTATATCATTTATATTGCGCTTTCATCATTTTTATCATATGTTATATTCTAATACATTGCCTATTGAGTTTCATTTGGATTGTGCTGACATCGTAGGTATTATGTCTATGTTATATGAATGTTCCTCTATGCGACCTAAGATGTTGTACCATGCTGATGTTTATTATTTCTATTGACTGTTCTGTCTATATTTCTAATACTATATCATGCCATTCCTATTAGAATTTAATTTGCATGTCAAGTTTACCTGATTGGTAAACTTAATTTGTTCATTTTACTATTGCCTTGCTGCTAACACAATTGCAAGCTTTATGTCAAGCTGAATCTTTGGTACATGGCTTTGGGTAAATCTCTTCATAAAGCTGGTTTATTAATAAATAAATAAAATAAAAAGAACACCAGCTACATCTATGTAAGTTATCATTAATGTTCTCTCTTTTTTAAATGTCTGCTTACACTGTTCTGAACCAGTGGGTGTTATCCCTTCCCACCTGTAGATGGAGGTAGAGAAAACTGAAATCAACCAGTGGCATCATCAGTTATAATCTGTGGTGCTCTCTGGAACAAGCAGTCAAAACACCGCTGTGTTTTGCTTGCTTACCCACTTGTGTGAGGGTTTAGTTATTCTGTTTTTGTCAATTCCTTCCTACGGAGAATGCTCTCTGGAACAATCCAGCATTTTTTTTCTACTGTCCAGCAGGTGGTAGGTTGTGCTGTGGTGCTCTCTCTGTCAGCTAGTTCCCCGTTCTGCTGGCCACGGCTACACAGTGTGGTTGAGCCTAACAAATGCTCCCAAGTCAGTCTTAGGACCGTTCCTTATTGAGCTCGGAACTTGGCTCTGCAGCCCCCAGTCAAACTCATTAGCACCTCTGGGCAAAGCTTTGGCTTAAGTGAGATCCCTTGGTACCAAGAGGTGTGGGTCCCCATCCCTCCACCCTTCTTGCCCATTCACCTTGTTTGGGCTCATTCACCCCATGGGCTCCCTCTGCAGCTCCTCCCTATTTTAGGGAATAAGGCATTTTTTTTTGCTGCTCCTGTCACTTAATTAAAAAAAAAAGCAGAGCAGCCTGAACAGGGAGATCCTCTACCTCACAGTTAAAGGATTTCTCTTTAAGGGAGTTCACTTAATTTGCGCCCCCCTGGGATGGAGCAGCATCCGGTTCCACATGTCGAGGTAGGTTCAGGCAGCGTGTTAGACCCATGCCTGCCTGACGCATGGCTGGGAATGCCTTCCGGGAAGCGCTGCTCTGTGTGCAGAAACTGGCAGTTCAGCACAGTTGCTGGTTATATCCACACACATTACGATGGGCCATTTTTGACTTTGGAAATAGCCCGAGGGGGTTGGGGGGGGGGGGCTTCCAGAGTTGATGGGTTTTCCCTGCCAAGGCATTTCGGTGGGAACGTTTTGACCATTTTGTATCCCTTGGGGATTTCACCTCCTGCTGCTTCTCAGCAGTAGGAACCTGTCCCTTCCACATCAGGGCTCGGGGGGGAGGGGATGTATCTCCCAAACCCCCCCTTGGGTTCATTTAGGGGGGCCCCTGGAGGGTCCTTGGAACGATCTGGCTCCAGAGCTTGGCACAGTTGGTCCAACAATAATTGCAGTCCTTGAGGTAGAGAATTTGGACTGTTTACTTCCGGGGTCTGAACAAAGTCCTTAGCACCAGTTGAAGTAAATGGCCCTCCACTGCTCCAAGCCAGAACCCACAGTCTATAGCTTGGTAAGGCTTTGGCGTTTGGGTCCCAGGGAGCCCACACCAGTGGAAGTGTGCAGGACCTTGTCCCTCTTCCTTCGGTGAGCAACCTGCAGCAAAAAAAAAAAGTTTTAGCCTATTGAATATCAGTGGTACCTTTCCAAAGCTTCCTTCAGTAAATGGAAATATTTGTTTTGTATTTCTGCTGTTTCGTAATTTCTCCACACATTGCTCTACATCACCTTTCAATCTTATAATTCCATCTGTGGATGCCCTTCTTCCTCTGACATACTTGAAAATTACCTTGTCAACTTACTTTACCTTTGTTGCTATCCTTTGTTCCACTCTTACTTTTGTCCTCCTGGTTTTTTACTTGAATCAAGTATTGTGTGTGTGTTAGGCACTTTGTACTTTTTATTTCTTTTTATTTATTCATTCATTCATTCCTATTTGGTTACATGCCCAGCCATACAAGCTCTGGGCAATTTGACCATCAATAGAATAAGTAAACTTCAATAATATCAGCAGCCACCTGTCACCATCATACGAAAAAATGTTAACACTATGATTTGATTACCCCATTATTTACACCTACCAAACTAGCCCGTATCAACAGGAATAAGAATCAATAGCTAGAATGTAGCCAGGTGTAATCTCCTTATGAAAGCTTTAACAAATCCTTCTCTAATGCAGTTCAAGGGGAACAGAATTCAACAGACAAGGGACAAAATAACTAAAAGCTCTATTTTTGGTAGACAGTTTTCAGTCCTCGCCTTGATTACATTGCTATCAAAAATACTTGCTGGGAAAAATGAGTAACCTTGCTAGTAAAGTAATTTGGTAAATAGATCGGCTAAATATCTGAACCTAGCATGATGATGATGTTTTGAAACTAGTCAGACTACCTTACGTTCTATCCTTTTTTCCTGCTGTTAGTCAGTGTAATTCCTTTAACCTGGAGCTCACTGAATTTAGACTTTTCTGGTGGCCATATCCTGTAATAGTGGCAGGCATCTCATGATTTATTGTGAATGTCCATGGTACAGGGATATGCAGTAATCAGTTTGATATATCTGCATAGTATGAATTATTGAATATCCCTTTTCTACAGAAATTAATACATCCTGCAAAGGTCACAAGTATCTGGCCAGATCTAAAAAAAAATCCAATTCTTATTACTTACAACCAAAGATAAAGCTCATTAGGCTATAGTTTCCAGAATCTTTATGGATCGCTCTTTGAAAATTTGGCATTATATTGGTCATCGTTCAATCCATGGGTCCATAGTCCATTTTAATCATAGGTTATAGATTTCTATTTCTAGGACTTCGGTTTTATTTCCGAGTTCTTTCAGAATTCTTGGATATTTGTCATCCAGTTCAGGCGATTTGTTACTCTTTATTTTACAAATTTGTTTTACAAATTTTACAAATCATCTAAGTTCACTTATTTATTTCAGATCCCCTGAATCACGACCACCAAAGACTATTTCTGGCATGAATATTTCCCAACATCCTCCATAGTAAAGGCCAAAGCAACGAATTCACTTAGTGCTTCCACTGTGTGTTCATTATTCCCGAGTGCCTCGTTTACTCTGTCATCTAATTTAATGTCCAGCTGACTCCCTCACAGGCTTCCTGTTTCTAATTTACTTGAAAAAGTTTATTATGAGTTTTTGCCTCTGACAAGCTTCTTTTCAATTTTTTTCTTTTTTTGCCTACCATATAACTTGCCAGTGCTGATGCTCTCTTCTCTTTTTATTATTTGGATTTACTTTCCATTTTATGAGAGTAGCATCTTTTATTTCACACTTTAACCGTGCTGGCAGTTGATTGGTCTTTCTTGCCTAATGCATGGAATATCACTGGCTTCCAGTTAACTATCATCTTAAATTTAAGATTTTGGTTATCGATTCTTTAATACCCTTGACATCATCATGGCAGCTGCATCCCAGCAATGACAAATTTCTAACTATTCCATCTCCATCACAGGCACAATAGGAAATTGTTGTTTTTTTGTTAAATATCTTAGCTCCTCTACTTTGGAAAGCACTTCCCAAATATCTATGTCTAGGCCAACACACTTTAGATTTAAGTCTGCACTTCTTCTTTAGTAGAGCCTTTGTGGGGATCTAGTCTGTTTATGGGTCTTCAGCACATATCTTCTTCTAGGGAAAAGGGAATGGGACTTGATATACCACCTTTCTGTGGTTTTTGCAACTGCCTTCAAAGCGGTTTACATAGTACATATTTATACCTGGGGCAGTGGAGGGTTAAGTGACTTGCCCAGAGTCACAAGGAGCTGCAGTGGGAAACGAACCCAGTTCCCCAGGACCAAAGTTCGCTGCACTAACCACCAGGCTACTCACCTTTCTCCAATATATAGAGCTAAACTCAATAGTGCCCAAAGTTAGGTGCTGGGATGATCTGTAGTAAACTGGTATTCTGTACAGAGCTTCTACACAGAGTGCACTTTACAGGATACTAGCTTAGCACGCATTTCACACCTAACTGGGCACGAGTACTTATGCCTACCAGAAGTTGGTTTGAATGCTGGCGCCCAACTAATGGCTGCTAAGCACGCAAATACTGGTATTATATAACATTGCACCTGGCTTCTGGGAGCACCCTTGACCTGCCCATGCCCTTCCATGGCCATGCCCCCTTTGGAGTTACGCACTATGAAATTTAGGCAGGCATGTAATAGGGCATAGGGTAAATCCATGTGTAACTCCTAATTACTGCCAATTAAGAACTTAACTCAGTAATTGATTGGCACCTAATTGACTAACCAGTTTATACATGGATCTGAGATCCATGCACCAAATTTGGACAATCTATACAGAATTCAGGGGATAGTGTCTCTGCTGTCCATTATTTTGTAAATCACTTTGATATGCTTATGGATTGCGGTATATCAAGTCTGTGAATAAAGAATACATGTAATCTGGGGGGGGGGTCACGTGATGGCAGCGACCTGAACGGACATCGGGTGGCTGAGCTCCTCTTTTCTAGCATGGAATATCAGCTTATATACCTGCTTTTGGCCCCCTACTCTGCCCCCCAGTGAATGTACATGGTGCAGCTAGAGGCAGTGAGGATATTGGGGTGGTCCGAGGGGATCCCACTGAGAATTCTAAGCGGGTGTGCCCACTAAAACTCTGCGGCCTGCTAGAGACCGTGTGCATAGCAGCCACGAGTAAGATTGCGTCCGACCGGAACTCACTGGGACCCCAAGAACCACCCGTGATCGCACTGCATGAGGCAGCAATTAAAGAAATTACCAGAAACTTGGCAGACATTCTGGATGATAAACTCTCAAAGTTACATGCCGCCATGGATAATCTCAAAGAAGGCATGGCTGCACAAAATGCCTGCATTCAGCAAGCAGAGGACAGATTATCAAACCAGGAGGACCTCACCTTGAGCCTTTCTTCTCAAGTAACGACGCTAGAAAAGCGCTGCAAACAGCTAGAGGAGCGGATTGATGACCAGGAAAACAGGAGTCATCGCAATAATGTTTGGCTGGTTGGGCTTCCCGAGGGAGTTAAAGAAAATGAGCTCTGGGATTTGATTGAGTCATGGCTACTATGAGAACTGAGCCTGGACCTGGAAGGGCAACGCTTACGTATCGAGAGAGTGCACCACGTAGGTGTGATTTGAGACCAGAATACAAGGCCGCACCCAGTGATCGCCAGAATCTTTAATTATGCTGAAAAGGCACTGCTCATGTCTAAGTTTCGGCAGCATAAAGAAGTGGTATACCAAGGATCTAAGCTGATGCTATTCCAGGATTTCTCACCAAGGGTGTCGGAGCGGAACAGACGGTTATCGCCATACTGCTCCCAGCTGTTCACTAAAGGGGTCAGATTCTCTCTGCAATATCCAGCTCGGGTACGAGTGGTGCATGAGAACAGCACAGTGTATATCGATACACTGAAGGAGCTCAAATCCTTTTTACAGCTGATTTCCTAAGAAGTTCATGGGAGCTGCATGATTTACCTACTTGAGATTTTTTATAAAGGATATAAGCATTGATTGTGACGCTAGCCTGCAGTGCGATACAGGGACGATGATGAGTGTGATATTAATGATGGAACACTTATCTGATTCCTGATGAGTTGTCGATGCTGTGGCTGCTGAGGTTTTGGGCACCCTAGTGTGCGGCTGTGGCTCTGCCCTCTATCAACTGAGATTGACTTTCAAACATTCCTGTCTGATGTCGGAGTGCAAGCTGCGAACTGTCCCCAAACGCCAGATTGACTGCTAACACAGTGAGCAGGGACAGTGAGTGGAGGCCGGTTTGCTTTTGGTCTAGGTCTTATAAGTTATATCCTGCTGTCTCCCTGCGAAGCTTTTTGTTTATACCGCACAGTAAAATGGGGGGATTCGAGAGAGAGGTCAGGGGTGGAGGAGGGGGGCTGGCTAACATTGGTGGGATAGGTGTAGCACTATGTGCTTGGGGGGGATCTGCGGGGGGCTAGAGGGGGAAATCTGGGATGAATGTCGGGGAGGTGGGTGTTTGTGTTTGGGATTGAAAGTTTTTGTTTGTTTAATATTGGGGTTTGTAAGGGGAGTGGGGAAGGGATGCGAGGGTGGGAAATTAGAATTCGCTGTGTCCAGGGGAATATATGTGTTTTTGAACTGCAGGCTGGGTTGCGGTGCCCTGGGGGATGGTTTGGCTGGGACGCCACCCCTCAGGCAAATGTTAGATGTACTGACAACAGGGCTAATTCGCTCAGGCAGAGGGATGAGTAACATGCGGATAGCCACATGTTGATGGCATTCATTCGCCTGTAAAATGCACAAAGATTCTCCAATATAGCAAGCGCTACAAAGCGGATGTTTTATTGCTCCAGGAGACTCCCCTCTCGTTCGCCGAACACAGCAAGTTAAAGAAAGATTGTGTGCGAGTGCTACCCTTTGCCTCAAACAACAGCAGGCAGCGAGGAGTGGCCATCCTTATCCATAAATCCTTAGACTGTGTTAGGCACAAGGTAGTACAAGATCCAGAAGGCCACTATGTAATATGGATGGGAATTATACAAGGAGTTAAGATGGCTCTGAGTTCAATATACGCCCCAAACGTGTACTCTCATAAGTTTTTTTCCACGCTGCTGGCCTCTTTAGCTGCTATGAACGATTATAAGCTTGTGTTAGGGGGGATTTCAATATAACTGCTGACCCTTTGATTGATTGCAAGCCACCCAAGACCAGGCTGAAGGGGATGGAGGGGAGAAGCAGGGCCGCCGAGAGGGGGGGACAGGGGGGACAAAAGTCCCCGGGCCCGGGCCTCCGGAGGGGGCCCGGCGACACCGCAGTCCCTCCGTCGCTCCCAGCACTAACCTTAAATGCCTCCTTTCACCACGTTCGCAGCAAGCAGCAGCAGGGCAGGCTACTCCTTCCTTCCGTGTCCTGCCCTCGCCTGACGTAACATCCGCGAGAGCGGGGCACGGAAGGAAGGAGAGGTCTGCCCTGCTGCTGCTTGCAGCAAACGTGCTGAAAGGAGGCGTTTAAGGTTAGTGCAGGGCCCGGCCCAGTAGCGGGTGGAGGGGGGCCAGCGGTGATGGCGACGGCCTCGGGTGGTGGTGGTGGGGGGCCCGGGGGCGGCCTTGTCCCAGGCCCGGCTCTGGCTCTCGGCGGCCCTGGGGAGAAGTGTCAACTTCCTTATGCGGGAATTGGATTTGCTAGGTATTTGGTGGACTCTGCATCCGGATGATCATGACTACACTTTTTATTCCCACGTACACAAGGTACACGCTAGACTGGATTACATTTTGCTCCCCTCGCCACTATTACCATCAGCGCGAGCTTCGGGGATAGATCAGGGTACAGTTTCAGACCATAATCTGGTGTGGGTTGACTTAGGATTGGGCGGGGACTCCTGACAAACAGGGTGGCGTATGAACCCCACATTATATCAAGATGCTAACTTTCATACGTTCCTGGGAGAGGCATGGGCCCAATTTTTACAAAAGAACAATCCCAAGGATGTTGACCCTATAATGTTTTGGGAAGCAGGTAAGGCAGTCATGATGAGGTGAAGGATTATAGAATTCTCTAGTCGGCAGAGACAAGAGAGGGATGTGGAACTACTTCGGCTGCTCAAACAGCTGCAGGTGGTCAGAGGAGAGGTTTTGCATGGAACTGTGTTAGGCGCCAGGGAGAATTACTGGAAGATAAAGAGATGCGTTAATGAAGTGCTTAATCAAAGGGCTCTGCGAGACATCCAGCTTTATAAGTATAATTTACATAGGTGGGGGAATAAAGCAGGGAAGATTTTAGCCTCCTTAGTCCGGACCCGCACGGCTAAAAGCATATTGCCCATATAAAATCTAAGGCTGGCAACATGCTGACCAAGTAGGGAGAGATACAGGAAGCTTTTATGGACTTCTATAAATCTTTATATGTTAAGGGGGTTTGTGATGGGCAGAAGCGGGAAGCCTTTGTCCAAAACCTACATTTACCAGTCCTTACAGCAGATCAGCTGGCCACTCTCAATGCCCCTTTTGGTGGTAAGGAAATACAGCAAGCGATTAAAAGGCTAAAGCTGGCTAAGGCGCTGGGCCCAGATGGGCTGGGCTCAGAATATTATAAGATACTGGGACACCATCTAATTGGCCCCTTTGGAGACTTATGTCAGCCCTATGTAATCCGGCTCAGTAGACAGGATCCTTAACTCATGCCACCATTGTGGTACTCCCCAAGCCTGGAAGAGACGTGGAACTGGGTTTGTACCACCCTATATCACTACTAAATCAGGACATCAAACTCTTTGCTAGTATTATTTATTTTATTTTTTATTTTTGTTACATTTGTACCCCGCAGTTTCCCACTCATGGCAGGCTCAATGCGGCTTACATATTGTATACAGGTACTTATTTGTACCTGGGGCAATGGAGGGTTAAGTGACTTGCCCAGAGTCACAAGGAGCTGCCTGTGCCTGAAGTGGGAATCAAACTCAGTTCCTCAGTTCCCCAGGACCAAAGTCCACCACCCTAACCACTAGGCCACTCCTCCACTCTATTATGGCATCTAGACTTGGGAAAGTGCTGCCGGGACTGATTAACGCGGATCAGTCAGGCTTTGTCCCTGGTAGATATGTGTCCACCAATATTCTACGAGCTCTGTGGGCCATACATGTGAAGGGGGTCTCCCGGGGGATGTAATTATTACTGGCTTGGACACTGAAAAGGCCTTTGACAAGATCCTCTGGGACTATTTATTCTGGGTACTGCCACAATTGGAGTGATGGGAGAATTCCTGGCTGGCATCCGGGTCCTATATAAATGCCTTAAAGCACAGATTTTAATAAATGGAAGCCTGACCTCTACATTTCAGCTGGAAAAGGGGACCCGCCAGGGTTGCCCTCTATCTCCCATGCTATTTGTCCTTGCATTAGAGCCCCTAGCTAGTAAAATATGTCAGATTAGTGAGCTGAAAGGAGTGCAAATTGGGCAGGAGTGCAAATTGGGCCAGATGAATACAAAGTCAATCTTTTCGCAGATGAAAAGTTGATATTCTTGGAGCAAGCGTCCCAGGGGATCCCCATCTTGATAGAACTCATTCAACATTTTGTCACTTTCTCAGGGCTAAAATAAATTTTGAAAAGTCAGAGTCTCTCTACTAACTGTTCGTGTAAGCAAATGCCTGATTTTCCCTTGCCATGGTCTGCTGGGCCACTAAAATATCTAGGGGTTTATCTCCATTTAGATGTCAATGTCATGTATGTGAAAAATGTTAGAGAGAAAATAGAAACGATTCGGGTTTTATGTCAGTGTTGGCGGGACCTCCCTATTTCTTTCCTGGGATGAATTGCACTGGTCAAGATGGTGCTCCTCCCTAAGCTGTTACATCCTCTACAAATGATGCCGCTTTGGGTACTGCATAAAGATGAAGCGCAGTATCGAGGGGTAATTTCTTCCATCACATGGGGAGTTCACAGAGCTAGAATAGGGTACAACAAGCTGATACGAGGCCAAGAGAAGGGGGGAACTAACTTGCCAGATATTCGCCTATGCAGTGTCGCTGCAGTCTTGTGTTGGGTGCATGAATTACACACTGGGCAATTTAAATATGCCCCAAAGGAGGTGTGGGGAACCCCTGACGCCACTGTTTCCATATTTAATGCCATACATTGCAGGAGCAGGAAGTTGCACTTAACCCCTATGCTTCGTACGCTGAAAATGGCATGGAATTGGTGGAGATCTAAGATGGGCAGTGCAAGGGGGTCTTCCCCCTTTTTGGAACTGCGAAATAATCCCGATTTCAGGCCCGGGCAGGAGAAATCCCCGTTTGATTCATGGGAAAAGGAGGGGTGTAGATACGTAGGTCAGATTACTACCTTGGGCCAGGGAGGGTGTCCATCTTTTGGGCAATGTCAGGCAACTTGGAATGTCCCACAGAAACATTTTTACTCATACCTACAGCTTCGGTATTACATCGCTTCTTTGAAAACCACCCCTGACTAAGAACTTACTTTTACTTCTCTGGATCAAGTCTTTTTGCAGCTACCCGCTACACAAAATAAGCTCTCCTTATGGTATAAATTGGGCAAAGAATATAGGCCTTCTCCCTTTTTCACGTCACTAGCAGCAGAATGGAGTGCATGGTTGGGAGTGGAGGTCTCGATGCAAGAGTTATCGCGGTGCTTCAATTTAACTGTGTGGGTGACCCCTAATGTTGGACTGCAGGAAATCCAGTACAAAATCCTGCATAATGCATACATTACTAGAAGCAAGGGGAAAAGTATGGACCTCTGGGACTCTGATGAATGTGATAGGTGCAGACGGGGTAGAGGCTTACTGGTTCACAGCTTTTTGGAGTGCAGGGAACTCCGGACGTTTTGGCATGGGGTCACTGCACTGTTGGAGAAGGTACTGGATGACACTCTTGAGTGGACGTACGGGGTGATGCTTATGGGATCAGATGTGGACCTATTGCGACAAGGTCTTAATGACCAACAGAGTAAGTTTGTTTTGCTGGGCTTGATATTAGCTAAGAAAGCAATTCTCATGCACTGGGTTGGCCAGTCAGTCCCGTCCTTGGGGCAGTAGCATGGCAGTTTGAGGCAAATGGCTGAGTGGGAGAGCAGGCGCCTGCCAGCTCGGTTGCAGAAGTCACCTCCGGAGTATGAGGACCTTTGGAAGCGATGTGCGAAGCTGATATCTCTAGAGCCTGGTGACTCTGGTCCAACTTCTGCTTAGTTGCCCAGTCTTTAACACTCTAGCACCCGGACATGGGGTGGGGCGGGGGGGGGGGGGGGTAGTTATTTTTGGGGGGAAGGGGAGGGAAGTTAGGAGGTTGGGAGGCTTTATTCTGTTTGGTTGTATTATAGAAAAATGACAAGTTGCTCTTCCAGACTTAGTAGTACAGTTTGACATGTATCGTATGATGTACTATTTTGTGACTGGGCGTGCGTTTTGTTTCAACTTCTGCATTATCTTGCTCTGGTGCCTTTTGAGAATTGTTGGTTATTTGCTGCTTGCGAATAAACAAATTTTCAAAAAAAAAAAAAAAGGAATACATGTAATCTGGGCTTCTGAGATGGTATTTTTAAACACGGTCCATGCTTCATAAAACTTTTAACCAACTGCTCTTTAGCGTTCCACATTTTCTTATTTTATCAGAGTCTCTTTTTATACAGTTATACGAGTTTGGGTCTTCATTCTTATGACCAAATTTGATCATTTTGGTCATTGTCTCTAAGGGGCCCCACCTTCACACCATGTCCTATGTTCCAGAAAGGGCTAGATCTAACGTAGCTCCCTCTTTTTATTTTAGATTATTTTGCTATCCAGTGTTTCTGCAGATGAGGTGCTTCAACCCGTGTCTGATAGGTTAGTCTTCTACCAGCAGCCCTGCACTTCATTCCCACCTTTTGGATGTCTTTGACCAGATCTCTGTCCACCGCTCCCATCTGAGTCAGAGGTCTATAGACCACACCAATGAAGAAGGAAGTGTCGTTGCATTTTTCTATTCCCTCTGCATTTCAATCAGTTTAATGTTTTATGTGAACAGCTTCTTCTCTCCCTCTCTGCTGTTCCACTTCTTCCTAAACAGATGGTATCCTGGTATTGCAATAATCTGTTGATGGGGCATATTGAGTCACAATGATATTTTCTTAGCATTAGCTCCACTGTGTTTTCCCTTTCCACCAGTAGGTGGAGGTAGAGAAAAATGAATTCTGCCAGTGACATCACCAGCATAAGCAGAGGTGCTCCTTGGAACAATCTAGTTTTTTTCTGTACCTTAGGCAGGTGGTAGGTTGTGCTGATGATGCTCCTCCTGTCCCTGGCCTAGTTCCATGCTCAGCTGGCCATGGCAGATCAGAATGGTCGAGCCTAACTCCCAGGTCAGTCTCAGGAATGTACCAGGTTGAGCTTGAAGCTTGGCTCTGCAGCCCCTAGTAGCACTTCTCAGTGCCACTGTGTAAGACTTTGGCTTGGTGCTATGGGGCTTTGCCCGAGGGGTGTGGATCCTCATCCCCCCACCCCTGTTGCCTGTTCACTCTGTTTAAGGTGTACTCCCCACAGGCTGCCCCTGCAGTGCTCAGGCTTTCCAACAGTACTCGCTTCGGCAGCACATATACAAAAAAAAAAAAAATCCGGTTGGCATGACTAGCTTCATGCCCTTTGTCAGGAACTAATTCTAGTGTAAAGTACTAAGTAGGGAATTTCCCTCTAGGTGCACCCAGAGAGAACCAGGAACAGCAGAGGTGCTGGAGATCTGGGCCAAGGTAAGCTGGGGCAGTCAGGCAGGCCAATGCACGTCTGCCATGTGGTAAGCAAAAACAAATTTAGGTAAAACTATAATTAATGGTGTTTAGTAACCTCCCCGATATGCACTGGAAAGTCCCCTAGTTGATTTAAAATAGAACTTTGTGCTGTAGGTGTAAGAAATGAGATATATAGACCACAAATAGAATAGAATCTTTTATGTTGCTTAAATGTAAGACGTGTGTTCTTAAGTTCCATTAAAAGCAAACCATGCAGCATATTATGCCAGTGCCAATGAGAAGGAACCTCCCTTTGGGTCCAGCACTGTAATATACACTTTTTCTCTAAGATAAAGGCCTTCTTTGTCCAAATCCTAGAAGCTTTGTCCTGAATCCCCAATTGAGAAACTTGACCTAAAAGATTAGCCAATGTGTGTGTGGAACTTAATTGGGTAATGAGGCAATCAGTGCTGATTAGATGCTGACAAGCAATTATCGGTACTAATTGGCACTAATTAGGATTTACGCGCATAGCTTGCTAAGTGTATTCTATAAAGCAGTGTACATAAATAGGACTGTGTGGATCACAAAAGGGGGCATGGCCATGGGAGAGGCAAGGGCGGGTCATGGGCATTCCTAAAATTTACATTCAGTGTTACAGAATATGCCTGATCGTGCCTAAATTAGTCATGCACTTTTACACCAGGTTTTAGTTGGCGTAAATGGCTGCGACTAAAAGAATTCTATAGTATAAACCACACCTAACTTTAGGCGAGGTTTATAGAATAGTGCTAAATATGGATTTTTTTGGTGCCGATTTTTTTCAAGTTCCATATATAGAATCTAGTCTGTTGTGTCTTCATCCTTCACACACTCTCCTCTACCCTCCCAGCACTCACTAGCTCTACTTCTCATACCCTTGCCCTCTCTTCTCCTTTCTGTTCTTTCCCTCTCCTTATATATTCTCACATGTCTCCTTTACCTCCTCCATCCCCTCTGCCTTTCCCTTTCACTCTTTCTTCCCTCCTAGCACACCCTCTGCCACACCTTCTCCAGCTACAGCTTCTAACTTTTTTGTGTGCTTTTTCACCTCCTTCACTAATGTCAGCTTCAGTCCTTGTGACAAACACCACAGCAGTTTGTTTTAGCTGTAGTTCCTTTTGCAGACGAGTCCAGAAACTTGTGGAATGTGTCCATCTATCAGCATGTGGACATAGAGAGTGCTGAACTGGACTGTCTTATAGGATGAAATGCTCCCTGACCAGTCAGTATTCTCTATCTCCAGCAGGCGGATGGACGGTCTCTCATGAGCTCCTGATCTCATCATTTGCCAGCTCCTGTTCTGGGTCTCTCAGTTCATTAGAGCTCTGGGGTGTGTGGCTGAGTGGTACCATCTTTAGGGGATACACCTTGTCACCCCAGGTCCCTCCCCCGCCCTTCTGCCCTCTCCTGCCCTTCCTCCATTCGCCTTCCTCGGTGCTGTGGAAAGAAAAAAAAAAGCAGTCTCAGTCAAAGGCATTCGGTTTTTACATCAGTACTAGCTCCAGGAGAGCTACTGGTGCTCTCAGTATCAGTGCTAGTGAGGAGAGACTGGCTATTGGTTTCGAGCAGCATTCAGGCAGCGGGATGCCCAGCGGCTCCCTAGGGTGAGTGTTACCTTTTTGCAGCTTCTTGTGGTCCTGGATTTACATTTGTTTTTGTGGGCTGCATGCAAAGATGTGCGCTGCTCCAGCTGGAAACAGCAGTGAGCAGCATGGGGTGCTTGTCCAGCCAGCTGTGCAGGCTCTTCTCTCCTCACTTCGGATGGTCGGAGAGGTGTTGCTCGTTTTCTATGCTTCCCTCGCGTAGGATCATTTTCCTCTTGGTGCTGCTGGGCCTTCAACGGCCATTTTGTAACTATGCAATCCGAGGGTACCCTGTCGGCGATTGTGTAACCCAAACCTGCTTTAGCACTTTCTTTCATCAGCTGCTGAAGCAGGTTGGTTTTGGGGGGAGGGGGCGTTGGCCCTTGTCTCCCGTGAGTCTTCTGTAGTGTAGTGCATTGCTTCGCTGTTTAAAAAAAAATGGGTCGGGCTATCAGTGCCTGTTCTTGGCAGGCTTCTGTGTTGCTTATTGCCTGCCAGTTGTTGTTCTCAAACTCTGCATGGCAGAGGAGAGGGGTTCTTTTACGATGGGAGGGGGGGTGCTTGCCCTTCTTTCTTTTCATTCTGAAGGTTCCTGCGAACAGTGCCCGGAGGAATTAGAGGACAGAGAGCTCAGGAGCTCTACCTGGGGGAACCCACTGATTCTGCCACAGTGACTGTTTTCAAGGCCCTTAATGCTTCTTCTTCATTTCCCCCCCCTATTTCTGCTCCTCTGGTCACGTCTCATCTTCGCCTACCTCCTTTCATGAATCCAAGGTGCTGCAGGACAGTTTCTCAGTTCCAGGGTCTCCCCAGACACTATCCTCCAGGTGGCAATGCAAGGTCATGGTCTTATCTATTGCCTGTTGTGAGTTTGAGTTCCACAGTTGCTAATCTGCTATTCCTTGTGTGGGAGCCAGCAACGGCCTCGAGGCTGGGGCCTCTTTTGTGGGCTCATATTATTCTCCCTTTCAGTTAGGGTCCTTTGAGTCCCCTCCATGTTTGGGCTGCGGGCCGTTCTTTGAAAAAAAACAAATATAATTACCACCTTGGACCCTCTCCATTGATGGTAATTTCTTTCTTCCCAGGTCTGTCTGGCCCTGTGCAGTGCAGGTGTCTTGGGACCATGGATGACGTTCTCCTTGAGGGTCATAGGTTCCAAAGACTGGTTTGTTCATTATATAGGATATTGTGGAGCATGGTTTGCTTCACTGTCCTTTCTGGCCTGCTTTTACACCATGTCGTGGCTTGGCGAGGCAGCTTTCTTTGCCCTGCTGTGCTACAGTTAGCCATGTGGCTTTGCCACTGTGCTTCTTTTTCTGGTTTGTTCTCTGCATCTAGTCAAGACTTTTGCCTACAAGCTCCAGGCACCATGGTGTCAGCGGCACCTCTAGCTATAGGCCGTTGTGTTTTTTAATGCTTACAGAGCTGCTTCTAGGTGCAGGAACTGCTTACTGACTCAAGTATCCAGTTGAGTGTCTGCATGGATCCAGAGGTTGCTGGTTCTCGTTCCTCTGCAACTTGCCATCATTGGTGCTTTCTGTTAACACAGCTTTATTCTCCTCCACTTAGCTCTGCCCTTCACCATGCTAGATGGCTTCGTTGCACAGCCAGGCCTGTCCGTTATAGGGCACTGATCACACCCAAACACTCCTAGATGCTCAGCAGGCAGATGCCCTTGGCTTTGGCATTGGGCAGATGCTGGGACATCTGTGTCTCATTTAGCAAGATGCTTTTTTCTGGTAGCCTTTTATTTGGCACTGCATTAGGGCATTTGAGGCCAGACCAAGAGTATTGTCTGTCTCACCCATTGTCAGGGGACCAGTCTCAGCTTCTTGTAATCCTATCATCTTTGGTTTGGTTTGGCCCCATGGTGTAGACAGAAACTCTACTTTCAGGTTCCCACTTCTGCATGTCATGAATTCTTTCATGCTATCACTAAGCCTTGGCTTCAGTTCTGGGTTCGCCTATGTCTCCAGCATCACTGTTGGTGTCTTGGTTCACTTCTTGGGTTTCCTACTAGTAGTCACACAGGAAACAGCAAAGGTGACTTAAGAAGGAGGATTGGACAATGCTTATTGATCAATCTACAGACTTGTCACAGCTGTATTTTGGCCAACGGGCCTGCTTCAGGAGTCTCTAAATGCTGTAAAATGTAGCATATGCTTCAACTCAGGATAGGATTATGAAATCAATCGGTGCTAGTAGAGAGTCTTGTCGGGTAGATGAAATAACCACTGTTACTAACTGAACTATAGGCTCAAAAGAAATTCTGTAACAAATTGCAGGACTGGTGCACAAAAGGTCTCTGGTCTACAAAGAGAAATGTGGTGTGGGGAATAATCTGTCTTGCACATCTTACGGCGGGATTTCATACTACATAGTAACATAGTAGATGATGTCAGAAAAAGACCTGCACGGTCCATCCAGTCTGCCCAACAAGATAAACTCACATGTTCCATTTTTTGTGTATACCTTACCTTGATTTGTACCTATCTTTTTCAGGGCACAGACCGTATAAGTCTGCCCAGCACTATCCCCGCCCCCCAACCACCCGCGCCGACTCCCACCACCGGCTCTGGCACAGACCGTATAACTGTGTCCAGCACTATCCCCGCCTCCCAACCATCAGCCCCGCCTCCCACCACCGGCTCTGGCACAGACCGTATAAGTCTGCCCAGCACTATCCCCACCTCCCAACCACCAGCCCCGCCTCCCACCACCGGCTAAGCTTCTGAGGATCCCTTCCTCAGGGCTGAAGTTCTCCCTTGGGACTCTCTTCCTAGCTCCAGATCAACTGTCACGCTTATTGCCCTCTTGCAAATGCTGCTTCTTCTCGTCACAGGAGAGCCTGTTCCCGGTGGTGAGTTGGAAATGGGCAGTTGATCTGTTTCCTTTCTGGTTTTGCACACAGAGGATTCTTTTCCCCTGGGTTTGTACTCCCTAGGGCAGTGATGGGCAACCTTTTGAGCTTGGTGTTTCAAAATTCACCAAAAAACCGAGCATAACTCGGGTGGTGTGTCACTTAAAAAAAAATCACTAGTACTAGGACCGTCCCCGGGCCCCCCCTACCTGAGATCGCTGCCCACCCGAGGTTGCCGGGCCCCCTCCACCCGCTACCAGGCCCAGAACTAACCTTAAAGCCTCCTTTCACGTTGCAGCAAGCAGCAGCAGGGCAGACCTCTCCTCCTTCCTTCTGTGCTCCGCCCTCGCGGACGTTACGTCAGGCGAGGTCAGGACACGGAAGGAAGGAGTGGCCTGCCCTGCTGCTGCTTGCTGCGACGTGAAAGGAGGCTTTAAGGTTAGTTTCCGGGAGCGAGGAGGGAAGGCGGACCACACTGCGGCGGCGCCGCGTGTCATCGAAAATGGCTACGCGTGTCATAGGTTCGCCATCAGGGCCCTAGGGGAACATTGTATTGGTTACAATCCAGCATGGGAGTGTTTGACCTTTATGAAGCTCAAGGACATAATTTTCAGGTTCACGGTGATCCTGGGTCAGTCCAGTGGTCTATCTGGTCCGGTAGCCTGCTCCCAGCAGTGCCCCATCCTGGTTCCAAATTCCTGGCGGAATACCTTTTAGGGGCTTCTTTCTTTGTTACTAATCCTGGACAAGCTGTTGCTTTTCCCATGTACATCTCTATAGCAGTTGGTGGGCTTTTCCTCCAGAATAAGAACATATGAATAGCCATTGAACCTTCCTATGGAAGTCTTCTGGGATTTGCCTTTCTTGGGGCATGTGCTGTATTGCTGGCCAGGCCATTCACCCTTCTGCATCTCCAAGGACATTGTCTTCCCAGGGGGATAGTGGTGGTTTTTTGTTACAGAGTTGGGTGGCAGGTTCCTCCCCACCTTGACACTTGACTCATTGGTGTCCCTTCCTCTCAAAAGGGTCTGAATGTTTCATCTCAGCTGGCTCCTGTTCGATCCTTAGCATTGGAGTTTAACGTCACCATGAGTCAGTTGTTGCTACCACAATTCTTGGAGTAGCTGGCAGTCATATTCGACAGGGGCTTTGAGTGGCCATTTCTTTCTGTCGCTCAGCAGCAGCTTCTTTTCTTTCCATTTCCAATGGTCTGGATGTCTGTTCAAGTTCGGGCACAAGAACCTTTATCATGTAAATTCATCCTGGGCCAGGTTCCACATCATTCCAGTGGTACCTCCTCAACTGTTTGTCTCCACTTCTTTGGACCCTCTAAGCCACATACGTACTCAGGTGGTTTCGCCGCAGTCTTCCTCTGCCTTTACAGCAATGCTTTCTCTCTTGGTGGGCTGCTATCGGTGGTTTATATGCTGCTAGGACGTGTCATGGCTGAATACAACAGATCTCAGCTTTATTACAAGACACCTTCGGTCAGCCTTCTACTGAATTGCTGCATGTGGCATAAGGGCTAGCATATTGGGCACATTCCTTGTGTACGGGTGCCAGACAAGCAGATGTCTTTGGCGGTCCTGGCCTGTTGTTCCCTGTGTTTACTTCACTAGGTGGTGCATGCAGCTTTCCATAGTGGCTGGTTAGGCTCCCTTTCAGGGCTAGCTGTTTTGGTGGGGCCTTTGCGGTGCTGGGGAATAATTTGGATGCCTTAGTCTCAGCGTTTGTATGGGGATAGGTGTAGCTATTCTTTCCGATTGGGTTAGGCTTGTTCTGGTCTTGTATATTTGGTGCTATCGTCTGGGGTAGGCTACTTTTCTCAGTGGTCTGCATATCAGCTCAAGGAAGCTTGCGGATCTCTAGACTTGGTTCTGGCGAGCTCTTCCGGATTTCTCCTGGAGAGGTGACAAGTCACACAATCTCATCCTTTCTTTCTAAGGTTGCTTCTGCAGTTCTTCTCCGGCAACCTTTGTTTCTTCTGATTGCTTGGCATTCGTCATGTGCCATTTCATTGTTTTGATGAGGCCATCGTGTTGCGTATATCAGCATTCTACTTTGTGCTTCTCGGACCTCAGGACAGGTGATGTAGCTTCTGAAACCAAGTCTGCTCACTGTGTAGAGGAGGCTATCTTGTCCACGTACCAGCCAGGTACCGGGTGATTCTATTAAATGTGTTGTGCCTTCCTGCACGGAAGTTCTTCTGTGTCCATCGAGGACATGGTGCGGATGGCAGCATGTCTTCCTTGCATACCTTGTCCGTGCACTAATGTTTACAAATCTACACTCCATCGGTTATTTCCTTTGAAAGTGTTGGTGCTGTCCATGGGAGCTTCAGGTTCCCTCCCCGCCTACTTAAGGACTGCTTTGTTACATCCTATAAGTTTCTGAATTCATCTGCTGTTGCTAAGGAAGAAAAAGTTTAGTCTTACCTGATAATTTTTTTCCTTTAGTCACAGCAGATGAATCCCACCCTGTCTTCCGGCAGTTCCTAGCGGTTAGTTCTCTCTGTTGGGCCATGTTGCTGCGTTTTTTGTTTTTTCCATTATAGATGGAATGTTTTCGTTGGTTTATGTGTTTCCAGTTTTTGATTTATCACTTTTCCCTATGAGGATGTAGAAATATTATAGTTCTGTTTCCTTCTGCTTTGTTATGAGCAATACTGACTAGCCAGGGAACATTCCATTCTATAAGACAGCTCAGTTCAGCTATTTCCACCTGCTGGTACATGGACACAACCCACAAGTTTCTGGATTCATCTGCTGTGTCTAAAGTAAAGAAAATTATCACGTAAGACATAATTTTTAGTTTTTACTATTTTCTTTTGCTGACAGGCTTTGGGGTTCTTTCCAGCAACTCTGCCATGGCTGTAGCTCTTCTGTCATCTGCTGGCCTGGGTCTTGGTCCCCATTGGCAGACAATGTAGCTGGTGTGCCACGGGGATCCCCGCCACAGAGATACCAAGTCATATGCATTCGGCTGCCCTCACACGCTAAGCATCCCTCTTTGAATGCATTCGGGGACCAGTCCCCTCCCCATGGTCTACCTCTCTCCCTGGTCCAGCATATCTGCCCCTCTCTCCCCTTAATCTCAAACTGCCCCTCCCCATACTACCTTCAAATTCCATCCCCCCCCCCCCCCCCCCCGTGGCTTTCCTTCTTCGGCACCCTGCCCTCTCTGACACCTTCTCTCCCTCGAGTGCAGCCTGCCCTTTCAGAAAAAAAAAACCAGGAAATTGTGTCGGAAGAGGGTGGGATGCTGGAGAAGGGAAGCTATGGGGCTTGTGGGTGACTTCAAAAATGTTGGAATGTGGGACGTGGGTGTGGGGAGTTTTAGAATGAAAGATGTTAGACTGGGACTGGCAGTTTGAGAATGAGGGAATAGTGCTGGACTGTGGCTGGGGGAGTGTGAGAGATCATTGAGCTGGGTGAAGATTGAGGAAGAGAGGAGGTGCTGGACTTGGGTGTGTGTGTGGGGGGGGGGGGGGGGGGGGGGGGGGGAGGGGAAGAGGTGCCAGGACCTGTGGGGAAAGGAGGTGGAAAAGATAATACCAAAGAGGAAAATGAGTGAAATGTTGCATATGAAGGGAAGGAAGAGAGGAGACAGGCTGCATATGAAGGGAAGGAGGCAAAGAAATTGATTAACGCGGAGCCTGAAAGATCAGTGCCAAACAGACATATAGATTAGGAGGTGGAAATAGAAATAGCAAATGGAAAGGAGGCCCTGTAAACAGTTAAGAGCACACACAGACGAAAGAAGAACCAATGATTAGGAGCAAGATGATTGTAGTCTGGTGACTTAGTTTAGTGTTTTGAATTATGTCAGTGTTGAGAATTTCAGCTTTATTTTGCACTGTACAGGAGGACACATTTTTTTCTATTTCTCTGATGTTACACAACATACAGAGTTCGGTATCTCTGCTTTCAGTTTTTGTCTGCATGTTTTTTTATGGTTCTCTATCCTGTATCGTGTGAGAGTTGTGTTCAGCATCTGCAACTGAGGTGAAGGATTCTGTTGGCATATGTGGTGTTTGTATAGGAATCTGTAATAGTCCAATTTGTTCCAGTTTCCCATTAGCAGGTATATTGGTGTTCTAATATATTTCAGTAGCATAATTAAATTAAATAACGACCGTACTTCTGAAGGTTACAGGTATGGGTGGGGATGGAGGAGATTACTTGTGGGGGATGGATGTCCATGGGTTAGATTCCAGTGGTGTGTGTTGACAGTTTTTGTGCTTTGTATGTGTGCTGCGAGATGAAAAAGGTAAAAAAATCACTGCTGTAGTACTTCACCCTTTTCTGCTGTTGGGGGCTGGGCTCTAGGATGCCCAACCAAAACCTCTGGTTCCTTGAAGAATTTCTTGTATCCTTGTCCTGTTATATTATTTGATAGTAAGTATCACATATCTATTTGATTGGCATTTTTTATCATTTATATCTTTATTTATTCATTTTTTTATTTTTTTCATTTTTAATTACTTTTTGAGCTGTCACTCTATTATTTATAGACATTTGAGATAATTATGGTTTTTCTATATATTTGTTCCTCTTGTTTCAGCCGCTCTTATTTAAGAAAGATACAGACTAGGTAGGTGTCCTGAATTTTTGGTTTTGTTCATTTATTAATTTTTTGTTTATTGATTTACTTTTTTGATTTTCCAATGGTTTTATAACCCATTTTATGGACCATTTTTTATGATTGTGCCCTTCTTTTGCTGGTATTTTATTTTATAATATTAGTGCAATATATATGGAATATATGTGTTGTTAATTTGTTGGTTGTTGATATATTTACATATTTTTGTGTATATTTAAATGCATCTCTATATTATATTTTTGATTGACAGTTAATGTCTATTATTATTTTACTTGTCTACTGTATATATTATAATTTTAATTTTTGAATCAAAAGGGACTCTCAATGTTTATAATTCATATTTATGCTTTATATTATAGTTCATATCGATGTTTTACATATATTTTTTAGACATATTCACGATTCATGTCTATGTTTCACATGTATATTATAATTTATATTGATGTCTTTTCCCCCCCAAACCTACCTCCCCGCTCCCCTTGTTTTCTTACCCCTGATATCTCACCTTGCATCCAAACCAAAGTTTCAGCGTGCTTGTCTGACATTGCTGTCTGGATGTCTCAACGCCACCTGAAATTAAATATGACCAAAACTGAGCTTCTCATTTTCCCCCCCAAAATCACCTCCCCGCTCCCCCCGTTTTCTATTTCTGTTGATGGCTCTCTCATTCTCCCTGTCTCCTCAGCTCGAAACCTTGGGGTCATCTTTGACTCTTCTCTCTCCTTCTCTGCTCATATCCAGCAGATTGCCAAGACCTGTCATTTCTTTCTTTACAACATCCGTAAAATCCGCCCCTTTCTTTCCGAGCACTCTACCAAAACCCTCATCCACACCCTTGTCACCTCTCGTTTAGACTACTGCAGTCTGCTTCTTGCTGGCCTCCCACTTAGTCACCTCTCCCCTCTCCAGTCGGTTCAAAACTCTGCTGCCCGTCTCGTCTTCCGCCAGGGTCGCTTTACTCATACTACCCCTCTCCTCAAGACCCTTCACTGGCTCCCTATCCGTTTTCGCATCCTGTTCAAACTTCTTCTACTAACCTATAAATGTACTCACTCTGCTGCTCCCCAGTATCTCTCCACACTCGTCCTTCCCTACACCCCTTCCCGTGCACTCCGCTCCATGAATAAATCCTTCTTATCTGTTCCCTTCTCCACTACTGCCAACTCCAGACTTCACGCCTTCTGTCTCGCTGCACCCTATGCCTGGAATAAACGTCCTGAGCCCCTACGTCTTGCCCCATCCTTGGCCACCTTTAAATCTAGACTGAAAGCCCACCTCTTTAACATTGCTTTTGACTCGTAACCACTTGTAACCACTCGCCTCCACCTACCCTCCTCTCTTCCTTCCCATTCACATTAATTGATTTGATTTGCTTACTTTATTTATTTTTTGTCTATTAGATTGTAAGCTCTTTGAGCAGGGACTGTCTTTCTTCTATGTTTGTGCAGCGCTGTGTACGCCTTGTAGCGCTATAGAAATGCTAAATAGTAGTAGTAATAGTAGTACTTATATATTTTAGATATACATATATATACTTTTAAGAATTTTCATGTTTTATAATTTGACATGTTTTATAATTTAATATGTTTTTCGTTCATTATAGCCCCTGACACAGCTCTATCGTTGGGCGAAACATGGCCTGTGTCGGGCATTTGTCTTATACACGGTATCTTCAATAAAGTTTTTTTGGGATATTATACTGATCTGCTAGTTTGTTTTCCACCATGGGGGCTGGGCTCTGTCAGAACATTTAAGATGGCACCACCATGTGTCTTTCTTGTACCATGGGAGATGGAAGATCCAGCAGCACCAGCTTGTCTAGATTACCACCCCTGCTGATAACTCTTCATGACACTGTTGGTACCAGTGTGCACCGAAGGATGAACAAACAGGCACATAGGTGAACGGACACTCCCCATTAGGTGCTGCCTCGAGTGAAGGATGCCTAAAAATAGACAAAATTAAAGAGATGCCAGTTCAAATATATCAGTAACAATTTTTACACCTCTTGCTAAACTTTCTAAACTTTTTTCTACCCCTGAATGCATATATAAGCTGATCTAGGTTTACAGATCCAAATTGAGTAGCCTAGCCTTAATCATAATTTTATTTTCTTTACTGACTCCTTGACTGAAATACCATTCTTCTCTCTCTGGTTTGAGTTGCTGTAGTATTAATCATTTATACCCCATTATTAAAATGCATACACCCAGAAAAAATGATTGTCATGCTAAAGGGAGGCTGTGGTTGACATCAGGTGTCTTTGATTTATCTCTGCTGTGCCTGAAGATAACTCATGCACATATGGCTTTCCCACAGGGAGACTGAGAACAGTGGGAATTATGAGCCATATATGTTATGTATATGTAGGCACAAGTGAACAGAATTCAGCCTCTGAGCAGCACTATCACTTACTTGCTCAGTTTCTGTTCCATATTAGTGAAACACATAATCCTTTCCCTGAGATGCTTTTCAGAATTAGTAGAAAAAGGATTTGAGAGTTAAGTTCCAATGCCAATGAACAAGTAACAGAGCTGCCAAGTTACCCATTCCAGGAGGTCCTTGATGTCTGCCAACCTCATCCAGTACATTATGGGACCTGTAGCACTGATTTCAGTGGCTAGAATCATGGACTATAAGTCCCACACTGCTTTGGGAAGTAAGTTTAAAACCAGGACCGGCCAAAAAGTCTCCCTTCTGGAATGGGTAACTTGGCAGCTCTGAAGTAATGATGCTCTTGAAGTTTCCTCCTCCCAAGAATCCTCTAGAATCTGGGTTAAAGAAGGCAATTGCAGTGGTGGTGTAGAAGTTCCTGTCGTAACACCTCAGGTTAATATAATTGAGAGCTGAATTTTTTTTTCTTCCTGTTTGTAGAGCAGTAGGGATGCCTGCCTAGAATCTCTGTGCCACTACTTTAATAAATAGAATTTGACCTCTGACCTGACCTCAGTAGTAGGTAGGCCCAGCAACATTTGATCATCAGGAGTTCTGGCATTTTCTAGAAAGAGAGGGAAGCTAGGAGTGACATTATAATCAAGGGGAGGAACTGGTTGCAGAAGTAAACTCCCCTGACTATAAAACTTTGACTCATTGTTCAAAACAAGGAGGTTTAATAGAGAGGAGACCAAGGGCCAGATGCACTAAACAATCATTAGAGCCCTTCCCTTACCGATTCCCTTAGCGAATCGGTAAGGAACGGGCATGCATTAAGGAAAGGGAATGCAAATGAGCTGCTCGTTGTAGCTCACTTGCATTCTCTATTCCATCGTTAAACAGTCAGCCAATTGGCCGGTCGAGCATGCACAGAGCAGCCAAGCGTTATGATGGCTGCTCTGCGCATACCAAATACGCCTCCCTGTGCCGCCCCACGCTGCTCACCCCCTCCGATGCAGCTCGATCCAGAGGACAGTGCAGTTGAGGACGCCCATCCAAAAAAAACGTCCATTTTGGCCGTCTTCCCCCCCCCCCCCCCCCCCCCCCGCAATAATAAAAACGTCTTTTTTTGGCAGTGCTTCACTCAGCTGAGAGACCTGGAAGTCCCTGAGCCAATCACAACGCGTTTAGCCATTTTTTCTTCCACTTGTGCTTTCGCTAGCCATATTTCCCTCTTCGCTTCTTTCAGTTTAATCTGATAATCTTTTCCTTGATCCTCTCGTTGCGTTCTTTTGTATTTCTTGAACAAAGCCTCTTTTGCTCCTATTTTTTCAGCTACTTGTTTGGAGAACCATATAGGCTTCCTGCTTCTCTTGTTTTTGTTTAATTTCCTCACAAAAAGATCAGTCGCCATATTTATAGCAGCCTTTAGCTTGGACCACTGTTTTTCCACTTCTCCTAAGCCTTCCCACGCCAACAGCTCCTTCTTCAGGTATTCCCCCATTTTATCAAAATCAGTATGTCTGAAATCCAGTACTTGAGTTTTGTGCGTCCGCACTTTGCCTTTGCCCTTATATCAAACCATATGGTGTGATGATCACTATTACATAGGTGGGCACCCACCCGGATATCGGAAACAGTACCTCCATTAGTGAGCACTAGATCCAGCATCGACCCTTCCCTCATGGGTTCCGTCACCATTTGTCTGAGTAAAGCACTTTCACAGGCATCCACAATCTCTCTACTTTCCGATTCCGCAGACGGGACGTTCCAATCCACGTCAGACAAATTGAAATCTCCCAGCAGTAGCACCTCCCCTTTCATATCTAACTTCTCCGTTTGTGCAGGAGGTCTGTAAATAACTCCCGTGTGGATAAAGGTTCCGTCTTCTCTTTCTAGGATGATCCATAAAGCTTCTTCTTTTCCCCAGGTTCCCCGCATTTCAGCCGCTCAGATATTCTCTCTCACATACAGAGCCACTCCTCCACCTCTTCAGCCCTCTCTATCCTTCCTAAAAAGATTATAGCCCGGTACGGTCACATCCCATTCATGAGAATTGTTGAACCATGTCTCCGTAATATCAACAATATCCAAGTTTTCTTCAAACATCAGGGCTTGCAAGTCTTGAACCTTTTTACTTAGACTACGAGCATTTGTGCACATAGCTTTCCATGTGCATAGGGATTTTGGGTAGTTTTTTTAATATTTACATGACCTTTCCCTCTGCCATCATGTTTATTCTGGGGTGACTTTCCGAAATCCCCTGTTTCCTTTTGTCATCCCCCACCCTCTAGTTTAAATGTCTAGAAACATACTGTCTGAATTTCTCCCCAAGGATCCTTTTTCCCATCACAGAAAGATGTAGCTCATCATTACAGTACAGCCTGTTATTTTTCCACGTATTACCCCATTCTTCTATGTATAGATACATAGAAGGGCAGGGTTAGGACAGCTGTTGTAGTGGATGATTCGATTATTAGGCATGTAAATAGTTGGGTGGCTGGTGGACTTGAGGATCGCCTGATGACTTTCCTGCCTGGTGCGAAGGCGGTGTACCTCACGTGTCACCTAGATAGGATTTTAGATATTGCTGGGGAGGAGCCGACTATCTTGGTACATGTGGGTACCAATGACATAGGAAACTGTGGGAGAGAGGTTCTGGAAGTCAAATTTAGGCTTAGGTAGAAAGCTCAAATCCAGAACCTCTAGGGTAGCATTTTCTGAAGTGCTACCTGTTCCATGCGCAGGGACTAAGAAACAGGCAGAGCTCTGGAGTCTCAATGCGTGGATGAGAAGATGGTGCAGGGAGGAGGGTTTTAGATATGTTAGGAACTGGGCAACATTCTGGTGAAGGGGGAGCCTATTCCGAAAGGATAGGCTCCACCTTAACCAGGGTGGGACCAGGCTCCTGGCATCAGCATTTAAAAAGGAGATAGAGCAGCTTTTAAACTAGAGACTGGGGGAAGGCTGACAGTTGCTCAAAAGTGCATGGTTTGGAATAAAGTATCTTTTAAAGATATCACCAAAACAGGGAAGCTATGGTATCCCAATAGTGAAGATCAGGTGTCCTTAAATAAAAATAAAAAGACAAAAGATTGCAAATTAATATTGTCAAGTACTGAGCATAATGTAAATAGGAACAACAAACATAGTTTGAAATGTCTATATGTGAATGCCAGAAGCCTAAGAAATAAGATGGGAGATTGCACTAAATGAAAAATTAGATATAATGGGCATCTCTGAGACCTGGTGAAAGGAGGATAACCAGTGGGACACTGTCATAATTATATCGTAGTGATAAGGTGGATCGAATTGGTGGAGGGGTAGCATTGTATGTTAAGGAGGGCCTTGAATCAAATAGATTGAAAATTCTGCAGGAAACAAAACACTTCTTGGAATCCCTGTGGATTGAAATTCCATGTGTAAAGGGGAAAAGGATAGTGATAGGAGTGTTCTACCGTCCGCCTGGCCAGGATGAACAGACAGATGTAGAAATGTTATCAGAAATTAGGGAGGCTAACAAACTGGACAACACAATAATAATGGATGATTTCAATTATTCCGATATTGACTGGGTAAATGTAACATCGGTGCATGCTAGGGCGGTAACATTCCTTGATGAAATCAAGGATTGCTTTATGGAGCAGCTGGTGCAGGAACCGACAAGAGAAGGAAAAATTCTAGACCTAGTCCTTAGTGGTGCGCATGATCTGGTGCGGGAGGTAATGGTGATGGGGCTGCTTGATAACAGTGATCATAATATGATCAGATTTGATATTAGCTTTGGAGTAAGTATACCCAGGATATCCAATATGATAGCATTTAACTTTCAAAAAGGAGACTGATAAAATGAGAAGTATGGTGAAAACAAAATTAGAGGAGCGGGTGCGAGGGTCAAAAATTTACATCAGGTGTGGATGCTGTTCAAAAATACAGTCCTGGAAGCCCAGGCCAAATATATTCCGTAAATTAAAAACGGAGGGAGAAACACCAAACGACAGCCGGTGTGGTTAAAAAGTGAGATGAAGGAAGCTATCGGACCTAAAAGAAAATCCTTCAGAAAATGGAAGAAGGAACTGACTGAAAATAACAAAAAACAGCATAAGGAATATCAAGTCCAATGCAAAGCGCTGATGAGGAAGGCAAAGAGGGACTTTGAAAAAAAGATTGCGCTTGAGGCTAAAACACATAGTAAGAATTTTTTTTAGATATATTAAAAGCAAAAAGCCAGCAAAAGAATCGGTTGGACCGCTAGATGACTGAGGGGTAAAAGGGGCGATCAAGAAAGACAAAGCCATTGTGGAGAGATTAAATGAATTCTTTGCTTCAGTCTTCACCAAGGAAGATTTGGGAGTGATGCCGGTGCCAAAAATGGTATTCGAAGCTGATGAGTCGGAAAAACTGAACGAAATTTCTATAAACCTAGAGGCTGTAATGGGGCAATTTGACAAACTGAAGAGTAGCAAATCTCCTGGACCGGATGGTATACATCCCAGAGTATTGATAGAATTGAAGAATGAACTGGCCGAACTATTGTTAGTAATATGTAAATTATCTTTAAAATAAAGCATGGTACCGGAGGATTGGAGGGTAGCCCGTTTAACACCGATATTTTAAAAAGGTTCCAGAGGGGATCCGGGAAATTATAGACTGGTGAGCCTGACGTCAGTGCCGGGCAAAATGATAGAGACTATTATAAAGAACAAAATTACAGAGCATATTCAAAAGCATGGATTAATGAGACAAAACCAGGATGGATTTAGAGAAGGGAAATCTTACCTCACCAATCTATTACATTTCTTTGAAAGGGTGAACAAACATGGATAAAGATGAGCCGGTTGATACTGTGTATCTGAATTTTCAAAAGGCGTTTGACAAAATACCTCATGAAAGATTCCAGTGGAAATTGGAGAGTCATGGGATAGGAGGTAGTGTCCTTTTGTGGATTAAAAACTGGTTAAAGGATAGAAAACCTAGAGTAGGGTTAAATGGTCAGTATTCTCAATGGAGAAGGGTAAATAGTGGGGTTCCTCAGGAGTGTGTGCTAGGGCCGCTGCTTTTTAACATATTTATTAATGATTTAGAGATGGGAGTAACTAGTGAGGTAATTAAATTTGCTGATGACACAATGTTATTCAAAGTTGCTAAATGACGAGAGGATTGTGAAAAATTACAAGAGGACCTTACGAGACTGGGAGACTGGACGTCTAAATGGCAGATGATGTTTAATGTAAGCAAGTGCAAAGTGATGCATGTGGGAAAGAGGAACCCATGGGTGGGAATAATGTGGGATATAAATGCCATAAATAAAATAATGCATGGTTACATATCAGGAGTCACTAACCAAGAAAGGAATGTCGTTGTCGTTGTTGATGATATATTGAAATGCTCTGCTTAGTGTGCTGTAGCGGCTAAGAAAGCAAATAGAGTGTTAGGTATTATTAGGAAAGGAATGGAAAACAAAAGTGATGATATTATAATGCCTTTGTATCGGTCCATGGTGCGACCACACCTCGAATATTATGTTCAATTCTGGTCGCCGCATCTCAAAAAAGATATAGTGGAATTAGAAAAGGTGCAGAGAAGTGCGATGAAAATGATAAAGGGGATGTGATGACTTCCTTATGAGGAAAGGCTGAAGTGTCTAGGGCTCTTCAGCTTGGAGAAGAGACGGCTGAGGGGAGATATGATAGAGGTCTATAAAATAAAGAGTGGAGTGGAACGGGTGGACATGAATCGTTTGTTTACTCTTTCCAAACATATTAGGATTAGAGAGCATGTGATGAAGCTAGAAGGTAGATTTAATACGAATCGGAGAAAATTTTCTTCACTCAACTTGTAATTAAACTCTGGAATTCGTTGCCAAAGAATGTGGTTAAGGCGGTTAGCTTAGCGGGGTTTAAAATGGGTCTGGACAGCTTCCTAAAGGAAAAGTCCATATACCATTATTAAATGGACTTGGTAAAATCCACTGCTTATTTCTGGGATAAGCAGCATAAAATGTATTGAGCTTTTCTGGGATCTTGCGAGATATTTGTGACCTGGATTGGCCACTGTTGGAAACAGGAAACTGGGCTTGATGGACCTTTGGTCTGTCCCGGTGTGGCAATACTTATGTACTAATTTGTTTTTTTGTCTGACAGCAGTAGTTGCCATGCAAGAAACTACATGAATCTTCTACTTGGGTTGGCAACCACGGTCGGTGAGGGCCACAACACAGTCAGGTTTTCAAGATTTTCATCCCTGCTGTAGCCTCTTTCAGAAAGAGGGAGTAGCTAGTAATCAGTGGGAGGGAACACTCTGGTAGGAAACTCCTGATTATAAAAGCTTAAGCTACATTTTATATAACTCCTCCCGGCCTCTGACTATCAGGCTTATTTTCAAAAGAGATAGATGTCTAAAAAGTGACATGTCAGCATTTGGATGTCTATCTCACAGAAACATCCAAATCAGTTTTATCGAAACCTCTTTTTTGACGTCTATCTCTGAAGTCCGTCAGAAGGACGTCCAAATCTCAAGGGGGCGTGCCATGGGTGTGTTCAACGCGGGACTTGGGTGATCCTAAGACATGGATGTCTTTCAGCAATAATGGAACAAAACAAAGACGTCCAAGACTAAAACTTAGATGTTTTGAACTAGACCTGCTTTTATAGCGAATAGCTGCAGTAGGAATTCAACCCACTTCCCCAGGATCAAGGTCTGCTACACTAACCACTAGGCTACTCCTCTACTCCACACAAGAGGTGCCCCAAATGACCAGATGACCAATGGAGGGAATCGGGTATCACCTCCCCTTACTCCCCCAAATCACAAAACATTTTTCCAAACAGCATTTTCAAAAGGAAAAGATAGACTTTTTTTTAAATAGAAAATGACCATTCCTGTTGTGATTTTAGACGTTTTACCAAAAATGCCCAAATTCAGACTTAGATGTCATATCCAAGCATTTGCCTTGTGCCTTTGACTTTCCCAAAGTCACAAGGAGCAGCAGTGGGAATTGAACCCATGTTGCCAAGATTGATGGCTGCTGCACTAACCATTAAACCACTTCTCCTCTGTTTTGGATGACTTTTGTTCGAAAATGGACCAAAAGAAAAGGACGTCCAAATCACAGGATGTCCATAGTATTTTTGCACACAAAAGATAGATATCCATCTTTTTCAAAAATGACCTTCTTTCCTGTTCAGAATTTGGATGTCTTTGTAAAACGTCCAAATTCTGATTTAGACGTTTCTTTCGAAAATGTCCCTCTATACATAAAAGGGAAGAGCTCTTCAAGCCTATCCTTTAGTCATATAGACCTAGAAGTCTACAGACTTCTATACTGTGTTACCTTAGCTCAAGAGTGGGCAACCACAGTCCTTGAGGGCCACAAACCAGTCAGGTTTTCAAGATTTCTAAAGTGAATATGAATGAGATTCATTTGTATATTCTGCCTCCATTGCTTGCAGGTAGCTCTTATGCATATTCATTGTGGAAATCTTGAAAACCCAAATGGGTTGTGGCCCCCTGTCCTTGCTAGTATTGCAAGGCCAAAGAATGATCTAGGAGCACACGTGTGGCAGAAGCCACTTAAGCATCTGCCCTATTGGGTGTTTGAGGGAACTTGGAAGCCTCCTTATCCCTTCTGAGATACTGAGAAGAAAGGAGAGACTGGGCTACATGTGTAAGGCTACATGTGTATTCTCCGGTGACATGGATCATTTCCGTCCACTGGTGGTCCAGGAACATGTACTGGTCTGAAGGACGTTTAGTAGGGGTTAGCAGATAGCAGAGTTTAGACTTTCTATGGCATGGGAGTTAGGTGTGGAGCCTTAGAGAGACTGTAAATAACTGGTGTTGCCTCTTGCATCGTGCTTGTTCTGTCCCCTGACAGCCTTACACTAGTTTATAATGTGGGCCTAAAATGTGTTTAATACCTTTACTGTTATCCTCGCTTCTAAGGATTTTTATTGCTGCAGTCCTCACTGCAAAGATATATGAGCAATGCATTGTGTATAATGTAGTCTCATAAGTAATGCAGTCACACCTGCTTGTTTGTGTCAAGTCTGTTACTAGTGTTCTATTCTCCTCTAGACCTCCTCTTCTCAGCCATGCTTGGCTCATTTGTTATTTACTGTTATTTTCTGATCATTCTTACTATCTCTGTCCTGAGATGTCAGCTGGGTATGACTTTTTCCTCCAATCGAAGACTGCCCCCTGGGACCACCCCTGCTACCTGATGGCAGGTTCTGTCCTTATTGGTCCCTTTACCTCCTGCTCCCTGGGCTTGTGTGAGTCCTTTCTTGACCTCCCCTTCTCCGTGAGACATTCTCCATCTTGCTTCAGACAGCACATGTACTGATACCCCCCCGCCCCGTAACAAACTCGCTTTTTACCTTGTTCCTTCTTTTTCTCAAGATACTGTACAAATCCCAGCCACCCAACTCTGAACTTTTTGCATGTGTTTAACTATTCTCACATCTGCAATCCCAGCCACCCAATCTCTGAACTGCTTGCATCTGTAACTATTCTCCCACCTCTGCAATAAAGCTCCTTGTCTTCAGATTTCGATCTCCAACTACTGATACAGCTCTCAGAATTACGGAGTCTCTTGCCTTGGGGCAATACTTCTGAAGATATTCCTGTGAGTAAACTATCTGTATTTATTCAATGAAGTAAATTTCAGAAAATAAAGATGCTTCAGGTGTGTGCTGATGTGCCGAGGTTATACTTCTAAGATATTAAAGCTTCACAGATATTACACTTTAAAAGGCCCAGACAGTGTTTGCCTTTGCCATATTGTATTTACATAAGTATATAAGTTCATAAGTAGTGCCATACTGGGAAAGACCAAAGGTCCATCAAGCCCAGCATCCTGTTTCCAACAGTGGCCAATCCAGGTCACAAATACCTGGCAAGATCCCAAAAAAGTTCAAAATGTTTTATACTGCTTATCCCAGAAATAGTGGATTTTACCAAGTCCATTTAATAATGGTCTATGGACTTTTCCTTTAGGAAGCTGTCCAAACCTTTTTTAAACTCCACTAAGCTAACCACCTTTACCACATTCTCTAGCAATGAATTCCAGAGTTTAATTACACGTTGAGTGAAGAGATATTTTCTCCGATTCGTTTTAAATTTACTACATTGTAGCTTCATCACATGCCCCCTAGTCCTAGTATTTTTGGAAAGCGTAAGCAGACACGTCACATCTACCCGTTCAACTCCACTCATTATTTTATAGACATATCTCCCCTCAGCCGCCTTTTCTCCAAGATGAAGAGCCCTAGCCGCTTTAGCCTTTCCTCATAGGGAAGTTGTCCCATCCCCTTTATCATTTTCGTCGCCCTTCTCTGCACCTTTTCTAATTCCACTATATCTTTTTTGAGATGCGGCGACCAGAATTGAACACAATATTCGAGTTGCGGTCGCACCATGGAGCAATACAAAGGCATTATAACATCCTCATTTTTGTTTTCCATTCCTTTCCTAATAATACCTAACATTCTATTTGCTTTCTTAGCCACAGAGCAGAAGGTTTCAACGTATCATCAAAGACGACACCTAGATCCCTTTTTTGGTCTGTGACTGAGTTTGCCTGAAGTAAAAAGTTGGTTCAGAACAGCCTTGAGTGGACAGTGTGGAGAGAGAAAAGCTGCTTTCCTCCTGGAGGATTCTGGTTCCAGCAAAATGAATGCTGTTTGTTACAGGGGTTTACTGAAATTCTAGGTGCACACTAGGCAACTGCCTTCCAACTATAACCCAGACTGATTAGGAAGTATGGTAGTACCACCTTGAGGAACTCCGTGCTAGAAAGGCTGGAAGTACAAGTCTTTAGATTCAGTGTATTCAAAAGTGGAACTGGATCAGCCTGTCAGAGTTTGCTTGGTTTGAAGTGGCTGGTTCCATTCCTCTTCCCCCAACTCCCAGTTAAGGTTGGTGATACTTCCCCTCTGTCTTCTTCCTTACATGCATTTATTCTCCTGCTTACAGAAATCAGAAATATGCATTCATGCAGACCATGAAGTAAATCCAGGACTGGATCAAACTGTCGGCAGGGGTGACTGAGCCAGCTGGCAACCCTATGAGAACCGCTTAATTAAAAATAAAAACACAACTCAGCAGTAACATTTTTAATTGATACCGAGCGCGTCTTACCACTTACTGTGTGTAATTTTGAAATGTAACACATGTAGAGAAGGCCCAGGTCTCTTTGAACTCCTTCCATCCCATCACTGCTCTGTATTCCCTTTATGCTGCTGTGCCGTATGATCGCCACATTCCATTAGGTTTAACATTGTAACAGCGGCTCTCCTGTGAACAATCAGATTTCCTGTATAATGGGTTAACTGTTACCAAAGATAGAGGGAGCAGAGCTTGAGTTAGCATCTCCATATGGTCCATTGAAGGGCTTGAAAAAAACAAAATATATCCTTCCAACTTTCCTTGGACGTGGCCTAATTACTACTTATTCAAAATAATGAAGTATCTATCGAGCCATGATGGTTTTCCTGCTGTAGATTTAATTAGCTTGGATTTTCTGTGTGTGTGTGTGTGCAGGCGTACAAGGCTGAGGGGGTTGGAAGGAGAGATATAGCAGCAATCTGAAACCTTGTTAGAAATGTATGAAGTACTAAAATGTTTTATTCCCAGAGGGAGCCTGGCCCAGCTGTCACTGGAAAGCGATCACTGCTTTGCCTCTGACTGAGTGTGCCTATGATAGTGAGGGGCTGCCATTGACAAGAAAATGTGCATCCTTTGGCAAATTATGTGCTCGGTAATTAGTAGGAAGTAGAGTGAGACAGGATTATTTTCTTTTCCCTCTCCCTCCTGTTGGCTGTTTTCAGAGAAAAGGCTTCGGAGAAAGGCTGTTGTGAGGCAGGCAAAGAATCTCTAGGATTTTTCTTTCTTTTATCTTTTATCCTGGTCGGCTAGGTGCATCCCAGCAGGGATGGGCATCCATGGTCCTCGAGAGCCACAACCCAGTCAGGTTTTCTAGATTTCCACAATGAACATGCTTGAGATCTATTTGTGTACAATGGAAACAGTACATTCACAATCTCATGCATATTCATTGTAAAAATCTTGAAAACCCGACTGGTTTGTGGCCTTCAAGCATGGTTGCCCACCCCTGGTATAAAAGGTTAAAGAAACAATCCCCCCCCCCAAAAAAAAAAAAAAAAAAACAACCCATAACTGCCAGCCTAGGTAGATCCAAATCGCTTCAACAGTTTTAGCTCTGGCAAAACTTACTTCTACTATTCATCATGGACTTCCACCCCCTCCAAAACCTAACACAGCTGCACCCTTGAGCTGAACTGTAGATGTCAAAATCACAGATGTCCATGCTCTTCTTTTATTAGAATGGGTATGCCCTCTTATTTCTTCAGATTGTTACTTTTTCATTCTTTCCTTCCTAAATTGTTGTCTACTTCATTGTTTAAAACCTGTCCCCATGTTTTGTCCCTCACCAGTCTGTGCTTCGGGGGGTACTTTGGCTGTTGGGCCAGAGAGGGCTGGAGGCTCGGTGTTCCTGCACTGGGCATGGTGGCTTGGTGTTATGCGTGCAGGCGCAGCTTTGAGGCGGGTGTGCGCACCGTTGGGCATCTTGATGAGGCATTGTTCTCAGTGTGTCTTAGCATCAGCTGCGCAATTTTCGCCACAACCCTGATGTCTTACATGGCCCTTTAATTCTCAAGGCACTCAGCACTTCAGTGCTTCTTTTGGGAGTCTGTGTTTCTGCTTAGCCTGTACTGTGAATTCCTACTTGAGACCAGAGTTTCCACTTGAGAACCAGAGTTCCTGTCTGAGACCAGTGCGTCTCTACCTGAGCTCCTATGGAGACCAGAGTTCCTGCTTGAGAACCAGAGTTCCTGTCTGAGTCCAGTGCTTCCCTACCGTGAGTTCCTGCTTGAGACCAGTGCATCTGTACTGTGAGTTTGCTTGACACCAGTGCATCTCTACTGTGAGTTCCTGCTTGAGACAAGTGCGAGTTCCTGTTTGAGACCAGTGTCTCTCTACTGTGAGTTCCTGCTTGAGACTAGTTTCTCTACTGTGAGTTACTGCTTGGGACCAGAGCACCTCTACTGTGAGTACCTGCTTGAGTCCAGAGCCCTCTCTGGACTGAGGCCATGGCGAGCTAAGGTCCATGCCTACCACTTGTCGGCCTATTCTGCGACCTGGTTACGGCCTGTTCCAGTTCCCTTGTACTTGGCTTCCTCCCTGCTGGTGAGAAGTCCAGCTTGTCGCCTGCACCTGGGGGCTCAACTCCCAGGGAACGACAGTTGGTTGTGGTGAAGAGATCCGGGGTTTGTTGGCCATCCATAGTCCTCAGGGGCTAGGGCTAGGACTAAGAACTCACCCTCTTTCAAACAGGTGGTCCTCACCTAGACCACAATACTATTCATCTCTCCAACGCTTGCCCCCTTGCCACATTAAAGAATCAGGATATGTGAGCCATTTCTAGCGGTGGAACTCCTTTCATATCAGATAAGAGTTAAGAAGTTAGGGCTCTTCAGCTTGGAAAAAGACAGCAGAGGAAGAATTTTGATAGAGGTCTACAAAATCCTAAGTGGAGTAGAATGGGTAAACATAAATTGATTAGTTTTCTTTCAAAAAGTACGACTAGGAGACACGTCATGAAGTTACAATACATAATGATGCTTTTAAAACAAATAAGAGAACTTTTTTTTCACTCAACGAATAAGCTCTGGAACTCGTTGTTGCAGGATGTATTAACAGCAGTTAGTGTACCTGAGTTAAAAAAAAAGATTTAGACAAGTTCCTGGAGGAAAAGTCCATAATCTACCGTTAAGATAGACATGGAGAAAGCCACTATTTATCCCTGGGATTGGTAGCATGCTACTCTTTGGTATTATGCCAGGTACTTATTCTGCCCCCAGCAGCCTTATACTAGTTTATAGTGTAGCCCTAAAATGTGTTTAATGCCTTTAATGTTATTCTCACTTCTAAGGATTTTTATGGCAATCACTTTAACGATATGAGTAATGCATTGTGTGAAATGTAGTCTCACATGTACTGCAACCCCCCCCCCCCACCCCCACCCCCGCATGTTTATATAAAGTTTGTTACTAGGGGTCTATTCTCCTGCAAAGGCTTCTCCCTTTCTCAACAGAGCTTGATTCCTTTGTTTACCTACTGCCCATTTCTTGATTATTTCTACTATCTTTTTTTTGATGGGTCAGCTAGGGTGTGATCTGTCTGCAATCGAGGACTGCCTTCTGGGACCACCTCTGCTACCTGGTCTCAAGTTCTGTCCCTTTTGGTCCTTCTGTCTCTCTCCCTTGAGCATATGGGTGCTCTTCTAAACCCCTCTGGCCCATGAGCTCAGACATTCTCCATCTTGTCTGGATTCACGTTTCTTTCTCCCCTGAAGAGAACTTGTCTTTTTACTGCGTTCATTCTTTCTCACAAGATATTGAATGAATCAGCATCCTATTTCTGAACCACCTTCATTCACCTGTCAACTCTTCCACCTCTGCCATAAAGCTTCTTTCTCTTCAAATTTCCATCTCCACTCTCCATTACAGCTCTCAGAACTATGAAGTCTCTTGCCTCAGGACTGTAACTTCTGAGAATCTACTGCCTGTGAGTAAGTTGGCTACATTTATTCAATAAAAGTGAATTCCAGAATTGATAAGGGAAAATTAGGTTCTTACCTTGGTAATTTTCTTTCCTTTAGTCATAGCAGATAAATCCATTACGAATGGGTTGTGTCCACCTACCAGCAGGGGGAGATAGAGAGCACTGAAAACCATAGTGCCTCTTGGCCAGCTAGCTCCATCTTCCTCTCAGTATTTGAAGCTTCCAAAGCAGTGTTACACCGCAAAGTAGAATAACATGAACTTTCCTCACAGCGGATGAACGAACGCCCCAGAACAGGAGCAGTAATTCAAAGGAGGGACAAACTCAACCTCCTGTAACAGAACAGAAATCCTGAAGACTGATTTCCAACTTCTCCCAATGAGGGAACATATGTACAGGAAAAACGGAACCCAAAACAGCATCAATCAATCAATCAATCAATCAATCAGGGCGGGCTCATGGATTCATCTGCTATGACTAAAGGAAAGAAAATTACCCAAGTTAAGAACCTAATTTTCCCTTCCTTGTCATCATGCAGATGAATCCATTATGAATGGGATGTATCAAAGCAATCCCTAGATAGGGTGGGAACAGGCCACACCATGTGCCAGCACTTGTGCTCCAAAATGCGCATCCCTCCTGGCAGCCACATCCAACCTGTAATGTCGGGCAAATGAGAGCTTAGAAGCCCATGTCACTGCACTGCATATCTCTTGAAGAGAGAGTGCTCCAGTTTCAGCCCAAGAAGAGGAAATCGCTCTTGTGGAATGTGCCTTAAAGGCTTCAGGCGGAGGCCGGCCAGACAGCAGATATGCTGAAAAAAAAATAGCTTCTTTGAGCCAACGAGCCAGAGTAGCTTTAGACGCTGGAGACCCTCTGCGAGGACCTGACAACAAAACAAAAAGGTGATCAGAGGTCTTGAAAGCATTTGACATGCGCAGATATTGCAACAGAGCCCTTCGCACAGGGCTAGTGGGGGAGGGGCACATGTGGGTGAGCTCAGTCCCGCTTCGTGTACCTTTCCTACTGGTTTCTCCTGATGTCTCCTAGTTCCCGCTTTGTCAAGCTTCAGCCTTGTCTCTTACCTTCGTGCTGTGCTAAGGTCTTGTCCTGTTTCCTCTCCTTCCACTTTGGAAGTGACCTGCTGTGGCCGCGAATCAGGCTACTGTCCTTAGGTTCACTATCTAGGATCACAACACAATTGAGTCAGTTGCTTATCCAGAACGGCAATAGAAAAATAAAACATGTTTTCTTAGCGCCAGCTCCACTGTCCTGCATGATTGGGTGTTATCTGTTCCTACCAACAGATGGAGGTAGAGTAAACTGAATTCTACCAGTGACATCACCAATATAATCTGTTGTGCTCCCTGGAGCAATCCAATATTTTCTCTACCTCTGGCAGGTGGTAGGTTGTGCTGATGGTGCTCCTTGTTCCTGACCTAACTCCCTGTTCTACTGGCTATAGCTGCACAGCACGGTTGAACCTAATGGCTGCTCCCAGGTTCACAGATCAAGCCTGTTCCTGGTCAGCTGTGCAGCCCCCAGGCACACTTCTTAGTGTTACTGTGTAAGGCTTTGGCTTGATCCTGTGGGACCTTGCCTTATGGGTGTGAGTCCCCATCCCCTCACCCCCTTTGCCCGTAAATGGGCTCCCCTCAGTTCCCAGGCTTCATATAAAAAAAAAAAGGAAAAGAAATGGAACAATTATTTACATCTGGACTGGTTAACCTTTTCTCTGTTTAAGAGATTGAAGCTATTACAAAGATTAAGCTACTACACTTAAAAAACAAACGTAAAAAAATAAAGCACAGGGAAATCCCTGGTCCTGGAGTACCCCCTTGCAAGAACTTGATTTGTGTACACTGCCTCCATTATATGTAAATCTCTTTCATACATATTCATTGTGGATATCCTGAAAACCTGACTGGCAAAAGGGGACGTGGGGAAACACTGCGTTAGGCGGTATTATGATCTCAATACTTTCCACTCTGTCATACTTTCCTTACTGATAACTAGACTAGACTATTGTATATTTGCTTAGTTTCCCCTTGTTCTTTGAAAAAACTACATTCGCTTGAATACGTGGACCTTAGACTTCTTTGTCATGCCTGTCAGTCTGATGATATCTCCCCTTTGTTTCAGGATCATCATTGGCTTCCGGTTGAACAACGCATCATTTTCAAGACTGTTCCACTTGCTTCCAAATCATTCAGGACAGGCATCCCTCTTTACTTGTCTTTACTCATGATTCCTTACTCCCCTGCTCATTTGTTACGTCCCTAAATGACCACTGCCTTGTCCTCCTGCCTGGTCTAAACAGGCCCAGCAAAAATCCACCAGACACTGGCCTTCTTCTTTTTAAAATTTATACAATTTAGAATAATATTTATACAATTTAGAATAATGTATCACAAGTGAACACTTGTTATAGCAACATAGAGCAAGTAATACAATCCAAAAAAATAAAAAAGCCTTAAATCAGAAATTTAAATGCCCCTTATTAAACCATTAAAGCTGAGGGGGTGGGAACAGGTTAAGGAGAACAAAAGGTGAATCACTTTAAAGAAAGGCCAATAAGATAATAAATCCCATCTTATTTCTAATTACAATTATCTAAAAGATCAGACACTACAGGTCACAACTTTCTTCTACTCCACAAAAGCCCTTAATTGCTTTTGAGCAAAGACGTATTTGGTCCCCAGGTATTTAACACATTTACAGGGGTAGACTAACAAAAATGAGGCTCCCAAAGAAAGGACCCCCTGCCTCAAAGCCAGAAAACCCGTTCTGTGATCTTGCGTTTGAGTGGTGACATCTGGGTACATCCAGATCTTTTTCTCATAAAACAAAATTCAAATTTCTGAAATAGTCTCATTAATGAATTCAAGCCCTGTTCAAAAACAAGTAGTGTAACTCTTTCAGACTCCTCTGACAGTGACATCTCCAGATGCAGAAATATTTAAATCTTTTACATTTTGATCCAAATTCTTCACCCCCAGTCAATCACCACCCTCAATCAAAATGAGAATATAATAGATTTTATCCAAAGGAGGAATACCTAATACCATGTTTATTGGGGACTTGATATACACCTTTCACAACAAATCAAAGCAGGGAATATTTAAGTACTTGCACCAAATATCTCTTGAAAATTTCCGGGGGGGGGGGGGGGGTGGGGCTGGGATTCCTGGGGATTTTGGAAAATTTAAAATCCTAAGATTGAACTTTCTGTAATTTTCATTCTGCTCCATTTTGTTATGCAGTACTATCTTATAGTTAACTGTAGCAGAGGTAAGATCTTGAAGAGATTTAACATCTTTATGAATTTCCTTAATTTGAACAGAAAAATCTTTTTGAACAATGTCCAGACTCTGAGATACCATGTCAACCTTACTCATGAGAATAGAGAGATCCTGAGTTGACTTAATGACTGTAGAGTTCGTCTTCTGGAGAGCTAACCATATACTCTTCAGTGACACCACCACAGGTGCTTTTACGTGAGCCAAAGGCTCAGAACCAGCTCCAATGATGTTAGTATCACCGATGACTCCACTGGCGTCAGCACCTCTAACTGAAGCTTTTCAAATCACTGCCTCTGGATCGGATTGCATCACCATAGCAATTGGGGTTGAAGGGCATGGTGGCAGGTTAATGACTGGAGGAGGTAGGGTGACATCAAGTCCCAAGGCTTCAAGCGTTCCTTAGCTGAAAGCTACTGTGGGAAGTTCTCCAGCAGTTACAGATGGCATAGGCACTGGCCGCTGCCTTCGCAGCTCCTTTTCTTTGGAATTTACTACCCCTTTACATTAGAGCCGAATTATCCTTCAAGAAATTCAAAATTGCCTTAAAAACCTGGTTATTCCATGCTGCGTTTGCTCATTCATAAGTTGATTGTGATTCTGCTCTAGGAGCCTTTCTTTTTTTATTTTCCCTCCCGCCCCGGTTTCCCTCCCTCTCCTTTCTCTGGTCAGCAAATTGACTTTTATAATCTTTGTTGTATGATTGAAATTCTCCAGTTAGCAATGGCGGTATGGCAAATCTGAATAAACTGTAAACTATTAGAATCCAAAGTAGCCCCAGCTTAAACATTTATGAAGACCACTGCTATAGAGTTACCTTTTGGGACTCATATCATAGTCTTCCTGTGTCTTTCTCAAATATTGGGTAGCACAGAGAGCTGAAGAGGCATATCTGAGGTTTTTCATTTGCATGTCCTCAGATGCAAAGGACATGTGTAATATTGCTGCATTATTTAAGAAAACTTTATTCACTGTATTCTGGGGAATATGTCAGCAGTGCACATGACACAAACAGCAATATTCATCTACAAGCAATTATATTGGTATTTCTTGTTTTAAGTGTTCCTGAAGCCCTGGGAGCAGCTAGCTTTGGGAGAAACAGGCAACATATATTATCTGACTTGGGGGGTGGGGTGCGGAGGTGTGGAGACTGGTTGCCTCCCTGCCCTGTGGCCTCAGCATTGACCCGTGATTGACTGATGGCAGTGGTGGTCAGCAGTGATCTCATAGCATGTTGAAACTCTAGCACTGAACTGTGATTGGACTAATGACAGCAGTAGCCAGGAATGATACCACAGTGCAGTGAAGGCCCTATCTTGATCTGTGATTGGATGATAACGGCAGTGGTTAGGATTAATATCGGAGCATGTCAGGACCCCAGCACTGACCTATGACTACATGACAGAAGCTCAGATTCTCAATCACACTATTCAGCATTTACCTTTTACATCTTGGGATTCTCCCTTATTTTCATTCTAAGAGCAGCTCTTATCTCCTCTCTGTGAATATAGAGCAGCTGATTCTGAGAGCAGCATATGTCAGACCGTCCCATGTCTCATCCTATTCTCTGCTCATGTCTGTCTTTCCTCAATCCTTCTTCTTTTGATTCTAGAGAGTTATATTGGATTAAATATAAGGAAGTGCATATATAAGAGTAATTCTACAACTGAGCACATCCATTTAGGTGCCAGAGGACTCATGATGAGAGCCTATTCTATAATGACATCTGGGCCCCCAGATTCTGTTATAGAATACTAGCATAACACAGCTATGTACATGCAACAGAGATGCATTGTGCATAATTTACAGGTTTATATAAGTAAGTGGGAGCCCTGCCCTGTAAGTATCCCCTTTGCTTTTACTTACTATCAGGCTTATTTTCGAAAGAGAAAGGCGCCCATCTTCTGACACAAATCGGGAGATGGGAGTCCTCTCAGGGTCGCCCAAATCTGCATAATTTAAAGCCGATTTTGGGCGTCCTCAACTGCTTTCTGTTGCGGGGACGACCAAAGTTCACAGGGGCATGTCGGCAGCGTAGCGAATGCGGGACTGGGGTGTGCTTAAGAGATGGGTGTCCTCGGCCGATAATGGAAAAAAGAAGGGCGTCCTTGACGAGCACTTGGGCGACTTTACTTGGTCCATTTTTTCTTGCGACCAAGCCTCAAAAAGGTGCCCGAACTGACCAAGTGACCACCGGAGGGAATCGGGGATGACCTCCCTTTACTCCCCCAGTGGTCACCAACCCCGTCTCACCCTAAAAAACAAGTTTACAAAATTTTTTTGCCAGCCTCTATGCCAGCCGGAAATGTCATACCCAGCTCCATGACAGCAGTATGCAGGTCCCTGTAGCAGTTTTAGTGGGTGCAGTGCACTTCAGGCAGGCGGACCCAGGCCCATCCCCCCCTACCTGTTACACTTGTGCTGGTAAATGTGAGCCCTTCAAAACACACCCGAAACCCACTGTACCCACATGTAGGTGTCCCCCTTCACCCCTTAGGGCTATGGTAGTGGTGTACAGTTGTGGGGAGTAGGGTTTTTTTTGGGGGGAGGGGGTTGGGGGGCTCAGCACCCAAGGTAAGGGAGCTATGCACCTGGGAGCAATTTATGAAGTCCACTGCAGTAACAAAAATAAAAAATAAATATTATAGAATTTCCTTTCTAGTATACAAGGGAACTGAAGGGATCTTTGCTTTGAGATGCTGCCATCAGAGTGCACAGCTTTAGGACCATGTTTTCTGTTCTTGACTGTGTCTGTAAGCATAGATGAAGATCTGCTGACAATACAGATGGCAGGATACTGATCTCCTGCAATGTTGTAGAAAGGGACATAACATTTGTGCCTTCCCACAGAATTGCAGAAAAGAAAAGCAGCCCCTCGTAGTGAAATAAAACAAAATTTACTCAGTAGAGGTACATAAAATCAGCATACAACTTTCCTCCAACCGCATTTGTGAGCAGACTGCTTGGAAAAGACAGCTCACTGCTTGTGAGGTTTAGTCTCTGTGGTGCACTGCACTAACCAGACATGGAAAACATTGGACTGTTCCTGCTGGTTTTATGTTAAGCCCCCTAACTCAGCCCTTGAGAGGCAAAACATGGCCATGTTGGGTGATTGGAGGAAAGTTGTATGCTGATTTTATATATCTGTGTTGAATACATTTTGCTTTATTTCACAAGGGTTTGCTTTTCTTTACTGCTGTTCTGGATCTTGCAGATCACTTGCCTGTGTACCTTTTGACATGGAATTGTGCATTCTCCCATGAAATAATGGTAGACTTGGACCAGATTTAGCTGGAAATGGGCACATACCTCACCGCCTTCCTTCTCCTTAAGTACAGTACAGGAGGAGGACAACAGCAGTGCTTAGATCATGGGTGTCCAACCTCAGTCCTTGAAGGCCTTCACTGTATGCAAATATTCATTGATATGAATTCACCTACTGAGTATACACTTATATCTAGTTACAACATTTATTACTTACAATAGTAACTGTTCTAGAGTTTTTTCATCAACACAAAAAGCTTTTTAAATTTCCATAAACACATACGTATGTCTCCTACCCTTAATATCAATCACTCTCCTCATTCATCCCAGTCTAACTTAAAATACTTTTTCATACTTATCCTCTATTGCTAGAGTGCATGTCTCCACCCCAAATGAATACTACTACTACTACTATTTAACATTTCTAAAGCGCTACTAGGGTTACGCAGCGCTGTACAATTTAACATAGAAAGACAGTCCCTGCTCAATGAGCTTACAATCTAAAGGACAAATATACAGTTAGTTAAGTAGGGGTCATTAAATTGGGGCAGTCTAGGCTACTTGAAAGGTATAGAGGTTAGGTGTCAAAAGCAACATTGAAGAGGTGGGCTTTGAGTAAGGCTTTGAAGATGGGTAGGGAGGGGGCTTGGCGCAGGGGCTCAGGAAGTCTATTCCAGGCATAGGGTGAGGCGAGGCAGAATGGGCGGAGTCTGGAATTGGCAGTGGTGGAGAAGGGTACTGAGAGGAGGGATTTGTCCTGTGAGCGGAGGTTACGGGTGGGAACGTAAGGGGAGATGAGGGTAGAGAGGTAGTGAGGGGCTGCAGACCGAGTGCATTTGTAGGTAAGAAGGAGAAGCTTGAACTGAATGCGGTATCTGATCGGAAGCCAATGAAGTGACCTGAGGAGAGGGGTGATGTGAGTATATCGGTTTTGGCAGTATATAAGACGTGCAGCAGAGTTCTGAACGGATTGAAGGGGGGATAGGTGGTTAAGTGGGAGGCCAGTGAGGAGTAGGTTGCAGTAGTCAAGGCGAGAGGTAATGAGAGCGTGGATGAGAGTTCAGGTGGTGCGCTCAGAGAGGAAGGGGCGAATTTTGTTGATGTTAAAGAGGAAGAAGCGACAGGTCTTGGCTGTCTGCTGGATGTGCGCCGAGAAGGAGAGGGAGGAGTCGAAGATGACTCCGAGGTTGCGGGCGGATGAGATGGGGAGGATGAGAGCGTTATCAACTGAGATTGAAAGCGAGGGAAGAGGAGAAGTGGGTTTTGGTGGAAAGATGATAAGCTCGGTCTTGGCCATGTTCAGTTTCAGGTGGCGGTTGGACATCCAAGCAGCAATGTCGGATAAGCAGGCCGATATCTTGGCCTGGGTCTCCGCGGTGATGTCTGGTGTGGAGAGATACAGCTGGGTGTCGTCAGCATAAAGATGATACTGGAAACCATGAGATGAGATCAGTGAGCCCAGGGAAGAGGTGTAGATTGAGAAAAGAAGGGGTCCAAGGACAGATCCCTGGGGAACTCCAACAGAGAGTGGGATGGGGGTGGAGGAAGATCCATGAGAGTGTACTCTGAAGGTACGATGGGAGAGATAGGAGGAGAACCAGGAGAGGACAGAGACCTGGAACCCAACTGATGACAGTGTGGCAAGAAGTAAGTCATGGTTGACAGTGTCAAAAGCGGCGGATAGATCGAGGAGGATGAGGATGGAGTAGTGGCCTCTGGATTTGGCAAGGAACAGGTCATTGCAGACTTTAGAAAGTGCTGTTTCTGTTGAGTGGAGAGGGGGAAAACCGGATTGAAGCGGATCGAGGATGGCCTGAGAGGAGAGAAAATCAAGGCAGCGGCTGTGAACAGCGCGTTCAAGTATTTTGGAGAGGAAGGGTAAGAGGGAGATGGGGCGGTAGTTGGAGGGACAGGTAGGGTCAAGTGATGGTTTCTTGAGGAGAGGTGTGACTACGGCATGCTTGAAGGTGTCGGGGACCGTTGCAGTGGAGAGAGAGAGGTTGAGGATATGGCAGATGGAGGGGGTGACAGTATGAGAGATGGTGTTAAGTAAGTTGGTGGGGATGGGATCAGAGGAGCAAGTGGTGCATTTTGAGGAGGAAAGAAGGCGGGCGGTTTCCTCCTCGGTGATATCAGGGAAGGAGGAGAAAGAGGCCAGGGCTGGTTGGTTGAGGGAGAGGGTTGGAGGGTGATGGGGAGGAGGTGGCTTGGTAGTGAACTCAAGGTTGATCTTTTGCACCTTGTCGCGGAAGTAGTCGGCTAGTGTTTGAGGAGAATACATACCTGTAATACATAGCGTAATAACAAACAAATCTAACAGTTTTTTTAATTTGTTACCCATTTATGGTAGTCTTTCACTTCAAATGCTTCAAAACATCATATATTTACTGCTCAAGTTGTAAGTTCCATAGGCAGCCTTTTCACTTGTTTTATCGGCTTTCTTAAGCAAATAAACTTTCACTGCAGGTTACTGAAGTCTGTTTAAATCAGTACAAGTCCATTGTGAGACGAAAGTTGTTTCTTTTGTGCAGCAGCGTTTTAGAGAACGTTGTCTATGCCAACCCTGGAGTCCCCTCTCTGCTGCACCCCTGAGGAAACAGGAAGTTACATAACAGGGGCAGGGGTGCAGCAGAGATGAGACTCCGGTCCAGCATAGGCAGCATTCTCTGAAACACTGTTGCTGTTCAAAAGAAACAAGTTGAAAGGTAAACTGGGGGAAGCTGCCATGGCACCTGTAGCTTCCCTTGTTCTTAAGTCATGGGGAGTACGTAAAGGTACTGGCACAAAAACGCCTTGGGCATTCCGGAGGTAAGTACTGCTTGGTTGCCTGATTGGTCAGTTCCTCCCCGAGAGAGACAGAATAGAAGGGAGAACAATATCTGAAAGGAGGAGGGGAAGAGCGGTAGGGTTGTCTGTAGAGAGAAGAAAGATATAAATACAAAGGGGGAAAGAGTGTCTTGAATGGTTATTTAATATTGAAAAAAAAACAGCTATTTGGTATGATAGTACTTAAAAGTACTTAACATGAAAACCCATTTCCAAACTACTCAAGTGTTGCTTTGGTAAGACTATGACATGAATTACTTAAATAAAGTATAAAGTTTAAAAAAAAGTCTAATCCCATCCTGAAATTTCCTGGTCTCGTCTGATTTTATTATTTTTTTGCAATGAATACACATAGAACCCTATATATTAAGCATTTTTCCATAGACCAAAAGTGGGAGAAAAGGTTTTGGGCTGGACTAACTAGTTACCCTCTGCATACTCCACGTGTTGGGTTTTCACAGAGCAAGAGAGTAAAAGTAGAGGGAGGGGCAAGAAGGGAGACTATCTGGAAGGAGGGAGGAAGCAAGAAGAGGGAAATAGTATCTGAATTGAGTGAGTATGAAAGGAAAGAACACTTAGAGAATGAGAAGAGGGGGAAGAGTGTCTGGAATAAAGAGTTGCACAGGGCCAGAAATCTAATCCGTCCCCGTGGGAATCAAACCCATCCCTGCTCGTCCCCTCCGTAAGTAATCTCCGTCCATAGGCGGTCGGTGGCCCAACTGTTTGGGGAGGCTAAAGGGGGCGGGGTTGGGGTGGGGCCAGGGGCGGAGCTTATAGCCACAATTGACAACACACAGAAAAAAAATAAGTAAAAATAAAAGTCACAATAAATACCTTTTATTCAATTTAGATATTAGATATGTATCATATATCAAAGAATAAAGTGGTTGCTCAAAGCATATACTAACCACAATCGCTCAACTGTAAAACACTGTACACAAACTTGTGCAAAAACACACATATAACCTCACCAAACCATAAGAGCACTAATTCCAAGGACAGGACGAGCTACAACCTTATGCATGGAAAGGCAGCACTGTAATTACACCGGGCTCTAAAACACCAGTACACAACCTAGTGAAACAAAAAAAAAACAAAAACAAAAAGGGCTGAAAATACTACACACTAGCAGAATACTGCACCTTTTTCACACATGAAAAACACATGACAACAGATATGAAGGCAAAATACTGAACTGGAAAGTTACCTCAACAAGTCAGACTCAGCATGCAGCAATACTAGAAAAATTGAAACTTACATGCAAAATATCACAGATGCACATTTCCAAAAGCTGATATATTCCAGTTAATAAATTCTGAATAAAATACTTTTTTCTACCTTTGTTGTCTGATCATTTAGTTTTTCTATTCGCTTTGGTCCCAGTGTCTTCTTTCCATTTGATATTTTTTTCTCTCAACATGTCCATCATCCTCCTGTGTCCTTATATGTCCTGTCTACCATCTGTAGCCCTGTCCCTATCCCTTCTCCAGTTTCAGCATCTGCCCTCAAAGTGTTCCGATCCAGCCCTTAAATTCAGCAATTTACCCTCCATCCATATCCAGCATTTCTCCCCTCCCCTCCATCCATGTACTTCCTCTGTCTCCCCCCCCTCCATCCATGTCAAGCATTTCTCCTCTCTCCCTTCCACTCCATCCGTGTGCATCTCCTTCCTTTGTCTTTCCTTCCCTCCATCCTTGTCCAGCATTTCTCCTCTCTTCCCTGTCCTCCACTTCATTCATGTCCAGATTTCTCCTCTCTTCCCTCCCCTCCATCCATGTCCAGCACCTTCCCTCTTTCTCTTCTACCCTTCCATCCAGTGTCATCCCTCTTTCTCTCTCCATCCTTCTACCCATTACCCTCTCCCAATCCTTCCGTCCATTGTCTCCCTCTCCTTCCATCCATTGTCTCCCTGTAACTCCCCTTCCTTCTAAACAGTTCTCTCTCAACCCTTTTCCATTCAGCATGTCCTCTCTCTCCTCATCCTTCCAGTGTCTTTCCTCTTTCCCTCCCTACCCTTCCGTCCAGTGTCTTCCCTCTTTCTGCCCTCTCCTTCCAGCATTTTCCCTCTTTCTCCCTCCTTTCATTCAGCATTTCTCCGTCTGACAGCTAGGGTCTCCCCCAGTTTCTCCCCAGCAGCAGCTTCTCTCCTGCCCATGTCCCCTCTTTCTCTCTCCATCTTTCCACTCATCTCTCTCTCTCTCTCTCTGTACCCCTCTTCCATCCAGCATCTTCTCTCTGGCTCTCCCCTGCTCTTTTCCGTGTCCCTGGCTCTCCCCTGCTCTTTTCCATGGCCCCTCTTTCTCTCCCCAACTCTCTCTAGCTCTTCCCTGCTCTTTTCCATGTCCCTGGCTCTCCCCTGCTCTTTTCCACTTTCTCTCCCTCCCCTCCAGCTCCCCCTCCAGTGTTTTCCCCCTCTTCTTCTCCTCCAGTCAATCTCAGACTGTCTCTCTCTCTCTCCCCCCGACCCCCACTTCCCTGTCTCTTCCTTTCCTCCAGTCCAGTCACTCTCTCTCCCTCTTACTTCTCCTTCTCTCCTCCAGTCTAGCCAGTCTCTCCCCCCCCCCCCCCCAATGCAGCGTGTGTCTCTCTCCCTCCCTGCGATCCCTCTAATTTGATTACATCGCCATCCCCGTCCAAGCACTAACTAAATTGCTTCCTTCGGGGCTTCAACCCCACCACGGCCTTCCTCAACGCGTCATGAACTCATCCCGCCCGGAAGTTGCGTCAGAGGCAGTGGAAGAAGAATGCAGCCTTACACACGCAAATCGCGTGACGCGATGTTACTAGGAAGCAACTGTTTTAGGTAGTAGGAGGCAGTGCCACTGCCGCTACCGGCGACGATCTAATCAAATTAAAGGGTGTGAGAGGGAGGATGGACCAGACCACCGTTTCAATTAACCCTACGAGTCACTCACTGCTCTCCGCTTAATTATCCCCTCCCCCAGCCTAATCAGCAAATGAACTCCAAACAATGCACAATTTCTTCCTCTACAGCAATTGCAAACATGCAGTTTTCCAGTACGATTTCTATTTCATCGGTAGCAGAACTTTTCCAAGAATCTCATTCTATTTCAGGCTGGGGAGGCTTAGCCTCCCCAAGCCTCTTATACGGGGTGCCTATGTCTCCATCCCAACTCCCAGCCTGCCCAGCCTTTGCCATGCCGCAGTCACCTTGACACCCCCCCCCCCCCAAGAAAGCCAGATTCTATAAGCAGTAAAAATACTAATAAAAGTAACATAAATCATTTTCTTCCATACTCTAAGACAGCAGATATACAGATCAGTACAGGACACAAAACAGTCCAAATTCTAAAACAAGTAAAGTCAGAAACAACACAGTTTATACCTAATTGTTCAACCACCCTTAGGATTCACCTTTGGGTTTAAAAAGCAAAACCATGTGCATGTAAGGATGGATAAATGAATTAAAACAAAGTTTAAAACAAATGCCCTTAATATGTAATACTTTGTAGCAATAATGAAACAGTGATGGAATATTAACATAGCAAACAGCCTGAGGCAACAGGTTTACTTTCTAGTGAACATAATAAACTTGAAGGGTAATAGTGTGCTGGACTGGACAATGTTGGCACATTTAGACTGACACTGGACTAAACCTGCATGAAGGAAGTCCTTCCCTCATTATTCAATACCTCTATGTGAAATAGTAGTAATAATAAAGGCAAGTGCATTTTTATAATGTATCACTGAAATCCACAAAACAAAAGAAGCAAGTTCCCACATGCCATCTTTTTATTTTGATGTAGGCACAAGAAAAAAAAGGATTTTAAATGCTCCCAGGTTTCAACCTAATTCATGTTTAATGTGGGATATAAATGTCATAAATAAGTAAATAGAAACTGTGAATGTTGAGCACCTGATTCTTATAACATGATGTCTGTTTTAATGGCCATTTACCAGGAGAAAAATCTCTGTTTGAATGTAACAGTGCTAGGGTGGCCCTATAACCAGCCCCTCCAAATGATTTGATTTGTAACAAATTACTAATCTATCTATGAAGTTATTCTGTTATTATACTTCCTCTGTGTCCATCCGTATGCTGCACAAGCTGGCATATTTGAAAATATAAGAGATCAAATAAAAATGCCACCAACAATAAAGATTGACAACATGGATATAGCAGCTCATTGGTTTGCTTGCTTTTTGAGTGTACAGGGATGACGGCTGCATGAGGAGGGGGAAACAGAGATTCACCTAATTGGCTTCAACATTTTGACGTAAAAGAGAAGAGTGGGGGAAGATAGGGTCTTTCCAATCAATAGGGGAGACGGCACCAAAACACGGCTGTCTTGAGTCAACCTATTATAATAAATATACTTTTTTAAAATATATGTCTCCCCTATTGATTGGAAAGAGGGAAAGAGCCTATCTTCCCCCACTCTTCTCTTTTTCTCCTTATATTGTTTCGTGGGGATTAAGTGCACCTCCACACTTTGTGTGGCTTCCTTTTTTAGACATTATTCAACTTTTTGACATCATTCCAACTCCATCCATCCACCTCATCTCCTTCCCTGGGTGCCCTCCTAGCACGTACCTCAAGGCACCCTGGTGGTCCAGTGGCTTCTTTGGGGCAGTAAAGATCCCTATTCTTTCCTGCCCCCTGCCTCTGATCCTCTATCTCTGCTTTTTAAAAATGGCTGCTGAGACTTCCGCTTAAATCACTTTGAATAATTGGCCCCATGATATTTATTCTTACTTTATTTATACATAGTCTGTTATTGGAGGGAATTAAGAAAGTAAATGGAAGTAAGACCAATGCTGGGTAGACTTCTATGGTCTGGATCCCATAAATGTCAAAAACAAGATCAAGGCTGGAGTGGATTTCGACAACAATTCCAGTAGCTGGGAAGTAGGGTCAGTGCTGGCAGACTTCTACAGTCTGTGCCCCAAGTGTCAGAGAGACCGAGATTAATGAAGTGGAACCTGTGCAGAGTGCCAAATTCAACTCTGGCCACATTGTTGGGCAGACTGGATGGACAGTGCAGGTCTTTATCTGCTGATATTGTTTTCACAGAAGGGTGAATATATATACTTTGCATATATACAATTTATTTTGGATGTTAGGACCTTCTCAATGTCTCAAAGTTCTTGAGCACTAGAGAGCTTTAGTGCAATTGATTAGCCCAGTGATCCTTAATCCAATACTCGGGACCAACTAGTCTGGTTTTCAGGTTATCTCCTAGTGAGTATACATGAGATGTAGGTTTGCATACAAGAGGCAGCGTATGCAGATCTCTCTTGCATATTCATTGGAGTTAAACCTAACTGGTTTGAGGACGCCTGATCCTTAGCTTGTTGACAGCATGGAGGGAGATAAGAAATGGAACTAGTGGTATATAATTAGTTGGGCTGATATTCAAAAGCACTTATCCAGGTAGCAGCTACTGACTTACTAGTCATTTATTGCTCAGGCGCATCATCCAGATACTACCACTGAAAATCATTGCAGACCACTTGGTGCTATCTGGATAGCACTGGGGCAGTCTGTGAGTGGAACAAAGATAGTCTCCGGAGTTCACAGGCAATACTCTGTTTTCAACTGGATGACTAACTGGATAAAGTTAGGATAGTAAAAAGCTGTTCTAACTTTATCTGGATTGTAAGCTGAATATCTTTGCTATCTGGATAGCACAGGGGTGGGCAACCTCAGTCCTCGAGGGCTGCAACCTAGTCGGGTTTTCAGGATTTCCCAAATAAATATGCATGAGATCTATTTGTATGCACTGCTTCTGTTTTATGCAGTTAGATCTCATGCATACTCATTGAAGAAATCCTGAAAGACTGACTGAGTTGTGGCCCTCAAGGACCAAGGTTATCCACCCCTGGGGTAGTGCAAGCACTGATTGCTCTATCCTGATATTCTGTGTTGGCCCCTGACTGGATACTGCTGCTGAGTATCCAGATTTATTTCAACCAACATAAAAAGAAAATGTTGACTGCTGAGGCTGAAAGTTAACTCAAATGTTTTCACTTCTTATTCTAACATGTAGAACTAACAGTATGAGTAACATATTGCTTGTAACTGGAGTGACAATACAGTAGGAGAGCTTGGAAAATGTTTGCCCAGCTCACATCTGCCTTTTTTTTCTCCTCTTTTTGGCAGTGTTCAGTGAGGAGCTACATGCCAGCCTGTACTTTGTCAATGCATCTCTGCAGGAGGTAGTGTTTGCTAGCACTTCGGGGACATTGGTACCCTGCCCTGCAGCAGGGGTACCTCCAGTGACGCTCAGATGGTACCTGGCGACAGGAGAGGAGATCTACGATGTCCCAGGGATTCGTCATGTCCACCCCAATGGCACTCTCCAAATCTTCCCCTTCCCTCCTTCAAGCTTTAATAACTTAATCCATGATAACATTTACTATTGCACAGCCGAAAACCCTTCAGGGAAAATCAGGAGTCAGGATGTCCACATTAAAGCCGGTGAGTATAGATCTTCTTTTCTTCCAATTCTCAAGAAGCCAACAGGTCACCAGACAGCTGCTACTCTAGGCTCTTTCCTGTTTGGTGGGGCATTTTTTGTTTTTCTAAACTCTGTTGAATGAAATCCAGTTTAAAGGCCTTGTGGTGGTGACCTGGAACCGATCTCTTATTCTAGTCTAGCCTCTGCCAGCGGAGGATGAGGAGTAGAAACATAATTCAGAGTCCCTGGGGAAGAGTATCAGTCCTGGCAATAGGTTTCAAAGGGCCCCTTGCTTAGAATTGTTTTGCTATTGTAATGGCTAGGCAAAATGGAAGGGAAGATACAAATGAGGAGAAAGTCCAGGAGTTTGTGAATAAAGGCTCATGATGTTGATTCTGATTGAGCTTGAAGGCTAAATAAGAATGAGCAAACCATGAGGCCAAACATTCTACTCCTCCCTGAAACCATTCTCTCTCCCATCTCCCTCCCCCCCCCCCCCCCCCACAAAGGAAAACAAAATCTGTAATTCACACATTTAAGAGCTGCATTTTATTTTTGTTTGGTACAAATTGCCGACTTAAATTTTATACTTGTTAACTTAATTTTTTAACCATATTTGGTGTAGTTCAGCCTAGTTGCTGCCATGTCAAAAAGTCCTAAACTAGTACTACAACCAAAAACAACTTTCCTTCATAGGGAAATTCCAGATGAGACATTAAAGTGTGATATGTTTCATAAGAATAGGTGAAATTCTAGCAAAACATTGTGTAAACTGACATCTGCTGGTATTTCCCCCACAGGTAGCCAAAATCTCTGTTCTGCCATATGTATCCCTTTAAGTTGAATGTATTTTTTGCTTAGATAAATACTATTGGGCTAATTTTTAGTGATGGCAGCCACCACATGTCAGCCCAGGCTTTCAAGTTAAGAGGTATATTCAGCACCTCAGAATGTAGTCCAGGATGCTGAAGATATATGGATTGTGGTGATTTTGGTCATCTGCTGTATTTTTAATTTAATCCTGCTACTCAGTAAGTCTAAGCTAAACAGATAACTTACCTGTGTGGTAGCTGAAAATTGCGGCTATTTGGATAATTTTCTCAGCTACCTTCACTCTGCTTTAAACCTAACCTCTCACTATACTGATAGTATGAAGTTGATTAGATGGATTTTTAGCACAGTACTATACAAATAGCTGGCAAAAAAAGCCACAGAAAAGGAACCTATGCTGGTGAATATATTTAATTTCCCTCAAATAGCAGCCTATGTATAAATAAACATTATGGGGCCGATTTATTCAAAGTGATTTAAGCGGGCAGTGGCCAAGGCTTATGAAGGTGCCAACAATATTCAGCCAAGGCTCACATAAGTTATCTTATGCAGGCCCCGGCTGAATATCTTTTCGGGACCCGCATACATTTTTTTTCCCCTTTCCCAAAATGGTTGCTGCAACCTCTTGCTGTATCAAGAAATAGCATGGCAGCAGGATGAGATTAGAGAAATGGGTAATGTTTGGAAGGGGGTAAGGGGTTAACTGCCCTCCCAACTCCTCTTGTCTCAACTACTAACCCTAGCTTTCCATTTTCACTCTCAGTACAGCTGTGTTGCTCAACTTCTGACTCAGGTGGGCTTCTGGGGTTTGTGACCTGTGTGGCTTTGCAGGTCACCATGAATAATGGGGTACTGCTATAGTGGTGTGCCATCCCCATATCATTCCACATCATATGGGCCAGGAAAAGAGGAAAGTGGGAAGATAATGGTAATGGGAAGAGAATGGTTAGTAAACGAAGAGAGAGAGAGAGAGAGAGAGAGAAAGCGATGTGCTGGAGTCACCACTAATAAAGGAGAGGGCATTGTTGCTACCAAATGAGGTGCCAATTTCCATTTTTGCAGAAGGCACTAGTCAGTGCTAGCTCAGCTCACCAAACTAACTGCTTACTCTGTGACTGCTAGAACTTTGACAGGTTGATAAGACAGACACGTTTATGGCATTACAAGACCTAAGTTGTTAAAGCTTTGTTTACTATTGGATGCTGTTCAGGCCATCTACTGTATGGAAAGGCTTTTGATATTACCTGAAACATTGTAGATGTACCTATGTATCGCATTGGTGACAATAAAAATTAATTAAAAAAAAAAAAGAATGCATGACTGTTAGGTTCACCGATTCCTGCTCAGCATGTGATCTTTGGAGTTTTCAGTCTGAGGGCAGGAAGCACCACATGCAAATGTAGCCCTGAGGTCCGTGCAACAACTGATTGCTGAGCTTTCAAGGTTTGTGCATGCTTGTGGTGGAGCAGCTCATAGGGCCTTTCTAAACTGGATGTGGAACTACTATTGTATTTCAGTCTGTAAGTTCCAGATATGAATGGTGGCAGGGGCTCTGGGAAGGGGAAGTAGGAATGTGATCCTTGTCAGGAAGGGTGGGCATAACAAATTTGAAATGTGACATGAGGTATGAGGGATGGTAAACTTTGGTGATGAGTTGGGGTTGTGGAAGAACAGATGCAGTGCTGACCCTATCATTTCTTTTACCCACAAGTCCTCCCTGTCTGTGCACCACCTGTTGTGCTTCTCATTAAGCCTGGCCAGTTGTGTTTACAACCCACCATGCTTTAATTTCCTTTATATGGACTTGGTAATTTGTATTGAGTTGAGCACTCCCATGTGATAGGTAACCACTTTTATTTATGCATTTTCCTGAAGGCATTTCCAAGGCACCTAAATCAATAATGCATGTGACTTTGATAATACAGAACTGTTATCTATTCCATCTGAAAATACCTACACAAAACACATGTGCAAAACTCTGCAGATACTTCTTCATAATTCATAATTTCCTTTTAAAACTGATGCAAAATCCATGGGTAAAAGAACCTGCTCTCACAGTTTTTAAAATTGCTGTCTTATGGGGTTATTTTGTAACAGGTTGCCTATGGGACAAGCCCAGAAAGATACCTGTTTTATAAAAACAGAATAACCACTGGTGTCACTATGGTGCAAGTGCCACCCCCCCCCCCCCCCCAAAAAAAAAATATAAAAATGGCTTGCCACCCCTTTTCCACTCTGCTAGCCTGGTAAACCCAACCTCTGCCCAGTCTGATGTCTTTCTGCTCTGGTATTTTGCCACATTTTCTCCTGAGTGTGATATGCCAGTGTGATGCTTTCATTCCTTCCTCTATCAGCAAAAGGAGAAGCATTAATAAGACATTATCTCCTGTTACCGCAGAACCAGCCTTGCCATTAAAGCTACAAAGGTTTGCAGCAATTTAGGGTGAGAATGGTCCCACTGCAGCAGAAGATAACATCTTATTAATGTTTCTCCTGTTGCTGAAAGAAGGCTGCCTGGAGAGTTTGTTCTGATGTTGTGTCCAGGGAAAAGCTTTTGAGGGGTGAGGACGGGAAGGGGAGAAAGAGAAGAAGGAAGGAAGGAAGGAAGGAAGGAAGGAAGGAAGGGAAAAGCCTCAAGAAGGACTGAGAAAGGGAGCAAAATGAGAGAAGAATCTCCAGTGGAATGGAAGCATGCAGGGAGGGAACAGGTGAGAAGGGAGATGGGGCAGCTCAGGGAAGAAAGAGCCTCTAGTGGAAGAAGTGCTTCTAGTGAGAGGATAGGATGTGTGTAGGAGGGAGGAAGGGGATATAAAGTAAGGGAATTCCTAGTGGGAGGATGCAGGAAGGGAGGGAGCAAAAAGGGAAGGAAGTGTTGAAAGAGGGAGGAAGGGAGGGTTAGGGTGAATAGAGGGAAAGAAGCTTTTCTGGAGAGGGAGAGAGGGAGATATAGGGTTCAAAGAAGAAGAAAAGCATCTCTAGAAAAAGGGAGGGAGAAGGAAGAGGGAAGAGCCTGTCATAGAGTGAGAAAGGGGAGGGATGGGGAAGGAAGAACCTGTAATGTGAGGGGAGGAGGAGTGACAAAGAGTGGGAGAAGAATGTCTAGTAGGAAGAGAGGAGGGTTGAGAAAGAGGAAGACCTCTAGTGGGAAGGAAGAAGTGAGAAGGGGAACAGAGTGCCTAGAGGGAGGGATAGAGACATGATGTGAAAAATCTTGATGTTGAAAAGTAGCATGACCAAGGAGTAGGTTGTGCTCCTTGTGTGGTCCTTAGGGAACCCATTTGATTATTTATTTTGCATGTTCTTTCCTGTGCTTGACATCATTTACCTCCATCACTGCCATTTTTGTAAGCTGGATGTACCATCACTGACTGATGGGCTTATTGGCCACCAAAGTCACAACCTGTTTCATGTTCTTGTTCCCTGACACCAACTAGTTTACATCTCGTATCCATGGTGCCGCAGCCCCTTCTTAATGTTGGGTTGCCAAATACACGCTGCCTTCTTCATAAGGGGCCCTTAGCCGCGGATCTCATCAGTGAACCCCTTTTGCTATGTGTTACCGAAATCTGGCTATACTGGTTGAAGCTTCCTCATTCAGTTTTATTTTTGCCCAGTTTCTACACTCTTCTAGACATATGGGGGGGGGGGGGGGGGGGGGGGGGGGGGGGGCTGGTGGTGGCTGACATCCAAATTGCTGTGAGCTACTCCCTATATCTTTTAAATCCTTCTGTCTCAAAAATGTGTAGCACTTCAGCAACTTATCACATCCATGTCTCGCAAACATTCATAGAGGCTTATGTCTCTTGAAATTACAAGTAAGGAAGTGCTGAGTGATCCTGGCACAGAAAATGATCATCATCTACCCTCTGTGTCTTTTGTCAAAGGTAAAAGGAATTCCACTATGCCATATGCGCTGTCAAACATTCTTGCTATACCAAGATCATCATGAAAGTGTCTAATAAACCACAAAAACTCTTTCAGATATGTATCTCCCTCTCCACTACAAACTCTTATTGCCCAGGACTGCTTCCTCTTGATTTTCTTGTTAAGGCTTGGCAATTTAGTCACTACATAGATTCAGTCTTGATGTCAACTCTGCGTTCTCTGTCTGTTCCCCTTCTCTCCCTTTCTTTTCATCTCCTTTTTCTCTTTCCTGTATATTTTTTAATATTTTATTTTTGAATGTCAGAACAGAAGATACAAAACCAACTATTTACAAATGGGCAAAAGGATCAAACATCGAAAAATACCAGTAACATGTAATAAATCAGTGGTATCAGTATTCCCACATTAGAAAGCACAAGAACTATGAGCTGGATGGTGTCCCAATGAAATAGGCAACCAAAAATCCCCCCCGGTACCAGACCAGCAAGGCCCCTCTGTCCAATGTAATTTTTAACATTTTGATCACATACATGTGCACCAAGCCACATACAAGCCTCTCAAATGCATACAATCACTCGAACAGAAAGACCCCAAACATCCCCCACTTTATGTTGGTGTGTCTGCCACCAATGCCACGCCAGCTGTACAGGTCCCAAAAATAGAGGTGTGCCCAAAGGCTGCATATATAAAAGGCTAATAAAGGAAAGTGAAGCACTCTAGCGTAGAGAGTTACATGGGGACAGAAATCTAACCCATCCTCGCTGGAATCTAAGCCATCCCCTGCTCGTCCCCACTGCAAGTAATCTCCTCCATCCCAGCTCCCGGCCCACCCAGCCCTTCCTGTGCCTTGACCCCCCCCCCCCCCCCCCCCAAGAATGCCAGATTTTACAAGCAGTAAAAATTCTAGTAAAAGTAACATAAATCATTTTCTTCTGTACTCTGCTAAAACAGCAGATGTACAGATTAGCAGGACCCAAAGCAGTCCAAAATAAGTAAAATCAGAAACACAGTTTATACTTAATTGTTCAGCCGCCCTTAGGATTCACCTTTGAGTTTAAAAAGCAAATCCACGTGCATGTAAGGACTGGATAAACAAATTAAAGCAAATGCTCTTAATATGTAATACTTGGTAGCAATAATGAAACAGTGATAGAATATTCATAGCAAGCAGCCTGAGGCAACAGATTTATTTTCCATTTATCATAATTAACTTTGTATAAACTTGGCGGCTAATAGTGTGCTGAACTGCACAATGTTGGCACATATAGACTGATACTGGACAGAACTTCTGCATGAAGGAAGCCCTTCCCTCATTATTCAATACCTGTCTGTGAAATAGTAGTAATAAAAAAAAGGCAAGTGCATTTTTATAATATACCAGTGCAGTCCACAAAACAAAAGGAGCAAATTCCCACATAATATCTTTTTCTTTTAATGTAGGCACAGAAAAAAAAAAAAGATTTTAAATGCTCCAAGTTTTCAACCTAATTCCTGTTTAATGTGGGATATAAATGTAATAAATAAGTAAATAAATAGTTAGAAACTCTGAATGTTGAGACCTGATTCTCATAACATGATCTCCATTTTAGTGGCCCATTACCAGGAGAAAAAGATTCTCTGTATGAATATAACAGTGCAAGGGTGTCCCTTTAATCAGTCCTCCAAATGAAACACTGATTACAATTTTAAACAAGTTACTACTCTACCTATGAAAAGTTATTCCATTATTAAACTTCCTCTGTTTACATCCATATGCTGCACAAGTTGGTATGTTTGAAAATATAAGTGAGATTAAATAAAAATGCTACCAACAATAAAGAACAACGTGGATGCAGCAGTTCATAGGTTTGTCCTCCATTGCTCCGCTCCTATTGGCCTCCCAGTCTTCCCTTCTCCTGCTCTCTATCCTGTGGCAGTGCCCTTCACCCTGCTGCTTTCTGCTGACGTCAGACACCAGGCCTTTATCAGCTGATCCCCTACTGGGATCCATGCTTCGGCTTCTACTTCGGTAGGTTTGCTTTGTACTCTTGTGAGTTTTTCTGCTACCCTTGTTGCTGACTACCTCGTTGCTAACTACTGCCTGAACCCGGATTACTCTCTGCTTGCTGCCTGTCTCTAACTACTGCCTGAACCCGGATTACTCTCTGCTTGCTGCCTGTCTCTGACGACTGCCTGAACCTGGGTTACTCTCTGCTTGCTGCCTGTCCCTGGCTCCTGCCTGAACCCGGATACTCTCTGCCTGCTGCCTGTCTCTGCCTATGGCCCGAAAGATTACTCTCTGCTAGCTGCTTGCGGCCACCTCTGACCCCTGCCTGCATCCAGAAGTCCTGTCGTCCGCCCGCACCTGGGGGCTCAACCCTCGGGGAATGGTGGTCACCACAGGTGAAGCCTCGGGGTTGTTCGGCTGCCCAGCAGAGTGCAGGTTCGAGTCCTCGTCTCTGTGCTCCGCCCGGCACAAGGACTCACGAACAAGAAAACACTGGGCAGAAGATTTCAGCATATTATCTACAATGGCACCTAGATCTTTGTCTTGAGTGCTGATTCCTAAGGTGGACCCCAGCATCTTATGATTTGGATTAATTTTCCCAATGTGCATCACTTTTCATTTGTCCACATTAAATTTTATTTGACATTTGAATGCCCAGTCTTCCAGTTTCCTAAGGTCTTTCTTCAATTTTGCACAATTCGCATGTGTTTTCACAACTTTCAATAGTTTTGTGTTATCTGCAAATTCAATTAGCTCGCTTGATATTCCGATTTCCAGATCATTTGTAAATATGTTAAATAGTACCGGTCCCAATACAGATCCCTCTGGCACTCCACTATTCTCCCTCCTCCACTGAGAAAAATGGCCATTTAACCTACCCTCTGTTTTCTGTCCAATAACCAATTCCTAATCCATTTAAGGACATTGCCTCCTATCCCATGACTTTTTAATTTCCTCAGGAGTTTCTCATGAGGAACTTAATCAAAAGCTTTCTGAAAGTCTAGATAGACTACAAGAGCTGGCTCACCTTTATCCACACCTTCAAAGAAATTAAACAATTTGGTGAGGCAAGACTTCCCATGGCTGAACCCATGCCGACCCTGTCCCATTAAACCATGTTCATTTACATGAGCCTGCTCACCTTTATCCACGCCTTAAAAGAAATGAAGCAAATTGGTAAGGCAAGACTTCCTATGGCCGAACCCATGCCGAGTCTGTCCCATTAAACCATGTTTGTCTATGTATTCCATAATTTTATTCTTTATAATAGATTCCACTATTTTGCCTGGCACTGAAGTCAGACTTACCATTCTGTTATTTCCCGGTTCACACCTGGAACCGTTTATAGAAATTGGTGTTTTGCCACCCCCCAATCTTCAGGTACTATGGACGATTTTAACCACAGGTTACAGATCACTAACAGATCAGCATTTTGCAGTTGTCTCGGTGGACTCTAGTCTCACAGGATTTCCACTAAACTTCAAGGCGGGAATCAATTTGACTTGGTTGGACAGCCTGGTTTGCCTGAGGGGAGTGCTGTCGGAACCTCAGCAGTGAGAGTGGAAGAGAATAAAGCATCAAGATGATACTGTCTTGTAAGGCACATAGGTTTATTCTGTATTCAACATAAACAAGTCCCAGCCAAGTGAACACAGGCCATGTTTCGACTCAACAGCATTCATCAGGAGTAACCTTTAAACCAAAACATGCAAATAATACTAAATAAATCAATATGTCAGTTTACCTGTGAACTGTGTGTGCGAACCATGAGAAACCCTTAAGTGTGTAATGATTGGGGATGAAGAAACAAGAATCAGAAATATAAAAACAACTATAAAATATCTGCAACAGGTAAACTGACGTATTGATTTATCTAATATTGTTGTTTGCATTTTTGTATGTTTTGATTTCGTTTACTCCGGATGAAGGTTGTTGATCTGAAACATGGCCTGTGTTGAGTTCACTTGGCTAGTACTTGTTTATGTTGTATGCAGAATAAACCTATGTGCCTTACAAGACAGTATCATCTTGATGCTTTATGCTCTTCCACTCTTGTGACTTTCATTTGATGTTTTTGGTTTTCTCTTGCAGGTGATCTGGACCCAGCATGAGGCACCCTGGTCCATTAATCTGCTGGAGACCCGGGCAGTTTGCCTGGCCCTGCAGGAGTTCTTACTGCTCCTTTGGGGAAAGGCGGCCATGGAGATATAAGCCACTATGGCTTATATCAACAAACAGGGAGGCACCAGAAGTCAGGCGGTTGCCTTGGAAGCAGCACGTCTTTGTTGATGGGCAGAGAGTCATCTGCAGGCCCTTATAGTGGTCCATATTGCATGGAAGGGCAATGTGCCAGTGGACTCAACTGCTTTCTCCTTGATCCCAGAGAATGGAACATGGTGCCCCTTTCAAACCTTTCAGCTCATTGTGGACTTCATGGGCCCTCTGCTGTTTGATCTGATGACCTTTGGTGCCAGTGTGAATGTGGAGCGTTTCTTCTGTTGTTGGAGGGAGCCAGCCTCTTAATGGATATATGCACTAGTCTAGCCATGGCTGATAGAGGAACCTTTGTATGTCCTTTCTCCATGACCTCTTATAGGCTTTCTTTTGTGTAGAATTGCACATCATCCTTATCTGGTCTTGCTAGTGGCTCCGGATTAGCCTCGCAGACCTCGTGTGCCTGTTGAAGGGTCTGTTAGAAATGAAAGATCTGGATCTCTTTGGGCTTACGATCTGGCCCTTGAGAGGAGGTGCTGAAGAAAAGCATGGTTTTTCTTCCATGGTGGTTTCTACACTGCTCAGCTCTCTGAAGTCTTCCAAGTCCATGGCTTATGTCAGGGTATGTAAAGGTTCTGAGACTTGGTGTGCAGGATGGTTGCTGTGCACCTGACATTTTATTGTTTATTTATTAGGATTTATTTACCACCTTTTTGAAGGAATTCACTCAAGGTGGTGTAAAGTAAGAATGGATCAAACATGAGCAATAGGCAATTACAGCAGTAAAATATTCAAATATACAAAGTATGGCATGGTATACTATTTAGAATGTCAAAACAATACGTAATAGAACATTTTAATTGGTAGTGAAGGGTAAAGCAAAGATGTAACATATAGATAGGTAAGAGAGTAAGAAGAGTTAAAAGTAAGGAGACTGATTTAAAGAAAGTTGCACATGGGGTCGGAGAGATGGTTAAATATTATCTCAGGTTGGGTAGGAGTGGATAAACATATCCTGCCGCAGTATGTGCAGCCCGAGTCACTCCTTGTGTGTATGAGTGAGACTAACATTAAAGGCTTGGTTGAACAGCCAAGCTTTCACCATCTTCCTGAAGTAGAGATAGTCTTGTGTTAAGCAGAGCCTTTTAGGCAGTGCATTCCAGAGTATGGGGACTACTCTGGAGAAGGCTTGCTTGCGGTTATGACATCGTGTAATGTCTTTTGGAGAAGGTGTGGTTAGTGATAATCCTTGGGAGGACCTTAGTGTCCTTGGCAGTGTGTGGAGGATCATCCTATTCTTCAGGTACTTAGGGCCATTCCCTTTCAGAACCTTGAAGATCAGACATAGAGTTTTAAATTTAGCCCTGTATTGTACTGGTAGCCAATGAAGTTTTTGCAAAAATAATGTGATGTGGTCACATCGCTTGCAACCTTCTATGAGTCTTGCTGCTGCATTCTGAATCAACTGGAGCTGGTGCAGGCCCTTTGTAGTCAGACCATTATATAGTGCATTGCGGTAATTCAGTCTTGATATTATCATGACATGCACAACTGGGATAAGATTTACTTTATCAATGTAAAGAGAGGGGCAGCATAGCTGTCACAAATAGTAGAAGCAGCTCTTGAAGGTTGCTTGGATTTGGGAATCAGAGTAAGTGTTGAATTTAACTGTATTCCAAGGTTCCTGACTTGTGATTTGAGGGGAGTTCATACTTCCAAAGGAATTTTGATGTCAGGTATGTATCCACCTGTGTTAGGGACCTAGAGAAACTCAGTTTCTTGGGTTCAGGCAAAGTTTGCTGTGTTTATCCCATTCTTGAATTGATGTTAGTCAGGTAATCAGTTATTCAAGTCTGTAGGTAAGTCCGGTTCAATGGGTATGAGTAGCTGCACATTATCCGCTTGATGTAGAACTGAGTGTCCATTGACCGAATCAGGTCAGCTAGTGGCTTGAGGTATATATTGAACAGAATAGGTGACAGTATCGATCCTTGTCAAGGGTGTGCTGGTAAATTGTTAACAGGGGGCTCTCTCTCACCAGCAAAGTAAAAGAGAATTCAGGAGAGGCCCAAGCCCACATTTTGGGATCCATTTGTTAAAGTAGCCATGGAGAACCAGCTCCCAAAATTCTTAAAACTTAACAAACGGCTCTCGAGAGCCTATGAGAGCCTGCTCCAGCACACCACTGCTTGTGGTACCCTGCAGGACATCCTCTTTGACATGCAGACAGAAAAATTACAAAAATATTATGTAGTAGTAGATGGCAGATAAAGACCTGAATAGTTCATCTAGCCTGCCAATGTTGTTTTATTTTGAAAAATATGCAGAATTTGGAATGTGTTTTGAAATTTTGTCCACAGTTCTCCCAGGAGGTCCACGATTTATTTAACAATTCTTACCGCAAGGCCTAGATCGGGGTCTGGTGTTGGGCTCCCTGGGAGGCTAGGAGCTGCTGTTTCCAGTTTTTGGGTTGAAGTGAAGGGTACCTCCCTCGCTTTGAATGGAGAGGTGGCCCATTTCATCAAAGAAATAGTGCATTTGTGCCCCCAATTCATATCGCCTTTCTATCATGGAATCTCAGTCTGGCTGACAGAGTGCTTGATGAGGTTCTGTTTGAGCCTTTACACCCAGCCTCTTTTATGTACCTCTCAAGACAGTTTTTTTGGTTGCAATCATTTCAGCTCAGTCTGAGCTGCAGGCTCTGTCTGCAGCTTAGAGTCTCTGAGCTGCTGCCGCTGTGGTTGCGACCTGTATCTTTCCCTTGCAAAGGAATCAATTTCCCTTTGCATGGTCCCTTCCTTTCTTCCAAGGATGGTATCTCCATTCCATGTGAATCAGGAAGCTTGTTTGCCCTCCTCTGTTGCTGAAGGCACTGCTCCTGTGAACCAGCGGCTCCTCAAGCTAGACATCAGGAGGATGCTGCTCCGGTATATGAAGGAGACAAATTATTTTTGCCTCTCTGATCACCTCTTGCTATGGGTTTATCTTGTTGGGCAGACTGGATGGGCTGTACAGGTCTTCATCTGCTGTCATCTACTATGTTCCTTTGCTATTTATTTGGCTGGCGGGGCCTCAGTATCCCCATCAGTAAAGGTATGTTTAGCGTACCGGAGGGGGGGGGGGTAGGAGGAATGCATTCCCCATGCCCCCCCACTTCCACAGTCCACCCTTAGGCGCCTCCAGAATTGGAGGGCTGGTTACGCCCCTGGTAGAAGGGAAGGGAAAATAATAAAGGATCCAGGTGTCAGCAGAGTTTGAGTTACAGGGACGAGTCTGTTGCTGATAAGGGAATGAGTCAGAGGAAAGTAGTTGGGGACTTAGGAGGTGATGAGTACAGATAATGGAAACATGAGGGGAAAAGTAGCCGCCGGGCAGGCAATGCGTCGGAGAACAGAGTTGGAGGAAGGCTTCTGCAGGTGGGGCTTGGGGACCCTCGCCAGCCATACCAGAGGCCCCGAAGCCCTGTGTCTGCTCCTCCCCAGCCTCTAAGGAGGGCCTGGCGCCAGAGTTTTCTCTCTCCTGCTCCTGTCGGGACACGATCACTCAGGTCCTGTCAGGAGCAGGAGAGAGACAGACCTCAGCGGACCTGCCTCCCTCTCCTTTAAGAGGCTTGAGGTGGATTGCTGGTTCTCCATTCCAGTTGTCTCCTGATGTAAGTGCAGCAGTTAATTTGCTCTAGTGTTTGCATTTCCCACACCTCATTAGTAGGGAGAATAAAAATAGCACTTGATACAGTGACTGGAGAACTGGAGCCAAAGACAAGGCTACTGTCACCGGGCATAATATGTATATCAACAGTTTCCCTCCAAAGGGTCTCTTCCTGCCATTGTCAATCAAAGGTGAAGGGAACATGCCCTCCTACAGAAGCTGTGAGAGTATTCTAGGTGAAAAGGTATCACAACTGATACTGGTAGAATCACTAGAGGTTTCTGCTGAAAAGTTCCCTTTGTCTGGTCCTGTCGTTGTTTGGGAGCTCTGCTGCTCCGGTTTTTTCATAGGGATTGGGTTCTCTTTTTTTTTTTAGCAGTTATAGAGGCAGAACCTACGTGCCCACTACTTGTGTGTATTTTATTTAGTGTGTTCATAATTTTATTCCAGTTTTATATTGTTGCCTGTTTTTATTGTGTATTTTTTATTTTATTTTCTTATTTGTGGTGGTGTTATAATCTACTTAGATGTTTTGATAATGTGAAATATAAATCATTTTAATAAAGACATCAATAAAGTTTAGCATTCTGTGTGTTGACCTCCTTGTCCAGAGTTGCTTGGCCTATGGATGGGAAAAACATTTTATGAGGACAGCGCTCCTAGCAAGAGGTTTATCACAGAAGGGAGAGGTACCTGAAAAATGTTTCTGCTAGAAATATTCTGTACTTGCCCAGCAGCTAGCCATCACCATATTTTCCTTCTGCAAAACTAATTGTCTACTGCAAGAGGATGTAAATATTAAGTTCGGGAACTTGTTGCTAGAGAACTTGGTAAAAGCAGTTAACATAGGGTTTAGAAAAGGTTTGAACAAATTCTTAGAATAAAAGTCTATAAACCACTAATAAGTTAGACCTAAGGAAAAAATTTCAAAACATTTCTGTCAATTGATCCTGGGGCCTAATCCCCCCCTTCCATTCTCCCCATTATGCTTTATTATTGAATTCTTTATATATATTTACGATTCTTTCCTTATTGGTTTATGTATTGTTTCATATTTTGTAATGGCTTCTTTTTAGCTTGTTAGCCACATTGAACTCAAAATTGTACTGGAAATGTGGGGGTATAAATGTCATAAATAAATAGTCATTGCTTATCCATGGGAGTAAGCATTGAATCTGCTACTGTTTGGGATCCTGCAAGGAACTTGTGACCTGGATTGGAAGCTGGGCTAGTTGGACCTTTGGGCTGATCCAGTAAGGCAGTTCTGTGTTCTAGAGATCTCAAGTGGCTGTATTAAAATATCAGACTTTTGACTTGTGAATACCTCCACAGTTTCCAGAACACAGGGAGGGCTGCTCTCCTGACTACTGAGGTAATGTGGAAAGAAACCCATTTTGGAGACAAACTGGAATTGGTATAAAAACCCCAGCACTCCTCTAGCCCACTAGTGTAAGAGATTAGTGTAAGAGATCTTTCCATCACTGTTGTCTCTGCAGGCACTAAATTTCAACATCTCATCCTTTTTGTGTAATAGGTTTTAACCTGTTTCCGACAGGTTGTATCAAAAAAAGTATCCTTACCCTGAGATAATACAATCAGAGTAATAAATAGCAGAGATGTGCGGACCTATATTTCTCTGCTAGGAGGCTGAAATAAGTCGGTTTGTGTTCAGCCAGATTCCCCAGTGTAGGGAGAATGTGTGTGCCATTTTTCACTTTCTTCTACTTTGAGTAAGGGGTGACCTTGAATAATTTAAATCCTCTAGAGCATCAGCAGATTGATGGCTCCCTGCTTCTGTTCCAGGCCTGCAGTGCTTCCTCAGCACAAGTAGTAGACCATCCTTCAGATGATGCAATCTTCTCCTCTGCAGGAGGTTATCCTGAATACCTTACAGGGTCCAGGCACACTGCATTCATAGAGGGGCTTAGAGGCACTCTGCATTTATAAATGTATAAATGAATAGCCTAATGGTTAGTATACTGGGCTGAGAACCAGGGAAGCCCAGTTCAAATCCCACTGTGGCTCATTGTGGTCTGGGGCAAGTCACTTAATCCTCCATTGCCTCTGCGTACAGAAAAATACCTCTTGTACCTGAATGTCCTTGCTTGAGCCACAACTGAAAAAGTCAAAATCCAAAATCTCTTTCACCCACCTTTTCTCCAAAGGGTACTTTTTCTGAAGTTCAGCATTACATACCCCAGGAAGATGCCTTTAGGCAGCAACACTGGTAGCATAGTCAGTTGTATCTTAAGACAGAAGTATTTGGGAGATATGAGAGGGCAAATTAGAGATCGAGAGTGCTGCCTAGTAGGGGGATGCTCAGAAGCAAACAGCGGCGCTAGAGGCTGTTAGTGCCATACTAGTGCTGGCATTTGCTACTGCTCCATGTTCAGAGCCCTCGAGCGTGTGAAACAACGTGCTCAAGGGCTCTGAACACAAACTAGCATGCAAATGTATGCTAAACAGGGCTAAAACATATTCATCCCAGTGATCAGCGCGCTATTGGGTTGCTGGCTGCGGCAAACCCTACGCCAGCTCCGAGCTGGCGTTTAGGATTTGCAGATCATTGGGGAGGAATGGTGAGCCCTGTCCAGCATGCAGTTGCATGCTGGCAGGCCCCCATTCCCCCAACAAAGCAAACCTGTCAGCGACAGGGGACTGGAGGTCCAGTGGACCTCCAGTCCCCCCGACAATCCTCCCCCCCCCCAGGTTCAGGGAGGGTGGAGATCCGGTGGGTCTCCAGTCCCCCCTAACTCCCTCACATATCCAAACAGTCCCTGGGTGGCCCAGTGGGCGACCAACCCCTGCCCTCCCCCAACAATAGGGGGGCTGTAGGTCCGCTGGACCGCCTGTCCCTCCCCGACGATCCCCCCTAGGTTCAGGGAGGGCTGGAGATCCGGTGGGTCTACAGCCCCCCCCCAATCCCCCAGCAAAGGGACCCTGTGGTCCAGTGATCAATCTGCCCCCCCGCCCCCCCTACCTTGTGGGTTGGAGGAGGGAGGTAGCCTGCCTCCCTCCTCTTCCTTCGACACTGCAAAATGGCGGCACCCAGCCTTGCCCAGTGTATCCTGGGCATACCATATGCTCAGGGAATAGGATACAAATCAAATATGCACAATAGAACCAAATGCTTTATTTTACAAATCCATGAAATGAAAATAGGTTCTGGTATGGCCATATTAAGGCAATATTCTTATATCGGGGATAAACCTTGTTTGTCCTTCCTTTAAAATATGTGTAGTCAAATAAAACAATAAAACCAAATGAATCAAAAATGATCTAGATCTTAAAAGATTCCCTGCAAAGAATGTGAAGGAACTCTGCCTAAGTGCTGCATCAAGCCAGGCGAGAGTTCACATCATTCCCACATGTTAGGGTGGAAATTCACAATGTCTTTTGTTCAGTGATTCAAAGACTATTTCAGGAAGCTTTTTTTTTTTTGTATCAGTCTGTCCTCTAAGGAGGAGTCCAGAGATGTGTAAATCTTTCTGCCACCTTCAAGCTTAAAGAAATATAGAAAGATACCACAGGTGCCCTTTTCAGGTATCTAGGCTGCAAATTCACATTCAGAATATCCAATTCACTTGGGTCAGGGACCAATGCAAAGGGCTGGAAATCAGCTGAGTGGATATAGTGTTTTGTTCAGTAAATGCGGATTCCCACCAAGTTATGCTTGGTCTAAAATGAACCAGCATTGGGACAGAGTCCTTTGTACTGCTTGGACATCAGACTGCATCATTTTAGGTTCTGATTTAATTTTGTTGAATTTGTTGAAGGTCACAACTATTTAAAGAAAAAAAAAGTTTGTGCAAACCTGGTGAAATAGAAACACATTTCCTCCTATGGTGGGCAAAATACAAATATATGCACAGTCCTGAAAACTGATTTGGAGGCATATCTTCAAAGCACTTAGACATACAAAGTTCCGTGGGTTACTTTGGGGCTCATTTTCAGAGAGAAAACATCCAAAAAGTGGCATAACTCTGCATTTAGATGTTTTTCTCACAAATACGTCCAAATAGGTATTTTCAAAACCATTTTTAGACTTTTTTTTTTTTTTAATGAAGTCCATCAGAAGTTCACTCAAATCACAAGAGGGCATGTCGGAGTTGTGTTAAGCGAAGGATCTGGGTGTTCCTAACACTTGGACGGTTTTCTGCCATAATGGAACAAAAAAAACATCCAGGGCTGTAAGTTGGATGTTTTTGTCTAGACCTCTTTTATTAATGAATAAGCCCTAAATGATTAGATGACCACTGAAGAGAATTGGGGATGACCTCCCCTTACTTCCCCGGTGGTCTCTAACCCCCTCCCACCCTCAAAATGTGATTAAAAACATTACTTACCAGCCTCTATGCCAGCCTCAGATGTTATACTCAGGTTCTTTGGAGCAGTGTGCAGGTGGTCTCTGGAGTAGTGTAGTGTTGGGTGCAGTGCACTGCAGACAGATGGACCCAGGCTCATACTTTCCGATTCCCTAATGTGGCTGTGCCACATGAACTTTATTTTACCACAACATCACTTTGTATTTGTTTACTCCGGAGTCCGCAAACGCTTCTCTGGAACTATATAAGCCACAATGAGCCTTCAATAGGTGGGAAATTGTGGGATACAAATGTAACAAATAAAATAAATAAATACCTGTTACACTTGTGGTAGAAACTGTGAGCCTTCCAAAACTCACCAGAAACCTAATGCACCCACATATAGGTACCCCTTCACCCATAAGAGCTAATGTAGTGGTGTACCAGTTAGGGTTAGTGGGTTTGGGGGAGCTCAGCAGACAAAATAAGGGAGCAATGGTGAGATGTGTACCTGGGAGCATATATTTGAAGTCCATTGCAGTTGCTCTCCTGGGATGTCTGTGTGACTAGCCTACTAAGAATGCTGGCTCCTCCTATATCCAGTGGTGTAATTTTGTGTGTTTTTTACTTGTGCATTTTTTTTATATGGACCAAAAAAATAAACGCACAGAGCACAAAAACATCTAGCAAATAGCCATGAAAAAAAAAAAGGCGTTTTTCTGTTTGGAAAATGGCTATACGCCCCACTTGATTTGGACGTTTTTAGCAAAATCTCCAAAGTTGGACTTAGACATCATATCGAAACTGCCCCTCCATGTAACCTTGTAGTCTGAGTGCTTTGAAAATGAGCCCCACAGTCCTAATTAGTAACATGAAAATAAAATGCTTTTCCTAATTTTTGTCTGGTTATTTTATCTTTCTGCTTGCATTAGTCCAGATCTTTCTGGTACTTTCCATATTTTGGTCTTCTAACTCCTTTTCAGAATGGTCTCTCCATTTGCCATTTCTTCTTTCTTCTTCATTTCCCCTTCTAACATCTGTTTTAGGAAAAAAGCGATGAAAGAAGAAAATCAGTGTCGATCTGTTCTTGCGTCTCTATTCACAGGTAGCTAGATTTAACTCCTTTTCCTGCTACCCCATCTTCCAGTTCTCCTTATCCCAACGCTCCACCTCCCCAACTCTACTCCATTGCCCACTTTCAGCCTTCCACGTCCCTTTCACTGAGTTACTTTCTTAACCAACCCTCAACAACTGCTTCCTTTTTGAGTCTCTCCATCCACTGCCCGACATCTCTATGCTGAGGCTCTCTTGTAGACCATTCCTCGCTATTCCTGCTCACTCTGTACTGCTTTCCTCTGCTCTCATCTCTTCACTAGTCTTAGCTCCTTGATTTGCTCTTCTAACGTAATAACATTTAGAATAGCCTACTGGGTCAGACATGGGTCCATCTAGCCCAGTATCCTACCTCTAATGGTGGCCAATACAGGTCACAAGTACCTTGTAGCAAACCCGTCTAGTAGCAGCAATTCCATGCTACCAAACCAAGCAGTGGCTTCCCCCGTGTCCATCTCAATAACAGTCTATAGACTTTTCCTCCAGGAACTTGCCAAACCCCTTTTCAACCAGATACTCTAACCACTGTTACCATGAACTCCTGCAGTGAGTCCCAGAGCTTAACTATTCTTTGAGTGAAAAAATATTTCCTCCTATTTGTTTTAATGTATATCCATGTACTTTCATTGAGTGTGCCTGGTCTTTGTACTTAATGAGGAGTGAAAAATCATTCGTTTTTCCTGTTTCTACACACACTCAGGATTAGATAGACCTCAGTCATTATCCCCCTTCAGCTGTCTCTTTTCCAAGCTGAAGAGCCCTAACCTCTTTAGCCTTTCCTCATAGGAGGAGTTCCATCACCTTTATCATTTTGGTTGCGCTTCTTTGAACCTTTTATTTATTTATTTATTGCATTTGTATCCCACATTTCCCACCTCTTTGCGGGCTCAATGTGGCTTACAATAAGATATGAATAGTGGAAATACATTTGTTACAACTTGGTTATAGGTTACATTGTACCAGTTTTGTAAAACCATCGAAGTATCATTGAGAATATAACATTGGACATCAACATTAAAGCGTTGGAAAGAGACAATGGGAAGCTAAAGGGTATGTTAAGACACAGATATATATGGTGTACATATTCCTGTGAGTAATGTATGAGTGATGTGGAATTACGGGGATGAGGATAAGGAGTGATGTATGGAGCATGATGTTCAGTGAGTGTGGACTCTATGGTGTTTTTAGCTTTTTGCCATAAATTGTTTCAAACAGATGAGTCTTCAGTAATTTGCGGAAGGAGGCTTGTTCGTAAATCGTTCTTAAGTTGCGGCGGCAGTGTATTCCAAAGTTGCGTGCTCTTGTGAGAAAGGTTGACCGCGTGTAGCGTCTTGTATTTCACGCCCTGGCAGTTAGGGAAGTGGAGGTTGAGGTATGTTCTGGATGATCTTTTAGCATTTCTGGTTGGAAGGTCCTATCAACTCGGACATATAGGCAGGGGCTTCACCATGAATGATCTTGTGGACTAATGTACATACCTTGAAAGTGACGCGTTCCTTAAGTGGAAGCCAGTTGTAGTTTCTTAGTAGTGGTGTTGCCCTTTCATATTTTGGTTTTCCGAATATGAGTCGGCTGCTGTGTTCTGGGCTGTTTGAAGTTTCCTCAGTACTTGCTCTTTGCAGCCTGTGTATAGTGAGTTACAGTAATCCAGATGGCTTAGGACGAGGGATTGCACTAGGTTGCGGAAGACAAATCTTGGGGAAGAATGATTTAATCCTTTTCAATTTCCACATGCAGTGGAACATCTTCTTAGTTGTGTTGTTTGCGTGAGTTTCGAGTGTTAGGTGGCAGTCGATAGTGACTCCAAGATTTTAGAGCGTTTCTGCGATTGAAGGTTTTGGTTGGTGTGTTTATCGTGTGAATTTATTTGTATTGTATTGGGAGGTGAGTATCAGGCATTAGTTTTTACTGCATTTAGTTTCAGACGAAATGCATCTGCCCCACTGTTCATGATGTATAGGACTTTGATTGATTTCGTTGAAGATTTCTTCGATGTCTTGTTGAAAGGGATGTATATACGTCACATCATCGTCGTATATATATATGGGTTAAGGTTATGGTTTGATAGGAGTTTTGCTTAGAGGGATCATCATTAGGTTGAAGATAGTTGGTGAGAGGAGGTGATCCTTGTGAACTCCACATTCAGGTGTCCATGCCTTGGATGTGGTTGAGTTTGATGTGACTTGATACGAACGCAAGGTTAGGAATCCCTTGAACCAGTTCCAGGACGTTTCCTCCAATGCCAAAGTATTCCAGTATGTGTAGTAGGATTCCGTGGTCGACCATGTCAAATGCGCTTGACATGTCAAATTGTAGGAGGAGTATATTATTGCCAGTTGCTATTATTGTTTAAATTTAGTCATAAGGTGACTAATACTGGTTTCAGTGCTATGGTTCGACCGGAATCCTGATTGGGCATCGTGCAGTATTGAATGTTTGTATAGATAGTTTGTGAGTTGTTTTGTTACCATTCCTTCGGTTATCTTGGGTTATTAGTGGTATGGATACTACTGGCCTGTAGTTGGTTATTTCGCTTGTGTTTTTCTTGTATCTTTAGGAATTGGGGTGAGTAGGAGTTTTCCTTTTTCTTTTGGAAGAGTCCATTTGTAGCATGTAGTTTATATGGTTCATTAGGTCTATTATGAATTGTTTGAAGAGAAGATTTCATGAGGCTGTTTGGGCATGTGTCTAGTTTGCAATTGGATTTGGCATATCTTTAGAGAGTCTTAGAGATGAGGTCTTCTGATAGTGGTTCGAATTCAGTCCAGGTTCTGTCTGCTGGTGTGTTTCCTTCTTCTGGATCTAGACAGTCCAGAAGAGTGGCGTATTCTATAGGACTAAGCGGTATTTTGTGTCGTAGTAGTATAATTTTCTCCTTGAAGTACTTTGGCAAGGTTGTCGACGTCTGGCATATCTTTGCCGTTGTTTGTAACTGGTGTGGGTAATCTAGCAAGTTGGTTCACGAGGGTAAAGAGTTTGTGTGTTGTCTTTGTAGTTGGGTCCTATTATTGTTTTTGTAATGTAGTCTTTTTGTCTGTTTTATGGTGTATTGGTATTTTCTCCGAAGTAGTTTCCAATCGTTAGTGTTTGTTCGTCTTTCTTTTTGTTCCAAGCTCGTTCTAGTTTTCTGACTTGTGTTTTAAGTTTTTCAGCTCTTCGGTGAACCATGGGTTTGCTTTTTTCCTATGTGATGTTCTGGTTTGGATTGGGGCGATTTTCTTATTCGCGCTATAGAATTTTTGAGATATGACGACGAGAATTGAACGCAATACTCAGGTGAGGTTGCACTATGGAGTGATAGAGGCATTATATATTCTTGGTCTTATTTTGCATCCCTTTCCTAATAATTCCTACCATCCTGTTTGCTTTTTTGGCCGCCACCACAACTGAGCAGAAGATTTCAGTGTATTGTCTGCAGTGATACCTAGATCTTTTTCTTGAGTGCTGACTCCTAAGATGGACCCTATCATCCGGTAACTATGATTCAGATTGTTCTTCCCAATGTGCATCACTTTGCATTCTGTCCTCATTAAATTTCATCTGCCATTTGGATGCTCAGTCTCCCAGTTTCATAAGGTCTTCCTACAATTTTTCACAATCCACATGTGTTTTGAAGCTAATAGTTTTGTCATCTGCAAATTAATCACCTCACTTGTCGTCCCGATTTCTAGATTATTTCTAAGTTTGTCAAATAGCACTGGTCCCAGTACAGATACCTGCGGCACTCACTATTTATCCTCCTCCATTAAGGAAAATGGCCATTTAACTCTACGCTTTGTTTTCTGTCCAGTAACCAATTCCTAATACAATAAGGACATTGCCTTCCTATCCCCTGACTGTTTTAATTTTCTTAGGAGTCGCTCATGAGGAACTTTGTCAAAAGCTTTTTTAATCTAGATACACCACATCAATCGTTCCTTCGTTTAAGAAATGAAGCAAATTGATAAGGCAAGACTTCCTTGGCTAGATTCGTGCAGTCTGTCCCATTAAACCCATGTTTGTCTACTTTTTCCATAATTTTATTCTTTATAATAGTTTCCACTATTTGTCCACTCTTACTTCCCTGGGTCTCCCTCGCAGGTGCTGCAGGCCAACCAATAGCTTGGGAGGATTCCTTCACTCCTGGTCCTCCTCCAACAGACCTCTGTACTTGGGGTCTCACTCCTGGAGACTTCTTCCCTTGGGACCTCCATGATCTACTCTGTTCAAGGGCATTTAACCACCTCCCAGCCTGAGCCCCACCCCTTTGACAGCCTCTGACATAGCAGGTAGCACCACCTCCCCTAAGGTAGCTTAAGTGCAATATCAAGGAGGGGATATTCTCATGGACAGCTTTCGCTGTAAGAAATAAACTTCCTGAAAAACCTGTCTGTGCGAACTAGATTGTGGGCTTCATAAAGCTAGGATTGTCCTTCCTTTCTTTCTGTTTAGTGTTATGTGCATCTGATAGTGCTATAAAAATGATATGAAATGCAGTATTAAACTCTGCATAGCATCTGTCATCTAAACAGGAACTGTGTTTTGCTATCAGAGCATGTCAGATGCAAATATACAGCCGCATCTGGGATGGATGTAAAAGGAATTTTCTCAGTGCTTCATTACAACTTCGTGGACATTTGGCTAAGATCAGGATGTAAAATCTGAGCCATGAATTGAAGACAGACCCTTCTTGGCTTTTTTGCTAAGGTTGTTGAACCTGTACATCGTGGGGTCGATATTCAGCCTGGGCAGTTAACGCTTTTTTTTTTAGCCGCTGCTGGCATTATATCTGGATATTTATTGCCGGGCCACATTGTTTTGTCACCTTGTCACATTGTTTTGTCACCTTCAGATCCTCAGACACTATCACCCCAAGGTCTCTCTCCTGAGCTTTGGATCTCTCACCTACTATCTCGTACATCTCCTTTGGATTTCTGCACCCCAAGTGCATCACTCCTCATTTCTTCGCATTACATTTTAACTGCTAGATCTTGGACGTCCTTCTTCTTACACGTGGATGTTTCTTCCCCTTTGGTAATCACTGTTAGATATCCAGATTTCAGGCCCTCTCTAGTTTTACCTGGAACACACCCCTTGCTATTTGGATGTACTACAGTGTTGGACATATCTATTCTGCCTTTGTAATAGCAGGGTATGGACATTTCAATCACATGGACATCCATTTTGGCCTTCTGAGATGTCCATATGCTTCGAAAATGTGTACCTAAGTGCAATATTCAGCACTTAACAGCATAAGTGGCACCGCATGAAGATAGGACTGATTGTTATGTGGTCTCTTTTTAGGCTGCTTGTATCCCTTCCCAAATTAGCATGAACCAGCCATTCTCAACTGGGAGGGGTAAAAGAAACAAAAGCTACATGCATATGAGAAAGTCAGTTTTATTTGCTTGCTAAATACAAATACAATAGTTTCTCATGAGAGATCAATACAGTTACATGAAAAGATGTTTACTGTCTGCATCTCTGAAATACCGTTCTGAAACGTCTGCTTATATCATTTGTTTCAGACAATGATTACAAGTCTTTTTCTGCAAACTATCCTTCTCACAGATTATTATCTAATTCCCAGCATCTGGTTTCTTAAGCTGTTTGGACAACATTCTTCTGTTTGTACTAGTCTCTTTTCCCAAGGCCTGCCTTGCCTGTAAATACCAGAGATCATAAATTCCAGAGTCCTGCAAGCTCGTCAATCTCTGACCTTTTAACCTATTCCATAGTGCATGACTGTGCTCATAATTCTACAGGTCCAATTTAACTTCTAAACTTAGGGAGGTTGAGTGCTGACTCTACCCCCGGACTGCCCACAAAGAGCTGGCTTTGAGTTTAGTGGTCTGTGTTGATATTCAGGGCATTAACTGGTGAAATGCTGCTGAATATCAGCAGATAGCCCCAATCAAGTGATATTTCTGGCAAGTTAAATTGCTTTGGATATTGGCTCCCTTAAGGATAACTGAAGCCTGGCTAATAGGCAGATGATCAGAAGCCCTGCGCTGTTCCAAATTGCTCTAAAAATAGTACTGGAACAGTGCGGGGCTTACCAGACCTATGATCAGAGATAATTGTAAATCCTCCATCACTTGACAGTTCTCCTACACTTGTTTGACAGGTCTAGGCTGGAGGTCCATGGGACCACCAGACCCCACTAACCCCCACCTGAGCCAAGCGAAACGGGGGCTGGAGGTCCGGCAGACCTCCGGTCCCCTGACCCCCTCTCGACACAGGTTCAAGGGGGGACGGAGACCTGGTGGATCTCCAGCACCCCTACCCCCCCCCCCCCCCCCAGCATCCTTCCGATGTCTCTGGTGGCCCAGTGGGGTGTGGGTAAGTAAGGAACCCCGACCTGACCCGACCCCTCCTCCAGTCCCCCCAACACAGCCCCACCCAGCGCATCCCGGGATGCACTGGGCGGGGCTGGGTGCCGTCATTTTGCTGGCAGGTGCCAGTGGAAGAGGAGGGAGGCCACCTTTTTTCTACAACTGCAGGTAGGGGGTGGAGAAAGGGCTGCTAGACCACCTGATGCAAGGGGATTTACCTTCGGCCCACTGGGCCACCAGGGACATCGGTGGGATGCTGGGGGAGGTTAGGGGGTTCTGGAGACTCACTAGATATCCAGCTCCACCCTTCATCTCTATCCTCCCATGTTTCAAACCTCCTCTCTACTGTGGCACCATCCACGTCTGTCAACGAGGCTGTTTCTTCTTACAACAATACTCTATCCTCTGCCTTAGACACTCTTGCACCTTTGATGACCCACCCTATAAGGCGTACAAAACCCCAACCTTTGATGACCCGCCCTATCGCCCTATCGTGAAGATTCCTAGACAAATTAGATAAGATAGGACGGACTGGGAGGGAGGAGATTTAAGTGTGAAAGTTATAAGATGGTGATCAGAGAGGGGAAGATCAGAGGCAAGGAAACTAGAGGTGTGAACAGTTGGAGGAGAAGATGAGATCAAGACAGTGACCATTTGATGAGTGGGGGAGGTGGAGCATAGTTGGAGATTAAAGGAGGATGTTAAAGCGAGTAACTTGGAAATATAAGAGTTGGAAGGATCATTAGCAGGAATATTAAAGTCGCCAAGGATGAGAGAGGGGGAGGAAGGATCACTTAATATATACAGGTACTTATTTGCACCTGGGGCAATGGAGGGTTAATTGACTTGCCCAGAGTCACAAGGAGCTTCATTGTGAATCAAACCCAGTTCCCAGGATCAAAGTCCACTGCACTAACCACTAGGTTACTCCTCCACTCTGGCTTCTCCCAGAGTTCAGAAGGAGCTCCGAAATGAGAAAAAAATTACGCTGAGAATTTCCTAGAGGAAATGGATGAAAAGACAACTACAGTGTCGGAGCAGGTTGATATTTGGAATACACCGATAGCTAAAGCCCTAGAGAAGCCTGCCTTACTAAACAAAGGTCTTATGTTCTACTCACAAAGGCTCACCTTGGTATCTCTCCAGAACTTTAGACCTTAAATGCGAAGGACGGAAATTGAAAAGGAGATGAAGTAAATCCTGCCTAGATGAGGAAACTGTAGGAAACCCATGACAAAATACCACCCAACTTTAACAGCATCCAAAAACAATTTTTCTCTCAATGCACTGAACATGCTGCCAATTCAACTGTGCACCTGTTTAAAACAGCCTATTACAACCACCACAATAGAACCAGCCTGCCCAGTCAAAACTGAACTGCAATGATTTTGCTGCATACTTTGCAAACAAAATTAAAAGTCTCTGCCAGGACTTACAGGCATTCTCACCCAGTCTCCTGTCAGTTAACTAGGAGCGCACAAATGCCCTCTTTTGCAAAGACACATATGGACATTTAACCCAATAACAGAGGAGGGCCTTGACAAAATCCTAAGATGCCTTCAACCAACTACCTGCTGTAGATAGTGTAGTAGGCAAGCAGGGGCCGGATAGAAGGGGCCACAAAAATCATGAACTCCTCTCTTTCTATGGTCAACTACAAAGGGCAATGGTGCATCCTTTCTTAAAGAACAAACTTGAACAGGACAAACGTAATGCTACTGGCTAGTTTCTAGGAAAATGTATAGAACAGTCTGTGTTCAACTCAGTGACTGGCTAGATCCATGTTAATGTAGATTCAGACCGTTGTGGAAGGGAGATGGTTCTCATATCCCTACTATATAATCTTCACTGAAACCAAGATAAGGAGATTAGTACTACTGGATTTCTGAGCAGCATTTGACACTGTGAACCACAGTATCATGCTAGCATGACAGGCAGAAACAAATCTGTTGCACAGATAGTTAAGATCTTGGTTCAGATCTTATCTATCAGATAAGCAACAGTCCATCCTGTTGAAAGGCACCTCATCACTACTATGGGCACTGACCTGCAGGGTACCATGAGGATCAATACTGCCACCAATTCTGTTCAATTTCTACTTCAAGCCACTGGCTGAGCTGATTCAGTCGATGGATACTCAGCTCTACATCTACGCAGTTGATGCTCAACTACTCATACCCATTGATCCAGACTTACCTACAGCCTTGTATAAAGTGGCTACTCGTTTAACAGGAATTCAAGAATGGGCTAAAACCAAGTAAAAGTGAGCTCCTCTGGGTCCTAACATAAGTGGACACATACCTGACATCAAAATCTCTTTGAGAGATACAAACTCTCCCTCAAATCACAAGTCAGGAACCTTGGTGTTCAGCTAGATTTCAACACTTTGCTGATCCCTCAAATCCAAACGAGCTGCTTCTGTCATTTGTGACAACTATGCTGTCTCTCTCCATACACTGAGAAAGTAGTCTTGTTACAGTGGTTCATACCATGATAACATCAATTTGAATTACTGTAATGCACTCTACATTGGTCTGACTACTAAGGGTTTGCACCAGTTCTAATTTGATTCCTCTACAGCAAGACTGATAGAAAGTTGTAAGTGATATGATCGCATCATACCACTTCTGCAAAAACTTCACTGGCTATCAGTACAATCCAGGGCTATATTTAAAGCTCTGTCTGATCTTCAAGGCCCTTAAAGGAAATGGGCCAGAGTACTTGAAGAACAAGATCTCCCTCTACACACCTCCATGGTTGCTGCAGTCCTCCCAAGAGGTATTTCTAAGTAACCAAACCCTTTCCGAAGAACATCATACAATGTGACACCTGACAACATGTTTTCTCCTGAGTGCAATCTGGAATGCACTACCTGAAAGGCTTCGCTCAAAACAAGACTATCTCTGCTTCAGGAAGCAGGTGAAAGCTTGTCTCTTCTCTCAAGCCTTTAATGGAAAAAGCAACCAACTTGCTAGTCACACACACAAGGCTAAAACTGGCTGCACATACCGAACCAGGACCTGCTTATCTACTCCTACCCTAGCCAAGATCATATTCATGCATCTTTTTGACTTTACATGCAATTTTCTTTATTAGTCCCCTTTCACTTTCTATCCTAACCTCTGTTAATCATATGTTTTATGTTCTACGCCGCTTAAACCTGTGCTGTCTATTAAGAAGTTTTATTGCATATTGTATTGACATTGTAAGTAGCATACCATACCAAATTATGTACTGTTATTTAAACATTTTTACTGCTGTAACTATCTATTGCTTAAGTTCAGATTTTTCTTGCTGTGCACTGCCTTGGATTAATTTCTTCAAAATGGAAGTAAATACGTTCTAATAACATCTCATATTGTATATTTTTTTTTAACACCTGGCACCTGACCCCACTGAGCACATAATCATGTTATAACCTTTTGTCAAAGTAGGGCAATTACACCTGCTGTAACTATAGTATAATATTTTTGATTGTATGTGTATGTTATTATCTTTACCCAACAACAGCTGAATAAAGTAAGGTGCAGAGGGAGACAAAGAGCAAGTGGCAGAGTAGGCTTAGAACTGAGATGCAGGGAGAGAGACAGGGCCAGAAAGAAAGTCTGCATTCTAGCACAGAACTTCCTGCTTGCCGTTGCTCATTTTTTACCATCGGGCTATAGATCCTTGCTTAGGCATTCATCCAGCAGAAGAGTTATGTGCCAAACTTTTGTCCTTTCTTTTTCAGTTCTCCGGGAGCCCTACACGGTTCGTGTGGAGGACCAGAAAGCCATGAGAGGCAGTGCAGCAGTGTTCAAGTGCATTATCCCTGCCTCTGTGGAGGCATACATCACTGTCGTCTCATGGGAGAAGGACACAGTCTCACTCGTCTCAGGTAAGCCCATCATGGTTTCTATCTTTCTGCTCACTATTCTTTCACCCCTGTGAGGGTTATCTTTCCTTATTCATAGCTGTTGCACTCTTTATAAAGCATTGGTCAGGCGCAAATTACAGATTGGGTGAGATGAGTGGATCTTAGCTTCTATGGTAACTTCCTCACAGCTGAGTGAGAAATCAAGTCCTGTTTACTGATGTATTGTTCACCAGTGATTTGTCTAATATTAGGATATAATTTAAATAACCTGTCTGATCTGTGTATTCTGGTAGATATTTTATACAGTCTCGAGTATCCTTTTCTCTACTTGGGGAAGGTGTGTTCATGATCCCCTTGTTCCACTGAACTACTGTGATCTCACTGTGCTGTGTAAAACAGTGCATACATAGTCTTGAGGTTTCAAAGATGTTTGTTTGCTTTCTAAAATTAAAGAAAAAGGGTTATACTATTTGAAAAAATAAAGTCTTTATACACACCATCCAAAGCAATAAGCAGGAAATCTAAAAGAAGTCATTCTTTACAGGTAGTGATTAGTGAGCAAAAATGAGTTGTTTCTGGTTACAACCCTGTAGAGCCCTGCAAACTCAAAGTACATCTATAGGAGTCTTCTGTTTGCACTTAACACCTGCAGAAATTTCTGAACCAAAATGTCAAGTAAATAAGACAAAACTTTGCATTTGTACATATGAGAAAGGGAAGGGGGCAGGCAATAGGCGTATGGATGGACCCTCACCTAAAAACAGAACAAAAAAGAAAAGAGCTCTAGTCCTCCTCTTTCCAAAAATAACCCAGTGCTGACACCTCAGGAGTTAACATTGATGCTTCCCTAGGCCTTTCCTCACACTTCCAGATACATTGTATTCCATCTGTGGGATCCATATGTCCAAATGGGGCAGGTGTAATTCCCATTTACTGCTGCCCTGGATCAATTTCAAAATGGTACCAGTGGGCCCTCAGGCAAGTGTAATTTTGACATATGGAGGTATATCCATACAACAAATTGATGCTGGCTTCAAGGCTCACAAACATCATTTTTAAATATTGTCCCAGTGGGGTAGAGAAACTGGGAATTATTCTTGCCCTATTTGGGCTTATGGACCCCATAAAAGGATAAGATTGATCTGAGAGGTGGGAGAAAGCCTAGGGGGGCTTTAGTTTGTAAATTTTGGTCACCATTCTTGTGTTCTGTTTTTTATGTGGGGAGGGCACTTTACTAAAAGAAACAGATTGGAAATGAACACAGTTTTGTTTTGTTTGTTTCTAATGAAAGCATGCAGCATCTCTAATAATTAATTTGCAGCAGCCAAAGTTATGGACTATTTAAATAAATCATTGATTAGAAATTCCAAAAACCTGAATATAAAGCCATGTTGATTAGGATTTTTATTTTCAGTTTGAATGCAAAGTTCACAGTAGCAGAGAACCCATATCTTGTTTTTTTGGGGTTTTTTTGCACATCAGAAGGGCTTGCTCTGTCCACTTGTAGGTCAGATACCAGAGATTATATAAATGAGAATAAGAGAGCCTTAGCTCTGTTTATCAAGGTCTCTCATGGGATGATCTTTTATAGCCTTCTCTGCCCCAGTCCATAGGGATATTTCTGGAAACCAGCTTCTGTAGATTTTTAACTTTCAGAAGCATATCCAATCAAGAAGTAACACTCCGTATCCTTCTAGAGGGTGTGCTGGCACATAAGGAAAGTACACCCATAAATAGGGTGCATGAACTATGACACTACCATCTCAGATTTAGAGCATTAAATTTAAAGTTAGTAAGGAATCACAAGGACCTTACATATATAATCTTTAAAAAAGTATGTCTCAATACTCTTTTCTTTCTCAAGTAGCTTTCTGATTCCACCTGGCAGGACTCCTTCAGTATGCAGTCCTCTCTCTGATGGGACCAATGCAGAGTTAAACATGAGGAAAACTAGGCTGATTCCGAATAGGATGTCCCCTTAACTTAGTACCCCTTAACACAGTACTAATAAAAAGAGAATTGTGAGCCCTAGTGTTTCTCCAAGATCTCTCTGCTGAGCACTAATTTGATCCTTCTCTGTTTAGCATCTAAGACATAAGAAATGCCTCCTTATCCTTCTACACTTAGGTCTTCCACAGAATTTTACTAAGGTTTCCAAAATAAAGGAAACATTTTTAAATGGTCTGTTGGGGAGCAGGGAAGAAACAGGTGATCAAAATTTGTTTTATAACACCAGGAAAACAGAACAAAAATATGCAGACACTCTTGTGGCACTCAGTATTACTCTCCATTGTCTTCAAAAACAAAGTTCAATACCTGATATTTTAGCTTTCATGTTGTTATATGGCAGAAGTCCTCAAGAAAGAAATGCAAACAATTACTATATATTTTACTGTTTATAGAAGCAATGAAAATTGTGGCATCCTTTACTCAAACCTGTGTTTTAAAAACTACCCAGAATTATTAAGGCATATGTTTATACAAAAAGGAAGCTTTATTTGTAGTCCTTCAAGATCTTTTTTGCCCCCGAATCCAAGTGTTGATTGTGATTGGCCAAAACTAGGGTTTGATTTACATAGAGAGCTGACTTTTCTGTGCTGTTGGGAGAATTGATATGCATTATTGGCTTCTATATAACAAAAATATTCTGTTGACCAAATGATACAAAATTAAATATTTTACCAAGAGTTGACTTTATGTTGAATGTCCAGTCCCCCTTTTCTTTCAGGCTTTTGTTGACCAGGTATTAGACTACTGGACAGGACTGCATTTCTGTACATTCTGGAAGGAGTAAAGAAGTTGCTTTTGTGCAGAGATTAGTCTCTCGGAGGTGCAAGATTTCTGACTGAACTGAGGTTAAAATATTTCTTGTTGAACACGGTATGATTCTGTTGTGTTAGAACGGACCCATTCATAGGAAATATCAGGAACAGAGAAATTCAAAATGTGTTGTGGAAGCAAAGAAATATATAGAATTGTTCTGTTGATGATCCACAGAAACAATTGTGCAAACTACTGCAATAAACTGTGAGTCTGTTGCTCAAAGGTGCACCAATTTTAAGTACAATGACTGGATAATTCTGCACAATAGTGTAGAACTCATATGGTGCTATTTTGTACCAAGATTGGATAGAAATACTGGTATCCATGATTTCTGGTGTGAGTACAGACATGGAATTTCATGCACAGTAACCAAATGACTTTAGCTGCAGGGTTAGGATGAACAGAGTTTTTTTTTTTCCTTTTGTCTTTATGGGGAAAAATAACTTAACTAAAGCTACTCCCAGAAAATGCATTAGTTCACCAAATATTTCTGTTCTATGTTCACAGATGAAGGACCAGTAGTAGGACCACAAAAGACAAAAATAAATAGGAATGGAAGTGTAGTAGATACTGAATGATTTTCAGAGTATCTAATTTATTTATTTATTTATCGTATTTCATATACCACTGAGGACTTCACCTAGGCATACAGCAATTGACAAGTACAATTTTCTCCGCAAACGAACCTTTTCCGGAGATGGGAAGGCGGTAGAACGAGAGGGCATGAAATGAGATTGAAGGGGGCAGACTCAAGAAGAATGTCAGGAAGTATTTTTTCACGGAGAGGGTGGTGGATGCTTGGAATGCCCTCCCGCGGGAGGTGGTGGAGATGAAAACGGTAACGGAATTCAAACATGCGTGGGATAAACATAAAGGAATCCTGTGCAGAAGAAAGGGATCCTCAGGAGCTTAGCCTAGAATGGGTGGCAGAGCTGGTGGTTGGGAGGCGGGGCTAGTGCTGGGCAGACTTATACGGTCTGTGCTGGGGCTGGTGGTTGGGCGGCAGGGATAGTGCGGGGCAGACTTATACGATCTGTACCAGAGCCGGTGGTGGGAGGCAGGGATAGTGCTGGGCAGACTTATACGGTCTGTGCCAGAGCTGGTGGTGGGAGGCGGGACTGGTAGTTGGGAGGCGGGGATAGTGCTGGGCAGACTTATAGGGTCTGTGCCAGAGCTGGTGGTTGGGAGGCGGGGATAGGGCTGGCCAGACTTATACGGTCTGTGCACTGAAGAGGACAGTACAAATAAAAAAGTAGAACATATGAATTTATCTTCTTGGGCAGACTGGATGGACCGTGCAGGTCTTTTTCTGCCGTCATCTACTATGTTTACTTCTACTACTACTACTTATCATTTCTATAGCGCTACTAGACGTATGCAGCGCTGTACACTTGAACATGAAGAGACAGTCCCTAATGGACTCACAATCTAAGTAGCATATATTGTACCTGGGACAATGGAGGGCTAAATGACTTGCCCAGGGTTACAGGGAGCTGAAGAGGGAATTGAACCCGGTTCCCCAGGACCTAATGCACTGCCGACTGTACTGTACAGTACTGTATTTGTGAGGAGCTAGCTAAAACTAAAGCTGGACAAAGTGATGGGGTCAGATCGCATACATCGGAGACTACTGAAGGGAACTTAAGGAAATTCTGATGGCTCCGCTGTCTGTCCTTTTTGAGCGTTCTCTAGAGTTGGGAGTGGTCCCATAGTACTGGAATATGGCACATGTGGTCCTTCCCTACAAACGCGGAAGTAAGTTGGGAACTAGTATTACCTCTGTGGTAAGTAAATTAATGGAAATGTTTTTAACTAAGCATAGTGAGGTTTCTGGAATCCAATGGATTGCAGGCCCCAAGGCAGCATGGTTTTACTAGTGGCAATTACTGATTATTTTCTTTGAATGAGTGACCAGGATTGAGGGAGAGCGCTAGATGTGATGTATTTATTTTATTTATTTTGACATTTATACCCAACTTTATCCCGAACATACTCGAGTTCAATATGGCTTACAATAAATAAAACAAGCAAAGTTTACAATACCATAAACAAAATATCACTAAGAGCAGAATAGCACAAATAAGATACAAATAAGAACGAAATAATAAACCATTGATCGCCAGTTACATCTACATCTCCATCAATTGGTAGAAACATCTCAAAGAGGAAAGTTTTTCAGTCTTTTGCAAAATACCAAATAATCAGGCTGACCCTTGATTGCATTGGCATGGGTTCTACCACTTAGCACCTTGGTATCTAAAGTCTGCAGTGCGAACCCACATATATCATACTCTCTTGCAATCTGGAAGATGAAGTCTAGGGTAGGCCTAGAACCAGAGGTTATATTGCTTAGGGGAATAGTTAAGGGCTGCATGCAATCTGGTGTCATGTCATATAATATTTTAAAGACAAAAACATAATTTTAAAATAATCCTGTCATTAATGGGCAGCCAGTTCAGCTTGCATAATGGGGTGGCGCTATCACAATGCTATCACAAGCCTAGCTGCAGTATTTGGGCCATTTCCACCCTTTTTAGGACACCCTCCTTACATCCAGCAAAGATGGAATTGCAGTAATCGAAATGAGTTAAAATCAAGGAATCAACTAGCAATCTTGTGAGAAATATAATCTGATTTTCTTCAGCTTCCAAAGAGACCTGAAGGGTTTTTTTTCACTACTGAGGAAACCTGAGGCTCGAATGTGAAGTGAATGTCAATTAATAAATACACCCAATACCCAAGTGTTGTCTAGGGGGTAGGATGCAATGTCAGTGTTAAATTATATACAGTACAGCTGAAGGGGTTGTTTACCACAAGAAATTTATTCTTATCTATATTTAACTTAAATTTAATTTGGAAGCCCAGGATTCCAACAAATCAAAACAAGCCTTATCTTAGGGTCAATTTCTGGAAGATTTTAGCTAAGCTTTGATTTGGTTCCATATAGATAACTTATAAATTAAGTTCCCTCGGTATGGGCCCTAAAGTGACTGACTGATTAGGAACTAGTTGAGTAGAAGGCAACAGAGGATAGTGGTAAATGGAGCTCACTCTGAAGGAAGGGATGTTACAAATCGAATGCTGCAAGGATAATGGCCCAGTTCTTTTTAACATATTTCTGAGCGATATTGCAGAAGGTTATCTGCTAAGGTTTGCCTCTTTGCAGTTCATACTAAAATCTGCAATAGGTAGATGTCCCTGATGGTGTGGATAACATGAGGAGGGACCTAAAAAAATTGGAAAATGATCCAGAATTTGGCAGCTAAGATTTAATGCAAAAACTTACAGGCTCACATTTGGGCTGCTAAATCCCAAGGGAGCAGTACAGTTTAGGGGGTGAAATACTTCTGCGCTTGAAAGAGGAGTGGTACTTGGGTGTGATTGTAGCTGATGATCTTAAGGTGACCAAACAGAAAAGTCAACAGCAAAAGCTAGAAGAGTGCAGAGAGAGAGGAATGGCCAGCAGGAAAAAGGAGATGATAATACTTCTGTATAAGTCTCTGGTGAGACCTTATATAGAGTATTGTATACTTTGGAGAAGGGAGGTATGATAGCGATGCGTCATAGGCGGGGCTACACCCGCGTGATCGCCAATGCGTCCCCCCCGGTGCAGCGCGCGACCCCCCCTGGCGCGAAAGGACACCCCCCCCAAAAAACCCCCCCGGGTGCACGCCGCTGGGGGGGGGGTGCCGCGCGTGCCTGTCCTTCCTTCGTTCCATGTTCCCTCTGCTCTGGAACAGGAAGTAACCTGTTCCGGGGCAGAGGGAGCATGGAACGAAGGAAGGACAGGCGCACGCGGCACCCCCCCCCCCCGCAGCGGCATGCACCCAGGGCGGACCGCACTCCCCCCCTAGGAATGCCACTGTAGAGATGTCTAATACCTTCATGGCATAAATGCACAGGAGGCAAGTCTTTCTACTGAAAGGAAGTTCTGGAATGAGGGGGCATAGGAAAAAGGGGACAGACTCAGGAGTAACCTAAGGAAATACTACTTCATGGAAATAGTGGTGAATACATGGAAGAACTCCTGATGGAGGTAGTGGAGAATGAAGACTATATCTGAATTTGAGAAAAGCTTGGGACAAATACGAAGGATCTCTGAGAGAAGAAGGGTTAAGTTCATGGAGGAAAAGCCCATAAAGAATTAGCACCTCCCTGGAAAACAGGTATGAGAAACAGATCTGCTTGAGACAGAATGCCAGGCCTGGTGGACCTTAGTCTCTCTCAGCATGTTCTTTTGTTCTTCTAAGGCTTATGTACACATAGCCATTGGGGCAAGTACCCACTGAACTGTAAAGTTAAAGTTTGTCAGTAAAATTTTAAATAATAACCAAGTCTAAGATATATGTAAAGTATCCATTCTCAACACTTTTCTGTCCAATTTGCCATCCACTCTCTTAATCTACATGCACTTTCTGACCTTGATTTCTCTAACTTGCTTGAATTTCTGTATTTCACCTTTGTCATTCAGCCTGGAAATCTGGGTTTAACACTGGCCTCCATCCCTGTAAAACTCTAAATGTGCATTGATTAAAATCATATCTGTATATCAAATATATGCCACTATGGGCTATCTTATTAAAAACACTTGTTTCATAAAACAGGGCCTGCTCTTTCTCACAATCGCTGGTTATAATCTGTTCTGGTTCACCCAATAGTTTGAGACAGTGGCTAGCTACAGGTGGCCAGGGCCCACCCACTTTGGACTCAGGCCCCCCAAAATTGTAACACTTGCTGTGGCTGGTGGGGTCCCCAACCTTGCCATGCTGAAAATTTTCCTGTTTGGGCAGCCAGCGCTCTTCCAAATGTCAGCCAGCAGCACTTGCCTTGAGCTGACACAAACTGGCCCTTCTGCACATGCTCAGTTTGCACATGCAAAAGCACTGAGCATGCACGGCCTGCCCAGCAGCATCAGTTTGAGGCAAGTGCTGCCGGCTGCCATTTGAAAGAGTGTTGGCTGCTTGAGGAGGAGGAGGAAATCTTCAGCTGACAGGGTTTGGGGATCCCCGCCAGCTCAAAAAATTTAATTTGGGTTTTTTGGGCAGGGAGGGGTGGAGAGAGGAGCAAACCAGAGGGGGACCGGTGGGGGGGGGGGGGGGGGTGAATTCCATGCCCGCCCACCTTGGGCTGTGGCCCATCCAAAATTGGCCATCAAGCTACGCCCCTGGTTTGAGACTTACTGGCAAAAGGTGAATCCAGACTGTAGTAGCCTGAAAAGCATCAGCAGTGAGGAGAACATGAAGGGTGTACCAGTTCTTTGGAGGAACATATGTAAGGACACACCAGGAGCAAAACAAATTCTTGACTGGAGATAGTCACATATGCAGAATTCTAATAAAGAAATAGTTCTAATGGGTAGAAAAGTCTCTCTGTTTCATGCACAATATATTGTCTAATAAGAGACAGAATAAAGAAAATAGGGCATTACATGGTTAAATCTAGCCACTAATAGATCTAAAGGAGAAATGATGGAAGATGAAAGAGGGCATGGAAAAGAGAGACAGTATCCTGCTGTTTCATTTATGCACCCATAATTCTCTGTGGCAGTTGCATGATTAATTCAGAATCATATTGATTTTTTCCTCATTCAGTCCAAATGACCTGCTTTCGTTGACAAGGCCTGTATGGATCACATTCTTCCATCAGCTGCAAGTACAGCAATGGTGCTCATTGACAAAGTGATGGAGTGCATGATAAAAATAAATGCACGTGGCTTCAAACAGGAAAAAAAAACTTGAGATCCAGGATAATTTATGGTTTCAGGTACTGATGACTACAGCCACTTCCCTTCCAAAATTATCTATTCTGTTAAATCAAATGTCTAAAGAATATAAGTCTGATGATACTACTGATTATGGGAACCATGAAGAATTAAGTTGCCAGGCATTGCTGTTGAAGTGGTGTTGCCTGCTTGAGGTGTTTGGATATCCCTATCCACAGTTTGCCACAGTTGTCTCAGATTTCTATCATGGCTTCAATGATTTTCATGTAGCTGCTTGCAGTTTGTCTGTGGTTGACTGTGGCAAACAGTAGGCTGCTGTAGGTTTATACTATCTGTTAATGGAGAGCAGTGAAGGGAACTAATGTGATTTTAAAGATGGCTTGATTAATGGAACTGTTACCTTTTCCTCCCTGGTGAGAATGAGTGGGTCAATATGGGATGTCAGTGAAGTAATATGGGATACTGAAGGCAAGACCTGGCCTACCTGTGCACAAGTACTAGACAACTGTTATATGAAAGAAAAGTGTATAAAATAACCAGACCAAATTGATGACCCTGTGATATAAAACTTCTAGATTCTGTTTTATAGATGCGTAATGGCCACTCGAACTGCACATTAGTACTCTGAGTATTACATTTTGTGAACTTCAAAAGGAAGCTCTCTTTTGGTACAATGCAAGCACTATAGCAAGCATTAGCAGTGACTTTGAGAGGTTGCGATCATACTCCTATAGCGTGTGGACTAGAAGTGAGGTTCAATTCTGGTGCCGCATCTCAAAAAAGATATAGTGGAATTAGAAAAGGTGCAGAGAAGGGCGACGAAAATGATAAAGGGGATGGGACGACTTCCTATGAGGAAAGGCTAAAGTGGCTATGGCTCTTCAGCTTGGAGAAAAGGCCGCTGAGGGGAGATATGATAGAGGTCTATAAAATAATGATTGGAGTTGAACGGGTAGATGTGAAGCGCCTGTTCACATTTTCCAAAATTACTAGGACTAGGGGGCATGCGATGAAGCTACAATGTAGTAAATTTAAAACGAATCAGAGAAAATGTTTCTTCACTCAACGTGTAATTAAACTCTGGAATTCGTTGCCAGAGAATGTGGTAAAGGCGGTTAGCTTAGTGGAGTTTAGAAAAGGTTTGGATGGCTTCCTAAAGGAAATGTCCATAGACCGTTATTAAATGGACTTGGAGAAAATCCACTATTTCTGGGATAAGCAGTATAAAAAGTTTTGTACATTTTTGGGATCTTGCCGGGTATTGTGACCTGGATTGGCCACTGTTGGAAACAGGATGCTGGGCTCGATGGACCTTTGGTCTTTCCCAGTATGGCAATACTTATGTACTTATGTTCATCACAGTCACAGTATGCACAAAACTAGCCCATTTAGACACACTGCCTCTGAGAGAAACCATGCGTGATTACAGCACAGACAGCTAAAGACCTCAAGAGAGGAGATAGCAGCTCTCCGAGGCATCCAGAGCATGAAGTCAGCAGTCTCTAAAGTGTTAACAGTGGATTAAATCATTAGCAAGAAAAATCTGACCAACACGCCTCCTGGGCAATCCATACTGAGTAACTATTACATATTGACCTTTTTGGAATGAATATATTGACCTGAGGTGTAAATATCGAGCAAGATGAAACTGAAGGCCACTTCCAGCAAGAAACAATAAAGCAGACTATTTAATGGAGCAGAAGTCAATATTTTATCCTGCTTATTGTTCCTGTTACAGGTTCTTTTAATAAGCGGAGAGATTTCTCTAGGGACAGAAGTTTAAAATGGAGTAATTTAATGGAGCAGCTTATAATATCAGAAGGATCTCATGGAAGCTAGTGCTGACATCTTAGAAGTAGATGGACTACTGCATTCCTATAGGCTAAAATGCTTTAAGACTACTTATTATTGACTTCAGATAAACTCAACAGTAGAAACTTCACTCATCATGTAACTTATCAATCCATCAGAAAACACTTGGCACACCTGAAACATGAACACTTGTATGTTAGCTAAGAAATAATAATAATAAAATAATATAATTAATTACATTTGTACCCCGCGCTTTCCCACACATAGCAGGTTCAATGCGGCTTACATAGTAAATAGAATTACAAAGTCTTGAAGGAGAATGTTACAAGTTGTAGTAAACATAGTAGTAGTGGGGTTTTTAGGATATGTAAATTAAGTGTAAAAGAGTGTGTTCTGTCCTTTCAATGGCCTGGCATGAATGGCATGCAGGGAATTTGTTTTATGTTATTTGTAGTTGGTAATGATGAGGGGTGGCAAACCAGTATAGTGGGGGGCCCTAGACACAGTGGCATACCAAGGGCGGGGCGGTGGGGGCGGTCCACCCCAGATGTCAGCGGGTGGGGGTGGTGCTCCGCTGGCGCCCCAGTCCCCACCTGCCTACCAGCTCTGTCGCCAGATGACCCTTTCTCCTGCCACCCGGCACCTGACCCAGCCTTTAAAAAAATCTCTGAAGTGGCAGCGCGGCGCCTCGCATCTGCTCTGCGTGTAAAGGAAGAAAAATTGCTTCATCGGCCAGCCTTCCCTCACTGTGTCCCGCCCTGATGTAACTTCCTATTTCCGCTAGGGCGGGACAGTGAGGGAAGGCTGGCTGACGAAGCAATTTTCTCCCTTTACCGCAGAGCAGATGCGAGGCACTGCCACTTCAGAGATTTTTTTTAAAGGCTGGGTCAGGTGCCGGGTGGCAGGAGAAGAGGGTCATCTGGCGACGGAGCTGGTAGGCAGGTGGGGACTGGGTAGGGGAGAGGGGCTCAGATGGGAGAAAGGGACTGGGTCGGGGAGGGGGGACTCAGATGGGAGAAGGGGGCAGGAGGGAGAATGGGGCTATGCCTGGGACAGGTGGTAGAATGGTTCTGGGGCTGAAAAGGGGGGTCCTAATACAAAGCATGTGGATGAAGGGGATTGGAACTGGGGGTTGAAAAGGGTAGGTGAGATAAAGGGGCCAGTACTGGAACCGAGGGCTGAAAAGGGGCTGGGGCTGAAATGTGGGGACTGGGGGCTGAAAAGGGGACAGGGAGAAGTGGCTGGGGCTGAAGCTCGGACTGGTGGGAGAAAAGGGCTGGGGCTGAAACTGGGGACTGGTGTGGGGACTGGGGGCTAAAGGGGGGACAGGGAGAGTGGCTGGGGCTGAAGCTCGGTACTGGTGGGAGAAAAGGGCTGGGGCTGAAACTGGGGACTGATGGGATAGTGGGCTGAAACTGGGGGCTGAAAAGGGGGCAGGTGGGAGATGTAGGCTGGGGCTAGAACTAGGGGCAGGTGGGATAATGGGCTAGAACTGGGGGCTGAAAAGAGGGGGCAGAGAGAGAGAGGGGGACAGATCCTGGATGGAAGGGGGGGGTGAGAGGGAGGGCAGACCCTGGATGGATGGGAGAGGGAGGACAAATGGTAGATTGAAGGGGCAGAGAGAAAGGGCAGACAATGGATGGAAGGGAGAGAGAGAGCAGATGTGGATGGAAGGGAGAGATAGGGCACATGTGGAAGGGAGAGAGGGCAGACAGTGGATGGAAAGGGCAGGGAGAGAGGGCAGACATTGGATGGAGGGCACAGCAGAGAGGGCAGACACCTGGATGGCAGAGAGAGAGCAAAGACAGATGCTGGATGGAAGGAAGACAGTGAAAAGAAGATGAGGAAAGCAGAAACTAGAGACAACAAACTGTAAATAAAATATATAATTTTTATTTTTTTGCTTTAGGATAAAGTAGTATTGTAGTTGTGTTAATAGAAATAAAACAAATATCATTTATTAGACTAATACTTTTACTTTCGGAGAACAAAACCCCCTTCCTCAGGTCAGGATAGGATACTGTAACAGCACTATACGTATTGACCTAAGGAAGGAGGTTTTGGCCTCTGAAAGCTAAATGTATTAGTCTAATAAAATGATATTTGTTTTATTTCTATTTATTAATTTGTAAAGTGGTGATTGGTATTTGTTAGGTTTTTTTCAAATTTACATCTGCTGTCTTTATATTTTGCACAGTACTAGGGGACATTTTGTTTCTGTGGTGTTGCATTGTATGCAGAGTCTGGCATCTTGGGGGTTCAGTTTAATTTTGTCTAAATAGAAAGTTTATGATTACTTATTTGGGATCTTGCCAGGTATTTGTGATCTGGATTGGCCACTGTTGTAAACAGGATGCTGGGCTTGATGGACCTTTGGTCTTTTTCAGTATGGCAATACTTATGTACTTATTCTGTAGTGGATTAGAGTGTATCTGTGTTTGTGAAAAAGACATGGCTTTCAGTTATTTATTTTTGTTACATTTGTACCCCGTGCTTTCCCACATGGCAGGCTCAATGCGGCTTACATGGGGCAATGGAGGGTTAAGTGACTTGCCCAGAGTCACAAGGAGCTGCCTGTGCCTGAATTGGGAATCAAACTCAGTTCCTCAGGACCAAAGTCCACCACCCTAACCACTAGGCCACTCCTCCACTCCAGTTAGCATTGACTGTGCAGGACTGATGATCTGTATTATTCTGTCTGGTTTCGTTTTACAATAGGTGAATTGATGTTGTAGTGCTTAGTGTTTAAGATGCTTTCCTTTTCCTTGTGTGACTTGTAGAAATTACTGCTTATGGTATGGTAGAATTGCTCTATAGGTCCTGAGTGTTTTGTATTTTCAGTATGCCTAGTACTGGATTTTGGAGGGGGGTGTTAAAAAATGACCGGCCCCGGGTGCCAACTATCCTAGGTACGCCACTGCTTAGACACCAGGGATTTAAAAAAAAGTATTGGGGAGGGGTTTGGGTGGGTGCCCTAGATGCCAGGGTGGGGTGGTAGGGGCTTTCCTGTACACTAGGAAATGTCAGTTTGGTCTAGTTAGTAGGAGTGGGAGAGAGGGTGGCTGGTGTGCAGAAAGCTAAACCGACAGGAAGGTAAGGCCAGGTTAACGCAAGACCTGGTGAAAATATTTGTTCAATACTGCGTATTAGAGGCCATGTGTTTGTTTTGTGCATTGATGTGGCATACTTAATGGCCTCGTGCATGCATTGTGGGGCCATGTATGCCGTGCCAAGGTGTAATCCATGCTCAACCCCCTTCCTGCATTACTCATTAGTGTATATCTCACGTGTCCTGTGGGGGGTGGGGGGGGGGGGGGGGGGGGGTGAGCTTGCGATAGCTTTCTGTATCAGCTCCAGAGTTTTAATACTTTGAAAAATGTCCAGATACAGTAGCCTTCTGACTTGCATATCTTAATGCAAAAAATTGTGTAGATTTCTGGCACATCTGAATGAACCCTTTCCCTTTCACATTTGGACTCTGACTCTCTGCATATGACTGGTTTGCCTTTGACTTAATCTAGCTCTGGTGAGCAATAAATAAAAAGTGGTATACCAGGATACCCTGGAATACATTGTGCTTTGTAGAAAGGCATTGCATATGTGCCTTTCTAAAACCCGGGGAAAGTAGACACACTCAATTTTGCCTGCTCCAGTGCAACTATAATTTGTGTGTTTATAAAATAGTGTGTAAGTGCCAATCCTGCTTTACTTATTCTCTTCTTCTAGACATGTCTACATGCATATCTTGTAAAATGAGATATGATTTTGCAAGAGCCTATTTGAGTATGTAAAATGCTGTTCTACATGCTTTCCTGGTCCCACTGTCTACTCCTGCTAGGTGCCCAACCTATTCACAAACCTTCTGAGCACTAACTCACCCATTTACGTAATCTGGTGAGGTTTCCCATCGCCCCATGAGCTTTCCCCTTGTTGACAGTAAAGGTTCATGGATGGACAGGGATGTGAGCCTGGGAAAGAGGTAATGGCAGGTTTACCTCTTTTCCCATCATACTGTAGCAAACAGTAAATACAGTGGTAGAAAACAGATTCTGTGATGTATTTCTTGTGTGTGCTATGAATTCAGTGATTAAACAACAAACTGTACATTTGTACTCATAAACTTGTATCAAAATTTCAATGACATTGCCTGCAAAGTACATGGTACCAAGCTCCCATCTCCATTATAAATTATATATGTGTGCGTGTATATATTTATGCACCCAAATCAACCATCATCTATATTACTACTACTACTCACATTTCTAAAGCGCTACCAGACTTATGCAGTGCTGTACAGTCAAACATGAAGAGAGGACAGTCCCTGCTCAAAAGAGCTTACAATCTAAAGATATACACGCATAACAAAAAAATAGCAGGCACAAATCAAAATAATAAAACAATCAAAATATTTCTCACCAAATCTTTTCTAATCTTAAATAGATGGATTCCAACTGTAACTCTAATTTACACCTGCTTTATCTACGGGTGATAGAACAGAATAAAAACACAAAGGATGCTTTGAAAATCAAATCCGTGCCTGTGGTTTGCCTTTCTGGTCTATCTCCACCCCCACTACAGGTCATTTTTTTTTGCTGTGGGTAAGTACACACCGACCTAGTAAAACCTGGTATAAGATTTTCATTCAGGCAAGCAACTTTATTAACTGCTTAGTTAGCTATCTATATTCTTTTGGAAATGTTCCTCATGGAGGAATATTGCTAATGTGTTCTGAAAATGTTATTACAAAATTACTTTGCTTTACATTTCACATCTGGTTTTGGCAGTTGAAGGGATTAACCATAACTGTATCGAGCACATGAAAATTACAGTGCCAGTGATGTGTGATGATGATATAATTGCTGCTGAGTGTGACACTCACCAAGGGCAAGTTGTGCCTGATGTCCAAGGAGTCTCGGCAGACAGGACATTTTCCTTTAAATGTGTGAGTAGGGCGAACCATGAGCGGAAGAATTGGGGTAAATGCCCTATGCCCCATATGGCTTTTACTGCCTGAAGGAAGAGGCAGGTCATGGAGGTAGGGCCCAGCAGCCACCACAATGTCCCTTCGTAAGAAGTGTGCTCACTCAGTAGGAGAAGGGGAAGGGAGAGAATGCTTGAGATCTGAAGGGAAAGGAAGTGTGGGGTGTTTCCTGAGTTTTAGGGGGTAAGGGAGGGAAGGGGGAGACTGATTGGATCTTGAGAGGTGGGATGTAATGGCAGCTAGAGTTCAGTTGGGGAGAGAGTGCTGGTTAGGTCAAATGGTGAGACAGCCTTGGAGAAAGGACCTGCAGTCTAAGTGTTCTGATTGTATCTTCTGTATTTTGCTTGTTGGCTTTACCTTCCCATGTGCTGGTTTAGAGTGCCTTGCAATTTAAGTGTATACAGTTTTCCCCCGTTTTCTTTTTATGTATCTTATTTTGTTGTAAAGTAGATAGTATATGCTACTGTATTCAAAAAGAGATGAACTTCTTAATATAGGGCTAGTTTGCCTGCTTTCTTTGTATAAAAAGATTTAGGGAACTCAATTTTGGTGTGGGGGGGGGGGGGGGGTGGGTGGGGGGGGGACTTTCTCCCCAGATTAGCATTGTTTGCTGTCTGTCTTCCTCCCCTCTTCTAATAGACAAACATAAGAACAAAAGCTGTTTCACACATACACAAGACACACGCTCTGTCCCTGTTGATTCTCCACCCCCTTCCTCCCAGGCCACAGCCTCAACTTTCCTACTTGTTCAGCTGCAGCTGCTGCAGGGTGACACAATAATATTTATTTATTTATTTATTTATTAGTTATTGCACTTGTATCCCACATTTTCCCACCTATTTGCAGGCTCAGTGTGGCTTACAAAGACCTGTTATGGCATCACCATTTCAGGTACAAAAGGTACAATTGGTGTTACAAAGATATCGAGGCTAACAAGTCGATCTAATCAAGCAATTATGGAGATAAGACAATCAGAATAAGAGAGGATGTGGTGATGTGTTGTGGATTAGTTATGGATTCTCGTGGTAGGCTTTGTTTGAAGAGATAGGTTTTCAACGATTTGCGAAAGTTAGTTATTACGTTAATCGTTTTCAAGTGAGTATATATCTTTAAAACCTTTATTTCTTAATATATTCTTATTGTTTTCCTTGTTTTTATTATTTTATTTACATTTATTTTCATTTCTGTAGCCTTTCCTTATTAATCCGTCCTGGATAAAAAATGGTATGCTAGCCTTATTAGTCCACTTTTAAAGGTAATAAAAAAACAGAACAAAAAAGAAAATATGATGATGCCTTTTTATTAGACTAACTTGATACATTTTTTTGATGAGCTTTTCAAGCTAATACCTTCAGATCAGAAATGACGAATGATGGTAAATATCAGAATATAACTATTTGGAGGGTGAAATTAACAAACAAGGATTGAGGAAGATAGGGTCCCTTAATCCTTCCTAGAAAGGGCTGGCTGAAAAGAGCAGGTGTAAATCTCAGCATGTAATTTTTTCCAAATACACTGTCTTCCCTTTCTGAAACAGAGAATATACGTGTGTTTTAACCCCACCCAAGCCTCATCCAAATCATGCCCCCTTCACACCTATATACTATGGATTTGCACATGTAAAGATCCTTTTGGAAATGGGCTTTTTACATGTGTGGTACAACTTACATGAGTAATTACGAATAAGCCTTCTACAATACCTCCTTAATTTGTTCAAAACTGATAGTTAAAATGGTCAGCGGGTTTTTACAGTTCACTAACTGCTAAAGTGATCTTAGAGGCTCAACTATATATTTAACTGTACAAAGAACTTGCCTAGAGTTAGCCACCCATCTATTTTCCCAACTGACTCTGTGCCACCCATCTTGTCCCCATGTATATATCTACACTTGGCCCCTCAACTACATGGTAAGCTGTGTTGTAGAAAAGCAATTAGCATCATGTCTGTGTCATGTGAGTGTTCTAATATGTGCTGATTAGTATTATGCTGACAGTGTATTTATTATATCGCTGCTATTTGAATTTTAGAGCTGTTAAATGTATGTATCTTTGATACTGTTTCATGGTAGTCTTATTATTACCTCATTTATTCTATTCAAATGTATATTTGGCATTTTTACTATTATTATGCTTTTAACAAAGTTGTAAGTCTATGTTAAACTATACTGCTGTACACCGCCTTGGGTGAATCTCTTCATAAAGGCAGTAAATAAATAAATAATTGACTGCCTGAAGCATAAAAGCATGGCCAATGACAGTCTCACAGGAAAAGTTGAGGGAGGAGAAGGGTTTGGAAACAGGAAGAAATGGGTGAGTGATCAGAAGGTGACAAAGCAGTATAATTTGATGCTTTATATTGTGATAAGAAACCCAGATTTTTAAACCCTGTCTGGTGGGTGTCAAAATAGTTCATGTTTATAGTTTATCAAGATTGGATATACTGCTATTGCAACACAAATGATCACAGCGGTGAAGAATAAAAACACTAAAATATCAAAGAAAAGGAACACCATCAGTTGGATAGGACAGGAAGTCAGACACACTAGAGGGGAGGGAATACTGAAGAGTCTGGGACTATGATTAACAGGTTGACAAGTAGTGGTGAGGTCAGATGCAAAGGCTAAATGATAACTTGGTCTTATGCTGTCATCTGGTTAGCTCTGTGGTGTTTAATGTGGTGCCTGTACAGGGTGACACTGTTCGCAAGACCAGGGCACTGCATCAATGACTTTATGATGAGAATACTAAAAAGAAATTTTAAGACAATCCGGGAACATTAGCTTTCCATCCCTTTTTTGGGTAGTTCTTAGTATTCTATTTGTATTTTGATTTTTGCAACCCAGCCCACTGGGCACAAAATTTCAAATACCTATCCACAGTGACTCCAAGATCATTTTCTTGGGTGGTGACTCCTAACTCAGAACCTAACAATTTGTACCTGTAGTTGGGATTACTTGTCCCCATGTGTATCGCTTTCCACTTGTTCATAATAAACATCATCTGCCGTGTAGATGCCCAGTCTTCTAGTCTCCAAGATTTTTCTGCAAATCTTCACAATTCTCAGACATTTTAAGAACTTGGAATAATTTTTGTCCTCTGCAGATCTAATCACCTCACTTGTTACTTCTTTCTATAGATCATTTATGAATATGTTGAGCAGACCCTTGAAGCACTTAAATAGCAACCCATTTCCATGTTGATAATTGACCGTTTCCATTATGTCCCAAAGATCGGTCCAGACAAATGGGTTGTGACCATCCACCAGCAGGTGGAGATATACCTCTGAGTTGTGCCTCATAAGCTCTACACTTAGCAACCAAGCCAGTATTCTCTATCGCCAGCAGGTGGGATAGCAGCTCCTATGCGCTGTGGTGACTTCTGTGTGGCCTCCTGTCCTGCTTGCAGGTTCAGTTGAGTTTGGGGTTGAGAATAATCCTGTACCTCAGGTGCAAACCTAGTAGTCCAGGTCCCTCCCTGCAGCCTGCTCTCCCATTGCCACTTTCTACCCTCTTTATCTCAGTCTTCTCTTCTCTTTTTCTCCTGCCTCTATCTTAAAAAAAAAAAAAGCAGCCACTGCAGTTCTTCTTGAGAGCTCTTGTGCTATGGGAAGATTGTGGGGCTTCAGTGCCTTGTAGGTCACAAGACTGGCTGTTTTCTGTGAGTATATTTAGTATTCTGTATGTCTGAGTCTATTAAGTCTTACGCTCACTGCATGGGTAAGCTCTTGGCTACCGGTTCCTGCACGCTTTGCTTTACATCTGTGGATGTGCCGTTTTTGCCTACTTTGGCTGTCAGTACTCCGCCTCTGGGATTTTAATCTGGCCCTGCTTTGATGGCGGCTTTGGTGGGTTCAGTGCCAACAGCTCCTGCGCGCTGCAAGACTTTGGTGGCATTTTGTCAACGGGTTCCTGGCCTGCTACTGTGTCCTGGGATGTTGGTTTTGCAGGGGTAGAAATTTCTGCCCTGCCATTTTCACCTGAATTTGTTCTTTTATTATATTGGGCCTTTTATTACAGTCAGTTCAAGCTGCATCTCCTTCTTCTCCTCATGTTGCTTTTGAGGAGCAGCTTCCTAAGAAATGAAAACTTTGTTTTGCAGAATTTGGAGAAGGTTCCTCCTTAGGACTCAGAGGAGATTTTATCTGTGTATTCTGATTGTCCTAGTTCTGTTGATGACCTTGACTTGGTCATTTCAAAGGCAGACGGGGGGGGGGGGGGGTGATGGTTCTACTGTAACTAGGCTGTTTTTGAGAGCACAGTTGTCTCTGTTGATCACAAAATCACTTAACTCACAAGCGGAATTTCTCAGCAGAGTGTCTCTGGCCCCTGGGGGAATGGCAACTGTCAGACTTCATTTCACCTCATTTCCACACAGTGGGGCCTTCCGGTTGTGGACCTCACGGCATCTAGACTCAATGCACAGGTACACAGATTCTACAGCCCCTTCAGGGAGATACTCCCTAGGAATGTATGCACTGGTACAGCTTTGGCTGTCAGATGGCTTCCTTTACACGTTTCCTCCATGGCCTCTCATAGGAAGGGCATTGCTCATTATTGCTCACCATCTGAGGTAGGTCATTCTTGTAGCTCCGGACTGGCCTAGACGTCCTTGGTATGCGGACCTCATCTGTCTTCAAATCATTCCTCGTTTGACTCTTCCTGCACAGACAGGCTTATTGCACCAAGGTCCAGTACTTTTTGAGATCCCTCCCACTTTGGTCTTATAGCCTGACACTTGAGAGGTCGCGATTTAGGAAGAAGGGTTACGCGGATGACATAGGCGGTCAGTGGCCCAACTGTTTGGGGAGGCTAAAGGGGGTGGGGTTAGGGGATGGAGCCAGGGTCGGAGCTTATATCCATAATTGTCTGATAGCACACAGAAAAAATAAATAAGTAAAAATAAAATAATCACAATTAATACCTTTTATTAAATTTAGATATAAAAATATGTATCATATGTCAAAGAATAAAGTGGTTGCTCAAAGCATATTCTAAGCACAATTGCTCAACTGCAAAACATTATGCACAATTTTGTGCAAAAACACATTCAGAACCTTACTGCACCATAAATATTACACTGGGCAGAACCTAATACACCAATATACCACCCATACGGAAAATGCAGACCGTCAACAATATGAAACAAGGGATCATATCATCACAATTCTCATGTAGAGCCACAAAACACCCTAATTCATGTTTAATGTGGGATAAAATGCCATAAATAAGCAAATAAATATAAACTTTTAATGTTGAGCACCTGATTCTCAAAGTGGACATATTCCAAAAACTATAATGAAAATAAAATGATCTTTTTTACCTTTGTTGTCTGGTGACTTTGTTTTTCTGATCATGCTGGCCCAGTATGATTCTGCTGCTATCTGTCCTCAGTGCAGGTCAGGAAGTCATCCTGGTTAAATATCTCCCTGGCAACCCAGGACACCTCCAGCCAACCCCCCCCCCCCCTGCTCTCCCAGCAGTAAGGTAAACAAACCATAAACCAATTTTTACAACTGGACAAGGCTAGAGGGCTTTCACTGCAGTTCCTGCTGTGATGATGGAGGTAAATCAACAATTTAAACCCCTCAGAGCACAGCAGGAGAGGCTTAGCCTGTCCAAGCCTCTTATACCGGGCGCCTATGGCGGATGATGTTATTACTACCCAAAAGTGATCCACTTCTTATGGTAGAGCGTGGAGAACGTTTGAGAGCTGGTCTGCACAGAATGATGTTTCTCCATTTCGTGCTTCCTTGTCTCAAATTTTATCCTTCAGGATGGATTAAAAAAAGGCTTGGCTCTCAATTTGCTCAAGGTTCAGGTGGCAGCATTGGCGTGTCATAGAGGCAAGATACAGAATGCCTCATTGGCTGCTCACCCTGATATAGTGCGATTCTTCAAGGGAGTCACTCATCTGCGTCCCTTTCTCTGCAATATTTGTCATCAGTGGAGTCTTCAAGTGATTAAGGTTCTTCAATCTGCCCCCTTTGAGCCCCTTCGTTCGGCAAATATCAAAGATCTTACTTTAAAGGCAGTATTTCTAGTTGCCATTTCGTCGGCATAGAGAGTTTCTGAGATTCAAGCTCTCTCTTGCAGGGATCCCTTTCTCCACTTTTATGACTCAGGAGTTTCCATGTGTACAGTTCCGTCCTTTTTGATGAAGATTGTATCTTCTTTTCATGTCAATCAGACTATGTTTCTTCCTTTTCCCAGGGAGGTCTATTCTGCAGAATATGCTTCCTTGCGACAGTTGGATATGAAGCGCCTCCTTATGTGCTATCTTACCGCTACCAACAATTTCAGACAGTCTGATCATTTTTTGGCATCTTTGCGGGACCGAGAAGTTTGCTGACCTCCAAAGTGACAGTGACTCGATGGCTTAAGGAGGCTATTTGTTCGGTTTACATTCTGAGGGGTAGATCTGCTCCCATTCACGTCAAGGCTCATTCTACCAGGTCTTTGGCAACTTCTTTGGCAGAGTCTATGGCAGTTTCATTGGCAGAGATCTGTTGATTAGCGACATGGTCTTCTCATTCCTTTATGCATTACCATTTGGATGTGTCTACTCGAGCAGATGCTTTCTTCGGGGCCATGGTTCTCGCTGCAGGGATATCATAGCTCCTCCCCTCTTAAGGATTGCTTTTGTACATCCTATTTGTCTGGACTGATCCTTTGGGACTAAAGGAAATAGAACTGTAAGGTACTAAGTTTTCCTTTCACTACATCCAAAGGATCAGTCCAGAGCCCGCCCTTCTGTGATGGTTTCAGTTTTTCTGGATGTGACGAAACAGTGGGTTTCTGAGCCTATGTATTGTATTGTTTTGCTGATGACATGTATTTCTCCTGGTGGTTTTGCTGATGATATGTGTTTCTCCTAGTAGGCCAGCAGATGGTGGTTATCTTTTTTTTTTGTAGAGTTATACCAGAAGTGAAATTTTTTTCTTTTTCCTGTCTAATTGTGAGGTAATTTGTCAGTCTCTGCTAGGAAGCACAGGGATAAACATCTCTGACCTGAGGCCCTGCTCAGACTTGTGAGCAGTTAAATTTCCTGAATCTTTTCAGGCACTTTTCAGGTAGTGAATAAGTGTTAGTTTTAATATTAATTCTTGTTTATTGCCTGTTAATTTACCATCTGTTTTATACCATTCACTGTTAAAATCTTGTGACAATAAACCTATTAGTTATTGGCTCAGATGTCCTGGACTGACTAAAAATCCTGGTGGTTTGTGTTTTGGGTCTGTGAGTGCTTTATTGGAATTGTGGGACCATTATGAGTGTGGCCCCAGTGTCCTAGAAATCACTGGGGAATAATTTTGAGAGTGGAGACCAGTGGCGTAGCCACAGGTGGGCCTGGATGGGCCAGGGCCCACCCACTTAGGGTTCAGGCCCACCCAACAATATCACATGTTTACTGGTAGCTGGTGGGGATCCCAAGCTCCAGCAGCTGAAGACTTCCCCCTGATGGTAACTCTACTCTCCACGCTACTCTCCACGATACCGGCACCTGCGCATGCTCAGTTTTCAGTGCATGCCTGCTTCAGACTGCCAAGATGGAAAGAAGCATTTTTCTGCCAGCTGAGATATTTTTTGGGTGGTGGTGAAGGGGGGAAACACTTGGTGCCCACCCACTTCTCGCCTAGGCCCACTCAAAATCTGTTGTCTGGCTACGCCCCTGGTGGAGACTCACCCAGAGGTGGTTGGGACCCAGTTGGTAGAAGGAGGGTGCTAGTGTAGAGCCCAAGCGGCAGCTGCAAGTGGACCTGAGCTGTGCTGAGGACAGACCCTCCAGCAGTGGCGTACCAAGGGGGGGTGTGGTGGGTGCGGTCCGCCCTGGGTGCACGCCGCTGGGGGGGTGCCGCGCGCCTGTCCGCTATGTTCGTTCTGTGCTCCCTCTGCCCCGGAACAGGTTACTTCATGTTCCGGGGCAGAGGGAGCATGGAAATGAATGAAGCGGACAGGCATGCGGCACCCCCCCCCCCCAGCGGCGTGCACCCGGGGGGTTCTTTCGCCGGGGGGGTGTCCTTTTGCTGGGCGGGGGGGGGGGGGGTCGCGCTGCACCCGGGGGGCGGGGCGCATCGGCGATCCACCCCGAGTGTCAGCCCCCCTAGGAACGCCACTGCCCTCCAGGTGGCCGCAGGGTTAGCCCCAGGCAGGTGACTAGGCATTTCGTCATACCGGGTTCTATGTAATTTCGGGTGTTTGTATTCTGGTTCTGTTATTTCTAAGGCACAAGTTTTACCCTTTATTTCATAGCTCTTTTTGTATCTAGAGGCTGCTTTGTTATTGAATACTAGCTTTGTTGCTAAGCGCAAGAGCTTATGAGGCACAACTCATTAGAGTTCTCTATTTCCACCTGCTATTGGATGGTCACAACCCATTTGTCTGGACTGATCCTTTGGGACTAAAGGAAAGAAAATTATCAGGTAATTAACTTAGTTTTCCTTAGTGTTTCTTATTGTTTTTTGAATTTAGCTAGTTTGAAATCCATGAAAGACTATGGTCTCCTATCTCACAACTCTCTAATTTCCTAAAGAGTCTGTCCTGAGAGACTTTGCCAAACACTTTCTGAAAACCCAGATACACTGTATCAACAAGTTCACCATGTACTTGTGTTTACATGTACTTGTTAATTAAATATTTCAAAATTATCTAATAAATTCATTTTGCTTTTGCTGAACCTATCCTTAAAATCAAGCGTGGTACCGGAAGATTGGAGGGTGGCCAATGTAACACCGATATTTAAAAAAAGGTTTCATAGGAGATCCGGGAAATTATAGACCGGTGAGTCTGACGTCAGTGCCGGGTAAAATGGTAGAGACTATTATTAAGAACAAAATTACAGAGCATATTCAAAAGCATGGATTAATGAGACAAAGTCAACATGGATTTAGTGAAGGGAAATCTTGCCTCACCAATCTACTACGTTTCTTTGAAGGGGTGAACAAACATGTGGATAAAGGTGAGCTGGTTGATATTGTGTATCTGGATTTTCAGAAGGCGTTTGACAGAGTACCTCATGAAAGACTCCAGAGGAAATTGGAGAGTCATGGGATAGGAGGTAGTGTTCTATTGTGGATTAAAAACTGGTTAAAAGGTAGAAAACAGAGAGTAGGGTTAAATGGTCAGTATCCTCAATGGAGAAGGGTAGTTAGTGGGGTTCTCCAGGGGTCTGTGCTGGGACCGCTGCTTTTTAACATATTTATAAATTACCTAGAGATGGGAGGAACTAGTGAGGTAAATAAATTTGCTGATGACACAAAGTTATTCAAAGTCGTTAAATCGTGGGAGGATTGTGAAAAATCACAAGAGGACCTTACGAGACTGGGAGACTGGGCGTCTAAATGGCAGATGACGTTTAATGTGAGCGAGTGCTAAGTGATGCATGTGGGAAAGAGGAACCCGAATTATAGCTACGTAATGCAAGGTTCCACGTTAGGAGTCACTGACCAAGAAAGGGATCTAGGTGTTGTCGTTGATGATACATTGAAACCTTCTGCTCAGTGTGCTGCTGTGGCTAAGAAAGCAAATAGAATGTTAGGTATTATTAGGAAAGGAATGGAAAACATAAATGAGGATGTTATAATGCCTTTGTATCGTTCCATGGTGCGACCGCACCTCGAATATTGTGTTCAATTCTGGTCGCCGCATCTCAAAAAAGATATAGTGGAATTAGAAAAGTTGCAGAGAAGGGCGACGAAAATGGTAAAGGGAATGGGACGACTTCCCTATGAGGAAAGGCTAAAGCAGATAGGGCTCGTCAGCTTGGAGAAAAAGAGGCTGAGGGGAGATATGATAGAGGTCTATAAAATAATGAGTGGAGTTGAACGAGTAGATGTGAAGCGTCTGTTTATGCTTTCCAAAAATACTAGGACTAGGGGGCATGCGATGAAGCTAGAATGTAGTAAATTTAAAATGAATCAGACAAAATGTTTCTTCACTCAACGTGTAATTAAACTCTGGAATTCATTGTCAGAGAATGTGGTAAAGGCAGTTAGCTTAGCGGAGTTTGAAAAAGGTTTGGATGGCTTCCTAAAGGAAAAGTCCATAGACCATTATTAAATGGACTTGGGGAAAATCCACTATTTCTGGGATAAGCAGTATAAAATGTTTTGTACTTTTTTGGGATCTTGCCAGGTATTTGTGACCTGGATTGGCCACTGTTGGAAACAGGATACTGGACTTGATGGACCTTTGGTCTGTCCCAATATGGCAATAGTTATGTACTTATGTAACCTATGCTAACCTATTCCTGTTAAGCCATGTTTGTCTATATGGTCAATAATCTTGGTTTTGATATTCAGCACAATCTGTATAGGAATAGCCTTACCAGGTCAGACCCATGGTCCATGTAGCCCAGTATCCTGCTTCCAAAAGTGGCCAATCCAGGTCTCAAGTACCTGACAGAGTAGTAAGGTTCAGGTTCCATGCTACCAATCCCAGGCCAAGCAGTAGCTTTCTCTATGTTTATCTCAATAGCAGACTATGGACATTTCCTCCAGCAAGTTGTCCAAACCTTTTTAAACCCAGATATGCTAACCACAGTAACCATATCCTCCGGTAACAAGTTCCAGAGCTTAATTATTTGAGAGAAAAAAATATTTCCTCCTATTCATTTTTAAAGTATTACAATGTGATACTTCTCAGTAGGCAGAAGACCCTGCCTAAACCATGCTGAGTGACCTATGTCTAGACTTTTAGCAGCACGGTGCAGCACTGACTAGTTACTGCCTCGGAGGGGAGGGGGGTCAGAGTTGTGCCGTAAGATATGCAGGTATTGGCATTAGTTGGTGCCAGTGCGTGCAGACCTAATTGGATAGATAAGACTGCATAAAAAGCAGTCCTGTATTTGACTGGTTAGTTATTTGGGTATGGGCCCAATACATCAGCCGGCATGGTGCCTGAAACACACCTACCTTATTCAACCACAATATAACCTTGTATTTGTTCTCTACCGGACTTGGCGAACACCTTTACGGTACTGTGTAAGCCACATTGAGCCTGCAAATAGGTGGGAAAATGTGGGATACAAATGTAACAAATTAATAAATAAATAAATGATTTCCTGGTCCACTGAAGATTATATTCAGTTCTGGTGTCTAGACATGGCATGGCATGGACTAACCAGATCTAATTCAGCTTGTGCCTGTCAGTGGCTTTACACTGGCCACTGCAGGCTGAATATCAACAACCGCTTCCCTTTTTTTTTTTTTGTTTAGTATGGCTTCAACTATTTTGCACTGATTCAGTGGCGTCGCAAGGGCAGCTGACACCCGGGGCGGGTCGCCGCTGCGCAATCCCCCCGGGTGCAGCGTGACGTACCCTCCCCCCTCCATAGCGCAACCCCCCTTCCCCGCAAGAACATACCTGGAAGGCGGTGAGGGGCGGGCGGGAGAGCCAATCCGCCAAGTGCATGCCGCTAGGGGGTGTCGGCGCCTCGCTGGTTCCTTGCTCTCTCTGCCCCGGAACAGGAAGTAACCTGTTCCGGGGCAGAGAGAGCAAGGAACCAGCGAGGTGCCGACACCCCTCAGCGGCGTGCACCCGGGGCGGACCGCCCCACCGCGCCCCCTTCCTACGCCACTGCACTGATTTCAGACTTGCAGGACTCTAGTTTCCCAGATAATCCCTGGAACACCATTTTAAATGTTCCCAGCAAGCAATTCACAAATCTTGCTTCTTTATCACGATTGAAGTTTAATCTCATACCATTTATTTCTTATTACGAAAATGAACTTTCTTCACCTGTATTATCTAATCCACTCTGTCACCTCCATCTTAACTATGTATTTCTCTTTTCCGGAATTGGTGATCACTAATATGGAACAATGTAAGCCACATTGAGCCTGCAAATAGGTGGGGAAATGTGGGATACAAATGCTACAAATAAATAAATAAACAGCGATAATCGAGCAGGAAGAAATGTCCAAATCTTAGATTTAGGACATCCTAAGTTAGACCTGTTTTTAATAACGTCCAGGATAAAAAAGGTGATCCAGTTGAGCAGTTGACCACGGGAGGTATTAAAGCATGGCCGCTCCATAATTCCTCAGTGGTCACTGTCCCCCTTCCTTTCCCCTGAAAGTGAAACTACAGAAGAATACCAGGCTCTATGACAGCTTCAGGTATTACAGGCATTTTGACCAAAGCAGGAAGCAAGTGTGATGAGTAGCCAGTGGATCCCAGTTAAAATCTTATTTTAACTCTTTTCCCCCCCTTAATTGTGAGCCCTTCAGAAACAAATATATCTACTATACCTAAATATATAAGCCACCTGCAAGCATGAAGGCTAATAAAGTGGTGTACATTCAAGTACAGTAGGTATTTTACCATTCCTGGAGGGCTCACAATTACAAATTAAAAGAATTAAAGTTGGATTTGAACCAGGATCTGTTGGTTTAAGGTCCACTGCACTAATGCTCTGCCTGGACATCTGTGTGGCCATTTTTATCAAAATGATGACAGATGTACGTCCCTATCCCTGTTTTTTGCTGTTAATAAGTTGGATGTTTAATTTTGGAAAATGGTTATTAATTTTGGACATTCTCAGCACAAAAGTGTCCCTTTCACAGCCATTTTCAAACAGAAAAAAATGTACATTTTTCCTGTTTGAAAATGGCTATGAGATAGACTTTTTTTAAATGTTATGAGCAGGACTTCCCAATTCTGAGTTGACAGTTTTCAAAAAATGGTTCCTTCTAGAACATGGCATTAGTGCAGTCTCAAGCTGCCCAGGAGCAATAGCCTAGTGGTTAGTTTATTAATTTATAGTCCATCTACTCCTAGATGGATCACATTCTATACATACATAAAAAAACACAAGAATATACAATTTACATAAAATCACTAAATTCCAAAGAAACAAAATAAGAGAGATCTTATGCCCTTGTTCTAAATTTTTTTTCACTTAGTTCAAATTCAAATACCCATAAGCCTTATAAAATAAGAAATCCTTTAAAAGTTTCTTAAATTTACCAGTATCAATTGTCAATTTGTATTGCTAACTGATTCCAAGCTAGAGGAGCTGTGATTTAGAGAACACGCTTCCTAGTTTCCTCAAAGTGTATTTTTCTCAAAGCTGGAATGTGCTAAAGCCAAGTGCCCTCAGATCTTAGTGAATGATTTGGAATGTAAATTTTCAGTGCTATAGATAGATAATGATTAGACTCTTGTTTTAAATCCTTATGTATCATAAGTAATATTTTAAATGCAATACACTCTTGCACTGGCAACCAGTGTAATTGTTTTAAAACTGAGTAATGGATTGAAATCGGGGACATCTGGATACAAGCCTAGCTGCAGCGCTTTTAAATAATTTGCAGTACTTTCAATCTTGTAATTGGTATTTCCAAATATAGGGCATTACAGTAATCTAAGCCATTAATGACACGGCTGTGAACAACTGATTTAAAATCATCAGCCAGAATGCAACCCTTTATCTTTCTCAACGTTTGTAAATTAAAAAATAAAAACAAAAAAATCGTTCTTCAGGACACTGCAGATCTGAGCACTGGGCTTGATATCTACAGGTGCCCTGTTAAAATCCCACTGCTGCTCCTTGTGATCTCAGGGAAGTCACTTAACCTTTCATTGCCTCAGGTACAAAATTAGCTTGTGAGCCCTCCAGGGACAGGAAAATACTAGTGTACCTTAATGTAACTCACATTGAGCTACTACTGAAAAGGTGTGAGAAAAATCCCAATTAATAATAATAATAAAAATGAAAAAAATTAGGCATGTATTATACACAATTGGAGACTCTCACTCTGTAAGCCTCTCTGCTCAAACATCAGAGACATATGTAAAGTTGTTTTGCTAAGCAACAAATAGCCCCTTTCAGCTTTCTGATGACATTCCAGTTTCCATGACCTGTCCCATGCATTAAGTACCCAGGAGTCAAAATGTGGGTAGGATGCAGCCAATGGAAAAATGCTGGTTGTGGCAATGCTTGAATTGGAGAGGGATAGGGGAAAGTGAGAGGAGGCTACTGCTGTACTGCAGGCTGAGGAAAACAGTTGTCAGTAAGTGCAAGAACTTGACATGATTATGTTGGTGTTATGCGATGGCTGGGACTCTTTCCAGCTTATTTTCGAAAGAGAAAGACGCCCATATTTTGACCCAAATCGGGAGATGGGCGTCCGTTTCCCGTGGGCGCCCAACCCGATTTTTTGTGTCCTCAACTGCAATCTGTCGCAGAAACGGCCAAAGTTGATGGGGGCGTGTTGGAGGCGTGGTGAAGGCGGGGCTGGGGCGTGGTTATCGGCCAAGGAGAGATGGGCGTCTTTAGCTGATAATCGAAACAAGAAGGGTGTTTTTGACGAGAATTTGGTCCGCTTTATTTGGACCTTTTTTTTTCAGGTCCAAGTCCCAAAAAAGTGCCCAAACTGACCAGATGACCACCGGAGGGAATCGGGGATGACCTCCCCTGACTCCCACAGTGGTCACTAACCCCCTCCCACCAAAAAACCCCACTTTACAAACCTTTTTTCCCAGCCTTTATGCCAGCCTCAAATGCCGTACCCACCTCCATGACAGCAGAATGTGTTCTATCCTCTGACAGCCTTTCCCTGGTTCGGATGTGGCTCTCGGGTGAGTGTGACACCTTTTCTGTTAAGGGCACTGCAGAGTCACATCAGCAATGCATTGTGGTGGGTGTAGGATATTGGGCTCCGTGATTCCACTAGCTTGTGTTAAATGCTCACGATGTTGGTAGTTGGTAGGCTCTACTCCCATGGTGCTTTTCCCTCTGCTTACTGGGTCAGAGTGTGCCCTGTTTTGTTTCCGGTAGTCCATGAGGTAGTGGCCATTTGTGTAAGACACTTTTAGATCCCTTTCATGTGTTAGCCACATTACAGCACTTAGTTCTTACCTTGAATGTTGCTGAAAGAGGGCATTGTACACCATTCTGCCAGCTCGGACCTACTGCTAATCTCAATACCAGCGAGACTAGTTGCCAGTGGGGCACAACCTCTGATCTGCAGTTAACTGTGAGTAAAGGTGCTTATTCAAATAAAGTACGTTTTCAGCGAGATTAGTCTTCAGGTATGAACTGCTGTGCCAAGGTTATACACCAGCAACAAGTCCTGTCCCTGGAGCACTTTTAGTGGGTACTGCAGTGCACTTCAGGCAGGCAGACCCAGGCCCATCCCCCCCCCCCCACCTTAACACTTGTGGTGGTAAATGGGAGGCCTCTAAAACCCACTGTACCCACATGTAGTTGCCCTCTTCACCCCTAAGAGCTATGGTAGAGTTGTACATTTGTCCCTCCCACGACCAAATGGCTTGGATTGGGACGTTTCTGAGCTGGGCGTTTTTAGTTTCCATTATCGCAAAAAAAAAACAAAAACGCCCATCTCAGAAGGGACCAAATCCATGGCATTTGGTCCGCCCAAACCGTATTTTCGAAACGAAAGATGGACGCCCATCTTTTTCGATAATACGGTCTGTCCCACCTCTTCACATACCCATTTTCGGACATAGACGCCCATGGAGATGGGCGTTCACGTTCGATTATGCCCCTCCATGTCTTCCTAAGCCTCTGATTGCTGACCCCATAGCATTTCTAGCCGTGGACAACCCAAGAATGGGATTTAGATTCAGGAATTGAGCCTGGATCACCCAAGATAGGCCTCTGGAGCTAGAATCATAAGATGTAATAAGATTCATCACGTGAGACTTGCTCTGGATATGCAAATCCCTATTTTCATATCTGTCATACATCACTAGTATGCATGTATCTGATTACCAAGGTCACAATTGTCATGATCAAAAAAAAATCAAAGATAGCGCCAAGCACAGTCACCTTTTGTTTTATGGCTTTGTCACCTGAATCTGGTCCATGTTTTCACTAGAGGCAGGTCTTCTCAGCCAAATCTGATTAATCTCTTTGGTTGACCAGAGAGTTGAATTGAGGGAGAGTGCTAGATGTGGTATATTTAGATTTTTAGAAGACACCAAGGAGTAGAGGTTGATACAATGACAACCATGCGAGGAGTATTCAAGTGTTGAAATCCTTATTAAAGCACCAAAGATGAGACCCAACATGGGGCCATGTTACCATGGACAACCCGCCTGTGTCAGGATTCGCTAATAACAGCTCTAAGAATGGAGCACTGAGTGTCTGGTGTCTGTTGTAGCAATCAAAGTGGTTATTAGAGTAACAGGATACTTGCCAGCCAGTAGCTGAACAACAAAATGAGGTAATGTCAAAGCAACACCACATGGTTCCGCATAGATGACTAATAAATAAACTGAGTGCCCTCGGTATGGGCCCTAAAGTGACTGACTTGGTTAGGAACTGGCTGAGTGGAAGGCGACAGAAGGTAGTGGAAGATTTCACCAGTTGTTTGCTGCAAGGTTCAGTTTTTAGACTGGTTCTTTTCAACCTTTTTTGTAAGTAATATTGCTGGAATTTGACAGTAAAAAGATTTCATGCTAAAAAATGCAGGGTCTTGCATTTGGGCTTCAAAAACCCAAGGTTACGGTACAGTTTAGGGGATGAAGCACTTTTTTGCATGAAAGAGGAGCGGGACTTGGGTGTGATCGTGTGTGATGATCTTAAGGTGGCGATGGCGAAAGCTAGAAGGCTGCTTGGGTGCATATGACATGTTCATCCACACCTACTCTAGCTGAGATAATATTTATTGACCTCTCTGACCTCATTTGCAACTTCCTTTAAATTAGTCCCCTTATTTTCTAACTCCTCTTACCTATTTATATGTTCCTTCTTTGCTTATAGCCTACGCTGTCTATTAAAATGTTTATTATATACTTTGTTTACATTGTAAGCAGTATACTATGCCATACTTTGTATTGTTTGAGTATTTTTACTACTGTAATTGTCTATTGCTTATGTTTGATTTATTCCTAATGTACACCGCCTTGAGTGAATTCCTTCCAAAAGGTGGTAAATAAATCCATATAAATAGGGAGAGGAATGGCCAGTAGGAAATAGGATGTTATGATGCCCCTGTAAAGAATCTGGTGAGACCTCATTTAGAATATTGTGTACAGTTCTGGAGGCCGCACCTTCAAAAAGATATAAACAGGATGGAGTCAGTCTAGAGGGTGGTTACTAAAATAGTCCGCAGTCTTCGTCATAAAACTTGTGGGGATTGAATTAAAGATTTCAGTAAGTATACTTTGGAAGAAAGGCGGGAGAGGGGAAATATGATAGAGATGTTTAAATACCTATTCAGCATAAATGCACAGGAGGCGAACCAGTTGAAAGGAAGCTTTGCAATGATGGGGTATAGGATGAAGGTGAAAGGGGATGGACTCAGATGTAACCTGAGAAATTCTTCTTCATGGAAAGGGTAGTGAATTTGTTGGACTGCCTCCCGGTGGAAGTTGTGGAGAAAACAGTATCTAAATTCAAGAGAGCTTGGGACAAGTACATAGGTGGAGTAGATGGCATGGATGGGCAGACTAGGTAGGCCATAAGGTTTTCATCTGCCTACATTTTTCTTTATTATGAACACAGCATGTCTTATTTCTGCATGGAATTCATGTTACACATTCTGTGCAGTGAATTAGACTGAGTCAGCAGCTGCTTCACTGCACAGATGAGTTAAAAATTCACACCTGCATTGCTGATGTCTCAAGTGAGTTCCTGTCCTATCATTTCACCATGCACTCCTGTAGTGATGCAATGAATCATGAAGTGTGACCCCTTCCTCTGTCCCTAGACCCACAGAATGAAACTTGGTGCATTAAAGCCTGCCCCAAGGGTCCCCGCTAAGTACCTTTCCCCTGCACAATTCTCCTTAGCCAGCTACAGATGGACAGGCATTATTACCTCATGCATTTGCTGAGCCCTTCCTTCTGAATTTGAACCACAGACCAAAACAGCAGCAGGTGGACATTTGAAAACCAGACATTCCCATTGTTCAGGTTTAGTGTCCATTTGTTGTAAACTTTCCTTTTATATAGGTGTATGTGTTTATATCAGTAGGTGTTCCACTTCTAGGCTGACTGTTAACTGCAAATTTTGAGTGAAAATAACATACAAAGTAACATGGAGGGGCATAATCGAACGTCGCTGGCCAAATAGATCGCCAGCGATCTATGTTGGTGGCAGCGCTACAGCTGGCCGGAACCGTATTATCGAAAAAGATGGCCGGCCATCTTTTTTTTCCAATAATACGGTTTAGCCCGGCCAAATGCCGTGGAGTTCGCCGGATTTGAGATGGCCGGGTTTGTTTTTCAGCGATAATGGAAAGTTATGTCGGCCATCTCAAACCCCGGCCAAATTCAAAGCATTTGGCCGTGGGAGGAGCCAGCATTTTTAGTGCACTGGCCCCCCTGACATGCCAGGACACCAACCAGCCACCCTAGGGGTCACTGCGGTGGACTTCAGAAAAGCTCCCACCATGTGCATAGCTCCCTTACTTTGGGAGCTGAGCCCCCCAAACCCACTACCCACAAATGTACTGCACCCACTAAAATTGCTCCAGGGACCTGCATACAGCCTCTAGGACTTATTGCTGCTGTATAACTTTGGCACACCAGTTCACACCTGAAGACTAATCTCTCTGAAAAAGTCCTTTCTTGAAATCACGTTTACTCACAGTTAACTGCAGATCAGAGGTTGTGCCCCACTGGCAAAGAGTCCCCTGGTACTAAGATTAGCAGTAGGTCAGAGCTGGCACAATGGTGTACAATGCCCTCTTTCAGCACCATTCAAGGTAAGAACTACGTTCTCTAACGTGGGTAACACAGGAAAGGGAACTAAAACTGGCTTACAAAAATGGCCACTACTGCATGGACTACAACAGGAAACAAAACAGGGCACACTCTGACCCAGTTAGCAGGGGGGAAAGCACCATGGGAGTAGAGCCCAGTACCCTACACCCACCACAATGCATTGCTAATGTGACTCTCTGCAGGGCACCTAACAGAAAAGGTGTCACACTCACCCCAGAGCCACATCGCAACCAGGGAAAGGCTGTCGGAGGATACAACACATTCTGCTGTCATGGAGGTGGATACGGCATTTGAGGCTGGCATACAGGCTGGAAAAAAGGTTTTTAGTTTTATTTTTTTTAGTTTGGAAGGGGATTGGTGACCACTGGGGGAGTATGGGGAGGTCATCCCCGATTCCCTCCAGTGGTCATCTGGTCAGTTGGGGCACCTTTTTGAGGCTTGGTTGTGAAAATAAAAGGCCCAAGTATAGCCGGCGAAATACTGCTTAACGCCGCTTTTTTTTTCCATTATCGGCGAAAGCCAGCCATCTGGTAGCCACGCCCATGCCCGCCCATGTCCCGCCTTCGCTAATCTACCGACACGCCCCCTTGAACTTTCGCCGGCGAAGCGACGGGAAAGCAGCGATGCTGTCAAAAATGCTGCTTTCGATTATACCAATTTTGCCACTTTTAAGAAATCGCCGGCCATCTCCTGACTTATGTCGGAAGATGGCCGGCGATCACTTTCGATTATAAGCTAGATAGTAACATAGTAGATGACGGCAAAAAAAGACCTGCACGGTCCATCCAGTCTGCCGAACAAGATAACTCATATGTGCTACTTTTTGTGTATACCCTACTTTGATTTGTACCTGTGCTCTTCAGGGCACAGACCGTTTTGTGTGTCTGGAAATGGTTTTTCTGTTGTGCACCAGAGCAATGAGGTACAAATTAGTTTATCTGCAAGGATGGCATCAGGACTATCTTGTGCAATTACCCTCCCACAAAGAAACAACCACAGATGCCCCCACCATGTCTTGAGAAATGCCTGTGACAGAATAATTCACTATTTGGTTATGCAGCACCAAAACCAGAATGCACTGGGGATGACAAGTGAGGTGATTAAATATGCAGATGGTACAAAATTATTTAAAGTTGTTAAACTGCGTGCAGACTGTGAGGAATTGAAAGGAGGACCTGACAAAACTGGAAGACTGGGCATCGAAAATGGCAAATGAAATTTTATGTAGACAAGTGCAAAGTGAAGCACATTGGGAAGAATAATCCAAGTTATAGCTACACTAGTAAGAAATGCCCGTTTTGGAAAAAATATGAAACGGGCGCTAGCAAGGAAATCCCCACCACCACCATCCTCCCTCCCTCCAGTTGCAGACCCCCCCCCCCCTCCGTCTCTCCCTTCTAAGTTCCACACCCCCCCTCTCCCTCCCTCACTCCCTTGGTTGCGAGTTTGTGATGAAAGTTCGCAGTGCTCTCCTCGCTGCTGAATCTCTGGAACTCGTGCGTTGTGCCTTCCCGCCGTGCCCTCGATGTCATCGTGTTTTGACACGAGGGCGAAGCTACAGTGACTTCAGGCCAAACCAGATATCTCGGGTGCCTCATCCGGCTTGAGGCTTCATTGGAACTTTGGAGGTGCTTTTTATATATATAGATGATGATAGGTTCCATATTAGGAGTCACCACCACCCAGGAAAAGAATCTAGGTGTTATTGTGGACAATATGTTGAAATCTTCTGCTCAGTGCAATGGCCAGAAAAACAAACAGAATGGTTGGAATTATTAGGAAAGGAATAGAGAATAAAATAAAGAATATCATAATGCTTCCGTTATTGCTCTATGGTGCGACTGCATCTTGAGTATTGTGTGCAGTTCTGGTCGCTGCATCTCAAGAAGGACATAGCAGAATTATAAAAGGTACAGAGAAGGGTGACCAAAATGATCAAGGGTTTGGAACGACTCTTGTATGAAGAAAGACTGGGGAGGCTGGGCTCCAGCTTGGAGAGGAATTGGCTGAGGAGGGATATGATAGAGGTCTGTAGATTCCTGAGTGGAGTGCAGCGGGTAAACACAGGTTGATTGTTTACTCTTTTGGGGAGTGTAAAGACTGGGGGAGACATTTTATTTTTCTTCACTTAATACATAGTTAAGCAATGGAACTCATTGTCAGAAGATGTGGTAAGGGCAGCTGGCATGACTGGGTTTGAAAAACATTTGGACAAATTCTTGGAGGTAGTATCCATAAACTGTTAAAGCTGAACCCAATGCCACTGCTTATTGCTGGAGGTAGGTAGTATAGAATTTTGGTACTTTTGGGGATTCTGCCAGATACTTGTGACCTGGCATATCTGCTGTTAGAAGCAGGGCACTGGACTGGATAAACCTTTGGTCTAACCCAATATGGCAATTCATATGTCTTGTATTTAATATTAGTGATCTGTGGTGGTCTAACAGTAAAGGAAAATATACAGTATATGGCTGTATATATTTTCTCCTTTGCTGTTCCTAATAGTACATCAGTGCCTGTGTCTAGCTGGTGGCTGGCAGCCTTCTTTTCTGTCAGCTCATAAGAGTAAATGGTTAGTGGTTTTATATGTGGGGGTTTTTTTTTTCTTTTGCCACCTGCAGACCCAGAGTCTCTAGGCTGCACTTTTGACCAGTTGTTTTCACCTGTGTGCTTCCTGCATCTGTTCTAGTGCACAGGGTACTTTGACCTTCTGGCACCAGATCCTGTCAGAGGATTAGAGCAGTTTCTGGTAGTTTCTGGAAGAGAGCCTAGAAGCAGGGGAGGAGCTGGATCTTTTGAAGGGCTGTGGCTAGTGGCAGTAGTAGAAAGATTTAAACTCTGACTTTGCCTTCAAAAACTTGTCTTTGGAACCTTTCTTGCCACTGACTATACCTGTCAGAGGAGAGCCCCATTCCTGTCAATGCCTGCAGCTGGCCCCGATGAGAGAGAATCAGCCTGTCTATATCCATCTGGTTAGACATTCGTGGCACTTGCAAGAGCAAGGATTCAAAGGCTGGAACAAGCAAGTCTGAAACCCAGTTCTGCCTTTAGGCTGCTCTGTTTGACCAGTTCTTTTCCTTGCTTTCCTATGTTCTACAAGAGTTTTTTTGTACCAGCGTTCATATAACCTTCCTTGCCTATAGAGAGTTCGATTGTGACCCCTAAGGCAGGCAGGTTGTACCGCCAAAACGCGGGCCGTTTTGGGTCCTTCTACTGGTACTGTTCTTAAAGTGATATTAAGCTACATCTCCTGTGGTGGATCATCTTTTTTGACCAGCCTGTACTTTCTTCTGCTTCTCTACCAGTAATGGCATTAGTAAAGGCCGAGAGAGGGGCTTGGTGCGGGGATGAGATGTATAGAAGGCTTATGCCAGACCCAAATGAGAGCAGGTATACCTGTGATAGTCCAGCCATGATAAAAACTAAGGACAGGTTGTTTAATGACTGGCAGAAGAGCCGTTCTTAATCAAAACTCATCTGTTTCAAGAATTCTTTGGTACCCTCAGCATGATTGTTTCCTTTTTGGGTCTGTACCCTGATCACGATTTTATATTGTAAACCGCAATGTCACTATATGGACATCTTGCAGTATATCATGCATGAGAAAATAAATACATAAATACTGCACTCTGTTCAACATGCGGATTCATTGGGAAAAATAAAGAAGTTCTCTGTGCCTGGAATCCGTTCATACACCTGACCCATTATGGTACTGCGTATGATAAGGGATTATATGGTTAAACCTTGACTGTTAAAAGTTTAAAGTTTTTCTGTGTGTATGAAAATAACTTTTTTTTTGCAAGAATAGTGCCATTTTTTTTGGTGTGTAGAAATTCTTTTTCTAACAATTGTTTCTATTGTGATTTTTATTTGTAGTTGTGCAGAACAAAAACAAAATGTATAAATGCTTACACATGTTAATGGTTAACATGCATTAAACACTAACGCACCCATAGAAATGTATAGGCGTGTTAGCTTTTAACATGCCTTAACTTAGTAAACTTAGTAACTTAGTAAAAGTTAAAAATAAAAGGTTTATAGGGAGAAAAAGATGATCTCTAAATAAGAGATCATTTTACTGTGAAAGGTTTAAAGCTGCTCCCCACCTCCACCCCCCCAAGGTCACAACACCCACTGCTCCACCCCCCCTAACAGGTCGCCGCCGCACAACCCCCCCCCCCTCCCGCTCCAACATCAGCTGAGCGCCGCTCCACCCCTCTCTCCGTCCCATAGAAAAACAAAAATAAACAATTTAACCTGCACAAATGCCTTTATGAAGGAAGCGGGACCCCGCAGCCTGCCATCACTTCTCAGCTGTCCATCCGCTCCTCCTCTCACGTCGCTGCACACAGCACTCCTACGGGGTTCACCTCCAGGGGCACTGACGTCGAAGGTGAGAAGAGGGGCAGATGCACAGCTCAGAACCGATGCCTGGCTGCAGGGTCCCGCTTCCTTCGTAAAAACAGTTTTGCAGGTTAACTTCTTTATTTTTATTTTTCTAACATACGGAGAGGGGGAGGGGAGTGGCGTTCAGCTGATGTAGGACAGAGTCGGGGGGAGCGCCGGCAACCTGTTTGGGGGGGGAAGGATGGAGCACTGGCTGGGGCGACCTGAGGGGGAGGGGTGGACGGGGGGAGCGGTGGCCACATGTGGGGGGCGGAGGGTGGTAGTGGTGGCAACTTGGGGGGCTGTAGGGGTCAGGGGTGATGACTTTTGGGGGCGCAGAGGGGCGGGGGTCCACAGTTCTGAGAGGGGGGAGGGAGAAGGAAGATGGAGGAGGGGGGGGGTACTGACACCAAACGGGGAAAGGGGAGTCCTGAGACCTCAGAGGAGGGGGAGAGGAGGACCAGAGGGGGGGGGGGACGGGTCCTGCAACCACACAGAGGGAGCGGGGGTGCTCCAACACACACTCTATGTCTCACACTATATCACATTCACACACTCCCACACACTCTCATTCTCACACACTCTCTCACAGACACACTCGCACCCACACTCACTCTCTCTGTCACACACACACATTCACTCTCTCACTGACACACACTCTCTCACATATACATACGCCGAGGAAAACCTTGCTAGCGCCCGTTTCATTTGTGTCAGAAACGGGCCTTTTTTACTAGTTTAACATAAAAATACATGTTGATTGTGAAAAATTGCAGGAAGACCTTAGGAAATTGGAAGACTGGGCATCCAAATGGCAGATAAGAGTTCATGTGGACAAGTGCAAAGTGATGCACATTGGAAAGAATAATGCAAAGTTATTTGATGCTAGGTTCCACCCTAGAAGTCAGCACCCAAGAAAAACAATCTAGGCAACATGTTTGGGAGCGTGGAGGGTGGTAGTGGTGGCAACTTGGGGGGGTGTGGGGTGAGGGACGGTGATTTGGGGGGCTTGGCGTGTTAGTGGTGGGAACTTGGGGGGTGTATGTGTGAGGGGAGGTGACTTTGGGGGGCGTGGCCAGCTGACTGTATGTGCTCCGCCCTCTACGTCATCACGTTGTGACGCGAGGGCGGGGCAGGCACTCATGGTGGAGAACTGATCTACACCATGACCAACTTAACTTGGAATGCTGGGTAACTTTGCCTCATAGAACGTTGGAGGTGCGTTTTATATATAGAGATGTTTTTATTAAAGAAGTCAGTAAACATTCCAAAACGATACTGTGCTTTGGCTCATAAATTGTACAGTCTTATAACCTACTATATCCCCCTCCCAACCTCAAAAAAGCTTTTCCTCAAAGAGGTCCAAATCGAAGTTCAAACTCTCCCCATAGTTATCCCAACGCTCCGCCCTATGACTCTTTGGCCTCTCCCCTACCCACCACCTCGGAATCCACATACGTTTTAACAACTTTGAGTAATTTTGTGTTGTTCTAAAATTAATTCACCTCACTCAGTTTCAATTTCCAGATCATTAAGAAATATGTTAAATAGCACCGGTCCCAGTACAGATCCGTGGGACACTCCACTATTCACCCTCCTCCACCAAGACAATTGGTCATTCAACCCTACCCTCTATTTTCTATCTATCAACCAATTCCTAACCCACAACAGAACATTGCCTCCTATCCCATGGGTTTGGAATTTTCTCAGGAGTCTCTCATGGGAGACTTTCTCATGTTAGAGGACACACCATGAGGCTCAAAGGTTAAAACCATTCTATGTGTAAAGAACATCATACAACACATTTAGGTGAAAACATAAAGGTGCAATATTGAAAGCACTTACAGTAGGTGGCCAGCAGTGAATGCCAATCTTTTATGTTTCTGTCCCCCTCCCCCCAAGGGGCTAATAACATTTGTCTGTGTAAATCACTGTGGGGTCCTTTTACTAAGGTGCGCTGAAAAATGGCCTGCGGTAGTGTAGGTGCGGGTTTTGGCCGTGCGCAGAATCATTTTTCAGCGCACCTGTAATAAAGCCCTTTTTAAAATTTTTGGCAAAAATGGACATACTGTAAAATGAAAATTGTTACGTGTCCATTTTAGATCTGAGACCTTACCGCCAGCCACTGACCTAGCGGTAAAGTCTCACATGGTAACCATGCAGTAATTACCTACACACGGCGTGCATCTGATAACATGGCGTGGCAGAAAATAAAAATTTTTCAGACACGCATATCAGGCGTGTGGCAAAAATGAAATTACCACATGAGCCATGCAGTAGCTGTGCGGTAACTCCATTTTGGTGCACGTTGGGTATGCATAGGTGCTTAATGTGGCTTAGTGAAAGGGCCCCTGTATGGCCAAAATTAACCAGTTTATAATTTGGGACATTATCTGAATATTGGTACTGTCTGTTTTTAACTTGCTTCTGGCTCACTTCAGATCTTGTTGGGCTCATTTACTAACTGTTAGCTTGCGTTAATGCCATTATTACACATTTTCTGCAGTGGGCCCTGTACCATCAAACCTGCCAAGTCTCCCGCATTCAGCACGAAACTCGTGCTGTGGAGTGCCTTCTCCCACACTACTACCAAAGTGGGTAAGTCTCCTGCTGAGCCTTCCCAGCCCAAACTTCCTTTCACTGCTGCCTTCTTAGTACTGCTGCAGTAGTGGCAACAATAATTGCAACTGAAAAGACGCAAGTGTAGGAACATTTTCCTGCACGCATTGCGCCTAAATCTGCCTGTCCATCTGCCCTCCCACACAGTATGTTTTTCTTCAGAGAGGGGTAAGACTGGCAAAACTAGCAGTGAGGCATGCAGGCAAATGGTCCCGTGCCTGCATCTTTTCAGCTACTTTTGCTGAAGCCAATCAAGGAGAGTAGCAAGTGGGAGGGAGGAGAAACAAAGGGGTAATGCTGGAGTAGGAAATTAGGGATGGAGAGAGACAGTGCAATGCTGGATTAGGGGGAAAAGAGAGAGATATAAGACAGTGCTGGATTGAAGATGGGGAGAGACAGACAGAGATAGGGGTGATGGTGGATGGAGAGATGAGAGAGGGAGAGAGATAGGATTATGCTGGATGGTGGGAAGAGAGAGAGAGAGAGACAGTGTGATCCTGGGGGGAGGAAGAGACATAGACGAGATGATCCTGGATGGGGGGGAGGGGGGTAGAGACAAGAGATGGGATGATCCTGGATTGAGGAAGGTGGGGGAAGAGAGACAGAGATGGGGTTATGCTGAAAGGGGAAAGAGACAAAGAGAGATGGGATGAAACTGGATTGGACAATCAAGTTTAGTGGTCAGCCATGTTAAACATTAGTAAACGATCACCACTAAATATGGTGCTTATTTTATTAGCTCCATTTATTATTATTATTTATTGCACTTGTATCCCACATTTTCCCACCTATTTGCAGGCTCAATGTGGCTTACAAAGACCTTTTATGGCATCGCCATACCAGGATGAAGAATACAATTGGTGTTACAAAGAAGTCAAGGAAGACAAGAGGATTTGGTCAAACAGTTGTAGAAATTTTTTTTTTTTTTTTTTTTTTTTAATGTCAAACACATCCCTTGAGTGGAGGAGTAGTGTGTGCAGTGGACTTTGATCCTGGGGAACTGAGTTCAATTCACACTGCAGATCCTTGTGACTCTGGGCAAGTCAATTAACCCTCCATTGCCCCTGGTACAAAATAAGTACCTGAATATATGTAAACCGCTTTGAATGTAGTTGCAAAAACCTCAGAAAGGCGGTATATCAAGTCCCTTTCCCCTCCCCCCCTTCTAAACCAGACTGAATTATTGATTCAACCATTTCAACTAAAAAAGAAATATTAAGAAATCAGTGAAATCCCACCCCATTCTTCGTTTCTCTAACTACCAAATGCATGGCCCATTGAGGCATATGAATCACACCATCTGTATCTGAAAGCCAGGTCTCTGTAATTATCACAAGCCCCAAAAATGAATCCATTATCAAATCCCAAATAATATCAGATTTATTCAGGATTGATCTGGCATTCACATAACAGAACGGTACTGGAGAAATGTCATGTTCAGGGGTCAACAGGTCCTTTGACCTTTGTATATAGGGTAGTTGTCTGTTAACACCTCTAAATGATCTGACATTCAGCCCATTACCTACCATTACTGGAATAGGTTGGGACACTGTTAGTCAATTGATAAGCCACAGTGAGAGTTTTTCAGATGTTCTCCACTTCAATCCTCTCATCAAATTTGTACTATTATTCCTGTCTAGACCAAATCTATCATAATGTGAAACCTCCTCCCCAATGAACTGGAATATTCTGAAAACGGATGCTGCCATATATTTCCCTAAATTATGATCTCCAATAGTAAAACATATGTTTAAAAACCACCATAAATTGGCCATCACAACAACCTACTAGACTGCAGTAATCTGCAATTGCAGCAATGAAATGCCATATTCACTTATCCATAAGAGAGATCGTAAAAATAAAAATTTCTCCTTCCTAAAACCTTTCCAACTTATACCTTAACAGTTACTGCCCGAACCTGATAAAACCTGATATTAGGCTTCACATTGCAACTTTGTTCATGGATCCCTTTCATGGCTCTCCAAGATGCGTCCTACCAGGCAGATAATGGGCAGGAGTATGATGTTATCTGGAAACGCCTGTTGCAAGCTCAGCCTCCCGGTGTCTCTCCCAGTTTGGGAGCAAGCAGCTGTCAGCAAATAGGTAGTAGCACAGCAGTGCAGCAGGAGAAGCAGATGACAAAGCAGATGCAGTAAGCAGATGGTACAACAGTGCTTGCCCTGCCAGCATCCTACCAGGCAGATAATGGGCATAAACTGGCACAGGCAGATAATGGGCATAAACTGGCACTTAGATGTTTATCTTGCATAAAAGTTCTGATTTTATAAAGCCAAGGATATACATGTGTAAAACTGAAAAATGTGCAATGGAGCATGGTCTGGCTGTGTTTTGAAAGGGGTTAAAAAAAAAAAAACACAAAGCAGGTGCTCTGCCAAATCCAATGTGGAAGGTAAAAACAAGGAGGCAGAGCTTGTAAAAAAACAACAAAACAAAGTATTTTGTTCAGTAAAAGGCTCCCAGGTTATCATTCATCTGTGCCTGACATCGCAATGTTTCACCAGGAGTATTGGTTGCTTCAGGGGCAGAACAACTAAAAAGCAAGCATACAAAGATTCATACATTTACAATCATAAAAAGCATCTTTAAAATGTAGGTAAAAGGACAGTTAAAAATGGAGGAACTCAATCTGAAACCAACTTATATAAAGCTTTGCTCTTATATTAAGGCAAATAAATAATGGCAACATTATCTTTAAAGTAGAATTGTGACAGCTTTAAAAATCAAGATGTTTGTTCACATCTGTAGGTTTTCTATATAAGTCATTCTGAAAGGTCCCATCTTCATAAATGATGCAAATATCTAAAAATGGAATATGTTGCCTGTCAAGACATTTGAAATTTGAGATTACTGTCAAATTCATATAATTGCCTAAGGAAGTCATGGAGTTCCTCCACATTTCCACTCCAGATCAAGTTAATGTCATTGAATCTTCTCATTCCATGGTGTGTGTCGTGAAAAAATCTTTCCTCAAATGCTGCCACATAGAGGTTGCAACTGAGGGTGCCATGGATGAACCCATCTCGGTGCCTTTCACTTGTTGATAGAAGTGCCTTCAAAGCACAAAAGTGTCTCTTCAAAGCATGTTGCTGATTCAAAAATGCACTCAACTGGTGGTGCAGCAGGAGTGCAGCACTTCATCCCCCCCCCCCCCCCACACACACACTTTTTCCTTCCCCCTGCTGCCACACTACTTTTTTTCAGGCTGAAGGGATGATGGATTCAGCGCCGGGACAGGCAGATTTATTTATTTATTTGTCACATTTGTACCCCACATTTCCCCACCTATTTGCAGGCTCAATGTGGCTTACATAGTACCGTAATGGCATTCGCCAATTCGGTTGATAACAAATACAGGTTGTATTGTGGTCTGATGAGGTAGGTGTCTATCAGGTTGCAGGGGGGGTAGAAGGGAATGTAGATTATATATTGTCCAATAAGATCATGGTTATGCAGTGTTGCTGGGTTTGGGGATTTACGGTGGGTCGGTGGGGTAAGCCTTTTTGAAGAGGCTGGTTTTTAGAGATTTCCTGAAGTTTAAATGGTGATGCATTGTTTTCACAGCTTTTGGGAGTGCATTCCATAGTTGTGCACTTATGTAGGAGAAGTAGAATGCGTAAGTTGTTTTGCATTTAAGTCCTTTGCAATTAGGGTAGTGTAGGTTTAGGTATGATCGTGATGATCGGATTCTGTTTTTGATTGGTAGATCTATGAGGTCTATCATGTATCCTGGGACTACGCCGTAGATAATTTTGTGGACCAGGGTGCAGATTTTGAAAGTGATCCTTTCTTTGATTGGGAGCCAGTGCAGCTTTTCTCGGAGGGGTTTGGCACTTTCAAATTGTGTTTGACCAAATACTAGCCTGGCTGCTGTGTTTTGGGCGGTCTGGAGGTTTTTTTTTGTGAGTTGATCTTTGCATCCCGCGTAGATTCCGTTACAGTAATCTGCATTACTTAACACCATTGATTGTATTAGGTTTCAAAAAATTTCTCTCAGGAAATAAGGCTTTAATCGTTTGTTTCCACATTGAGTAGAATATTTTCTTTATTAGGGAGTTTACTTGGCTCTCAAAGGTAAGGTTGCGGTCGATTGTGACTCTTGAGTATTTTTAGGTTTTCTGTGGTAGGAAGGGTGTGTCCTGGGGTGTTTATGGTTGTGGGTTTGTACTTGTTGTGTTGAGATGGGAGGATGAGGCAATGTGTTTTTTCAGTGTTACAGTAAGTTTCAGTTGGAATGAGTTTGCCCAGGAGTCCATGATGTTTAGGCCGTCATTGATTTCATTGGTTATTTCTGTTAAGTCATGTTTGAAGGGAATATATATTGCCAGCACAGGGTCTTTAACTACAAGTCCATGCTTGAGTGCTGTCACATCCCTCCTACCCCTCTAACAGGAAGTTCTGCATTGGAGGGTGGGAATGGGATGTGGCAATGCATGAGTGTGGGCCTGTGGTTGAAGACCCCATGCCAGAGCTGAATCCATTTGTTACTTGGCATTAGAACATGGAGAGCAGTGGCGGCAGCAGTGCGGGCCCGGCATGAGAAATGAGAGGGGAAAAAGCTGGATGGTGGATACAGGGTAGAGCTAGGGATAATGAAGAGGAGACAGGTAGACTAAGATGAGATGCTGACTATGGGTGGGGGCAGACAGGGGAAGAGGTGCTGACTATGGGAGGGGGTTAGGGAGTGGAAGGGAAGATGCTGGACTATACTGCGGGTAGAGATGGGAAGATTCTGGACTACGAGATGGAGGGGTAAGGCTTTGAGCCACCTCAGGGTGGTGGGGCGCATTAGTGAATGGTCACATAGGGCAATGCTTTTCAGCTGGTGTGCCCCTGAAAACTTCCTGATTCGCTGTACAATCCTCTGCCCTCTCCCAAATGCATGCTCAGTCCTCTGCCCTCCCCCAAACGCATGCTCAATAAGAGGCTGCTTTGCACCTGAAGTAGCCGGTTGCAAAGACTCTCACCAACCATTCAAGAGCTGTCGTCCTGTATGAAGTTCTCTCCTGATATTGACAGGCTCCTTTGTTGCTGCCCCTGAGGCCCCAGCAAAGCTTCCTCCAGTGCCCTTCTGTTGCCTGACTCCCCTGTCCTGCTCAGACCTTTTTCAGTAGTAGCTCAAGGTGAGTTACATTCAAGTACACTGGATATTTCCTTGTCCCAGGAGGGCCCACAATCTAAGTTTGTACCTGAGGCAATGGAGGGTTTAGTGACTTGCCCAAGATTACAAGGAGCAGCAGTGGGATTTGAACTGGCCACCTCTGGATTGCAAGCCCGGTGCTCTAGCCACTAGGCCACTCCTCCACTACATTGCCAGTAGAAGAGGGGAGTTAGTAGGCAGAATATTGGGGTAGGGAGAAGAGTTAGCAGAGAAACACGCCCCAAATGAATCAGAAGAGATAGCAAATACCACCTTCTCCCCCCCAATAGAACAGAAGGGGCAATATAGAGGAGCACCCCCCTAGCCAGGACAGAAACAGCAACAGAGGAACACCCCCACTCACCCAGCCAGGACAGAAGTGGCCAGCACGTCAGAAAACAGCTCCTTCCCCCACTTCCTAGATGGGATAGCAGTGGCATAAAGAATATAGCAGTGTGGGGCCTTGGGACCTGTGCGCATGCTACACAGAAGTTGCGTCAGAGTACAGGGCCAAAAGAGGCTGAGAATGCATTGGTGCACTGAGGCCCCACGCTGCCATTTTGAACAGCAGACGGCTCAGAAGGGAGATTGGAGGCATGCTGGACACGGAGGAAGGTAGAAAAGGAGATTGGGGGACATTCTGGACATGAAGGGAAACAAGCTGGACTCAGAGGAAGGTGGAATGGGATATCGGGGGCCATGTTGGACATGGAAGAAGGTGGAATGGGATATCGGCGGCATGCTGAACACAGAGGAAGGTGAAAGGGGAACAGAGAGGATGGTGAAAGGGGAGATTACTGTATATTTTATGCCAGTACTGCAATTGTATACTTCTGGATCACTGAGATCAGATAATACAAAAAATGTGCAATTACCAGCTGCCCAGCAATATCATTTAGGCTCCTTCTTGGCACCCTCAGAGTGCCCAGTTATAGAACTGGAATTTGGTAAGGAGCTGCCTAGTTTTAGGCAGTAGGATAGCACGTAAATGGTGGTATTCCAACAACTTCCCTCACAATTAACCTCATACAGAATACCAGCTAGCAGAGAGGTATGCACCATGTTTTGATGGCACACACTTCGACAGTGGGAGTGCACATAAGTGGCGTTTGAGTTGAGAATGGGCGGAACATGCAAGTACACATGTAAATTATAGAATAACATCTAGGTGCAAACAGTTTACCAGCTATAAGGCTGGTATAAATAATCACATTTTAAATGCAAGCATGTTTTGTGCCACTTGTGCTGGGAACTCGGCTGCTGGTTTTTTAAAATCCTTATAGGTCTTCAGGGTCTCTCCTCTGGTCCCCTCTTTTCTCCTTGTAAGGACATGGTGGCAGGTTGGTTCCCTGTTCCAGTTACCACCCTTGGCAAGTGCAGCAGCCTTGTAGGTTCTCTTACTGCTTTTACTCCATCTCTCTCCAGGTGCAATGGCGGTGTCAGCCAAAGATCCTCTTACCTTAGAGGTAATGGTGCAATGGCCAGGAAAGCAAGGAGCCAAAAGACAAGAAAATTCCCTGGACTTGGCGTTTATTTATACTACCTAAGTTTTCCCTCCAAGGAATGACCCCCTCCCCCACCCACACACACACACACACACACTCTCTCTTCAGACAGAAGGGCCAGTCCTTCTTATAGAATGGTTATAGTAAGAAAAGATCAGGCTACATTATTCTGGTAGAGCCAATAGAGGTCTCTGCAAACCCCTAAGAGCAGAACCTTGGTCTCTAGACAAGGCTATTTCAGGTGTCTGGAATTGTCAGAGGACCTTTGTGATGTAATCTACTTCTGTGAGATCAGCCAGCTCTGATGTTAATCATATGTGGTTTGTCGTATTTTATCTGATGCATCACTGCATTCCAAATCTAGAGCAGAAATTAAAATTCAAAGAACATACATAGACATTTCTTTACTGGGTTTCTGGAGGCTTGTTTCAAGTTCCTTTGATATATATTTAACAGCTGCTGAATTAAAGAGGTTCATAGAATGGTTATTGAGCCCTTAAAGGTCAAAAATGCTGAACATTCATGGATGTTACAGGCTTTTAACTGTCTTCTTTTCATGCTCATATGATTATCTAAATGAGAGTATAATTTGCTGTCTTGGATGGCACAGACTTGAGCACCTGCATTCGGGAATTTTCACTTCCCAGCTCACAAAGAAGTGGAAACTGAATTCACATCTAGGTGAAGATGGAGTTTCAGATCTACAAAAATGAGAGCTCTACATTATTGCTAAGTCCAGGTTATCATTTACTGGATAGCTAAGGGAGCGTCTTTGCATCACATTAATCTTTGCCTCAGGGGAGTGCAACTCCAGTCTAATTATTGTTCAGTTCCTGTTTCTTCACACCACATGATCTGGGCCTGCACTGCTTGTCATGTATTTTGCAGCAAAAGGAAAACAGGCCGATATGATTCTAGGCATAGGAATAACATTAAGATAGGTAGAGTTAATTTAGGCATCCTTTCATTTGCATGTATTTCCCAAGCTCAACTGACATGGTAATATTTAATGTGAGGGCAAATTTTCTTTTTTTGGGGGGAGGAAGGGAAGTGTATAATATATTAGAACACTGTAGTTTGAAGCTAACAAAGCATTTTACTGTTCAATTTGCATGTTACCCTGAATCTGAGGTCATACTTTGTAACTTGTCTGTATTTAGTGGTTTCCCAACCACCTTACGATGTTATTAGGTCTATCAATCTATATCCAAGTGCATCTCACTATTTGCTGCATATATTATCATCCTCATTTGCATATCTTTATGAGGTGTACCCCATGTGTTATAAAGAGACCATTTCTGTTCTTTGTAGCTTACAGTCTAACCAAGACAGACAAGATATGCAACAAAAAACAAATAAGACACTCTGATATGGAAGATTTTAAAGAAGAAAGAAGGGGCTATATATAGCTGTGACTAGTTGAGGAAGGGACAATTTATCAGCAAGTAAAGCTGTAAGAATTGGGGTATCTTAGGTGTTAATTTAAGAAAGCAGCCAGGTGAAGGATTATTCTTCTTATATTGAATCAGATATGAATCTAAAAAGTAGATTCCAGTCCCCAGCTGACTGTATTTTCACAGCTTGTTTTTTCTTGTCTCCAGAATGGGTGGAAGGACTTATGAGAGAACCCTTTACATAGCAAGGCAAGTTAGTAGGGAGTTATGTTGAAGACAAGGGACTACTTTGGTTTAATCCAAAGATTTAGGTTTTTGCTGATTTGTTAAAGCAATCTGTATAACAGTGTTTTAACTGGTGTGCCACAGGATGTTGGTGCCACTCTTGTCCCTTCGCCAGCCAGCGACCTGGCATTTTAAGTTTCTTCTGTAGCGGGTGGTGACAGAAGGCAGTGATTCAGACAGCCTGCTAGCGCCAACCCCAAGTCTTCTCTCTGATATAACTTCCTGCTTCTCCATAGGTGGGAAGTGTCAGCGAGAAGGCTTGGGTTAGCGTGAGCAGAATGTCTGAATCCCTTCTGATGACCACTGCAGAAGAAAACGTAAAATGCCGGGTTGCTTGCTGAAGAGGGTGTAGCTATGTGAGATAATCGACTCTTGCATGGTACTCTTTGTACTGCAACACTTTTAACAAAATACAGGACTTGCACTGTAAATTTCTTTAAACTCCACGGATAGCTAAGTAACATAAGACTAACCACGTATGATTAACATCAGAGTTAGCTGATGTCACAGAAGTAATCACAAAGGACCTCCGACAATTTCATACACACCATGACAAGCCTGAAATAGCCTCGTCTAGAGACCAAGGTTCTGCTCCCTTGGGGGCTTGCAGAGACCTCTATTGGCTCTACCAGAACAATGTAGCATGACCTTTTTTTTTTACTATAACCATTCTGGAGCAAGGACTGGCCCTCCTGCCTGGATTAAGAGTGTGGGAGTCACTCCTTGGAGGGAAAACTTGGGTACTATAAATGCCAAGCCTGGGGAGCTTTCTTGTCTTTTGGCTCCTTGCTTTCCTGGCCATTGCACCATTACCTCTAAGGGAAAAGGACTCTGGTTAACACAGCTGTTGTGCACCTCTATATGTATAGTCAGTCCACTGTATTTGAACACATTTTCCCTTTTCCATCTTCCATGGATAAGATTTTTGGTAGTAATATTTTCTCTTTGTTATTCCTGTGAGAAACAGGGGGAATCCTCTACGATGACGAATCACAGCAGGTAAAAGTAGAGACTGACCAAAGACGATTCACCACTGGAGACTTGAATCCAACAGTCTTTATTAGTATAAGTAAAATAAGGACCCGACACGGGCTGTGTTTCGACGCATGCAAGTGTCTACATCAGGGGTCACATAAAATACTCTATGGTTGAAAAATCATAAAATAATCATAAAATAACCATAAACAAACATTTATAGCAAAATTCAAAAGAATATGAGTATTGAAGATTGAAATTCAAACCAATGTACATAATCTACATGTAAATTGAAATTAATGTGAAAGATTTAAAAATAGAACTATAAAAGTGCACATATATCTTTAAATGAAAAAATAATTAAAAAATCAAAAAAATGATTAAAATTTTTTTAAAAGAAAAATGAAAAGAATAATAATAAAATAGTTATGAATTAATAAAGACATCCACAATAATCAAAATTAAAAAAGGATAAAAAACGTTCACATAGAAAAAAATAATTTATAAGCCATGAATGGCATTTGTGTAGTGTTGATAAACCAATATTGAATAATAAAAACATGTATATTTTGCTGGTTTTTAATTCACTAGTGACATGAGATACAGAACGGGCCAACTTGCAAGGAGTGGAGGAGTGGCCTAGTGATTAGGGTGGTGGACTTTGGTCCTGGGAAACTGAGGAACTGAGTTTGATTCCCACTTCAGGCAGCTGCTTGCGACTCTGGGCAAGTCACTTAGCTCTCCATTGCCCCATGTAAGCCGCATTGAGCCTGCCATGAGTGGGAAAGCGCAGGGTACAAATGTAACAAAAAAAAATAAAAATAAAATAAAAAAATTGAAAATGGAATGAATTACGCAAACTTAGAAAACCCATAAAAGAACAGCATAAATTAATGAATGAAAATGAAAATGTTGATGAATGTGAAATCTGATTATTAAAATCATTTTTGAAATAAAAAGGAGATAAGACCGATATCGAATAGTATCTGAAAAACCGCATAAAAAGTGTAACATGATTGTGGAAGAGAAACTCTTATGCAAACCTGAACAGTGATTGACTAGAAAACATAATATAATTTGCTAAACAGAAACGATATGTACACACAACTATTTTATAAAAAAATAGGAATTATAATTGTTTATATGTTGTGGACTGAGCGACACGACAAATCAAATAGTATGTAACACCTTAAGTAGCAATTAAGATAATCATGATGATTCTCATTGAAAACACTTGGTTAAAGTAAAAAGCAGGAAACAAATTACCATGTCCAAAAGGAGGGGGGGTGGTGGTCTGGGTATATGGTAGGAGACTATGTGATAGATCATAAAGAATTTATTTGGTTAGGACCTGCAGAAACCAGTCGGCTGGAGGCAGTTAGTTTGCACACACCATACTCTCCACACTTATCAATAAGTGAGACCTTTCTTTTATTGGTATTCTGATCTATTAAATTTACTCAGAGGGGAGTAAGGAAACAGTATTTACAAAGTCAATCTTCTTTCCAATCTTTTTCCTCCTCAGAAGAATATGTATATTTTCTCCTTAGTAGTAGTGTAGCAGATAGAATATATTAGTATCAAAGATAGTAGTCAGTTTTTGGCTCCTAGACAGGGAACCTATAGATACAAATGGTTCTCATTTCATAAGCCTCTGGAGATGCTGCAGAAACCTATGCAGATAATAGATGGTCCTGGGTCGCCTTGCTGGACATACACAACTGTGCCAAGCTTCTCCTGTTTCTTAGTCCCAAGACTGGGTGCAATAGGTTCCCTGTTCCCACTGTCCCAGTTATAGCACGGAGCTTAAGTGGCTGCTAGCACTGTAAATGTGCCTATGTTTCTCGTTACACATTGTCCTGACTAGAGTAACCAGGTATCTCCATTTCCTTTGCTTGCTTAGACTTAGATGTCTAGGGCCTTTGGGATGAATGAGATCACCCCTTACATGCAGGCCATCAGCCATGGAGGCAAAGAGCCCAAAAACCAAGATCTGAATTAAGCACAGGGGTTCATACCTCTAGCCAGTTCCCTCCAAAACAAAACTCCTCTCCCCTGGTTATAATACTGGCCTCAAGGGAGACTCCTCCCTTCTAGCAACCAGTGATGTCATAGCAAAGTAAAAGCATGGTATTCTAGTAGAGCCTCTAGATGTCACTGCGATCACCCCTATAGCAAGACTCTAGGGACTCTCTACACAAACAGCATGCATTTCTAAAGAGAAACTTGAAAATATATGTTGGAAGAGATAAATTACCTGTTTCACTAAGCAAGCCATATCTTCCAGGTGCTATAAGACTGAAGAAACCAGAAGTCCTGATTTTCTTGTCCTTTTCCAATGTTTGTTGCAGAACTGCCAAGTTACCCAGTTCCAGGAGGGAGGCTTTTTGACCATTCCTTTTTTAAACTTAAATCACAGAGCAGTATGATACTGAAATCAGTGCCTCAGGTCCTGTAATGCAGGACTGGTTTAAAATTTCCCTTGTGGAACTGGGTAGCTTGGCAGCCCTGGTGCAAGGATTTCACTTGCCCATGTGTGTACCATGATAGAGACAGCATGGGCACACTGCCCCCCACCCCAACAAAAAAAATCTTAACAGCTTCTACTAATATGAAAGTGAACAGAGAATATCTATCATGCATACAAATATTGAAGTTAAAGTAAAAATAAAAACTTAAATAATAAAACCAAAATAAATACTTATTCAAAATTAAAAAATAATTAGTCTGCCCTATTTTTTTTTCATTATTGTTTTTTATTTATTTGCACATATATTATCCCTGAGGGTTCTATAATGGCTTTACTCATGTTTCTCTTATGAAAGCAGTGCTTGGCTGTTTCTCAGACTGTTAGTTTGGTGCTAATTATGTTTCATGAATAGCAAGATGTGTCTGGAGTTCCCATGATGCCATTGATCAGATTTGGCAATAAAATGGTACCTGAGTTCATTGTGATCTATAATAATCCACTCCATATTCAGCCATTGGCAGTCATAAATATTTTTAAATGCTGACTAGTGCTGGCTAAATTAGACCTGTATGTTCAGTGCTGAGCCAGGTCTAGGCATTGCAATTGATTATCTGGGTTTGACAGGATTTATGCTGGCTGCTGTGACCCACATAAAGGGATATCACAGGTCTCCACAACCTACCCCTCCTTTCCGATTCCCTTATCTCTCAACTCTGTACTCTAACCCTGCCCCCCACCTGGGTTCCAGTTCTCAACTAATCCATTCTCCCCTTCCCAATCCAGTCCTTCAGTTCAGTTCTACCTTCCCCTGCTTCTGATACTCCTCCTAAGACTACCCCCCCCCCATATATCCAAGCTCCAGTCGGTCTTCCTCCTCCCACCCACAGGACCCTTAGACACCCCTGGGACTTACCTGGAGGTGATCCTGGTGTTAGTGGATTGGGGCTAGAATGTGGTATTTTAGAAAGGAACTGCTGTTTTAAAATACATGCAAGAGAGCATGTGTATGTTCAGATGCAAAGGAGCAACCATTTTACAAATATACACATTGAAAAAATGAGCAACACAGACCTGGCAGCTTTAGGTATCTGCACTCAAACATGAAAGTGCCCATTCTGTGATTTTCACATGTAAATGCTGACACTTTTTGTGTAGATGACTCATTTTACAAACCTAGAAATGTAAATACCACCTGTTAAATAATGAGGATGTAACTTTGAGGTTTCATTTCTAAGGTGGACAAAAGGTACATGAGAATGATTTCTTAATCTTTTTCTTTAAAATCTATATATACGTTTGAGCAGATGTGCAAGCTAAAATGGATCATTTCCTCCCATATTCTATTTGTGCCATAGCGAATAGGCAAGTAAGATTTTAGTCCCACCCATCTACACACAGATTTATGCCCCTTTGATATATCCCTATAGTGTGGATTTCCATTTTTAAATAATGGTATTCAAAAATCAATTTTTACATGTGCATGTGATATACACTTGTAACTACTAGCATTTCCACACGGAAATCACAAATAGTGCTTCTGAGATAGCCCCCTTAGTGTCAGATGCTCTTCCTTGTGACTATGATTTTTTGGAAACCCTATGATTTAGTTGGAGCACACAATATTTCACTCAGTTGGTATTTGGATGATCAAGGACACTGTTGTTTAACACACCTTGTAAAATGTCTGCATTAGTTTGTGTGCACTGGTATCCATACCCATCTGGATTGATTTGTTAACTCCTGAGACAGGCGCCCCCACGCTTAAATGCAGATCTGTGTTGAGTCAGACTAATAAAACTGCTTTTTACCCTTGAGTTAGAACTGTATTGGTCCTCGTGTACTTTCTTTTTGTTCTGTAATAATCACAGTGACCATATAAAGAGCTACATAGCCCAACTGGGATAATAAAATACCTCATTCAATACTGGAAGCCTGAATAAACATCCATTATCATAGTACAATTAACAGAAACTAGTTAGACGTGTATAGCTAAATAAATAACATAAAAAGAAAACAACTAACATATTAACGTTAATAAAAATGTCATGGTAAAACTACCTATATAAAAGCTAAACCTAAAAAAACAAAAAAAAATCCATACGTAATATGTATCCAACAAGGATCCCTATAAGCTGACAGTGTGTGTGACCATTTATGAGAAAAGGTGACTAAAGTCTCAGATCTGAAATGTTGAGAATGGTCAATTGTCACATCATGGGTCCATAAGCAGTCTGTTTAAACTTGTGTAACTTTTAAAAATATTTTTCATATAAAAGGATGGAGTTTGAACTGTTGTATTACAAATTGTTTGCTGTAACATAAGTCATTAAAACATGGTTTCTGGAGACTTTAGTCACCTTTTCCATGTTGTCTGAACCATGCCTCAACACATTTTCATTAAACCTAGGAGCCAGCATTCAAGACCTTTCTTGCTTCTTCTTTCCCATCCTTCCAACGTTGTCCCCAATGACGTTTGTTATATTTGTGTGTGTGTGTGTGTGTGTGTGTGTGTGTGTGTGAGGGGGGGGGGGGGGGGGTTGGAATCCCCTTTCAGATTAGCAGTAGATCTTTTAGAAAGTGAGTTGCTAAGATTTTTTTTTCATGTTTTGTTCCTGTAAGCAAAGATACATTAATAAATCAGCTCCCTAAGATGCATCTGCTAATCAAGTGTAGAAATCAAGTGACTCCCTTCCCAAAGCATGTTGTCATCTGTGTGACAGCACCATCAGTTTCTCTTTCATACCCCCTTTTCACTGCCTCCACCCAGTCTATCTGTTGCTCTCCTCTCTCACCCACTTCTCTCACACCGCTTCTCACAGCCGTCACCCAGTCTCTTGTGCCCGCCTCCAGCCTTCTTCCCCCCCACCCCCCGCCCCCTCTCAGCCTTCACTCATTACTCACAGGGCTGCCTGAAACTGCTTCTCTCCACCCTGCACAGTGATTGGGCTCTCCATATACTTGAGCTATCCGGTGCAGAAAGGTGGGGACGTCTCCTGGTTTCAAGTTCCGTGAGACCTCCCAAACCCCCCTGCACCACGCGGCTCAGTTATACGGAGAACTTGATCACCATGCAGGGTGGTGAGAAGCAGTTTCAGGCAGCCCTGCTGTAAGAAAAAAACAATTGTCTTTCGGTGTATGAACTCTGAGGTGGCAGAATGCAGTTTCTAGGCACCATGACAACCTGGCGCCCGGAATTTGTCAAGCTCTGGTCCAAATATTCTCTGGACAGGCACATGCAAACCATAATGGAAAAATAACTAAGGGATTTGTGTAAAAATATCCATTTATTAGATCCTCCCCAATTGCCCAAATATAAATACAAAAGTAGACCAATGAAAACAATAAAGTATGTGGTCTATAAAAACAAAGTAAGGTGATGGAAGAAAGTCTCAAACTTGTTCACAGTCCCTGTCTACTTACATAAGTACACAAGTATTGCCATATTTGGACAGACCATAGGTCCATCAAGCCCAGCATCCTGTTTCCAGTAGTGGCCAATCCAGGTCACAAATACTACTACTACTACTACTACTATTTAGCATTTCTATAGCGCTACAAGACATATGCAGCGCTGCACAAACATAGAAGAAAGACAGTCCCTGCTCAAAGAGCTTACAATCTAATAGACAAAAATACCTGGCAAGAACCCCAAAAAGTACAAACCATTTTATGCTACTAATCCCAGAAATAAGCAGTGGATTTTCTCCAAGTCCATTTTAATAGTGGTCTATGGACTTTTCCTTTAAGAAGCAGTCCAAACCTTTTTTGGACCCGGCTATGCTAATTGCCTTTACCACTTTCTCTGGCAACGAATTCCAGAGTTTAATTACACATTGAGTGAAGAAATGTTTTCTACGATTCGCTTTAAATTTGCTACTTTGTAGCTTCATTGCATGCCCCCTAGTCCTAGTATGTTTGGAAAGAGTAAACAGACGCTTCACGTCTACCTGTTCCACTCCACTCATTATTTTATAGACCTCTATCATAACTCCCCTCAGCCGTCTTTTCTCCAAGTTGAAGAGCCCTAGCTGCATTGGCCTTTCCTCATAGGGAAGTCGTTCCATCTCCTTTATCATTTTGAATCGGCGCCGAGATCACCAACAGGAAGGATGCATGCAGGGCAGCGCTCCTGGCAGGAAAGAGGGGGCTCTTTCCTGCCCGAAGAGGTCACAAGACCACCAGGGCAGTAGTAAGGTAAGGGGAGGGGGGGTGACGAGGTGTGTGAAGGGGAAAATGTGACAGGGCGGAGTGAGGGCGTGAAATGGGGCAGGGTGGGGTGGAAAGGGGGCGGGATGTGTGGTGGGGGCGGGGCATGTGGCCTCCTTTTTGGGGGACAAAGTATGGTAATCCTAATGCTGAGCATCTCTGGTCTAGGCAAGCAGCATACACCCAGGGCTTGGGTCTTACCTCCTTTCACACAGGTCTCAGCACTGCTTGATTCCAAACCTTCTACCCGTGTTAGGAGTGGAACGAACAGCAGTTTTACTTTCTTTTCTTCTTGGAGATGGTCTATTCCTCAAGGAACCTTTCTTTCTTCTTTTAGGAGTGCATTTCCTTTGAGTTAAGTTGTTTATCAGAGTTAACCCATTTTCTTTGTATACGCCCTTCTTCCTCTTAGCCTTTGAATTAAGGTACTAAGGAGCCCTTTTACTAAGCTGCAGTGAAAAGCGCACTGCACTAGCAACAGGGGCTGTTTTTCTGTACACTGAGGCCCATTTTACCGCAGCAGGTAAAAAGTAAAAAAGAAAAGAGATATGGCCATGTGGTAAGATTGTTGTTACCGCATGGCCATGTGAGGGGGAGCACTTACTGCCACCCATTGAGGTGGCGGTAAAGACTCCTCTGCTAACCCGGCAGTAACTGGGAAGTGTGTGGCGCTGCCCAATTGCAGAAATATTTTTTTGAATATTTCTGTTAACTGCCGGAAATACTGCACGCTGGAGTGGAACTACTGTCGGTGCCATGTTGGACCAGCAGTAGCTCCAGATTGGCGTGCTGTAAGCCCACGGGTTTACCACTGCTTAGTAAAATGGCTCCTAAGGTTCTGATGGGCATCAGGTTGGCAAGCCTATCATGCTTCCCACTACATCTGGATTTTGGACTTCTCCCTGTAGGAGGGAAGGAATAGACCATACCTTTATTAGTTTGCCTGGTACTAATCTGGAGTAAGGACATAGAATGTTCCTCCTTTTACTATAAGGAAGGCACATTTTGGTGTCCAGCTACAATAACCTAGTTTCCTAAAAGCTCTGTTATCATGAGTAAGCCTAATCTCTTTTTGAAAATGAAGAACTGAGAGGTCATACCCTTCAGTTCTTGTACAGTGCTCGCTTTGAATTAATGGGGCATTTTCGAAAGAGGACGCCCATCTTTCGACACAAATCGGAAGATGGGCATCCTTCTCCCAGGGTCGCCCAAATCGGCATAATCGAAAGCAGATTTTTGGCGTCCCCAACTGCTTTCCATTGCGGGGATGACCAAAGTTCCCGGGGGTGTGTCGGAGGCGTAGCGAAGGCGGGACTTGAGCGTGCCTAACACATGGGCATCCTCGACCCATAATCAAAAAAAGAAGGGCGTCCCTGACAAGCACTTGGACGACTTTACTTGGTCCTTTTTTTGTTATAACCAAGTCACAAAAAGGTGCCCGAACTGACCAGATGACCACCAGAGGGAATCGGGGATGACCTCCCCACTCCCCCAGTGGTCACTAACCCCATCCCACCCTCAAAACATTCTTTAAAAATATTTTTTTGCCAGCCTCTATGCCAGCCTCAGATGTCATACTCAGGTCTATCGCAGCAGTATGCAGGTCCCTGGAGCAGTTTTAGTGGGTGCAGTGCACTTCAGACAGGCGGACCCAGGCCCATCCCCCCCCCACCTGTTACACTTGTGGTGGTAAATGTGAGCCCTCCAAAACCCACCACAAACCCACTGTACCCACATCTAGGTGCCCCTCTTCACCCACAAGGGCTATGGTAGTGGTGTACAGTTGTGGGTAGTGGGTTTTGGGGGGCTCAACACACACGGTAATGGAGCTATGCACCTGGGAGCAATTTCTGAAGCCCACTGCTGTGCCCCCTAGGGTGCCCAATTGGTGTCCTGGCATGTGAGGGGGACCAGTGCACTACGAATGCTGGCTCCTCCCATGACCAAAGGGCTTGGATTTGGTTGTTTCTGAGATGGGCGTCCTCAGTTTCCATTATTGCCAAAAAACAGAAACGACCAAGTCTAAGGACGACCATCTCTAAGGTCAACCTAAATTTCCAGATTTGGGCGTCCCCGACCATGTTATCGAAACGAAAGAAGGACGTCCATCTAGTTTCGACAATACGGGTTTCCCCGCCCCTTCACAGGGACGTCCTGCGAGGATGTACTCAGAAAAACTTGGGCGTCCCTTTCGATTATGCCCCTCCAGCTATCATAGGGTCACAGCCACATAAAGATTAATAAGTGCTGCCCTACAGTGTAGAGCAGAGGTTCTCAACCCGGGGCTGAAGAGTACAGAAGACAGAAGAAAATGGGGCAAGAGACATATACAGAGTTTTGGAGGCTCATGCAGAGGGATTTTTCACACTGAGTTATAAAATACTGCATTCCAGATGAACTTCGCAGTTGAAATGTCTGAGAAATAACATGTCTGGAAAGCCTGCCTGACAGCTCAGCTGCTAACAGTGGCTCTGTGCATCAAGAACCAGGAACCTTTTAGAACTTTTGAGAGAATGATAGATATCTTGCAATGTGATTAGATTCCCCAGGGACTAGATAGTGGGTCAGTGAGATTAAGGAAAAAATAGCAAAAACAAACAAAAAAAACCCTATTATCTTTCTTAGTGAGAACTATAGAAAGTTACTAAGGAGTCCCAGATTTTTGAAATTTGTTCCAGTGACCCTGGAGTAATGGCGGTCAGCTATTATTCTCTCATATTTAACTATCCTATATAAGGAGGACCACCAGAATTGAAAACAAATATGGTTATGATTTTTCTAATTATGAATTATAGATCAGTATTTCAGTGTTTTGTGTCATCTGAAATATAGCTAGGTAACGAAGCAGATCTTAACCTGATGATTTTGCAAGGTATGGGATTTTAAGCTTAGTTATTTTACAAGATATGGGATTTTAAGCTTAGTTATTTTACTGTATCCTACACCTCATTCCAGAAAGTTGTCAATTTAGGACATGTATGATGCATATGGTTAAGAGAACCAATATACCAACAAATATTAGGCAAAATAGAGTTACCCTTGTGTTGTTTAATTGGTGTCCATAGGGCACTATGTGAGAGAGAATAATGATTGTAAAATGGGAGTGGACACTAAAGGTCTATTTGATTTTAACCAAAACTATGATCACTGTTTGTCCGATAGTGTTGTATTAGTCTCCAAAGACTATATTTTGTAAAGCAATTATCCGTCACTATGATTTATTTCCACCCAGGTTTATTTCTTGTCGATACCATATAACTTATATGGAGCTGTTTGATTTTTTTGGTTGTTGCTGTTTGTTTTTGTATAATATAAACTTCATTTATATCTTACAGAGAAATACAATAAGCCAATACATCATGGACTGTGCATGGAAGACCTCTTAATTTTGATTAGACTGTAGCCTGAGCACTGCGTCAAGGTAGTGAGAAACAAAATTCAAGTTGCTGTTTTTCAGCACAGTATCAGGGTAGCAACTGCTTACCAGGGTTTAATCTAACTGGATTGAATGACTGGCAGTTGTGGACAGTGTGGACTCACTGGTCTGACAGAGTGGGATTTTTGTGCTCCCAGAATCTGGAGATTATCAGAGCGCCATTTAAGTATTAAAATGATTCATGTATGTAGAGGACTTCTCATGAGAGGGTGAGGGCTAGCATCCAGAGGTCCTACTTAGAAGAAGAAGAAAAAAGGGTGAGACTCGCTTTAACACAGTGGGGGAAACTGCAAAACAAGTACCAATGCACAAAATAGATCAAAGGGTCCTCCTGGTGGACAGGAGACAGTACTGGAAAGAGGATGGAATCAAAATGAAACCTAGCAGGCTTAGATGGCTACTTCTTTAATTGGGAAGTAAGGCTTCTACCGTCTGTGACCCAAAAATAGCAAGGAGAGATCAAGAACAGGTATGCATATTTCATTTCACATGCTATCAGTGTATCTTAGAGGAGAACGTGAAGACCACCTTAAGGTTGATAGCAAGTAAAATCTCAGTTTGCAATATCATTGGGTTGTTGGTGTAATCGGATACTGACAATGAACGTGACTGTGCTGCAACTAAACTTATAAAACCAGTCTTCCAAGGTTTTGTCAAACATAACTGCCTTATTGTGATTGGTATTGTGGCAAATTGCTGGTTGCCCTATTTGTGATGCAAAAAGAGAACAGATCCAAATCCAGTATATAAAAGGATGCCTTTATTTAAGAGTCTCTGTTATGCCACGGGTAAACATTTGCATATTCAAACTTCTAATAAGAAAGCAGAAAAAGTAAAGGAAGAGTTAGACAAAGAATTACAGTTCCTTAAGGAACAGGATACTAGTTTTGATAGGTTTTGTTTTATTAGAAGACTACAATAAACAACTTGATCACTGTAGAAAGGAAGTGAAAAAGATTAAATTAGAAAAATACAAACGTGATGAAACAGATTACAAATGTGCAAATGTTTATCCATGACATAATAGAAGAGGGCACGGTATCTTATTTGGTGGAATAAAGCATTTCATGTTATTGTTTGCAAGTATCTTGGTGGTTTGGTCTGGTTTTTGCTGGTCCAAGCGTTGCAGGTCCCTGCCTCCATTCTGTTCCCAGAAAATTAATTAGAGCAGCCCCTGGCAACTTTTCCCAGCAATTTTGATTGCACTTGGAGAAATATCCCTAGACAGTGGTAGCGCATTCCAACACAACTTTGAATGGAGGGGTCCTACCTATGGTTTTCATAAAATGGTGAAGGGTATTTACAAAGCACTTGAGGGATTAAAGGGATTAATTGTGGGTGGAGGAGATAATTGAAGTAGACTGGGTAGGTCGGCAAATGCAGTGTTGCAAGAGGGTGTAATTTTTGGTGGCCTAGTTTTAGAATTGTTACTGTAGGTTTTAAAGATGGTTATATTTTATTTTGTGTAATCCTTGAATTTCGGGTTTATGTAGAGTATAAATACTATATTAAATTGAAAAGCCAAACATGAAAAGGGAGGGAAAAGCATATGGTTAACTGACACATTTAGTATGGTTGAGACTCTCATAAGGACCAACTACAACATCAAAATGCACTAAATACAACAGTTGATATAACATAAATGAGAGAAAAAGACCTTAGGGAGAAGCAAATACAGTATCTTGCTATCTCAAAGTGCGGCAGTTCTCATTCATTGGTCAATAAACACCTCCCCCCCAAAGATCCCATATCTTTATTCCCTCACAATTTAATAATTTTCATAATAGTGTTTTATTTTATAATGTTGATCACCATTAAGAACAAGAGCACAAGAGCAGAGCACTTACCTTACTCCCGACATTTCACTGTAAGAGCAAGCTTCCTCAGGGGACTGTGCTAATCATGCTCATACACTGGCAAATTTCTCCAAATGTTCTTTTTTGCAAATCATCTTTGTTATATTCCAAAATGATTAAATTGTGAGGAAATAAAGATATGGGAGTTTTTTTTATTGACCAATGAATAAGAAGTGACCCACTTTGAGATAGCAAGATACTATATTTGCTTCTGGTGAGGTCTCTGAGGTCTTTTTCTCCCATTTATGTCTTTCTTCTATGTTTGTGCAGTGCTGCGTATGCCTTGTAGCACTATAGAAATGCTAAATAGTAGTAGTAGTAGTAGTAATTTATGTTATATCAACTGTTGTACTTAGTGCAAAAATAGTAATCAACTACAACATCAAAATGCAGTACCTTGAATACTACTTTTGGTATTAGCATATTGCTTCTATCATAAGGACCTGACACTAGCACTTATCATACATATGCTCATAACTGGTCTAATAGCCATGAGAAAATTCCTGATGGAAAATCAGCTCTTCATACTGTTCAACAATGAAGACATTATTTATTTATTTTGTTTGTTACATTTGTATCCCACCTTTTCCCACTTATTAGTAGGCTCAAAGTGGCTTACATAGTTCCCGAGAGGTGGTTACAGACTCTGGTGTGAACAAATACAGTATAGGGGTACTATTACAGTGACAAGTACAGTAGAGAAATATCAGTAAATAGGTTGGGGTGATTCAAACAAAATGTTAGGGTGTGATCATGTGTCGGGGTTGAAAACTGTTCATTTCCTGAATAAAATGCCATATTTCAGTATTCGGTGTTTATGTCAGAAACTGTGGGGTATGCCTTCTTGAACAGGTGAGTTTTTAGGTTTTTCGGAAATTCTAGATGATTATTCATAGATTTCAGGCGTTTTGGTCGAGAATTCCAGAGCTGTGTGCATATGTAAGAGAAACATGACACGTATGTTGATTTATAATTCAGGCTTTTACAACATTAAAGGGGGAGGTGGGAGTTATCAATTTGGGCTACTGTTAAGTCAGGTTATTTTAGCACAAGTTGGGTTACTTTAGCACAGAGTTCCATTTATGTAAGGAAACCCTATGCTAAAATAATCCGACTTGTGGTAAAATAACCTGACTTAACAGTTACCTACATTGATACGCCCCCAAAGACATATATAAATTTAATAGAAATAGAAGTTATACTTCAAATCCTGCTCAAGGGTTGATTGCTTCCTCAGGCATTTGGTCATACCCTGGTGGGCCATGAACCACTTGATGGCATTGTTGGAGGTTAGGGCTGGCACAAACATGGCAGAAGAATCAAGAATAATAAAAACAGAATACAGCTCACTGGGCCTCAGAATTGATGCATGCACTGAAGGCACTACCATATTCCCATCCTTTCCTGAAACGTAGGTTTCCTGTTAGTAACTGGAAATTGGTTGAAGTAGAGTGGGAAACAACAGTGCCTTCGATGCATGCATCTGCCTGGTACACTGTACCCTTTTTATTAGAGGGGTCCTAGAATGCTGACAAGGGAAGATCCTGGATAAAGGGGAGGTCAGGGGGTGAAGAAAGCAGAGGGCATATGTTGGGAGGAGGGGAAGGAATTTGGGAGATAGATGGCAGTTGCTGGAGAGCAGGGCCGCCGAGAGGGGGGGACAGGGGGGACAAAAGTCCCCGGGCCCGGGCCTCCAGGGGGGCCCGGCGCCGAGTCCGTGGGTGGTCGCCCCTCCGTCCGACTCCTAGGTCCCTCCCTCCGACTCCCAGGGCCCGCCCTCCGTCCCTCCCTCCGAATTGCAAAAGCGATCTTGTTCTTACTTCGTCGGGGGTTACGGCGAGAGCAGCACGCAGACGCAGTGAAAAGCGTGCAGGCTCCCGCTTCAGCCTTCCCTCGTTGTCTGTCTCTCAGCTCTGGTCCCGCCTTTGAGGGCGGGACCACAGACAACGAGGGAAGGCTGAAGCGGGAGCCTGCACGCTTTTCCCTGCGTTCTCTTCTGCATGCTGCTCTCGCCAACCCCCAACGAAGTAAGAACAAGATCGCTTTTGCAATTCGGAGGGAGGGACGGAGGGGGGCCTTGGAATTCAGTCGGATGGACGGAAGGAGAGGGGGGCCTTGGATCTGGGAGGGAGGGAGGGAGTTTAGTAGCGCTATAGAAATGATAAGCAGTAGTAGAAGGGCCTTGGATCTTGGAGGGAGGGGGGAGGCCTTGGATCTTGGAGGGGGGGGGGCAGGCCTTGGATCTCAGAGGGGGGGAGAAAGAAGAGATTGCTGGACAAGAGGGCAGGGGGGAGAGAGAAGAGATTGCTGGACAAGAGGGCAGGGGGAGAGAGAAGAGATTGCTGGACAAGAGGGCAGGGGGAGAGAAAATAGAAAAGAGATTGCTGGACAAGAGGGGCAGGGGGGAGAGAGAAGAGATTGCTGGACAAGAGGGCAGGGGGAGAGAGAAGAGATCGCTGGACAAGAGGGCATTGGGGAGAGAGAAGAGATCGCTGGACAAGAGGGCAGGGGGAGAGAGAAGAGATTGCTGGACAAAAGGGCAGGGGGGAGAGAGAAGAGATTGCTGGGCAGGGCAGAGGGGAGAGAAGAACTGCTGAACATGGATGGATGATTGGAGGGGGCAGGGGAGAGAGGAAATTTACTGGATATGGTTGGATGGAGGAGAAGCCAGGAGAGAATGAGGAGTTGCTGGACATGGATAGATGGAGGGGAGGGAAGTCAGGAAGGAGATGCACATGGATGGAGGGAAGGGAAGAGAGAAGAAAAGCTGAACATGGATGGATGGAGTGGAGGGCAGGGAAGAGAGAAGAAATGATGGACAAGGATGAAGGGAAGGAAAGACAAAGGAAGGAGATGCACACGGATGGAGGGAAAAGGAAGAGAGGAGAAATACTGGATATGGATGGAGGGGAGGGAAGACAGGAAATACATGCACATGGATGGAGGGGAGGAGAGTGAGGAGAAATGCTCAATTTAAGGGCTGGATCGGAACACTTTCAGGACAGATGCCGAAACTTGAGGAAGGATAGGGACAGGGCTACAGATGGTAGACAGGACGCATAAGGACACAGGAGGATGGTGAGAGAAAAAATATCAAATGGAAAGAAGACACTGCATAAAACAGAAGTTGGGACCAAAGCGAATAGAAAAACTATGATCAGACAACAAAGGTAGAAAAAAGTATTTTATTCAGAATTTATTAATTGGAATATGTCAGCTTTTGGAAATGTGTATCTGTGATATTTTTTATGCAAGTTTCAATTTTTCTAGTATTGCTGCATGCTGAGTCTGACTTCTTGAGGTAACTTTCTAGTTCAGTATTTTGCCTTCATATTTTTTTATTTCTAGTTCCTTATGTCATATCTGTTGCCATGTGTTTTTCATGTGTGATCAAGGTACAGTATTCTGCTAGTGTGTAGTATTTGCAGCCCTTTTTGTTTTGTTTTTTATTAGGTTGTGTACTGGTGTTTTAGAGCCCGGTGTAATTATAGTGCTGCCTTTCCATTCATAAGGTTGTAGTTCGTCCTGTCCTTGGAATTAGTGCTGTTATGCTGTTATGGTTTGGTAAGGTTATGAGTGGGTTTTTGCACAAGTTTGTGTATAGTGTTTTGCAGTGGAGAGATTGTGTTTTGGCTTTACTGAGGTGGCACCAAAACATCAGAAAAGGTGTAGAGCCTAAATCATGACACACTACCTCTTGAAGGATCTACATATAGTGCAAGGGCCCGGCAGTGGGGGTGGGGGGGGGGGCCCAGGGGCGGCCTTGTTCCGGGCCCGGCCCAGTCTCTCGGCGGCCCTGCTGGAGAGCAGCGAAGAAGGAGAGGGCAGGTGCCCAATGGTGGGAAAACAGGAAGAGATTGAGAAAGCACATGCTAGACAGGAGCAGCGAAGAGCTTTGTTGAGAGAGGGTAGATGAAATAGATGACAGAGGGAGGAGGCAGATGCTAGACAAGGAGTGGTGGGAGGAAGTGAGCTCTGTAGAAGAGGAAAAAGCATGAAGTCTGGAATTTGTGAATGGGAATGAGCAGGAAGTTAAGTATTTTTGGAGAAATCTGAGGGAGAAAGGTGTTCTGGCGAAAAAGGGACATCCTGAAAATTGGCTGAGGGGAAGGGGATAGTAAAGAGCAGGCCCTTTGCTATTGGGTGCCTGTGGAAGGGACCTAGGAGGAGGCTCAGTGACCGGGGGGGGGGGGGGGGGGGGAGGGTTGATAGCAGGGATTCTGTAACCAAAGTGAAAAGAATGGGATATGATTGAGGGGAAGTGGATAGTGGAGTTAGGGGGGGGGGGGGGGGGGGGGGGGGAGTCAGCTAGGAAAGGTAACCAGTGGAAAATGGAAAGCCAGTAGGTAGATAAAGAGTAAAAAGAGAGGAAGTACAGATTGGGAAGCCCTTTCAGTCAAGTATGCTCAGGCATTGTACAGAGTTAGGGCAGCTTTAGTGTACAATTTTATAGGTGCAGAATGCAGAAAGGGGTTTTGCATGCAAGGTAACCCTATTCAAAGCCTTGCCTTAGACACTAGCACACAGCATATTTAAAACCATGCTAATGACGTGAATTAGTTATTACCATGCTAATGACGTGAATTAGTTATTCTGCGTAGGTGTAGAGAAGTGCACAGAAGACTTAAAGTCCTTATCACCACATCAGAGCAGGCTTAGAAGGGTTAGCTTATTCTTTTGCAGTAGCATCTGTGAGGATTTAATGCCTGCTGTTCTTTTTCCTGCAAGCGTTAAAAGATCTGCCAACTGTTTTCATGGCCTCCATGAAGCACATGGGTAAAGACAGAACAGGGGAAGTCATGGATCTTTGCTAAGGGCAGCTACAACTGCACACAAGTCTGAGTAGAAAAAAAATCATATGAGCATTCATTTATGCATGTGCTGGAATGCTATTCTGCACATAAATATCAATGTTTCAAATATTTTATGAACTAGAGTGAACCAAGTCTTTTTGTGTTGGGAAAATATTTGAAAACATATTTATTTCTCCTTGCTTTTCCTACTGTCTGAGCAGGGTACTTATTGGTGCAAGTGGAGGTAACACAGCCCACTTTAGTCAGTAGTGGAATGTGTATTTGGCATATGGTGTGGTATGCAATTGTTTTTTTGTTTGTTTTCAATTGTAATCTGCCTAGTTATAAGTGGAATACAAGTATGAAAAACACACACATATATAAATGTTCAGAGAAGTTATGTACATTGAATTTTTATTCCTAAGTTATACCACTTTAAAAGCTCCTCACTGTAGTATTTATTTATTTATATTTTGCTCACACCTTTTTCAGTAGTAGCTCAAGATGAGTTACATTTTTTTGTTTTGTTTTTGCTGCATTATGGCAGTAAAATGTCCAAGTGTTAGGAACGTCCAGATCCCACCCTTAACACGCCCTTGCACCTGTCACGCCCCCTTGTGATTTGAATGTACTTCTGACGGACTTCATGGCAAAATGTCCAAAAATTGGTTTTGAAAATACCAATTTGGGCTTTTTTCATAGAAAAACATCCAAATGTGATTTATGCCACTTCTTGGACGTTTTCTTCTTTTGAAAACGAGCCCCACTGTCTCTCCAATGCATGTACATTTACTCATGCACATTCATTGTGGGTATCCTGAAAACCCAACTGGCTGTGGGATCACCAGAACAGGTTTAGAAAGACCTGCCTAGAAACATAAGGTATTTAAAAAACAGAGTAGCAAACTTTTCTTTGGGTCTAGTCATTGATGTTACAGAAGCAGAATACCATAAACAAGCAAAGACAAAGTTACATCTGTGAGCCTTTGCATTCAAAGGTATCTTCCTCTGAATGATAGGCACTCCCAGTGCCCATGTTGCAGGCTAGCCGCAACAAAAATGACTTCAAGTTATTCTTTGTGCAATAGCAAAATTCCTTCTTTGCTTTTCCGATCAGTCGAATACAGCTCTCGGACACTCTGTGGATCAATGTTCGCCATGTGTTCCGATCTCTCGGCTTCTTTCAGTTCTGCTGTGTTCATTCCAGTGTCTTCCTTGATAGTATCTAGCCATCAAATTCTTGGGCGGCCTCTTTTCTTTTGCCATTAACCATTCCAAGAATGATGTCTTTTTTGAGGGACTTGATTCGCATGATGTGACCAAAATAGAAGAGCTTTTATTTTGCTCTCTTGGCCTCCAGCAAGATTTTTGGTTTGATACGTTCCAGAACTGCTTGGTTTTATTATTTTGGCTGTCCATGTGATGCGTAATAGTCGTCTCCAGCACCATGATTCAAATGCAAAAATTAAAAAAATAGTTAAAAAAAATTTTTTTACTTAAAAAATAGCAAAATTAGGATCTTTAATTTGTTAGTTTGCCAACATGTCAGTAAACTCAGTAAACCCTCTGAGTGATAGAAACATAGTAAATGACTACAGATAAGGATCAGCATGGTCCATCCTGTTTGGGTATACTCTCTCTATAGCTCCCTGGCTTTCCAAAAGTGCTCGCCTCAGCAGCACATATACCAAAAAAATAAAAAATTTCAATTGGCCTGGCTATCTTTATGCCCTTTGTCAGGGGCTAATGCTGTGGTAAAGAACTAGGGCCCCAATGATCAGCAGTGAACATGGATGCTAGAGGCCAGTAGTGCTGAACTAGCGCCTGCTTTTGCCTGCGCTCCAGGATCAGAGTCGGCAAGCGTGTGAAGAAATGCGCTTGCCGGCTCTGATTGCTAATTGCATGTAAATCCATGAAAACAAGGATCTCCCGCATTCCTCCCTAATGATCAGCGGGCAGCGTGCCAAACAAATGCACTGCTCCCGCTGCAAACCCTACTCCAGCTCGGAGCTGGCATTAGGATTTGCCAGCCAGAGAGGAATGGTGGAGACTCACTGAAGAGGTTCGACAGGTTCGGGATTTTCTTCTAGACCTGTCAAACCTAAGCCCGCCCCCTCCAAATATTAAAGAACCCTAGTTAAGAACATTAAAGACCACTAGTTCCCCCCAACATTGAAGAAAATGGCCTGGTGGTCCAGTGAGATCGCTAGCCCTCGCTCCTGGCACTCCACCCCCCCCCCCAGCCTACCACATTGTCCGTAGTTGGAGGAGGGAGGGACTGGCACTCCCTTCCTCCTCTTTAGGCACCTCCTCAAAATGGTCCTGATAATTTTTTGGCTCCAGAGCTAGACCCAGATGGTTAAACAGGCCCTGCACAAGTCCCCTCTCAGGACTATTCCTAGCTCTTACCCTAACCCTCATCCTCTTGGTTGGGGTGCCCTGAGGGAATCGGCTGGGGCCCTGTTTTGGGAGTCTCAGTGCTGTAGAATGTATCTGGTGATTCTAGGGGTCAGAGTTCTTCAGAGGTGAGCGGAGGAGGACTTGGAGGTTCTCTTGGGCTCCCAATTCCCTGTGGACTGTGGTTCCAAGGACTCTCCCTGTTGGGAGGATGTGGAGGAGCAAGGGTTCCGGCCCTTTTTGTCATTAGGAACTGCCGCCTCTCTTAGATGAGGTCATGGAGGTCTTAGCTATGCTTTAAGAAGACCCTCATCCACTTGATGATGGTGGAGTGGGAGCCCCTGGATGGTCCCCTCGGGGCCAGGGCTCTTGCTTAACTCTATGCCTTTGCTGAGGAGGTGAAGTGTTGGGCCTTCCTGAAGGTGGATGCCATGGTTACAAAGGTCTCAAAGGTGACTGCTCTACCTGTCCAAGGAGGCTTGGCCCTTAGGAAGCTCCATGGAAAGTATGTGGAGCAGTAGCTCCACCTAGACTTCTCAGTGAGGGCCCCAGAATTCAAGTTGCTGTTTGTGGTGGTTATGTAGCTCTATGCTGCATTTGTTTTTGCAGTTTCTGGAATCCCTGGAGACTTCTCACATGGAGTCCGAGTTGGCTTTTTGGGTGGACGTCCTATACGATCTGGTCCATCTGGCTTCTCACTCAGTGGCAGTGTTGTGGATTGTTGTTGGTTGTGGCTTCGCCAAAGGGTGTGGATGTGGCTTCCAGTAAGCTTTTGAGTCAGCTGCCGTTTAGGGAGTGCTTTCTCTTTGGTGATAACTTGGAGAAGTTGGTGAAGGATTTGGGGGAGGTGTGGCTCTCCCTCTCCCTGAGTTGTGCAAGGGCGAGCAGCGATCCTTGTCCTCAAGGGGGTGGGCCGCTTCAGTTCCACTTAGCACCCTTCAGCCCAGGTGGGGGAGGGAGCAGAGTAGATCCTTTAACCAGGGGTCCTTTTGAAGCCCCAAGTGAGTCGGGCCCTTGAGTCTCTCCAGTGGGACTGCAGCCACTCGGCCTGCCCAATGAGAGTGTGCTGGGTCCCTCATTGTTTCCAATGGGAGGCAGGCTGTCTCTTTTTCACAATCAGTGGGTCTGCATCACCCAGTGGGCTCTGGAGGTGGTCGAGAGGGGGTATTTGGTTCCAGATACCTTTGTGACCTCTCCCCAAGGCTCGGCTCTAAAACGCCAGGCTGTCATCATTACCCTTCATCATCTGTACGATATGGGAGTGGTGGAACCTGTTCTTCCAGCAGAGAGCTGCTTGGACAGGTACTCCATCTATTTCATGGTCTCGAAGAAGGGTGTCTCTTTCTGGCCTATCTTGGACCTCAAAGGGGTCAACGTGTACCTCAGAGTCTAGCAGTTCAGATGGAGGCTCTATGCTCAGGCATCATGTTGGTACGGCCAGGGGAGGTTTTGGTTGTGTAGACCTTATGGAGGCTTATTTATTTTTATTTTATTTCATTGCACTTGTATCCCATATTTTCCCACCTGTTTGCAGGCTCAATGTGGCTTACAAAGACCTGCAATGGCATCACCATTTCAGGGTACAGAGAAACAATTGATGTTACAAAGATATCAAGAATAACAAGGCTAACAAGTTGATCTAATCAGCAATTATAGAAAGAAGACAGACATAATAAAGAAGGAGTGGTGCTGTGTTGTAGTTAGTTAAGGATTTTCGTGGTAGGCTTTGGTGAAGAGAGAGGTTTTCAATGATTTGCGAAAGTTGGTTATTTCGTTAATTGTTCTCAAGTGATTTGGAAGTGCATTCCATAGCTGCGTGCTCATGTAGGAAAAGCTGGACGCATGTGTTAGTTTGTATTTTAATCCTTTGCAACTGGGGAAATGTAGATTAAGAAAAATGCGAGCAGATCTCTTGGCATTTCTGGGTGGGAGGTCCATGAGGTCAAGCATGTAAGACGGGGCGTCTCCATAAATGATTTTATGGACAATCATGCAGATTTTGAACGCGATCCGTTCTTTAAGTGGGAGCCAGTGTAATTTCTCTCTAAGGGGTTTTGTGCTTTCATATTTTGACCTTCCAAATATAAGTCTGGCTGCAGTATTTTGGGCAGTTTTAAGTTTCTTAATAATCTGTTCTTTACAGCCAGTGTAAAGTGCATTGCAGTAGTCCAGGTGACTTAGTACCATTGACTGCACCAGGCTTTGAAAAATGGCCCTCGGGAAGAAAGATTTTACTCTTTTTCCACATGGAGTAGGACGTTTTCTTAGTTGTATTCTTCACGTGGTTTTTGAGTGTGAGATTTCGATCAATGGTAACTCCAAGAATTTTCAGAATGTTGGAGACGGGGAGGGAAAAGTTTGTGGTGGTGATGGTGGGGAATTCACTTGTGTTGTGTTGTGAAGTTAGTATAAGACATTGTGTTTTTTCTGCATTGAGTTTTAGTTGAAATGCGTCTCCCCATTCCCACTGTGGTTCATCACAGGAGATATCTGCAGTTCTGTGTGCTTGGGTAGAATTTTAAATTTCTGGCCTTGCCTTTTAGACTGGCAATGGCACCACACACATTCTCCAAAGTGATGGTGATGGTGGTTGTGCACCTTCGGCACCAGGGGGTTCAGATACCTGGATGGCTAGCTGATTTGAGCAAATTCAGTGGTAGAGGCCAGTTAGGTCACCACTCAGGTCATCTCTCTTGGAGTCTCTGGACTGGGTCGTGAATTGATTCAAGAACTATCTCACTCTGTCTCAGGTTCTGGAATACCTGGGAGTCCACTTCAACACGAGCACAGCGGCATTGGTTGTGCGAGCTTTCTGTACTGGACTACTTGCAGCTCCTGGGCTCCATGGCTGCGACTCTGGAGGTGTTTCCATGGGCGAGTTCTCACATGCACCCAAAGGGCCCTGTTGTCCTAGTGGGCACTGGCCTTGCACCTAGGGCAAGGAGCAGTCTAACTGAGGGACAGTCTGGTGAACCTTTTGAGAGGGGATCCTCTGGATTTTCCTCATTGTCTGCTGGTTACCATGGATGAGAGTCCTCTCGTTTGGGTAGCTTCCTGTCTTGGGCATGTGGTACAGGGCACATGGTTATGTCTGGAGGTGTCCTGGTCCATCAACCATCTGGAGATCCAAGTGGCCAATCTGGTTTAGCAGGAGTTTCAGCTGCTGTTGGAAGGAAAAAGGTCAGGCAGTTCGTGGTGGTGGAGTACATTTTATTGATTTTTTATTTATTGCATTTGTATCCCACATTTTCCCACCTCTTTGCAGGCTCAATGTGGCTTACAATACATCATGGATACTGGAAATGAGAGGAGGATATACATTTGATTTTACAGAAGGATTTGGGGTTACATGGTCATGAAATATTAGATAGTGGTATTGCAGAACACATTAACATACATTAGGAATACAGATAGTGGTGTAGCAGAAGATATTATAAGACATTAGACGCGTTACGAAGTTTCTGGGTATATTTAGAGATTTTTTACATGTATTGATCTTTGTGGTATATCTTTTCAAAGAGATGAGTCTTTAGTAATTTACGGAAGTTGGCCAGTTCGTTGGTCGCTTTCAAATTGCGTGGTAACGCGTTCCAAAGTTGCGTGTTCAAATAGGAGAAGGTAGAAGCGTGCATTAATTTGTATTTCAGACCTTTGCAGTTGGGAAAATGAAGATTAAGGAATGTTCGAGAACATTTTTTTGCATTCCTGGGTGGCAGGTCTATTAGGTCTGGCATATAGGCTGGGGCATCTCCATGGATAATTTTATGAATTAGGGTGCATACTTTGAACGTGATTCGTTCTTTGAGTGGGAGCCAGTGTAGTTTCTCTCGTAGGGGTGTCACACTTTCATATTTTGGTTTTCAGAATATTAGTCTGACTGCCGTGTTCTGGGCTGTTTGGAGTTTTTTGAGTATTTGTTCTTTACAGCCGGCGTAGACTGAGTTGCAGTAGTCCAAATGACTGAATACCAGTGATTGTACCAAGTTGCGGAAGACGGTCCTTGGAAAAAATGGTCTTACTCTTTTTAATTTCCACATTAAGTGGAACATCTTTTTGGTTATGTTAGTCGTATGATTCTCAAGTGTTAGGTGCCGATCAATGGTGACTCCTAGAATTTTTAACAACATCAACAAACAGGGCGGAACCAGGAGTCTGGTGGTGGCCCTGGAGGTAGCAAGTCTATTGGTGTGCGGAGATGCATCTGCAGGTTCTCTCAGCAGTCCATATTGCGGTCCAGGGTTCTGGGTGTGCTTTGTGCTTTCTTTTTCAGTGTTTCAAAACAAAAGGTTTTATCGATTGGCAGCCATATGGGTTCCCGTAATATGGCTATACCCAGGTATATGCAGGGTAGCGAGTGCCACTCTGTAGTGTTTTGTTCACTTGATAATCATTGCACATGAGTTCATTAGAAAGGGACCACCTGCTGCTTGGCAGATGTATACTGGACTTTTCCAGGGCGCACCTCAGCTTATGCTGTTGATGTCACTGGCAGAATTCAGTTTGCTCTACCCTCTGCCTGCTAGTTGGTTCAGTATAGTGTTGCTGACTAAAGAAAAGAAAATGATAAGGTAAGACATAATTTCTCTTTCTACAAAGGACGCTCAGCCCAGAGCATTCTTTTGTGGAATAGTGTGGATTTTTCATGGTACCTAAATTTAAGCATCATTTACTGAATCTTGTCTTATCTGTATAGTGTCGAGGCAGTTAGAGTGAATTTTCAGCAGCATCATCTGTGCAGTGCTGCTGAAAATTCATGGATAAATGCTTTATACGTTTAGTGGCTGCTTTAGTCCCAGCAGAGACTGTTTTCAGTTTAGCTGAGAGCCAGAAGGAACAAGAGGAAATTACTTGGCTGAAAAGAGAATTTCTTCCTGAGTAGGGCTCTTCGGTTTGCTCTGAGGTAGTTACTATGGATACAAGTCTAGTGTTATGTCCTCAGCCAATATGTTTAAATGCTGGTGGAATGAGGCTAATTCCATCTTCTTAAAAAGAGAGGCTCTACTCCTTTAAAAACAAATGGATTCATATTTGTTTCATATTTTTCCTAGCCTATAATTACCCTTAATCAAACTACAACAAACAGTAAACACTAAACCTGAAATAACCGTGGTGACAGTTTGCCAGTAGTGATTGGAAACTGTTCCATCTGTCTAGCACTGGGATGCAGGACTGTAATTCTTGCTCATTTTCCTCCTAATTGTTGCATTATTAGTTTAAAGCTCAGGTATAAATAGCACCTACTCACCAATCTCTAATTACTCCTCCCCACTTCTGCCCCCCCCCCTTTATGTGCAAATCCAGAGGATCTGAGAAAGGGGGGGGGGCATATATACATCATACTGTTAGCTCTGGCTGTGAAGTCAATGCACAGAAGAATGTGGAGGAAGCATGGTCTGCTTTGCAGAGGCAGTGTATGTGTATACATGAAGAAAGATTGTACTGCTGCTCCTTATGCCACGCGCAGGGCCCAAGAGACAGGCAGAGCTCCAGAGTCTCAATGCGTGGATGAGACGATGGTGCAGGGAGGAGGGCTTTAGATTTGTTAGGAACTGGGCAACATTCTGGGGAAGGGGGAGCCTATTCCGAAAGGATGGGCTCCATCTTAACCAGAGTGGGACCAGGCTGCTGGCATCGGCGTTTAAGAAGGAGATAGAGCAGCTTTTAAACTAGAAATGGGGGGAAGGCTGACAGTCGCTCAAAAGAGCATGGTTCGGGATAAGGTATCTTTCAAAGATATCACCATAGCAGGGAAGATAGAGTATCCTGATAGTGAGGTTGCAAAAGAGATTGTAGTAGATCGGGTATCTTTAAATAACAATAAAAATCAGACAAAAGATTGCCAATTAATACTGTCAAGTACTAAGCATGATGTACTTAGGAACAACAAACATAGTTTGAAATGTCTATATGCGAATGCCAGGAGCCTAAGAAATAAGATGGGGGAGTTGGAATATATTGCACTAAATGAAAAATTAGATATAATAGGCATCTCTGAGACCTGGTGGAAGGAGGATAACCAGTGGGACACTGTCATACCGGGGTACAAATTATATCGTAGTGATAGGGTGAATCGGATTGGTGGAGGGGTAGCATTGTATATTAACGAGAGCCTTGAATCAAATAGATTGAAAATTCTGCAGGAAACAAAACACTCCTTGGAATCACTGTGGATTGAAATTCCATGTGCAAAGGGGAAAAGGATAGTGATAGGAGTGTACTACCGTCCGCCTGGCCAGGACGAACAGACGGATGCGGAAATGTTAAAGGAAATCAGGGACGCAAACAAACTGGGCAACACAATAATAATGGGGGATTTCAATTACCCGCATATAGACTGGGTTAATGTAACATCTGTACACGCAAGGGACATAAGATTTCTTGATGAAATCAAGGACAGCTTCATGGAACAGCTAGTTCAGGAGCCGACAAGAGAAGGAAAAATACTAGACTTAGTCCTTAGTGGTGCTCATGATCTAGTGCAGGGGGTAACGATACGAGGGCCGCTTGATAACAGTGATCATAATATGATCGGTTTTGATATTGGCATTGAAGGAAGTGAAACTAGGAAATCAAGTACGCTAGCGTTTAACTATAGAAAAGGTGATTACGACAAAATGAGAAAAATGGTGAAAAAAAGACTGAAAGGAGCAGCTCGCAGAGTAAAAAACTTGCATCAGGCGTGGATGCTGTTTAAAAACACCATCCTGGAGGTTCAGGACAAATATATTCCACGTATTAGAAAAAAGGGAAAAAAGACTAAACGTCAGCCGGCGTGGCTAAACAGTAAGATAAAGGAAATCATTAGAGCCAAAAAAGAATCCTTCAGAAAGTGGAGAAGAGAACCAACTGAAAGTAACAGGATAGATCATAAGGAATGCCAAGCCAAATGCAAAGCGGAGATAAGGAGGGCAAAAAAGGACTTTGAGAAGAAATTAGCGTTGGAAGCAAAAATACATAGTAAAAATTTTTTTAGATACATTAAAAGCAGGAAACCGGCCAAAGAGTCGGTTGGGCCGCTGGACGAAAATGGTGTTAAAGGGGCGATCAAGGAGGACAAAGCCGTAGCGGAGAAATTAAATGAATTCTTTGCTTCGGTCTTCACCGAGGAGGATTTGGGGGGGACACCGGTGCCGGAAAGAATATTTGAAGCGGGGGAGTCGGAGAAACTAAACAAATTCTCTGTAACCTTGGAGGATGTAATGGGTCAGTTCAGCAAGCTGAAGAGTAGTAAATCACCGGGACCTGATGGTATTCATCCCAGAGTATTAATAGAACTAAAAAATGAACTTGCCGAGCTACTGTTAGAAATATGCAATCTGTCCCTAAAATCGAGTGTAGTACCGGAAGACTGGAGGGTAGCCAATGTTACTTTTAAGAAGGGTTCCAGAGGAGATCCGGGAAATTATAGACCGGTGAGTCTGACGTCGGTGCCGGGCAAGATGGTGGAGGCTATTATTAAGAATAAAATTGCAGAGCATATACAAAAACATGGACTGATGAGACAAAGTCAGCACGGATTTAGTGAAGGGAAGTCTTGCCTCACCAATCTAATGCATTTTTTTGAGGGGGTAAGCAAACATGTGGACAATGGGGAGCCGGTTGATATTGTATATCTGGATTTTCAGAAGGCGTTTGACAAAGTGCCGCACGAAAGACTCCTGAAGAAATTGCAGAGTCATGGAATCGGAGGTAGGGTATTATTATGGATTAAGAACTGGTTGAAAGATAGGAAGCAGAGAGTAGGATTGCGTGGCCAGTATTCTCAGTGGAGGAGGGTAGTTAGTGGGGTCCCGCAGGGGTCTGTGCTGGGTCCGTTGCTTTTTAATGTATTTATAAATGACCTAGAGATGAGAATAACTAGTGAGGTAATTAAATTCGCCGATGACACAAAATTATTCAGGGTCGTCAAGTCGCAGGAGGAATGTGAACGATTACAGGAGGACCTTGCGAGACTGGGAGAATGGGCGTGCAAGTGGCAGATGAAGTTCAATGTTGACAAGTGCAAAGTGATGCATGTGGGTAAGAGGAACCCGAATTATAGCTACGTCTTGCAAGGTTCCGCGTTAGGAGTTACGGATCAAGAAAGGGATCTGGGTGTCGTCGTCGATGATACGCTGAAACCTTCTGCTCAGTGTGCTGCTGCGGCTAGGAAAGCGAATAGAATGTTGGGTGTTATTAGGAAGGGTATGGAGTCCAGGTGTGCGGATGTTATAATGCCGTTGTATCGCTCCATGGTGCGACCGCACCTGGAGTATTGTGTTCAGTACTGGTCTCCGTATCTCAAAAAAGATATAGTAGAATTGGAAAAGGTACAGCGAAGGGCGACGAAAATGATAGTGGGGATGGGACGACTTTCCTATGAAGAGAGGCTGAGAAGGCTAGGGCTTTTCAGCTTGGAGAAGAGACGGCTGAGGGGAGATATGATAGAAGTGTATAAAATAATGAGTGGAATGGATCGGGTGGATGTGAAGCGACTGTTCACGCTATCCAAAAATACTAGGACTAGAGGGCATGAGTTGAAGCTACAGTGTGGTAAATTTAAAACGAATCGGAGAAAATTTTTCTTCACCCAACGTGTAATTAGACTCTGGAATTCGTTGCCGGAGAACGTGGTACGGGCGGTTAGCTTGACGGAGTTTAAAAAGGGGTTAGATAGATTCCTAAAGGACAAGTCCATAGACCGCTATTAAATGGACTTGGAAAAATTCCGCATTTTTAGGTATAACTTGTCTGGAATGTTTTTACGTTTGGGGAGCGTGCCAGGTGCCCTTGACCTGGATTGGCCACTGTCGGTGACAGGATGCTGGGCTAGATGGACCTTTGGTCTTTCCCAGTATGGCACTACTTATGTACTTATGTACTTATGCTGTATTTTATTTATTTATTTTGGATTTAGCTGAGACCTTTTCAGTAGTAGCTCAATTTTGATTTGCATCAGATACATTAGGCACTTTCCTGTCTATAGAGATTTTTTAATCTAAAGGTAAGTGGGGTAAAGGGTCATGGATTTGATACACCGCCTTTCTGTGGTACAACCAAAACAATTTACATTAAAAAAATATATATATTTGCAGATACTTTCTCTGTCCCTAGAGGCTTACAATCTAAGTTTTTGTACCTGGAGCAGGAAGGGTTAAGTGACTTGCCCAAGATCACAAGGATCCACAGTGGGAATCAAATCCAGCTCCCCAGGTTCTCAGACCACTGTGCTAACCTTCAGGCTACTCCTCAGTCCATTTGTACCTGAGGCAATGAAGAGTTAAGAGAATTGCCCAAGGTCAGAAGGAACATCAGAAGGATTTGAACACTGGTTTATCTTATTTTTAGCCCACTGCTCCAACCAGCAGGGTATGTATGTGGTGCCCTGGCTGTACTTTGGCATTGTGTATGTGGTTTGGAATTGGGATCCTGTATGGTATGGGGCTGCAGGTATCTGGTGGATTAGGATTTTGAAAAGCACCATCTCTTGATGAGTTCAAGAAAAGCAGGGGAGAAGTAGGAAGAGTGTAGTCTGGAACTGTGATATGCATAAGGGTCTGATGGTATCACCTTGGGTTACAGCTTGACTTTGCTCCCTGAAGCTAGCAAATGAGGATTGAAAGTTACTCCTGTGTTCTGTACATTATCCAGGAAAGAGATGGAGAAACACACTCTCGTTTACAATCCAGTCATTGCATCCTGACAGCATTTACTGAGGCATCTTCTTAAGGAAATGAGTGCTGACTTCATCTTGGAACCTTTTAAATATATGCTTCTATGATGTCCTCTGCATTTCTTGTGTGGATGTAATTTGAAGATCTAGTAGCTGTGTTGGAAATGGGGAAAACTGGAATATTTGCAGTTGAACCTACATAAGAATGATCTGAAAATAGACGATCCACATACTTTTGGATGATTTCTATACTAGTCCAGTCAGAGAGACTGCAGCCTATCAAGGATCCCTGCTGATGCCAAGAACTTGTACCTGGCTTGTCCCTTGTTTTATGTTGCCATGACAAGGCTCATCAGAACAGTAATACACCCTTCATTTCCCTTGTGCTAAGGTCTTGACGGAGGAGCAGATGTTTGACCTGGCAGTGTCCTCCTCCTTGGGGTCTTGAGCTCAGTTGAAACCAGAGCTAGCATCCTAGCATCATTTGGTGCCCACATTTCCTCTGTAGTGAAGTGTCTCGCCTTCTGTCTCGCTGCACCCTACGCCTGGAATAAACTTCCTGAGCCCCTACATCTTGCCCCATCCTTGGCCACCTTTAAATTTAGACTGAAAGCCCACCTCTTTAACATTGCTTTTGACTCGTAACCACTTGTAACCACTCGCCTCCACCTACCCTCCTCTCTTCCTTCCCGTTCACATTAATTTGATTTGATTTGCTTACTTTATTTATTTTTTGTCTATTAGATTGTAAGCTCTTTGAGCAGGGACTATCTTTCTTCTATGTTTATGCAGCGCTGCGTACGCCTTGTAGCACTATAGAAATGCTAAATAGTAGTAGTAGTAGTAGTGTTGTTTCTATGCCCTCTGACAATTTAGATCTATACAAAGCCTGCTTCTCACCAATCAACAAATGATTCTATGTGCTATAGTCACATCTCACTTTGACAACACAAAATACTGCAATTTGAATTCTGTGTGGTGCTCGCAGGTTTGATCATGTCCCCCCCCCCCCCCCCCCTTTTACCACCATCACTGGTATCCCTGCATATCTAGCCTCCCCTGTAACCTCATATTGCCCCTTTCGCCAACTTCTACTGAACTCCTGCTGACCATTCCACTCTGTCACGTGCAGGTTTGGAATCTACTAGACAATCTACTTTCTTCTTCTTGGCCCTTATTATATGGAATTCACAGCCATTTGAGTTGCAGGCTGAAATTTTATTAGTGAAGTATAAGGTTGACTTAGAAACTCACCTTTTCATCTATACCTTCACACAGGACCAGCAGATAGTGTTTGGACCTAGTCAGTTCGCTCTCCCCACCTTTTTCTCTGCTTTGTGCTAGACCTCTGTTTGTCAGTCCTTCACAATTCTCCTTAAACTTTCCCATATAATTATGATATTCCTTTCCATTGATAAATTTAGCTTGTAAACCGCGTTGCTGTGGAAACACTAAAGGTGGTATAATAAGTTCTCAATAAACAATGAGCCTTCATTTGCAATTATCTGAGAATTTTCCTCCTCCAACATATGTAGCCTTTGCCATAACAGTCCATCACCAGACGCATGCACCAAGGCTCCTTCCAGACCCTTTTAATAATGGGCTTTGATTCCACACACTAGATATCGCCCTTAAGCAACAACCGTTACTTCCAAAGCATCCCCAGTCCCAGCAGACTGGGGATTAGTTTGGGGGCCTTCTACACAGCATTGTGCAGTACTGACACCAACAGCCTATATGCTAACTTTTAATCTAAGGATAAAATAAAAGGCTGAAGAGTCTTTCTTCTGTCTGTAGAAAACCCTGCAGTCCAAGAGGGTTTTTAAAAATTAGCTTTGTATCTCAGTGTTTTTCTCTTCTCAGGCTCAATTTAATGTATAATTCTTTAGTTATCCTCATAGACTGTGACAGAGAGAAAAGATAAGGAATTGTACAGCCACAGTCATGGTGGGAAGCCTGCGCCAGAAATTAAATCCTACTTTCCATAATCTTGCCTGAGAATCTAAGATGTCTTAAAATCTGCTTAGAATATTCTCTTAGGCAACGTGCAAATTATTCCTGTTTTTTCCTCCTGTTGCAGTCTGCTTATCGTAGCTGTGGAATAGAATTAGGAGACAGTGAGAGAACTGCATTACTGAGTGGATGGAGATGGTGATTTGGGAGTTTTCTAGGTTGCTAGGAGACTGGATAACTCTGTGATTGACTGAAGAGTGCAGAGCTTTAGGTCATTGTGGGGGGTGGGGGTACAGGACAGAATTGCTCTGTGGATCAGGAGAGAGTGAAGTTGCTAATTCAGCTCAAGCTCAGGATTAGTGGTCAGTGCTGGTGCCCTGAAATCTTTTCTTAATGGTCTTTCAGATGGGTTACCACATTGTGTATGCTGTGATTTGAAGCTGGTGAAGCCCATTCCCTGTAGGCATTGCTACAGTCAACATCATATATTGGCACTAACTGCTGTCCTAATTAATCAGAAAGGCTATGGATTGAAAGGATATGCCCTCAAAACTTAAAGGGGGGAATGGGGTTGCGTACATTGGCGACAGCAGCTGCAGGCTTGTGTGGACTGCAGCACACCATTTACTGTGCAGAAATAGTGAGCCCTCATTTCCTGCCCATCCGTACAATATGCCAGATCTTCAAACAAAAGTTAAATACCTTTTGCATTTCTTGGTAATGTAGCCAGTACGTGCCTTATCAGGTGTGCATACTAAATTCTAAAGTCCTATTCAGACTTAAAACAATATCCATATATCAAAGCATGCGTATTGTTTTACTGTATATGCTGTATTCTGACACTTTGTCCCTTACTTTTGAAATCCCCAGCTGTTCAGCAACATAAATGCTCTTTTTTTACACAGGGCCCTCCTCAACGGGCCAAAATGTTCTGTTGCTCCACAAAGTGACTTACGTCCGCTTGCACACAAACACAGTTCAGGCAGCTAACTTGTAGTTCCCCAAAATTAAAATATTTAATTCTAGCTCTTCAGGCATGTCCAAAATCAATTTTCATAGTCACACAGCATCATATCAGTGCAGAGTTCTCCAGCTTAATTCCTCTTCAGTTTCTTTCTAGCTGTCCCCATTTCATAGATCTACAATACAGATTAGCATGACATGGGGAGTAGGATTCATCTGCCTACCAAGGCTTCTCTCCCTTCATGTGGAACAAAAGTTTTAATTGAAAGCAACAGAGTTGTATGGTGGATCTTCCACTCATCCAGGATTCTTTTTACTTGCTTTGAGGTCTCTCCCTCCCTTCTCTTTGACTTGGCAGAAGTTTTTTTTGTTTTACCGTTCTTCTCATTTTATCATAGCTTCCTTTTTAAAGTTAAAGGCTAACATATTTGATTCCTGTATTTACCTCTTTTAAAGCAAATTTCAAAGCTGATCATGTTATGATCCCTGTTGTCAAGCGGTCCCCGGACCGCAACCTCCTGTACCAGATCACGCGCTCCACAAATGACTAAGTCTAGAATTTTTCCTTCTCTCGTCGGCTCCTGTACCAGCTGCTCCATAAAGCTGTCCTTGATTTCATCAAGGAAGTTTACCTCCCTAGCATGCCCTGATGTTACATTAACCCAGTCTATATGGGGGTAATTAAAATCACTAATATATGTTGAAGGAATAAGTAGAATATATATCAAAATAATTGTTATTTTGGTAATTAAAATCACCCATTATTATTGCATTGCCTATTTTATTAGCGTCACTAATTTCCTTTAACATGACTGCGTCTATTTGCTCATCCTGGTCCGGCGGACGGTAGTATATCCCTATCACTGTCCTTTTCCCCTTCACACTTGGAATTTCGATCCACAATTGTTCCAAGAGGTCTTTTGTTTCCTGCAGAATTTTCAACCTATTTGATTCAAGGCTTTTGTTAATATACAGTGCTACTCTTCCCCCATTCCGGGCCACCCTATCACTACGATATAATTTGTACCCCGGTATGACAATGTCCCACTTTTTATCCTCCTTCCACCAGGTCTCAGTGATGCCTATTATATCTAATTCTTCATTCAGTGCAATATATTCCAATTCTCCCATCTTATGTCTTAGGCTCCTAGCATTTGCATATAGACACTTCAAGCTAGGCTTGTTATACCTTATTACAGCATGTTGATTACATGACAGTATTAATTTGCTATCCTTTGTGGGGTTTTTATTATTTTTTATTTAAGGACATTGAATCTACTACAGTCTCTTTTTCATCCTCACTATCAATAAACACTGTCGTCCCTGTTTGGGCAATATCTTTGCAAGATACCTTATTCTGAACCATACGCTTTTGTGCGACTGTCGGCTTTCCCCTCGTTCCTAGTTTAAAAGCTGCTCTATCTCTTTTTTAAATGTTGATGCCAGCAGCCCTGTCCCATCCCGGTTAAGGTGAAGCCCATCCTTTCAGTTCGGCAAACTGAAGAGTAGCAAATCTCCTGGACCAGATGGTATTCATCCAAGGGTACTGATAGAACTAAAAAATGAGCTGGTGGAGCTACTGTTAAAGATATGTAATTTATCTTTAAAATCAAGCGTGGTACCAGATGATTGGAGGGTGGCCAATGTAACACTGATATTTTAAAAAGGTTCCAGAGGAGATCCGGGAAATTATAGACCGGTGAGTCTGACGTCGGTGCCGGGCAAAATGGTAGAGACTATTATAAAGAACAAAATTACAGAGCATGTTCACAAGCGTAGACTAATGGGACAAAGTCAACATGGATTTAGTGAAGTGAAGTCTTTCCTCACCAATCTACTACATTTCTTTGAAGGGGTGAACAAACATGTGGTTAAAGGTGAGCCAGTTGATATTGTGTGTCTGGATTTTCAGAAGGCGTTTGACAAAGTGCCTCATGAAAGACTCCAAAGGAAATTGGAGAGTAATGTGTTAGGAGGTAGGGTTCTATTGTGGATTAAAAATTGGTTAACAGATAGAAAACAGAGAGTAGGGTTAAATGGTCAGTATTCTCAATGGAGAAGCGTAGTTAGTGGGGTTCCCCAGGGGTCTGTGCTGGGACCACTGCTTTTTAACATATTTATAAATGACCTAGAGATGGGAGTAACTAGTGAGGTAATTAAATTTGCTGATGACACAAAGTTATTCAAAGTCTTTAAATTGCGGGAGGATTGTGAAAAATTACAAGAGGACCTTACGAGACTGGGACACTGGGCGTCTAGATGACAGATGATGTTTAATGTGAGCAAGTGCAAAGTGATGCATGTGGGAAAGAGGAACCCAAACTATAACCACGTCATGCAAGGTTCCGCGTTAGGAGTCACAAACTGAGAAAGGGATCTAGGTGTCATCATTGATGATACGTTGAAATCTTCTGCTCAATGTGCCGCTGCGGCTAGGAAAGCAAATAGAATGTTGGGTATTATTAGGAAAGGAATGGAAAACAAAAATGAGGATATGATTATGCCATTGTATCGCTGCATGGTGCGAGCGCACCTCGAGTATTGTGCTCAATTCTGGTCACCGCACCTCAAAAAAGATACAGTGGTATTGGAAAAGGTGCAGAGAAGGGTGACAAAGATGATTCAGGGGGTGGGACGACTTCCCTGTGAGGAAAGGCTGAAGAGGCTAGGGAAAGCTGGAGAAAAGGCGGCTGAGGGGAGATATGATAGAGGTCTATAAGATAATGAGTGGAATGGAATGGGTTGATGTGGAGCATCTGTTTACACTTTCCAAAAATACTAGGACAAGGGGGCATGCGATGAAGCTGCAGTGTAGTAAATTTAAAATGAATTGGAGGAAGTTTTTCTTCACTTATCGCGTGGTTAGACTCTAGAATTTGTTGCCGGATAAGGTGGTTGAGGCAGTTGGCTTAGCAGAGTTTAAAAAAGGGTTAGACGGCTTCCTAGAGGAAAAGGACATAGAACGTTATTGAATGACGTAAGAATAATCCACTATTTCTGGGATGGGTGGGATGAAATGCTTGTTCTTTTGGTTGCTGTCGGAGACAGGCTACTTGGATTGATGGACCCTTGGTCTGTCCCAGCATGACGATGCTTATGTCAATGAGATCCAAGATCTGAGGCAACATTGTTTTTGTTACATTTGTACCCCACACTTTCCCACTCATAGCAGGTTCAATGCAGCTTACATATTATATACAGGTACTTATTTGTACCTGGGGCAATGGAGGGTTAAGTGACTTGCCCAAAGTCACAAGGAGCTGCCTGTGCCTGCAGTGGGAATCGAACCCAGTTTCCCAGGACCAAAATCCACCACTCTAACCACTAGGCCACTCCTCCACTCCATGGCTTCTTCAAACGAATCTGATTTCTTTGACCGGGTAACAAAAGAAGCTGTATTGAAGACATGCACTGAATATGATATACTTAGATTTCAGCAAAGCCTGCTTTGATCCTATTTCTCATAGGAGGTTCACAAATAAATTGAGCAGCTTGAGGATAGGGACCCAAGGTAAAAAACTGGATCAGAAAATTGTTGAATGGCAGGTAACAGCAGGTGGTGGTGAATGGTTTTCACTTGGAAGAAAGAAAACTGAATAGTGGAATACCTCTGGGATCTGTCCTGGGTTTGGTTCTGTTTATCATTTTTTGTGAGCGATATAGGTAAAGGGTTATAAGGAAAAGTATGACTTCTAGCTGATATGAAGATTAGCAACAGAGTGGACACCCCAGTGGGGATGGGAAGCATGAAAAGTGATCTGCAAATATTATTTGTGGGCAAATGCATAGCAGTTAAGCTTTAATGATTGGACTAAATGAGAAGTTGACAGAGAAATCTTCCAGAGTTCTGGGAGTAATGTTAGATTATTTTCTCTCCTTTGAAGTACAGATCAATAATCTATTCAGTAAAAGTTTTGTAAAATTGAGACCGCTGTGAACTGTTTAATCTTATTTTCATGAATTTCAATTCAGGCTGCTGGCTCAGAGTCTTGTTCTGGCCCAATTAGATTATTGCAACATTCTATATTTGGGTATTTCAGGAAAATTGAGGAATCTTCTACAGTTGCTCCAAAATACTGCAGCATGTATGATTTTCAGAATAAAATAAATTTGATCATGTGTTTCCCCTGCTGAGGAAGCTACATTTGCTTCCATTACAGGCACAAATACTTTTTTAATATTGTTGTATTTTTAAAGTTTGGCATGGTTTGCTACCAGAACAAGTTGTACATTTGGTATCCCGTTCATCTAGGTTGAGTCTTACATGTTCATTGCATTGTCTGGACCAAATTAGTCCTACATTTAAGGGAATAAGATTTTTAAAAAGTTTTGCGGAGCTGTCTTTCATACCAAGCTGTTCAAGTGTGGAATAATTTACTATTAAATATAAAACATCAATTTTCCTATTCATTATTCTATAAGGATTTTAAAACTTTTCTTTTTAAGGAATGCAGTCTTTTAGATGCTTAATCTGTTTGAGTTGGTTTTATTTTGTCAGCTGTTAATTGTACATAAGTACATAAGTATTGCTATACTGGGACAGACCGAAGGACCATCAAGCCCAGCATCCTGTTCCCAACAGTGGCCAAACTAGGTTACAAGTACCTGGCAAGATCCCAAAAGAGTACAATACATTTTATGCTGCTTATCCAAGCAATGGATTTTCCCCATGCCCATTTTAATAATGATCTATGGACTTTTCCTTTAGGAAGCCATCCAAACCTTGTTTTGAACCCCGCTAAGCTAACTGTTTTTACCATATTCTCTGGCAACGAATTCCAGAGTTTAATTACACGTTGAGTGAAGAAATATTTTCTCCGATTGGTTTTAAATTTACTACTTTGTAGCTTCATTGCGTGCCCCCTAATCCTAATATTTTTGGAAAGAGTAAACAAGTGATTCACATTTTCCTGTCCCACTCCACTCATTATTTTATAGACCTCTATCATATCTCCCCTCAGCCATCTTTTCTCCAAGCTGAAGAGCCCTAGCCACTTTAACCTTTCCTCATAGGGAAGTCATTATTTTCGTCACCTTTCTCTGTACCTTTTCCAATTCCACTATATCTTTTTTGAGATGCAGTGACCAGAATTGAACACAATATTCAAGGTGTGGTTGGACCATAGAGCGATATAAAGGCATTATAACGTCCTCATTTTTGTTTTCCATTCCTTTCCTAATCGTACCTAACATTCTATTTTCTTTCTTAGCCACCGCCACACACTGAGCAGAGGGTTTCAACCTATCATCAACGATGACACCTAGATCCCTTTCCTGGTCGGCGACTTCTAATTATGTAACTGTACTTCAGGTTCCTCTTTCCCACATGATGCCCAGTCTCGTAAGGTCCTCTTGTAATTTTTCACAATCCCCTTGTGATTTAACAATTTGGCTTTTTCTTAAAGTTGTAAGCTGCTTCGGTCCTTTTTAGGGAATAAGCAGGTAAAAGTGTCAGATTAGATTAGATGTGAAGAAATTTAGAGTGATATATTGAGTGGTGCAGAAATCCACAGGAGGTGAGAGTCTGATGTGCACAGTAACATAGTAGATGACGGCAAAAAAAGACCTGCATGGTCCATCTAGTCTGCCCAACAAGATAACTCATATGTACTACTTTTTGTGTATACTGTGAAGATGAGGAGGCTATTGTGATGATGAAGCTCCCACCTCAGGGTCCCAGATCCCTCTTTCACTCAGGGTGAGCTGGTTCTCAATATGCAGATTTATGCAAATTAATCTACTACCCTTTTCTGCTCAGGGTGACCTGCTTCTCAAAAGGCAAACATAGTCAGGTCTCACCAATCAGGCTATTTTCATACACATCTTTATTCCAGCCTCTGGGCACACTTCTTTTAGCTTAAAACACTTTCACAAGCTTAAACAGTTCTTCCAGCTTAACCATTTCATTTCTTCCTACTCAGTGCAATCTTCCATTTTAAACATTTCTTCTTGCACAGTTCAATATCCATAGATTTCTTCCCCCTGAGCCCTCTCACACAGGCATTTGGGCTCAGTACTAACTCAGTCCCTGGACACACAGTCCCTCCTTGTAGCACACAGCTCTAGACACACAGTCTCTTCATCTTGGACACACAGTCCCTCTTCACTGTTCTAGACACACAGTCTTTTCCTCTGGGACACACAGTACCTCTTCACTGTTCTAGACACACAGTCTTTTCAGCTGGGACACACAGTACCCCTTCACTGTTCTAGACACACAGTCTTTTCAGCTGGGACACACAGTACCTCTTCACTGTTCTAGACACACAGTCTTTTACTCCGTCCCTGGACACACAGTCCCTCCTTGTAGCACACAGCTCTAGACACACAGTCTTTTCATCTTGGACACACAGTCCCTCTTCACTGTTCTAGACACAGAGTCTTTTCCTCTGGGACACACAGTACCTCTACCCCCAGTCCAAAGGGCAAAGCCAGTACTTCTCATCGGGGGTCCCCCTGCTTCAGCTACCAGCCCTCTTCTTCAGCTGCCAGCTCTCCTTTCTCCCTCACAACTCAGGTGGGGTCTTAAGTGGTTAATGGCCAAACAGGACCCAGCCCATAACCTACATAAGTACATAAGTAATGCCTGCTGCACCTGTTTCCACCTCTAGGACTCTCCCCGGTCCTAGCGACCTCCAGCTATACCTCCCCTTACTGGCTCCCTTTAGTGACTCACCCAGCCCTTCTCCATGGACATTTTAGGGGGGACAGCGCCCTCTAGGGGCCTAACCAGGGTAGGACAGCCTCTTCCTTCTCACAATACCCTACTTTGATTTGTACCTGTGCTCTTCAGGGCACAGACCGTATAAGTCTGCCCAGCACTATCCCCGCCTCCCAACCACCAGCCCCGCCTCCCAACCACTGGCTCTGGCACAGACCCTATAAGTCTGCCCACCTCTATCCTCGCCTCCCAACAACCTTGGGGTAATAGTGATGATGTCAAGGTGGCAAAACAATGTGATAAAACAGTGGCCAAGGCCAGAAGGATGTTTGACTACATAGAGGATAATCAGAAGAAAGAGGGAGGTGATAATGAGACCACACTTGGTGTACTTTGTTCATTTTTTGAGGTTGTATCTTGCCAAGGACATTGAAAGATTCAATATGGTTCAGAGAAAAGTGATCAGAATGGTATGGCATCTCTACCAGAAGATGTATGAGAAGACTTTTGAAGGCTTGAATATGTATACCCTGGAGGAAAGGAGGGATAGGCTAGATATGATAGGCATTTAAATACTTGTTGCAAGGGGAGAAAAGGAAGAATAACAACAGCAAATACTTTTTTATATAGGGTGTTGGATGCTGGAATGCTGTTTTGTGGGAGGTGGTCAGAATGCATGGAATATTCATAAGAATTTATAGGGATGTATAGGAAGAGGATGGAATAAAAGGACTCAGTCGAGTATTTCCACTCAATGTAAAACCTAAGTGAGACAGATAAACACACACGAACACATGGGAGGGAAGGGATCATGTGTGGGGCAGAGTAGCAGATGCAACCCTCGCTGCCTTTCTGAGGAGACTGGATGGACCATTTCCATATCTGGTGTTACTTGTTTGTGGAAATAAATGTCTAATTGACTTTTTGTTGTGAAAAATAAAATTCTGCTAGTGTCTTGAATCTGACGTAGCAATTCACAGGGGGTAGGTATGTGGTGAACACTCTAAAGCAGGCACCTTCTGATCCACTGTTTTTGAAAAGAGTGCAGGGCTGGTGGAAGCTGCAGTCTAGATAGGCTGTGGTGTCATTTGTAGTCCTCTGATGGGGCTACTGGGAAAAGCATGCAGATGAGCCTTTTGGTCCTCTGCTTCTTGGAAGGCAAATAGAAGTACTCATTGGCATTGAATGCAACAGAGTGTGATGGTTCTCTATAACTTGCTTTCCTTTTTTATTGACATGGCATAAATGACAAAACAGACCTGGTGCTTAACTTGCTTCAGACTGTTCTCATAGTAGTTTACTTTTCCGCAGTACAAGGGATGGTCTCCTCTGTTCTTTAACTCATTTTCTTTCACCTTGGGAGCTGAAAAGAAGCACACAGGCTGGACTCTTTTTCCTTTCCATTTGTCCTTCAAGAGGGAAGAAAGGAAAAGACTCGATTTACTGATTCTGCTGCCATCTACTGTCATAATATTATACGACTTACATTGTTTTCTCCTACTGCTATCCTAATTGAGGAATAACATTATACTTATTACCTCTCAAATGTTGCCTTGTTTTTTATAAACCCTGACTTGAGCCTTTACACTAGAGGAACAACCTAAATGTCGAGGGCATCAACATTTAGGTTCCAAGAAAGCATGTAAATGACCATAACATAAGCATACACTCATGCAGATGCCAGTATTCTGGTTATGCACTCCTCAATAAAATGATGTCTAAATGCAATGAATGATGCATAGTTTGAAGGTGGGGAGCACATAGTATGTAAATTCTAGAATATTGTAATTTTACATGTGGTTTTTTTTAAAGCAATTTAGATTGCAGCATTTACACCAGCAGTATGGCTGGTGTAAATTGTGGTACCTAAATTATATATTTGTATTTGCAGTGCTACACTAGCATTCTAAAAAGTAGGTGCCTACTTTCTCTTATAGACTAGGTGCTTCTTTGTAGAATTCTCCTCTTTATCCTGTAATAGTATCCGAAGAGACAATGCAGAGCACCACAGGGATCTAGTCTGGGGCCAACTCTTTTCAGTATCTACCTTTCTTCACTTGCAAGTATCAATCAAAATTTCAGGATCCATGCTTTATATATGCAGATAATAGCCAATTGATATGTCCTATAGATCCTTGTGAATATAGCTCACTTAACAATTAATTAATTGTTTTAGTGCTGTTGCATTTGGTTATCTTCCCACATGCACTGTGCATGGCACCAGGTGTCCTATAACTTCTAAATCTTTTGCATCAGTTATCTCAGGCACCCCTGTAATGTCAAAGGACTTGGTTCAGACACTTGAAAGAGAATTCTATAACGGTGCCAATATTTTGATGCCAAGGATACATGAAAATGACCATAATACCTGCATATATGCATGTAGGTGTACACATGTGCGGTTAAAAAAGTTTGGATAAGTTTCTGGAGGAAAAGTCCATGGTCTACTATGGAGACAGACATGGAGAAGCAACTGCTTACCCTGTGATTTGTAGCATGGAATGTTGCCACAATTTGGGTTTCTGCCAGGTACTTGTGACCTGGTTTTGCCACAGTTTGGGAACAGGATACTGGGTTGGATAGACCATTGGTCTGACACAGTATGGCTACTCTTATGTTCTTATGCAAGTTTATATTTAGGGGGCGCAGAGCTTACAGCTCATGCGGTCATCTCATCCTGTGGCTTCATTTACCCTTAATTAGGAAATGTAGTACCAAACACCAGCCTTTTCCCTGTGTTTGAGGAGAGGTGCCTAGCCAGGCTTTTAAGCAGTTCTCATGCTATTTGTGAATAAACTTACTATTACTACTACAGTACTTATCATTTCTATAGCGCCACTAGATGTACGCAGTGCTGTACACTTGAACATGAAGAGACAGTCCCAGCTCAATAGAACTTACAATCTAATCAGGACAAACCGGACAAATAAGGTGGGAATACTACTACTACTACTGATACATTTGGTTCTGAGATTAAGGTAAGGAAAGTGGGCTTTTAAGGTAGAAGGAACAGCCTCTTGATTTTTCCTTGCCACCTATTATGGTCCATATTAGGTTTCTTTGGTGTAGTGTGTGACTTATCCACACCATTTCATATTCCTTACTAGGGTTTCCTTGGGGCAGCTTGAGGCTGGTCCTCATGCAAGGTATACACAAAAGAAATCCATTTGGAGACATTGCCCCGAGGACACAAACTTTGCCATAACTATACATTTTGTCATTCTTTCTAGAAAAAAAAGCACAAAAAATAAACATGAGATTTTCTCTCCAGTTGGAGACACATCCTAGAATTAAGGGCTGTCTTCTCAAACTGTGGGGAAATCCTACATTCTTTTAAAGGTCCATGATGATCTTTTTTATTATTATTATTTCACATTATTTGACAAGATTATTCTTATCTTTGAAATACAGCCAAAATAACACTTTTGACATTAGCTTAAATTAAATACAATCAAGGAAAATTCTCAAAAAGAGAAAAGAATAATTAATAAAATTACTTCAGCTAATATAAAATTTCAAAACAAAATTATTACGTTTTCTTAGACCACTTTGACTTATGCAGTCCTATTTGTGGTTAACCTAGCTGGTTAAGTGTTTACTATCGGCACTTAACCAGCCAAGTGCCGACTCAGAATGCCCCCAAAAAAATAGCTGGTTTTCAGTTAGTTGCTAACCGGTTAACTTCTGCTGAAAATTAATGGTTATCCCAGAGCAGGCAATTTAACCAGCCAGGAACCATTTTTTTTGGCTGGTTAAATCGCTTTGAGTATTGACCCTACTGTATTCAGTGCAAGGTAAAAATTATCCATCAATAATACATGAGTATGAAAACATAATTACAAACCAGTTTCAAAAATTGAATGCATGTAAATTTACTTGATAACTCAAATAGCCCCAGCTTTTTCTAAACCCCTTTCTTACTGAGGAAATGATATACAGCTATAATCAATTCACTCTCCATCTCATACCAGCCATTAATCCCATGAAAAGAACCCAAAGACTGAAGAGCTACTAATGAATGGCTTCATATAAGCTGCTCACAGAAAAGACAGTATAATCTGGTCAGTGATCCAGTAGCCAGAATCTGCGCATGGTATGATCTCCATCACTGATCCTGGTTTTTCCATAAATCTTTTAAGTTTTTATTGGTTCTCTGGTCAGCAGGGCCAATTTATCCAGTAACAATTGCCATGTTTCTTTCATACCACAGAAAACACATGGGCCTAAGAGGCAAGTATATCATAATACAAATAGTTTGGTAACAAGCAACGTACCAACTCAAAAGACAAATATTTTGCCAGTCTGCTAGAGAGTGACTAACGGTGGTAATGGTTGGAGTTTCTTTGTTTTGGTTTTTTTTTTTTTTTTAGGTTAAGGAGAAAAGGACCTCAGAAATAAAGATACTAAACCAATTATCATAATGAGTCAGTTTTTACTCATAATTCTAAAAAAGCTCTTTAAGCTAGTGGTCTTCACTAATTTTTAAGTCAGGACCACTTTGGATCCAAATGAGCTGAAGGAGAGATGTCAAATATCTTCCCATGCAAGACTGCAACCTACTGACCAGTGTGTATCAATGACATCTACTATACCAGCCTGCCTTCCAATATTTTGAGGGTATTCTCAAGGAGGTGGGCATTTCCAAATGCATTTGCTTCATCCATTGAGAAATGCTTTGTCCTTCAAGAATGCTGCTTTTCTTCCCATCCACTTTCCCCTTTTTGTCTTGAGCTTGGGTAGAGAGGTAGAGTAGCAGAAAGAAAAAGTCAGAATGATGATGTGGGCTGCCCCAAAGGTCTCCAGGGGGCCACCATTGGCCCCCAAGCCTTTCATTGAAGAGCACTGCCTTATTATATCCATATACTAGTTTAATGCAGTACAAATCAATACAAGATGTCTCAATATGTATTTATGCTCCTGAAACAATTTTTTTTTACTTAGCTTTTACTTTATGAAAAAGCTATTTACTTCAAAAATGTCCAACAGCATGTGTTTATGCTACCTCAGGGGTGCACATAGACCCGTGGTACGATTTTATCTCTTGTTAATTAATGATTAAATAAATCAAACCATCTGAAAAGCGAAATTTAACTCAATCAGACGATTCTAGAAAAAAAAACTTTCCAGTCAATTGTAGCAAAGCTCTATTACAGTTGCCCTTCTTGATCACTCTGGCAGTACATCCAATACTAGATAAAGCAATGACAAAAAAATTGGTAATTTTGCACACAGTGAGAAAGAAGTTGTGCTTCCATTTTGTTTATTCAAACAGTGTTTATGTTCAGTCATTCTTGTTTTTAATTATCGAGCAATTTTTCGTACATAAGAGCATATAATAACATAAGTTGTTGTATAAGTGGTTTTCCATTTCAAACTATAAGTATTTCAATTCTGTGGATCATTCAAGCCACTTGTTTCCCACATGTTGTCACAAACTATACAGCAGCCTCATTTAAAGTGAATACCTTGTTGCTTTACAATTGATCATGGTACCATAGGGCAAAGGTAATCCTTTGAATTTCTCCCATTACTAGAGGCAAATAGAACTTTCCGAACTTCAAAAAATGGATGTACTGAAAGCACACTCAATACTTTTTGAGAAAATATTCTTGCTGTTAGAGGAAAATATTGCATAACACGAACTATACGGACATTACCTTTGTCTTGTTCCATTGACTTATCAGAATAAAGTGGATACATATTCTGGTATTTGGAGGAACCAGTCCACATTTTTTAGGTTTAAAAAGAGGCAAGTTCTCCTTCCAGTAAAATGAACATAAGAACATAAAGAGTTGCCACACTAGGTCAGACCAAGAGTTCATTTAGCCCAGAATCCTATTTCCAGCAGTGGCCAGTTCAGGTCAAAGTACCTGGCTGAGTCCCAAATCCACTGCATTTCAGTAGGGCTGTATTGATATAATGCCCTCCATTCCAAGCCACACTTCCTAAAATATCCCATAAACACATTTTAATGAGAACCTTGAACAGAAGTTGTCTATGGAAACATAGGGTTTTTGTTTTTAAATGGAGACCAAACTGGGTTTATACTCGGTTGCTTAAAAAGGTCATACTATTCTGATATTTAACACTGAACACAGAACATCAGTCATCAACCTTCAGGACTGAAGGTATCTCTCTATGGAAGAAGGCAGATGAATAGAAGAGCCTGTAGTATCAAGTAGGATATTACCAACAAGGCACTGGCCATATCCTTGGCCAGTGAGGATTGGCCAGGATAACAGCAAAGGCTTAATAAAGGCCTGTATTTAAATCCCACACAGACTCAAGGCATTTGATGGTACAACTCATCTTCTAAGAATCATGATTCCTGTTGATTCTTGGTGACCTTACCCATAGGCGGACGGTGGCTCAGCTGTTTGGGGAGGCTAAAGTGAGTGGAGCCAGGCCTGAGTCCTTAATTACCTCAAAGCATACAGAAAGGCCTGTAAAATAGTGGCAGATAATACATTCTGTTAAATTTAGATATTAAGATAGATATCAAATGCCAGAGAATAAAGTGGCAAAGAAAATTAAACAGTGCAAGCTTCAGTAGCTATATATATAGGTCTTTTAGGCAACTGAATTAAAGTGGATTTTTTAAAAAAGTGTCAGTAGCTGATATCTACATCTGTATAGAGGCGTGCAGTCCATCTGCCCCCTCTTTCTCTCTCTCACATCCCATTTTCCCACAGCCAGTCTGCCTCTCTCTCACTCACATATCTTTCCCTTCCACCTTCACAGAGCTTGTTGATTTTGCTGCCTCATGAGATTGGGAGCTTCAAGGTCAACAGGTTCTTCATGAACCTCAAGATGCTCAAATATGTCTGAGAGCTCCATGGCTGCACAGTGCAGTTGGGAGGCACTGGGGGGGGGGGGGGGGGGGGACGGTAAAGGGGAGGAAACTGCTGGACATGGGGTAGTGAAGGGAAAAGGGAAGAAATATACTGGGCCAGAGTGTAGAGATGCCAACACTCTGATGTTAAGACAAATAATTTTTTATGCCACCTCAGTAAGGCCAACACAATTCCTCCACTGTAAAACACTATGTACACAAAAGTATAGCAAGATAAGGTTCTGAGTGTGTTTTTGCACAACAGCATTAACTTCCAGGAATCAAAAAGCAAAAACCTTATGCATGAAAAGGTAGCACTGTAAATATTACACCATGCCCCCTAAAACACCAATACACCATCTAGTGAAAAAAAAATTAAACAGGACTGCAAGAAGATCTCTACACATTCTACATGCTAGCAGAATACCATACCTTGGTTACACACACAAAACATACACAGAGACCCTTAACAAATGTGAAACAAGGGACCATACATCAGTAACAGAGATATGAAAGCAAAAAACTGAAATGGAAACCTCAGGAAGCCAGACTCTGCACACAGCACTAAAAGAGAAATAGAAACTCAAATGCAAAATACAACAAATACGCATTTCTAAACGTTGACATTTTCTAATTAATAAATTCAGAATAAAATAGTTTTTTCTACCTTTGTTGTCCGAGTATTTTATTTTTCTATTCGCTTTGGTCTCAATGTCTCTTTTCTGTTTTTTTGCCTTGTCTTTTCAGGGCTCCTGTCCATTAGACATTTCTTCTCTCTCCATATCCTCCATCCATCTTCCCTCTGTGTCCCTGTCCCTCCCTCCATGTTCAGCTTCTGCCCTCTTAGCGTCCCTATCCTCCTCTATATTCATCATTTCTCCTCTGTGTCCCTAGGTAGACCTGTTCTGCATTTCCCTTCCCATGATCAGCATTACCTAGTACATAAGTACTACTATAGTGGGACAGACCGAAGGTCCATCAAGCCCAGCATTCTGTTTCCAACAGTACAATACATTTTATGCTGCTTATTCTAGAAATAAGCAGTGGATTTTCCCCAAGTCCATTGTAATAATGGTCTACGGACTTTTTCTTTAGGAAGCCATCTAAACCTCTTTTAAACCCCACTAAGCTAACTGCTTTTACTACATTCTCTGGCAACAAATTCCAGAGTTTAATTACACATTGAGTGAGGAAATATTTCATTGCGTGCCCCCTAGTCCTAGTATTTTTGGAAAGAGTAAACAAGCAATTCACATCTACCCGTTCCACTCCACTCATTATTTTATAGGCCTCTATCATATCTCCCCTAGTTGTCTTTTCTCCAAGCTGAATAGTCCTAGCTGCTTTAGCCTTTCCTCATAGGGAAGTCATCCCATCCCCTTTATCACGTTCATCGCCCTTCTCTGTACCTTTTCGAATTCCACTATATCTTTTTTGAGATGCGGTGACCAGAATTTAACACAAAATTTGAGGTGCAGTCGCACCATGGAGCGATACAAAGGCATTATAATGTCCTCATTTTGTTTTCCATTCCTTTCCTAATAATACCTAACATTGTATTTGCTTTCTTAGCTGCCACCACACACTGAGCAGAGGGCACCTTTTTGTGCCTTATTGATTCTGAAAACAGGTCTAGACCAAAATATTTAAGTTTTTGCCCTAGATGTTTTTGTTATTTTTCCATTATGGATGTAAAACATCCAAGTGTTAGGTATGCCCTAAGCCCGTCCTAACCCCACCTTTGGACACACTGCAGACAAAATGCATAGACAGACGTCTGCAAAACAGATTTCAAAAATATTGGTTTGGACATTTTGAGAAGAAATCCATCTAAATGATGCTTTATGACACTTTTTGGATGTTTTTCTTTTTCAAAAATGAGCCCCATGCATGAAAAAGACAAATCTACCTCCAAGGATTGCATAAACTATAAATGTACTCACCAGCAGATCAAGCATATAGCCACTATCCCCACTTCCTCCTGTTAAACAACTGTCCTTAAACTACCCATTATATGATATATAAAAATTATTTATTAAAGCCAATAGTTGTAGATTAAATAAAAGTAATGCATTAAGAGCAATATGAAGTTTAATGGTGTTAATATCATTTATACATTATAATTGTGTATAATAGTGAGATAAATTCTCTCAATTTGTTTGTCAAACCAAAAAATTAGTGAAAACAAAACTCCCAATAGAAACTGAAAAAGAGAATGGCACACATCCCTGCAAGATATCAAATTATAAACTGTGCCAACACATAAATCCAAGTAAATAAATAAATAAATATCTCAGGACTCCACAGTCATTCACATGGGAAAAATATTCAGCATACGGGGATTCTACACATGCTGTTCTTCAAATGTAGTGTATAACACTGAGTGTAAAAAATGTGAAAAATGATGCTATGTGGAGAGACAGGCCAAATGCTTATGACGAGATTTAATCTACACAGATACCACATCAGAAACTATAGTGCTAACCAGGGTGACACTTCTGTAGGACTGCATTTTGCTAGACCAGAGCACTGCACTAATGACTTTGTGGTGAGAATACTAAAAGGAAATTTCAAAAACATCCAGGAATGTAAAATCCCACCAGACAGGACTTAACAAAGAACTGGGTTTCCTATCACATTATAAACCATAAAATTATACTTCTTTGTCACCCTAATATCACCCATCCATCTCTCCCTGTTTCTCTCAACCCCCTCCCCACCCACCCCTACCTTCCCACGAGACTGTCGTTGGGATGCATTTATGTTTCACAGATATGTTCTCATATATGTCATCATTTGCTCATTTCTAAATTTCTGATCCAAAGAAGATGGGTTACCTTCGGAAGCTCATCAAAATAATGTATTTTTAAAATTTTTTACAATTAGATTGTTTATCATACATGTATCAAAAAATTGAGTAATATACAGAGAAATTGAGAACAAACTTTAACAAAACCAAAGAAAGTAGCAATTATCCCTGTGTCCAACATTGTCCCTGTTTGTCCCTATTGTATATCTGTTGAGCATTGCCCCTCTGTGTCCCTGTCCCTATGCTCCCTCCATGCCCAGCATCTCTGTCTCCCTGTCCCCTTCCTCCCACCCGTGGGGCCAGTATCTTTCCTCATTGTCCCCTTCCTCCCACCCGTGGGGCCAGTATCTCTTCTCCTCTCTTCCTGATCCCCCCCAGTCCAGTGTCTTTCCCTCCTCTCCTCCAGTTCATCTCTCTCTTCCCCTCCCTTCCACCTCCCCTTCCAGTCTTTCTCCCCTACTCTTCCTCTCCTCCAGGCAATCTCAGACTTAGTTTCTCTCTCTCTCCCCACCTCCCCCTCTTCCTTTTCTCCAGTCACTCTCACCCTCTTCTCTTCATCTCTCCTCCTGTGTTTCTTTCTTTCCTTTAGTCAGTCTCAATATTTAACTCTTCCTCCTTCCTGTAGAACCAGTGTCTCTCCTTGCCCCTCCCCATTCCAGTGTCTCCCCCTCCTCCATTCCAGCAGTCTCTCTTGCCTTTTCATGGCCCAGTATTTCTCTCTCCCTCCAGTATCCAGCACCTCTTCCTGTCTGCTCCCACCCCCAGGTCCAGCAGAGCAGTACCTACTGCATCTCACTCTACCTGGGTCCAGCACCTCTTTACTCCTCCATTACTTCCAGTCCAGCATCTCTTTCATTCCCCCCCTCCCCATTGCAGCGCCTATCCCTCATTTCTCCTCCCCCCCTTCGTTGCAGCACCTATCCTTTTCCCTTGTTTCTCTCCTGTCCTTTGCAGCATCTATCCCTCTCCGTTTCTCCCCCCACCCATTGCAGCATCTATCCCTCCCCTCATTCCCTCCCGAATGCAGAATCTATCCCTCTCCCTTGTCTACCCCTCCTCCCCAACGAATGCAGCATCTACCCCTCTCCCTTGTCCACCTCCCCCCCCCGAATGCAGTGTCTATCCCTCTCGCTCCCTCCCTGCAGTTCCTGTAATTTGATTAGGTTGCTGCTGGTAGTGCGGCAGCATACTAACTAAAACAGTTCACTTCGGAGATTCGGCCTGGCAGCCTTCCTTATGATGCGTCCTACCCTCGCAGAAGCAGAAAGTTGCATCGGGATGTGTCACAAGGAATGCTGTCAGGCCGAAGCCCCGAACAAGCAGTTTTAGTTAGTATGATACCGGCATGCTACTACTGGCGGTGATCTAAATCAAATTAGAGGGACCGCAGGGAGGGAGTGAGAGGGATAGATACTGCATCAGGGGTAGGGGGTTGAGAGATGTAATGAAGTACTGGTTCTTCGGGGCTTGTGGCTGGGGAAGCTTAGCCTCCCTAAGCCTCTTATACCGGGCGCCTATGACCTTACTTGATACTTATGAAACTGACTTCGCCTTGCCTGCATCTTCTGTTCTGATCCTGACATGCCTCTCCCTAGCTACACACAGGTATCTGGATCCTGGCCCTGTTCCTGCTAGGATGCCTGTTAGCTAGGTCTCACCCCTGGAATTCGTAACCTGGCCTCATAGATTTGCTGCCTGACATCAACCCAGTTAGTTCTGATTGATATTTTTGTTCCAGTTTGATGACCTGATTGTGGGACAAGAGAAAACTTGATTATCTATGGGGGTATGTAACAATGAAGAAAGTCCCCAAGTAGCTGGTAGTAAATAGATATTAAGATTCCTAGAAGAAAGCGCAGTAGATCAAATTCTGTTTGTGTAGTTCTCTGTCTTTCCTTGTTTATGTATGCTCTTGAGAAATCAATAAATTAGTACTGCAGTTCTTATATTTCTTCTAAGAACTGCAGTCCCTGCAGCACAAATGAGATGGGAGAGCTGCAGAGAATATTGCGGTATCAATTATTTGGTATCTATCTTTTGGACTGAACAGTTAAAGATGAGACACAAGAACATAGAGCATAGATGTTCAACTTATGGATTAAACCAGATCAAATTTAGGCATATGAGTATGTAGAACTCCATTGCACATGTTCAAGTGGGTACTTTTAAAATTGCTAGGAGCATACATGCATAAAATAGGCAATTAAACATAACTTCCAGGAGACAGAGAAGTGCTTAAGTATTTATTTGCAAAATATATGCATATGTGCTGATTCTTATTGGCACAAATAAATGTAACAGGACAAGGTGTGAGCTAAATCTAAATAAATAATAATAATAGCAACTTTTCTTTGCAGCCCCTGCACCGTGGAACTCAATGCCTTTCGCATTATGCTATGAACTTTCCATGAAAACATTTAAATCACTATTTAAGACCTGGATATATGAACAGGACTATAACTTCTGATTCTGGCCTTGATTTAACATCTGCTGATTTCCAGTACCTTAGAAACTAGAATGAAATTTGGTGTGGATGTATCCCTTTCCTATTTTATTTTGAGTTCCTGTCTCTTGATGTTGTTTAGTACGTAAACTGCTTTGCCCAGCTAGACAGTTAAACCGGTATAGCAAGTTGGAAATAAATAACCAATTCTCTATCTTTTAAAAAGAGACATTTTCAGAGCTCCTACTAATCTGTGCTGAGTAATAAAGAGGCCCTTTTACTAAAGCTTAGTGTGCGCTAATGGAATTAGCATATGCTAAATGCTGCATATCCTATGCTATACTTATGGGCCATGTGGCTCTTAACGTGTGCTAGTGTCCATTAGTGTGCATTAAGCTTTAGTAAAAGGGCCCCAAAGACCAAAGTGATGTAATAGAAGATTGTCTAGAGTGACTGTCACTGATTAGTGAATATTCCCTGTCTTATTTTTGGAGGGAAAAATAAATGTACTGCCTGATAAGATTTAGGGGATTTGCTAGAGCTTGGCCAGAGGTTTTATGGATCCTGGAGGGGCTTAGGCCTTGAGCAAGAGTTTTCCAGACTGGCTTTAACTTACCTATAAAAGAAGATCTCGGAGCAGGGCTAGCTCAAGGGATAGTAGCGCCCTGAACCAACTTGTTTTGGCGGCACTTCCCCTCCCCCATCCTATTGCATTTGGTGCCCCTCCTTCCCTGTTGGTTCAGCTTCTGTCCCTCCCCTGGGCCAGCATCTCTCCCCACTCCAGTCTCTTTCCTCCTCCTATGTTTCCCTCCCCGCTTATCCAGCACTGCTCCCTCTCCTCTCTCACACCCCTGTAATCCTGTAAAGTTGGTTGCCAGAGGCAGCAGCAGCTGATAAGCTGCTTTTGGCCAGCCCTTGGTCTTCCCTCTGCTGCATCCTGCCCACAGGAAATTGCATCAGATAAAGCAGGACGCAGCAGAGGGAAGATACATGTCTGTTTTAATCATTCTCACTATAATCCTTTATTAGTCCTGTTTGTCTGTCTTGATTAGATTGTAAGCTCTGTCGAGCAGGGACTGTCTCATACAGTGCTGCGTATGTGTAGTAGTACTATAGAAATAACTAGTATTAGTAGGATATGAGTGTTAAATTTTTTTTTCAATTAACTGTTATTTTGTAGTCTACTAAGACTAGACATTGATTTTTGTGAAGTGACTGCATGGTGGCAGACCATTTGAAGGAGTGAGAGGGCCATGTTACAGAAGTATGGCCTTGAAGCCTTTACTCCCCTCCCACCATAGCCCAAGAGGTATGGCGTAAATAAATGCCAGACCCTACCCACCTATCAAGAGAAAAACTAGATCTATATTTGTATTTCCAAAACTATGGATGTTTTAGCTGGAGGAAGATTTCAAAGTGAAAGTACATGTGTACTTTTCACTTGAAAAACTGATGTAAAATCCATGGATGAAATGTACCTGAGGACTTTGAAAAATGAAAAAGGCACAAATAGTGACTTAATAATTAAGAAATTATGTATTTAGAAATGTCACACTGGTCAGGAAATCTGTCACTCTGGTCAGGAAAAGTGAGCCCTTGGGCCGCTACCGATAACTGGCAGCGGCAGGAGAACCACCCAAACAAGCAGCAAGACGGACCACAGACAGACGGACACAGGACGAACTGGAGCAGCTGGACTGGAACAGAAGCAATAAGCAGTAAGCAGGAGAATAGTCCACGAATCAAGCAGAGTCTTACTGGCAGGCAGCAAAGCAGAATAAACCAGGAAACAAGCAGAGTCTTGGGCAGGCAGCGAGCAGTAGAATAAACCAGGAAACAAGCAGGGTCTTGGGCAGGCAGCGAGCAGTAGAATAAACCAGGAAACAAGCAGGGTCTTGGGCAGGCAGCGAGCAGTAGAATAAACCAGGAAACAAGCAGGGTCTAGCTGAAACTGAAAGTAGCAAGGTTAGCACTGCAACAAACTCTCACAGATGAAAACTCTTCAGAGGACCTCTGTTGCAAAGGCAAACTAGAAAGTTTCCAGGTGGTTAATAAAGGCAAAATACCAGGGAGGTCACCAGGTAAGGGTGCTGCTTAGTTCCAAAAATCCCAAGACAGTCTGGAAGATCCAGACTGGAATGATTTCTGGAACTTGGGAAACAACAAGCAGATAGTCCATCACAGCCACCAGGTCTGACCATCAGGTGGCGAAATGAATGAGAGCATGCAACATGGGCACAATCGTGACAAGAAACCATGTCTGAATAATTAATCTAGTAAAAATTAGTATGCAACTCAAACATTACTGGTAGATTTAAGCATGTCTCCAATGTCTAATATTAGATATTCATGTAGGCTCAAAATTAAGGCTTACAGCTAAAGTGGAGATCATGATGGTAACTATACAGCCCATCTGGTCTCTGAAATCCCCTCTTCTCTCTGAGATCCTTGTTACTTGTCCCATAATTTTTTGAATTGTGATACTGTCCTGGTCTTTACCACCAGGACTGTTCCACAAATTCATTGCCATTTCTGTAAAGGAATATTTCCTTAGATTTTTCTAGATTCTAACCTTTTTTGCTCTCATCCAGTTCCAGAGCCTCCTTTCCATTGAGACCTCGGAGGTATTTAAATGATATTAACATAAAAAATAAATGGTTTATGATTTAGTTTATATGATATACTGCCTATAAATAGTAGTTAGCTAAGCCTCTGTAAGGCAAATAAGCTGCAATAAGCTACCAGGGAAAGCCTGCAGAAAAGTTCAACTTTTTAAAATGAAATTTAGTTTAAGACTCGTTAAGACAAAGTTTCTACTTAGCAGCTCATTCCACATGGAAAGAGCAAGAAATAAAAGTTGATTTGTAGGTAACTTCTGATCTAACACTTGCCACAGATGGATGACAAAGTTGAGGGTGTTATGGAGATCTCAAAGATTTTAAAGGGTTATGAGAGGCTAGTGATCCAAGATGAGCAATAGTGCTGGTATAAAGAGCTCAATGAATTATCAATAGAATCGTATATGGGAAGCCAGTGATACTCATAGTTTCTAGCCTTAGAAAGAGACCGCACCACCTCATTCTGAATTGTTTACAGCCTCTTATCTGCCTGCATTCTTAAACTAGAAAATAAGGAATTATAGTAATCAAGCTGATTCATAACTAACAAGTGGATTAGACATTGTAAATCCCTTTTCAAGCATAAATTTCACTGCCCACAATCTCCACATTGTAGAGAAAGTAATATGTATCAAGGCTGATATCTACTGATATCTAGTGGAGGAGTAGCCTAGTGGTTAGTGCAGTGGACTTTGAGCCTGGGGAACTGAGTTCAATTCCCACTGCAGCTCCTTGTGACTCTGGCCACATCACTACAGCATTGAGGTATGAATTTAGTCCATAAAATCTGAAGATTGCCATTTGACTATAGCTTTGATCTGAATATCTTCAGTGTACAAATAGTAATACCAAAACTTTGAGTCAAGGTAAACAATGGTGAAAGGAAAAGGTTGAAAAGCAGAGAGCCATATTGAACCCTGAGGAACACCACATTCTATGGTATCTGGCAAGTAGCCACCTGGCAGTTCCCACCCTGTGTAATTCCCACCCAGGACTTCCCCTCCTCCCAGTTCATTTCCCACCTTCCCTATCCTTATTTATTTATTTTTACATTTGTTTTATTCTTGTATCATGTCTTTTTGTTTATTTTTTTTTCCAACGCTGACAGAGGATCAGGTGCATCGCTGACAGGGAACAAGGAGTTTAGATTGAGAACAGGAGGTGGCATGCCGCTTAGCCGTCATCCCTGTTTTGTTTGTGCAGCATACGGATGTACACAGGAAGTATAATAATGGAATAACTTTTCATAGGTAGAGTAATAATTGGTTATCATTTTGAGGGGCTGATTATAGGGTACCTAGCATGTGTTGTTCTCAGCATTCAGAGTTTCAATGTATGTATGATATTTATCTCCCGCACTAAACATAAATCAGATTGAAACCTGGGAGCATTTAAAATCTTTTTTTTTCTTGTGCCTAGTGGGCCTAGGGTGGTGAGGGTATAATTTGGGGGTGGGGTGTGAGGGGGCTTTGCCCGCCACATGAACTGCATGTCTGAAAGGAGAAAAGGATGTGTAAAAGGTAATGTTTGGGGGGGGGGGGGCATTGCCCCCTCAAAACAATCTGGAAGGAGAAGGGGAAGGAGAATAATTGTCCTAGTGCAGTGGTTCCCAAACCTGGTCCTGGAGGTACCCCAGCCAGTCAGGTTTTCAGGATTCCCACAATGAATATTCATGAGAGAGATTTACATGCAGTGGAAGCAGTGCATGTAAATCCCTCTCATGAATATTTATTGTGGGTATCCTGAAAACCTGACTGGCTGGGGTGCTTCCATAATCAGGTTTAGGAACTACTGTCCTAGTCTTCCTTTTTTTTTTTTTTTTTCTTTTAGTTATGGGTGGGAATTGTCCTCCCTGGTGTGGTGGGAATTAGTTCAGTGATAATTGTTGTAGGTGATAATTGTCCAGGTGAGAGTTGGTGGGTGGGAATTTTCCAGGTGGGGGAACTGACGTAGAACCCATTCTACAGTACCAAGGGAGGAAAGCTGTGAGTTTCAACCATGTGATAAACATGTGACTGTAGAAAATTGTGGTCCACAAGATCAAAAGCTTGCACTAAGTTCTAGAAGGTCCATAGTGGAATTATGACCAGCAACAGGATCTATTCTAATCTTATTCATCATAGAAAGCATAGACATCTCGTTACTATATCTAGCGCAGAAGCCAGACTGACAGGGGTGAATCATTTGATTTTCATCTTTAAAAAATCAGTAAGTTAGTTAAACACTACTTTTTCAGCTATATTTGAGAGAACGGACAAATTGGACACTAATTAAATGGGTCCAAAATAGGCTTTTCTTTTAAAAGCCGATGAACAATAGCCTTTTTTCAATATTCTGGGAAAACACCCTGGGAAACACAGTAACAAAGACCCTCACAGTTCATCCAGTCTGCCTAACAAGGTGGCCAGAGCTGTGTCTGCCACTTGCTTAAATGCTAATTGTCAAGTTTCCACCATGCCAACCATATAAGTAGCCAAACATGATGGAGTCTTGGATATAACCATATATCATCCCAAGTATTGCTGACAATATTCAACTTAGTAGTCAACATGTCTGTATCTCCCCCCCCCCCCCCCCTCCACCGTGTTGCACAGCACCCTCACTTGCAGCACATGACAATAATCTACAACACTGGAGTTGCTGAAGTTTTCTCTTTTGCCATTTGTGGGACACACTGTAGAGGTCTGTCCAGCATTCTCCCATGTTGGATTTGGTGAATCTTCTGTTCATCTTTTGCCATTTGTGGGACAGACTGTCTAGCATCAGCCTTAGTTCCCCCCTTCTGGATTTGGTACATCATCTTTCTGTCTTTTGCTGTTTGCAGGACACAGACCATAGAAGTCTGTCTGGCTTTGACCTTAGTTCCCACGCTGTTCTTCCATCCTCTTTCTATTAGGAATTCCTTGTGTCTATCCCATGCGCTTTTGATTCTGCTGCCTCTACTGGAAGGGCTTTCCAGGCATCTACTATCCTCTCTGTGAAAATGTATTTCCTAATGTTGCTCCTTAGTCTACCTCCTTGCAACCTCCATTCATGTCCTCTATTTCTACCACCCCTATATCTCTGGAAGATGTTGGTTTGTATATTAATATGATAAAGACATTTAAGTACTTGAAAGGTATCACCTTTTTCTCTCCTTTTCTTAGCATATACATATTCAAACCTTCCAGTTTCTTCTCATGTGTCTTTTGGCACAAACCCTGTACCATTTTTGTCACCTTCCTTTGAACTGCTTCAAGTCTTTTTATGTCCTTGAAGAGATACGGCCTCCAAAACTGGACACAGTGCTCCTAATTCTGCTGTTTTGGATTTCTATACCCCAAGTGCATCACTTTGCACGTCTTTGCATTAAAGTTTAACTGCCAAACATTTGACCATTCTCTAATTTTTGTAGATCTCTTCTGATGTTGTCCACTCCCTCCTGGGAGTCCACTTTGTTGCAAATCTTGGTGACATGCACAAAAAGGCAAACCGTCGTTCACAAATATGTTGAATAGAATTGGCCCTAGTATCGATCCCTGAGGCACTCCACTACTTGCAATGCTCCATGGTGTGACCACAACTGAATATTGTGTGCATTTCTGGTCACTGCATCTCAAAAAAGAGTAGAACCGGTAGACGCGAATCGATTGTTTACTCTTTCCAAAAATACTAGGAATAGGGGGCACACAATGAAGCTACAAAGTAGTAAATTTAAAACAAATGGGTGAAAATATTTCTTCATCTAACGTGTAATTAAACTCTGGAATTTTTTGCCAGAAAATGTAGTAAAAGTGGTTAGCTTAGTAGGGTTTTAAAAAAAAGGTTTGGATAGCTTCCTAATAGAAAAGTCCATAAGCCATTATTAAAATGGACTTGGGGAAAATCCACTGCTTATTTCTAGGATAAGCAGCAGACAATGTATTGTACTGTTTTGGGATCTTGCCAGGTATTTGTGACCTGGATTGGCCACTGTTGGAAACAGGATGCTGGGCTTGCGGGACTTTCGGTGACATATATTTCTATCCTCTGAGTAAACTCCATTTACCTCTATCCTTTGCCTTCCCTCAATCAACCAGTTCCCAGTCCAGTTCACTACTTTATGTCCTAACTTTAGCCTGCTGAGTTTATTTATGATCTTCCTATTGAGAGACTGTATCAAAGGCCTTACTGAATCCAAGAAGACTACATCTAGCGCATGTCCACTATCCAATTCTCTGGTCATTCAGACAAAGAAATCAATTGATCAGATTCATTTGTCACAATTTTCCTTTGCTAATTGTGTTTCCTCAGATTTGGAACTTATTGGATTACGGAAAATTTGCTACCCTTTACTTGAGCAGGGCCTCCGTTACCTTTCCAACCACTGAAGTAAGGTTTACCAGCCTAACAGTTTCCATAGAATGAACACAAGTTATAAGAACCAAATTCAAGATTTAATTTTTTTTTTTTTTTACTAGACAAGATTAGATATAGTTGCATTCATGGAAGAAATGATTTTACCCAAAGCAATATCAGATGGAAGATTAAAGCATATCCATGACAAAGATTCCTCTTGCAGGCTTGTTTGCTCCAGAGCTACACTCAAAGGTAGTTGTTGTTTTAGTAAATGAATCTTAGCACAGAAAGTATTTATAAATTCATCTGATGAAATTGATGAAACATGACAGTTAAACACCTCCTGAGACTGCTTCAAAAGCTTATATAGAACATTAAAAAGCTTCCTAGGATGGTTCTCACTGATGTGAATCAACAAGGAGAAATAGGATATCTTTGCCTCCCAAACTGCCAACCGATAATTATGCAAATGATCCATACACAGTTTTAAAGCAGAGTCAGTCTTATTTCTCTGCCAGCTTCGCTTAGCTTTATAGGCTTGCCTTTGCAACAACCCCAAACAAGGTGAAACCATGAATGAGGACACTTAGGTAGAACAGTTTCTTCTCTCTCAGGGTCCACTGTATTCAATGTGCCTCTTAATATCTTATCCCAGGTGTCAGCCTGATTAGCAAGAGTAAGTGAAGCAAAATTTAGCTGGAGATGAGACGTTAGCACTCTTTTTAACAAATTCAGGTCCATATTCTTCAGGGGGGTTTTCCACCAAAGAAACTATAGGTACCCTATGTGCCACAAAGAAGAAAATTATCAGTCCAAAAAAGCACAAAACTATGAAAGGCCAACAGAGCCAAAGAAGAAGAAACAGAAGAAAATACAAAATCAAGAACATGTCCTCCTATATGAATAGGAATTTAAAATGTTGCAGCAAACCTAGATCAGACATAAATTTTAAAAAATCCAATTCCAAACACAACAGTAAGGGAAAATATACAGAACAGTAGAGTCTTGATTATTCAAAGTAAATGAGACTGGGCTGGTGTCCGATAAGTGAAAAGTCGGATAATGCAGAAAACAATGGAAACAAGCAGTGCACGGAAAAAATACATTATGTATGAAGAACAGGCGTTAGGGTATCTTTAATTAAATATTGTTTGTTAATACTAATCAGCAATGAAAAAAGAAGTGAAACAAATTGTGCAGCAGGCAATTTGAGCACAAATACAGTACTGTACAAGTACAGAACCAAGCAAGAGAAATTATTCTCAGAGGACAAGCAGGTTTCAATCTTCTCATAAGTGGGTGATTCCGATCCTCGCTGCCTGGTCCGGCATTTTGCCAAAGCTAAAAATAGAGCTTTGTGGAGTGCAAGACGCGCTCCACCATGCATGCACAAGTGCCTTCCTGCCCATTGCGCGAATGCGGTCTTCTTGGTTCTCTTTTTTTCGCGTGAAAAGGTGCGCTTTTTTTACCCTCTTCTCACTTGCCCTGTCTTGAGAACTTTTCCAGTGCCTTTTAGCAAATTTAATTACCTCACTAGTTACTCCCATCTCTAGGTCATTTAAAAATATGTTAAAAAGCAGCGATCCCAGCACAGACCCCTGGGGAACCCCACTAACTACCCTTCTCCTTTGAGAATACTGTCCATTTAACCCCACTCTCTATTTTCTATCTTTTAACCAGTTTTTAATCCACAATAGGAAACTACCTCCTATCCCATGACTCTCTAATTTCCTCTGGAGTCTTTCATGAGGTAGTCAAACGCCTTTTGAAAATCCAGATACACAATATCAACTGGCTCATCTTTATCCACGTTTGTTCACCCCTTCAAAGAAATGTAATAGATTGGTGAGGCACGATTTCCGTTCACTAAATCCTAGTGGATGCACCTTATACTAAATTTCATCACAACAGAGTAGTCGTTTGCACACAACCTAAGTTCCTGCTGAAGGTGCTGTAGAAGTTCCATCTGAACTAGTCAATTGTCTTGCCAACATTCTTTCCCCAACCTCATGCCCACCCTGGCGAGAGCAGCTTGCACACCTTGGACTGCAAGACAGCATTGGCCTTTTACGTGGAGTGGACGAATCCCTTCAGACAGTCCGCCCAGTTGTTTGTTTGTTTCAATCCCAACAGGAGGGGAGTCGCCATCGGAAAACGCATAGTCTCCAGTTGGCTAGCAGATTGCATTTCCTTCACTTATGCCCAAGCTTGGCTGACTCTAGAGGGCCATATCACAGCTCATAATGTTAGAGCCATGGCTGCGTCGGTAGCTCACTTAGTCTTCCTCCATTGAAGAGATCTGCAAGGCTGCATCGTGGTCATCAGTCCACACATTCACATCTCACTACTGCCTTCAGTAGGATACCTGACGTGACAGTTGGTTTGGGCAGTCAAAGCTGCAGAATCTGTTTGGGTTTTAGAATCCAACTCTACCCCCCTAAGCCCATTTTATTCTGTTCCAGGCTGCACTCTCAGCTAGCTGTGTATAATTTCAGGTTAACCTATGTTATGTCCTAGTCGTTTGAGGCCCTATTGACCAATGTTCATTGTTTTGCGTGAGCCTGGATGCTAGGGATACCCTACGTGTGAGAATAAGCAACCTGCTTGCCCTCGGAGAAAGCGAAGATACTTACCTGTAGCAGGTATTCTCTGAGGACAGCAGGCTGATTATTCCCACAGGCCCTCCCACCTCTCCTTTAGAATTGTAATTTGTTATTTCTTATGCTTTTTAATCTAACTGAGGTACGCGCTCACACAGTGGGAAGTCAGTCCGCACCTGCGCGCTGCGTGCACGCCAGAAGACTCTGCAAAACCTTTTTGGTTTTGCTATTGCAAAATGCCAATTCCCGAGACGACATGGACATCAACCCACGTGTAAGAATAATCAGCCTGCTGTCCTTAGAGAATACCTGCTACAGGTAAGTATGTTCGCTTTTCCAGGTATTCAGAAATACTGAACAGTAGTTCATTTGAGAGCAGTGTGTGACATGCATAGAAAAGCATATAAACAATGGTCTGGTCTTAAGCAGACTTTGGGAAGGGGGAGCTTGATTTCTTTGATTTGGAGTTCCAAACTTATCAGGTTGGGAGAGGAGGTTCTATCCTGTAGTTAAGACATACATTAAACTTATGGTTGAAGCATATGGAGAAGTCTAGAGAGTAAGAAAGCTTCATAGATGATGCTAATAAGGTACTGCCCAGGCAATGGCTTTCCTACAATTGCGCAGTTATTTGACCAGGGTGTATTGATTCTATGAGGACAGTAGGACAATAGTATCTTTACACTTGGGTAACTTCATCCCTGTGGAGCCTGATGAAATTTGCAGATGATACAAAACTATTCAAGGTTGTTAAAACACGTGCGGACTGTGAAATATTGCTTGAAGACCTTAGGAAATTGGAATACTGGCCGGCCAAATGGCAGATGATATTTAATGTGGACAAATGCAAGGTGATGCACATTGGAAAGAATAATCTGAATCACAGTTACCTGATGCTAGGGTATACCTTGCGGGTCAGCGCTCAAGAAAAAGATCTAGGAGTCGTCGTAGATAATACGCTGAAATCTTCAGCTCGGTGTGCGGTAGTGGTCAGAAAAGCAAACAGGATGCTAGGGATTATTAGGAAAGGGTGGATAGTAAGATCGAAAATACTGTAATTCCTTTGTATCGCTCCATGGTGCATCCGTACCTTGAATATTGCATTCAGTTCTGGTCGCCATATCTGAAAAAAGATATAACGGAATTAGAAAAGGTTAAAAAGAAGAGTGACTAAAATGATAAAGGGGATCAGGGACGAGCTATAGATGTAATCTACTTAGATTTCAGCAAAGCTTTTGATACGGTTCCCCACAGGAGGCTCTTAAATAAACTGGATGGGCTGAAGATAGGACCTGAAGAGGTGAACTGGATGAGGAGCTGGTTGACGGACAGACGCCAGAGGGTGGTGGTTAATGGAATTTGCTCAGAGGAGGGAAAGGTGAGTAGTGGAGTGCCTCAGGGATCGGTGCTGGGGCCGATTCTGTTCAATATGCTTGTGAGTGACATTGCCGAAGGGTTAGAAGGTAAAGTTTGCCTATTTGCGGATGATACTAAGATCTGTGACAGAGTGGACACCTGGGAGGGAGTGAAAAACATGAAAAAGGATCTGAGAAGTTAGAAGAATGGTCTAAGGCTTGGCAATTAAAATTCAATACGAAGAAATGCAAAGTGATGCACTTAGGGAGTAGAAATCCACGGGAGACGTATGTGTTAGGTGGTGAGAGTCTGATATGTACAGACGGGGAGAGGGATCTTGGGGTGATAGTATCTGAGGATCTGAAGGCGACGAAACAGTGTGACAAGGTGGTGGCCATAGCTAGAAGGTTGCTAGGCTGTATAGAGAGAGGTGTGACCAGCAGAAGAAAAGAGGTTTTAATGCCCCTGTATAAGTTGTTGGTGAGGCCCCACCTGGAGTATTGTGTTCAGTTTTGGAGGCCGTATCTTGCTAAGGATGTAAAAAGAATTGAAACGGTGCAAAGAAAAGCTACAAAAATGGTATGGGATTTGCGTTTCAAGACGTATGAGGATAAACTTGCTGATCTGAACATGTATACCCTGGAGGAAGGGAGAAACGGGTGATACGATACAGATGTTCAGATATTTGAAAGATATTAATCCGCAAATGAACCTTTTCCGGAGATGAGAAGGTGGTAGAACTAGAGGACATGAAATGAGATTGAAAGGGTGGCAGATTCAAGAAAAATGTCAGGAAGTATTTTTTCACAGAGAGAGTGGTGGATGCTTGGAATGCCCTCCCGCGGGAGGTGGTGGAGATGAAAAAGGTTAACGGAATTCAAACATGCGTGGGATAAACATAAAGAAATCCTGTTCTGAAGGAATGGATCCTCAGCAGCTTAGCGGAGATTGGATGGCAGAGCCGGTGGGGGGAGGCGGGGCTGGTGGTTGGGATGCGGGGCTAGTGCTGGGCAGTCTTATACGGTCTGTGCCCTGAAAAAGACAGATACAAATCAAGGGGCTGGTGGTTGGGAGGCGGGGCTAGTGCTGGGCAGACTTATATGGTCTGTGCCCTGAAAAAGACAGATACAAATCAAGGTAAGGTATACATATGAGTTATCTTGTGGGGCAGACTGGATGGACCGTGCAGGTCTTTTTCTGCCGTCATCTACTATGTTACTATGTTACATGTTGACTTTGTCTCATTAATCCATGCTTTTGAATATGCTCTGTAATTTTGTTCTTTATAATAGTCTCTACCATTTTGCCCGGCACCGACGTCGTGCTCACTGGTCTATAATTACCTGTATCTCCTCTGGAACCTTTTTAAATAAATCGGCGTTACATTGGCCGCCCTTTAGTCTTCCGGTACCACGCTCAATTTTATTTTTTTAATTTTTTTTTATCACTTATTTCAATTGTATCAAGCAGGAAACCACAAACCACTTGTACAGAAAATTATGATTAACATTTTACATTATTTAAATACCCAATACTACTTTAAAGGAAAAATCTCATGTCAATCATACTCAAGTCCACATATTTGAATCCAAGATTACAATCAATGGAAGTTCTAATTTAAGAAAACAACAAATAAAGGTAAATAGCCTAATGTGCCATTGAATTCCTATTTCCAAAAAAAGAGAGCAAATCCACTAGTTATGTGGTACAAATTACACCCCCCCCCCCCCCCTCAGTGAACCGTTTAGTTGACAAAAAAGCAGTAAGGTGAGAAGGTTCTTAGAAGACATATTTGACCGATTGGTATCCGTCTACACATTTACACGGATATCGTAGGAAAAAAGCATAGCCGCCGAGGGGGGGGGAGGGGGACAAAATTGCCGGGCCTCCAAGGGGCCCGGCGCCACAGTCCCACCCGCCCTCCATCGTTGACCTGCCACCGGGCCAGGCCCCCTGCATTGAAATCACAGTGCCTCTCACCTCCGTGTGAAAGTGCTGCAGGCAGCAGGGCAGCAGATCGCCTCCCTTCGGGCCTCCTTCCCTCCCTATGTCCCGCCCTCATCTGACATAACTTCTGTGAGGGCAGATGTTCACCCAATTTTTGGACCTAGGGGCATAAAACTTTACCCAGATCTGCTTTAAGAGAGCACAAACTGTCCAGAGTGACTTCAGCAGGTTTAGTAACTGATGAAGTAAAAGGCGTAGATAGTACCTTGGTCTCCATACTAATTTTTTCACTCTCTTTACTCACTGTGTCCCCCTTGGCGATGGAAAAAAAAACACAGGAGCCCCTGCCGGTGATGCCGGTGTCTCCCAGCTCCCTAAAACTCCCTTGGGGTGGTCCAGTGCCCCTCGTCATTCGACCCCTGTGGCAGGGCCGTGCCTAGGGTCTCCAGCGCCCCCCTGCAGTTGGCGCCCCCCCTCTCCGGCGCCCCCCCTGCAGTTGCCCCCCCCCCCCGAAAACGATCACTACAGTACCCGCCCTCTTCTCCCCAGATCCTTTTCCTTTTTTTTTTTGTTTAAATTTACCTCTGTCCGGCGGCAGCGTAGCGTTAGTGAGAAGGAGGCGGCGCTCCCCCGCCCCGACGTGTCAGTCTTCCCTTCGCTCAGTGTCCCGCCTTCTTCTGATGTCATTTCTGATGTCAGAAGAAGGTGGAACTGAGCGAAGGGAAGACTGACACGTCGGGGCGGGGGAGCGCCGCCTCCTTCTCACTAACGCTACGCTGCCGCCGGACAGAGGTAAATTTAAACAAAAAAAAAAGGAAAAGGATCTGGGGAGAAGAGGGCGAGGTAAGCATGGTGCGGCGGGGCGCCCCCCAGAGGATGGTGCCCTCCTGCAATGCTTACCTCGCTTACCGTGTTGGCACGGCCCTGCCCTGTGGAATGTTCCACATACAGGGTGGAGAACGCTAACATCGGGGAGCTGCTGCCTCATGGTTGAGGGGGAGGTGCTGTCACATCAGGGCTGAGTGTAACCTCTAGCCCATGTTGCATTCTGGGACCTCCATTCACCCCGTGCTGGTCTCGTGGGCTGGTCACCAACACAACAGGATTCCCAGTTCTCTGAAAATATGAATTCATCAAGCCGGATGCAGTAGGAGGATTCTGCCACTGAGAGGCACCCGCAGTGGCTCATCCCCTTCTCTTTGGCATTGCGGCAAATAGCAAGGATCACAGAGCTCACTCATATGTCAGGTTCAAATGGCAGCCATCTTGGATTGTCCCCACGCTCGATTTTAAAGATAAATTACATATTAGTAACAATAGTTCCGCAAGTTCATTTTTCAATTCTATCAGTACTCTGGGATGGATACCATCCAGTCCAGGGGATTTGCTACTCTTCAATTTGTCAAATTGCCCCATTACATCCTCCAGGGTTATAGAGATTTCATTCAGTTTCTCCGACTCATCTACTTTAAATACCATTTCTGACACCAGTATCTTTCCAAAATCTTCCTTGGTGAAGACCGAAGCAAAGAATTAATTTAATCTCTCCGCTGTGGCTTTGTCTTCCCTGATTGCCCCTTTTACCCCTTGGTCATCTAGCGGTCCAACGGATTCTTTTGCTGGTTTCCTGCTTTTAATATACCTAAAATTTTTTTTACTTTGTGTTCTTGCCTCCAACTTAATCTTTTTTTCAAAGTTTCTCTTTGCCTTCCTTTTCAGCGGTTTGCATTTGACTTGACATTCCTTATGCTGTTTCTTATTATTTTCAGTTGGTTCCTTCTTCCATATTCTGAAAGATTTTCTTTTAGCTCTAATAGCTTCCTTCACCTAATTTTTTAACCATGCCGACTGTCGTTTGGTCTTCCTTCCTCCTTTCTTAATATGCGGAATATATTTGGCCTGGGCTTCCAGGATGATATTTTTGAACAGCATCCATGCCTGATGTAAATTTTTGACCCTTGCAGCTGTTCTTCAAACAGACCCTTTGAAGCTAGCCCATTAATCAGATAGCCCTCAGTAATCTTTGCAAATATTCTACTTCCTCACACATTAATTAACACCTAATTCAGGTCAGTAGCAGTGCTACCTTGAGTCTATCTGTTAAAGCTGTGCAGAAAATTCAAGTTTTAAAACTGTGGGGAAAAGGATATGAAGACTAGCTAGTAAAGTTTGCTTCTGCTATTTTTTTTAAAATTCTAACTATGTTTATCAATATGCTACAATTCCTCTTTTAAACCCAACTTTAAGTTACCAAGCATAGAGCAAAATAATGTCATTTACCCAGAGAAATATATTCTTCTCTCAGAACTTCTGAGAAAGAAAGTTGTGGGACCTTTCTTCCCTATATAGTTTGGACTAAGGAGACTGCTTCAAACAAACCTTTTGAAGCTATCCCATTAATCAGATTGCTCTTGGTAACCTACTTCCTCATACCTTATTCATGTGGAGTGAGAAGCTCAAAGTAAATCCAAAACTAAATACAATGATTAATCTTATGTGACCCCACCAGATAATCATTGTATTTAATTTAGAATTTACTTTGAGTTTCTCCCTCCATAAAATGGGGGCTGTGATTTTTGGTGTTTAGTGATTGCAATTGCCCCTGTATTGAGAAGATAAATGTTATGTTATGAAATGTTAGGAAAGTAATGTTCCTTGAGGAAATATATAACTGCTCTGTGGAGCAGCTGGTTCAGGAACTGACAAGAAGGGGATGTTATTTTATACAGTGGGGGAAATAAGTATTTGATCCCTTGCTGATTTTGTAAGTTTGCCCACTGACAAAGACATGAGCAGCCCATAATTGAAGGGTAGGTTATTGGTAACAGTGAGAGATAGCACATCACAAATTAAATCCGGAAAATCACATTGTGGAAAGTATATGAATTTATTTGCATTCTGCAGAGGGAAATAAGTATTTGATCCCCCACCAACCAGTAAGAGATCTGGCCCCTACAGACCAGGTAGATGCTCCAAATCAACTCGTTACCTGCATGACAGACAGCTGTCGGCAATGGTCACCTGTATGAAAGACACCTGTCCACAGACTCAGTTAATCAGTCAGACTCTAACCTCTACAAAATGGCCAAGAGCAAGGAGCTGTCTAAGGATGTCAGGGACAAGATCATACACCTGCACAAGGCTGGAATGGGCTACAAAACCATCAGTAAGACGCTGGGCGAGAAGGAGACAACTGTTGGTGCCATAGTAAGAAAATGGAAGAAGTACAAAATGACTGTCAATCGACAAAGATCTGGGGCTCCACGCAAAATCTCACCTCGTGGGGTATCCTTGATCATGAGGAAGGTTAGAAATCAGCCTACAACTACAAGGGGGGAACTTGTCAATGATCTCAAGGCAGCTGGGACCACTGTCACCACGAAAACCATTGGTAACACATTACGACATAACGGATTGCAATCCTGCAGTGCCCGCAAGGTCCCCCTGCTCCGGAAGGCACATGTGACGGCCCGTCTGAAGTTTGCCAGTGAACACCTGGATGATGCCGAGAGTGATTGGGAGAAGGTGCTGTGGTCAGATGAGACAAAAATTGAGCTCTTTGGCATGAACTCAACTCACCGTGTTTGGAGGAAGGGAAATGCTGTCTATGACCCAAAGAACACCGTCCCCACTGTCAAGCATGGAGGTGGAAATGTTATGTTTTGGGGGTGTTTCTCTGCTAAGGGCACAGGACTACTTCACCGCATCAATGGGAGAATGGATGGGGCCATGTATCGTACAATTCTGAGTGACAACCTCCTTCCCTCCGCCAGGGCCTTAAAAATGGGTCGTGGCTGGGTCTTCCAGCACGACAATGACCCAAAACATACAGCCAAGGCAACAAAGGAGTGGCTCAGGAAGAAGCACATTAGGGTCATGGAGTGGCCTAGCCAGTCACCAGACCTTAATCCCATTGAAAACTTATGGAGGGAGCTGAAGCTGCGAGTTGCCAAGCGACAGCCCAGAACTCTTAATGATTTAGAGATGATCTGCAAAGAGGAGTGGACCAAAATTCCTCCTGACATGTGTGCAAACCTCATCATCAACTACAGAAGACGTCTGACCGCTGTGCTTGCCAACAAGGGTTTTGCCACCAAGTATTAGGTCTTGTTTGCCAGAGGGATTAAATACTTATTTCCCTCTGCAGAATGCAAATAAATTCATATACTTTCCACAATGTGATTTTCCGGATTTAATTTGTGATGTGCTATCTCTCACTGTTACCAATAACCTACCCTTCAATTATGGGCTGCTCATGTCTTTGTCAGTGGGCAAACTTACAAAATCAGCAAGGGATCAAATACTTATTTCCCCCACTGTATCTAGTCCTTAGTGGAACGTGGGACTTGATCAAATTTGAGTTAATAACTGGAGTGATGACACTAAGGAAATTTACTGCATCAATGTTTAACTTTTAAAAAGGCAACTATGATATAATGAGGAAAATGGGTACTCTTGAGTCTGTCTGCCGCCCTGTAACCTTTGTTCATGTCCTCTAGTTCTGTTGCGTCCTTGCCTCTGAACAAGATTTGTTTGAATGTTAACATCTTTCAGGTATTTAAATGTCTATATCATATCATCTCTGCTCCTCCTTTCTTTTAGGCTATGTATGTTTAAGTCATTGTCTCTTCTCATGCGTCTTGGCACAAACACCCATACTGTTTATGTTTAATAAAAATTGATTGGACCGCTTAACTTAGAAACATAGAAATATGACGACAGATAAGGCCAAATGGCCCTGGTCAGGTCAAAGCAGCGTTGCCTTCCTCTGAACCACTTCAAGTCCTTTTATGTTTTTAGCACGATACAGGCTGCAAAACAAGCCAATCCCAAGTGGGGGCTCACCAACAACTTGTACAGGGGCATTAACACCTCCTTTCTTCTGCCTGTTATGCCTCTCTCTATGCCAGGGGCGTATCTGAAGTTCGGCGGTAGGGGGCCAGAGCCAGAGTGAGGGGGCACATTATAGCCCCCCCCCTGCCGCCGTCACCAACCTTTGCTGGCGGGGCACCCCCAAGCCCCGCCAGCCGAAGTCCACTTCCTCCTGCCTTTAAAAATATTCCTTCAGCTGGCGGGGGACCACAATCCCCGCCAGCCAAGCCGAGGTCTTAAGTCCTTCTTCGTCCCCCATGTCCGACCATGCTGTTCAAAGGAGCTGCTTCTCTGAATCCAGTTTCGGGGTCTGACGTCGCTGCACATTGTACGTGCACACGTATAATGTGCAGCGACGTCAGACTCCGAAACTAGATTCAGAAGCAGCTCCTTTGAACAGCATGATCGGACATGGAGGACGAAGAAGAACTTAAGACCTCGGCTCGGCTGGCGGGGGTTGGGGTCCCCTGCCAGCTGAAGGAATATTTTTTAAGGCAGGAGGAAGCGGACCTCGGCTGGCGGGGGTTGGGGTCCCCCGCCAGCAAAGGTAGCCCAGGCGATGGCGGGGGAGGGTTGGCGGTAGGGGGATCCAGGGCGAAATCTGCAGGGGCCCAGGCCCCTGTGGCCCCACGCAGATATGCAGCCTAGCATTGTTCTGACTTTGGCCACCACCTTTTTATACTGTTATACCTTGAGATCCTCAAACTATCACTGCAAGGTTTCCAAAGGCCACACACTGAGCTGAAGATTTTTATGTATTGTCCACAGTGACACCTTTTTCCTGAGTAGTGACTCCTCAGGTGGAACCTAGAATAGTGTAGTTGTAATTTGGCTTATTCTTCCCAATGTGCACCACTTTGCACTTGCACATATTACAAAGCAAGCAGAATGATATGAATTATTAGGAAAGTAATTGAGAATAAAACAAAGGATGATCATTCCTCTGAATTGCGCCATGGTGAGACTGCACCTATGGTGTGCAATTTCTGTCACCACATCTCAAAAGCGATATAGTGAAAAAGGTACAAAGAAGGAAACTTCTCTCATTTGAACAAAGGCTAAAGAGTTTAGGGCTCTTCACCTTGGAGAGGAGAGCTGAGGGGAGATACGGGAGAGGTCTACAGGATGCAGAGTGGAGTGGAACGGGTAAACATGAATCATTATGTATTCTTTCAGGGTAAAGAGTAGGGGACACACCATGAAGTTAATATAGCAATACATTTAAAACAAATACGAGAAAATATTTTTTTGCAGTGCATAGTTAAGCTCTGGAACTGGTTGGCAGAGGATGCAGTAAAAGCAGTTAATGTCACAGGACAAATTCCTGGAGGTAAAATTTATATATATATATATATGTGACTTTAATACTATCATGTATCTCACCATCATGCACCCAAAACTTCTGCTAACACAAATGTATACTCTTTTCTATTTCCAGTACTATGTATTTCACCATCATGCACCTAATACTTGCTGTAAAACCAAATGTATATTCTTTTCTATTTCCAGTTTCCACGATGAATTGTAAGCCACATTGAGCCTGCAAAAAGGTGGGATAATGTGGGATACAAATGCAATAAATAAATAAAAATAAATAAATACACCATTAAGGCAGATCTGGGGAAAGCCAACATTTATCTCTGGAAGTAAGTAGCTTGGAGTCTTGCTGCTTTATGGATTCTACCAGGTACTTACGACCTGGAATGGCTACCAGTAGAAATAGGATACTGGGCTAGCTGGACCTTTGGCCTTACCCAGTAATTACTTATTCTTAAGATGTTAACTAATTTCATGTGAAAACTAACTTTCTGGACTTTTCTCTAGATCTCTCCTTGCAGATACCTTTTATGCTGTTACTATGGTAACTATTACAAGGTTCTTTATACTTGCTTTTCACAGGCGTTTGCATGCTGTAATCAATGTAACACTCTGAATTTATTTAATGTAGAGGTTTCCTTCAGCAAAAACAGATGACAGCACTGTGCTATAATTATAATACTTCAGAAGGAGATTTGCAGCCACCTTGGGAGTGCATTATCTGGAGTCATATTTTTGGCACACAGAGTGAAGGAGGATTATATTTAGGGCTGCTACTGATATCCCTAGAATACAGGACAACCTTTTGGTAAAAGCCACACCAAATGCTACCATGACCCAAAGAACAACTTTCCTCTGCCTCCCTTCTTCCATGTCTACTTTTAGTGTTAGTGATGACAGGTCAGTAGTCTGGGGAGTGGAAACGAGGCTGCTAAAGAATGAGCCTTGCCAAAATTCTTTATTATTTAGGAGACAGCAGCTGAGACCTCTTGCATTCTCTTGTTTCCCACTCCCTATCAACATTGAAGACCCTATGTCAATCATTTGCAATGTTTGTCTAATGTACTATATAAAATGTACTATATAAAACTAATTGCCAAGGATAATTTACTGTGAACCCTCCCAGGATATACAGCGGTATAGAAACAATAAATTTATATTGATATTGAAGAGCCTGGAGGTTGAGAGAGAAGAGGGTGAGAGAGATCCTTTCCGAGGTCCATCTTAACTTCTTTATAACCTTTTTCCTTAAAGCCGATTTCTCATTCTAGGGCCTGTTTACTAAAGGTTTCCTCCCATTTCATTTCTATGGGAAAAAATGCTTAGTAAGTGGGGTCTTCTGTGTTTAAGTGGTAGAAAATAAGAGTGTGCATGGCAAATGTTTTTAGTTCAGTCCCTGTGTGGATCAGTTGGCCTTGCATTTGTTAATTCCAAAAACTTTGTTTCCTTCATTTCATTTGTGTACATTAAAATCAATGGGGCAAAGAACTTTGTGGTTTAACAGTGGGATTTTCCATCATCATTGCTGTTCTTTCCAGCCCAGTAAAATGTTGTGAAAAATTATACAAAAGGGATTGAAGTGTCATCGTCTGAAAATTTAACAGAGCGGGACTAAATATGACATGGAGGAAAATCTGGTGGAAAGGCATGTGAAGTAAAAATTAAAAAAGAAGTTAGAGTGGATAGAGAATCTAGAGAAATAGTCCCCCACCCTGCCCAACTAGACATTCTATAAGATTCTAGACATTCTAGAAGATTTAGCATATAAAAACTGATTCACTGTAAAATAGCAGTAAGAGAAATACACTTTTCTAATTTCCCTCCTCTCCCGCTCAGATATACAGAGAGCCTGCACACATACACAAACATGCATGCAGTCAGTGTTGGTCAAAGTACTTAAGTAAAAATAAATAAATAGTATAATACTTAAGTAAAAGTGCAGTTAAGAACACATAAAAAATGTTATTTCAGTGAAAGTAAAAAAGTTATTGCCTAATATAATTCTTTTTGAATAAAAAGTACAAGTACCACAACCACAATAAATGTAACTAATGTTAATGTTTTTTACCAACAACTTTATTGCTCTACAATTCAATCCACTTTGTTTTTAGTAAAACTAATTTTTTTTTTAAATGTCTATCACTCATGTGAATTCTCTTGTGAGTCATTAATTCAGCAGAACTAAAAAGGTGTTCACAGCTGCACTAGCAGAAAGTGGATTGTTCAATCTGATAAAAAGTTATTTCAAATCGGGCCAGGTTGCAATATTACTGATGTCTTCTGATTGGGTCTTCAAGTTTTAATAAGGATATCTCTGAAACATTTGACTTCAGTAGAACAAAAAAATACTTCAACATCTGTCATGACTCTTGGGGCTTGATAACTAGAAGCCCCAATATCTTGGAGTATAACCTTGGCAAATCAGTCACCCGAAGTCTCTATTATTTTTATGAAGTCTCTTTTATTGAATAAATCACAGATAATTTACTCACAGATAGATGTTCAGAGATGCTGCTCCAGGACACAGAGACTTCTTGATCTGAGGGCTGTTGGGGGTGGAGAGAAGTAGATATATTGCAGGGAGGAAGGATAATTGAACAGGTGGAAATGGTCCAAAGCTGGGTGACTGGAATGTGCAATATCTCATTAGAGAAGAGATATTTTCAAGGTAAAAAGACAGATGCATTACAGGGAGTTTCAGCAGGACAGAGCTGGCTGGAGCACGATAGTGTTTGCTCCGTGTCTCTGGCTAGATGGTGTTGGAATGCCTCATGGCTGAAAGGACAAAGAGGTGCTGAAGCATCGCACAGGCTCAGGGAGGAGCAGATAGAGACCAATGGGGATAGAGCCTGGCATCGGGTAGCAAGGGGTGGTCCAAGAGGACAGCTTTCGATTGGAGGGAAAGGTCATACCTGGCTGACCTCCCAGGACAGAGATAGTGAGAATGATCAGGAAATGATAGCAGGAAGACAAAAGGAGCCAAGCTTGGCAGAGAGAGAGAGAGAGAGAGAGGAGGTCTGGGCAGCCTCACAACCAGTGGTAACAGTTTTTACACAGCCAAGCAAGTGTGGTTGCACTTCCTGTGAACTACTTTACCCACAGTGCATTGCTCATGTATCTTTGCTGTGAGAAATTGCAGCAATGATAGTCCTTAGAACTGAGAATAACAGTAAAAGCATTACACACATTTTAGGATCACGTTATAAACTAATGCGAGGCTGTCGGAGGACAGAACAACATCTGCATTAGAAATAGAGCTGTATAATTCGTCTCTTATCTTTACTTTTATCTTCATTATCATCATCATGCTTTCCAATTACAGAGAAGGCTTTCACAAAGTTGGAATCATTATTCTAACAGTTTTTTGTCTTATGGCAAACTCTGTATATCTTTCCAGAACTGATTCAAGAACATCAAATTTGTTAGAACCCTTCAGTCTTAAGACCAGACAAGCAGACTTCCTCTCTAAAGTCTCTGTCAATCAAGTGGACAGTCACTCCATTGTGACATTTTCCATTGTATGAGCAGCAGTCTGTTGTGATACAGACATATGTCTGTTCACCATAGGCGGTCGGTGGCCCAACTGTTTGGGGAGGCTAAAGGGGGCGGGGTTATGGGTGGGGCCAGGGGCGGAGCTTACCTCCATAATTGTCTGACAACACAGAAAAAAATAAGTAAAAATAAAATAGTCACAGTTAATACCTTTTATTAAATTTAGATATTAGATGTCAAAGAATAAAGTGGTTGCTCAAAGCATATACTAACCACAATTGCTCAACTGCAAAACATTATGCACAACTTTGTGCAAAAACACACTCAGAACCTTACTGTACCATAAATATTACACTGGGCAGACCCTAATACACCAATATACCACCCATAGGGAAAATGCAGACTGTTAACAATATGAAACAAGGGATCATAATATCACAATTCTCATGTAGAGCCACAAAACACCCTTTTAGGGTGGATAGTGTTCACAATGAGCTCCTTTTATTAACGACCATATGTAGATCCTTCAAGAGGTAGTGTGTCATGATTTACGCTGTACACCTCTGATGTTTTGGTGCCACCTCAGTAAGCCCAACACACAATCTCTCCACTGCAAAACACTATACACAAACTTGTGCAAAAACACACTCATAGCCTTACCAAACCATAACAGCACTAATTCCAAGGACAGGACGAGCTACAACCTTTATGTGTGGAAAGGCAGGACTATAATTACATGGGCTCTAAAACACCAGTACACAACCTAGTGAAACAAAAACAAAACAAAAAGGAGTGCAAATACTACACGCTAGCAGAATACTGCATCTTGATCACACATGAAAAACACATGACACAACAGATATGAAGGCAAAATACTGAACTGGAAAGTTACCTCAAGAAGTCAGACTCAGCATGCAGCAATAGTAGAAAAATTGAAACTTACATGCAAAATAGCACATTTCCAAAAGCTGACATATTCCAATTAATAAATTCTGAATAAAATACTTTTTTTCTACCTTTGTTGTTTGATAATTTAGTTTTTCTATTCGCTTTGGTCCCAGTGTCTTCTTTCCATTTGATATTTTTTCTCTCAAAGTGTCCACCATCCTCCTGTGTCCTTATGCGTCCTGTCTACCATCTGTAGCCCTGTCCCTATCCTTTCTCCAGTTTCAACATCTGCCCTCAAAGTGTTCCAATCCAGCCCTTAAATTCAGCAATTTCCCCTCCATCCATATAAAGCATTTCTTCTCACTCCCCTCCCCTCCATCCATGTGCATCTACTTCTTCTGTCTTCTCTCTCCTCCATCCATGTCCAGCATTTCTCCTCTCTCCCTTCCACTCCATCTGTGTGCATCTCCTTCCTTTATCTTTCCTTCCCTCCATCCATCCATCCATGTCCAACAACTCTCCATTCTCCCCTGCTCTCTCCTCCATTTATCCATATCCAGCAAATTTCCTCTCACCTCTGCCTCCTCCATCCACATCCATGTTGTCCAGCAATTCTCCTCTCTCCCCTGCCCTCCCCTTCATCCATGTCCAGGAACTCTCCATTCTCCCCTGCCATCTCCTCTCATCCATCCATCCATATCCTGCAAATCCTCTCTCCCCTGTCCAGCAATTCTCCTCTCTCCCTTGTCCTCCCCTCCACCCATCTATGTCCAGGAACTCTCCATTCTCCCCTGCCCTGTCCTCCATCCATCCATCTCCAGAAAATTTCCTCTCTCCCCTGCCCCCTCCATCTATGCCCAGCAATTCTCCTCTCCTCTGCCCTGCCCTCCTGTCCAGCGATTTCTTCTCTCCCCCTGCCATCTCCTCCATGTCCAGCAATTCTCCTGTCCCCTGCCCTCCCCTCCTCTACAGCAGTCTGTTCTCTCCCCCTGCCCTTGCCTTCTCTCCACATCCAGCGATTCTCCCTGCCTCCCTCAGCTCCCCAACAGCCCTCCTCTCTGTTCCTTCCCCCCCCCAACCCTTTTGCTCTCCGTGGCAGTGCTGGCTCTCCCTCCTTCCTTCCTTGGTTCCCACTCTGGCTCCCCGATCGGCAGCCCCCGCCCCCCCCCCCGTTTTAACCTTTACTTTCCGATGTGGCAGCGATGTCAATCAATGAAGAAGAAGGCACAACAGGCTCCCTCGCTTCCAGCTTCTCTCTTCACACAGTGCCCCGCCTTCGCAGAAACAGGAAATGCATCATAGCTGACGCTGAAGGCGGGGCACTGTGTGAAGAGAGAAGCTGGAAGCGAGGGAGCCTGTTGTGCCTTCTTCATTGATTGACGTTGCTGCCACGTCGGAAAGTAAAGGTTAAAACGCGCGCGAGGGGGGCTGCCGATCGGGGAGCCAGAGCGGGAACCAAGGAAGGAAGGAAAGCCAGAGCTGCCTCGCAAAAGCGCTGCGCTTGTGAGGGCAGCAGGAAAGTCGGAAGCCTCCTATACGGGGCGCCTATGCTGTTCACCAAGAATTGCTATCACAATCATCTCCACTTCAAAGTGGCCCAACTCATCACTGTGCTGTTTGGCTGGAGACAGTAAACAATTCACCACAGGCAATTCCACTGTTCTTATAGGCTATATTCACTGAACAGCAACATTTAAGATGAGATGATCCATTATTTGCGTGATGAGGTTGCAGTAGCAAAATCCTGTTCCTGGGTTTGGTGTTTCATTTGGTTTACTGAGGAATCATTTACATCTTCCTTCATTTATTTTATAATTTTAACTGCAAGCATCAGATGTAACTGAGTAAAGGTAGTAAAAATTGGTGAAATTATTACTTCAGTAAAAGTAACAAATGCTATACTGGACTTCTTTACAAGTAAAAGTAACAAAGCTTTTACTTAAGTACAGTAACTAGTTACATTTACTTAGTTACTATACAACACTGCATGCAATATAAATACACACAAACATGCAAACATTCATTCATGCCACATACAAAAATGTATGCAAACACAGATATACACTGCTTTGATATTGTATTTTGAATTGTGGTACATGAAGAAATAAATTGCTGCTATAGCTACTAACACACACACCCAGGAGGGGAAATAATGTCACGAGGTGTTCTCCACATCTTTTCCCTTCACCTGCTGCTATACTCTTAGCCCTTCTGGACTAAATCTATTGACTGAACCATATACATCTCTTAATGTTTCACCTAACATAAGAACATAAGAATAGCTATACTGGGTCTGACCAATGGTCCATCTAGTCCAGTATCTTGCTTCCAACAGTGGCCAATCCAAGTAACAAGTACCTGGTAGAACCCCAGTTAGTAGCAACATTCTATGTTACCAACCCCAGGGCAAGCAGTGGCTTCCCCCATAACCATCTCAATAACAGACTATGGATTTTTCCTTGAGGAACTTGTTCAAATATTTTTTATTTTTTAAACCCAGATACACTAACCGCTGTTACCACCTCTGGCATCGAGTTCCAGAGCTTAACTATTCTTTGAGTGAAAAAATATTTCCTCCTATTTGTTGTAAAAGTATTTTCATGTAGTTTCCTTGGGTGTCCCCGGTCTTTGTAATTTTTGAAACAGTGAAAAATCAAATTATTATTATTTATTGCATTTGTATCCCACATTTTCCCACCTTTTTGCAAGTTCAATGTGGCTTACAATACATCATGGTGGAAATTTGTAGGAAAGTATACATTTAGTATTGCAAAAGAATCTTGGGTAGCGTGATAATAATAAAACATGATCATATTATAACACATAATAGAGTAGGATAGTTCTGGTTACATGTGGAAGAGTTCACATGTGTTGATCATTGTGGAATGTTTTGTCAAAGAGGTGGATCTTCAGTAGTTTGCGGAAGTTAGTCAGTTCATAGATCATTTTTAAGTTGCGTGGTAAAGCGTTCCAGAACTATGCTCTCAAGTGGTTGACGCATGTATTAGGTTGTATTTTAGACCTTTGCAATTGGGGAAGTGAAAATTAAGGAATGTGCGGGATGATTTTTTAGCATTCCTGGGTGGTAGGTCTATCAGATCTGTCATGTAGGCTGGGGCGTCACTGTGGATGATTTTGTGAACTAGACTGCATATTTTGAACGTGATGCGTTCCTTGAGTGGGAGCCAGTGTAACTTTTCTCGTAAGGGCTTAGCACGTTCATATTTTCTTTTAACGAATTTGAGTCTACCTGCAGTGTTCTGGGCTGACTGAAGTTTCTTGAGTATTTGCTCCTTGCAGCCAGCATAGATTGCGTTACAGTAGTCTAGATGACTGAGTACCATTGACTGAACCAGGTTGTGAAAGACGGTCCTTGGGAAGTAAGGTCTTACTCTTTTGAATTTCCACATTGAGTAGAACATCTTTTTGGTTGTGTTTTTCACGTGACTCTCAAGTATTAGGTGTTGGTCAATAGTAACTCCAAGAATTTTTAGGGTTTCCAAAATTGGGAGGTTCAGTTTGGTGTGCTAATGGTGGTGAATTTGTTCGTGTTGTGTTGAGAGGTGAGTATTAGGCATTGGGTTTTTTCTGCATTGAGTTTCAACTGAAATGCATCCGCCCATGAATGCATGATATGTAGACTTTGGTTGATGTCATTTGAAATTTCGTTTAGATCTTGTTTGAAGGGGATGTAGATCGTTACGTCGTCTGCATATATGTATGGGTTAAGGTTCTGATTTGATAGTAGCTTTGCCAACGGTATCATCATTAAGTTGAATAAGGTTGGTGAAAGGGGGATCCTTGTGGAACTCCGCATTCAGGTGTCCATGTGGCTGATGTGATCAAGTTAGATGTCACTTGATATGAGCGTGTGGTTAGGAACCCCTTGAACCAGTTGAGAATGTTGCCTCCTTTTCCGAAGTACTCAAGGATATGTAGTAGAATTCCATGATCGACCATGTCGAAGGCGCTAGACACGTCAAATTGCAGAAGTAGTATGTTATTGCTAGTGGCTATCATTTGTTTGAATTTGGTCATGAGAGTTACTAGTACTGTTTCAGTGCTGTGGTTAGATCAGAATCCTGACAGGGAGTCGTGTAGTATTGAGAATTTGTTTAAATAGTTTGTGAGTTGTTTGGTCACCATCCCTTCCGTTAGTTTGGTTATTAAGGGGATGGATGCTACTGGCCTATAGTTGGTTAGTTCGCTAGCACTTTTCTTTGCGTCTTTGGGTATGGGGGTGAGTAGGATGTTTCCTTTCTCCTTCGGGAAGAGTCCATTTTGTAGCATAAAGTTCAAGTGGTTTGTTAGGTCTGTTATGAATTGTTGAGGGGCAGTTGCCATAAGGTTGTTTGGACATATGTCTAATTTACAGTGGGATTTGGCAAATCTTTTGAACATTTGGGAGATGAGATCATCCGTTAGTATCTCAAAGTTGGTCCAGGTTCTATCTGCTGAGTATACACCAGGGTCTGGATCTAGACAATCAAGGATACAATGTTGTATTCAATGGTACTGACAGGTATTTTTAGTCGTAATTGTACAATTTTCTCATTGAAGTATCTCGCGAGATTTTCTGCTCCTGGTGTATCTTTACTGTTGGTTGTGATTGGTGTGATGTCTAGTAGTTTGTTCACAAGTTGAAAGAGTTTATGTGTATCCTTGTAGTTAGGTCCAATTTCAGTTTTGTAGTATAATCTTTTGGTTCATCTTATGGTATATTTATATTTTGTAAACCTCAATCATATCCCCCAACCGTCTCTTTTCCAAGCTAAAGAGCATAAGAACATAACATAAGAGTAGCCATTCTGGGTCAGACCAATGGTTCATCTAGCCCTGTATCTGTTCTCCATATAGTGGCTAAGCCAGAAACCCAAATTGTGGCAACTCTCCATACTACAAATCCCAGGGCAAGCAGTTGCTACCCATATCTGTCTCAATAGCAGACTATGGACTTTTCCTTTAAGAATTTGTCCAAACCTTTTTTAAACCCAGATACACTAGCCGCTGTTACCACATCCTCCGGCAAAGAGTTCCAGAGCTTAACTATTCATTGAGTGAAAAAATATCTCCTATTTGTTTTAAAAGTATTTCCATGTAACTTCCTTGAGTGTCCCCTAGTCTTTGTACTTTTTTAAAGAGTGAAAAATCAATTCACTTTTACCCATTCTACACCACTCAGAATTTTGTAGACCTCAATCATATCTCTCCTCAGCATTTTTACCTGCTGGGGGGGGGGGGGGGGGTGCCGCGCGCCTGTCGGCTTCGCTCGTTCCCTGCTCCCTCTGCCCCGGAACAGGAAGTAACGTGTTCCGGGGCAGAGGGAGCAGGGAATGAGCGTTGCTGACAGACATGCGGCACCCCCCCAGCGGCATGCACCCGGGGCGGACCACCCCCACCTTGGTACGCCACTGGTCCTAGTAGGCTCATCCCAGTCCTAGTACTTCCAGCGGTGCCAAGGACTGCTTAGAGTCTACTTTTCTATAGTGGAGAGGGTTGGCCCTGAGGGACTTCCTTTCTACTAGGGCTGAGCTACCCTGCCCACTACTTTAACCTCTCAGGTATCAGCCACCCTTCCTGTCCTAGGCAGATGCCTAGCAAATAGCCAAGCCTGCACACGGTTTGGAATAAAATACAATGCAATTCATTCTGGATATCACAGCTTTCATTCAGTTAAACAATGCTGCTCTTTGCCTTCCAGAGAGTAAGAATAGAACAAAAGTATTTCTTGACTCCCCATCGCAATTATATAATAGATAGTTAATTAAACCTTTACTCCTTGTTAGAAAGTTGCAGGACATACCTTACACAACATCCAAGTTTCCCTTTAAAAACATTCCTTTTTTCCCCAACCAGGAGCAGTTCACGAATTCCTTTTACAGCCCAGGGCAATACCAACCCCCCCCCCTTTTTTTTTTTTTTACCTCTAGGCAATTTCAAACCCCTTTCTTTTACCTCAGGGCAATTCCAAACCCCTTTTACATTCCAGGGTAATTGCAAACCCCTTCCACACACCAGTGCTATTCCAAACCCTACCTAGGCTACCAAGTACAGTCTTCCTAGGCCTTTTCTTCCAGATTTTCCCTGCCTCTGGCCTTTTATTCCTTTTGGGACTATCAATAACCCAAGGATTTTCAGCCCACCCTCTGCTCAGGGTTGCCAGGTGGAAAAATTTTTTCCAGCCCGATGGAGCCCAAAAAACAGCCCAAAACCCGCCCAAACACAAACCCCGCCCCTGACACCCCCACCCCCGCGTCATCACCCCCGCCCCCGCCGTCATCAACCCCGCCCCCGCCGTCACCGGCCCCGCCTCCCACGTCACCGGCCCCGCCTCCCCGTCATCGGCCCCGCCTCCCACGTAATCGGCCCCGCCTCCATGTCATCGGCCCCGCCTCCCACATCATCGGCCCCGCCTCCCACGTCATCGGCCCCGCCTCCGACGTCACTAACCCCGCCCAAAACGTCATTAACCCCCACCCAAAAACGTCACTAACCCCGCCCCCCCGCGGCCGAAAAAACCGCCCTGAAGGCCAAAAACAGCCCAAAAAAACCGCAACCCGCCGCGGGCAAAAATTTCCCGCGGCGGGTCGCGGAAAACCGCCCAATTGGGCGGTAAAACCGCCCACCTGGCAACACTGCCTCTGCTACTTCCTCTCCTTGCCAGTTCCTTCTTACAGTGGCTGCTAGCCCTGCTAGAGTGTTTCCAGCCACACCCCTTTCCTGGAACTGCTATGCTGATTAGCTTAGTGCCTTTCCCACCTGGGATGCAACAGGTTTCTGCACTGCATCTTCCAGTGGTTGCAGCTTCCTTCTCAGTCTGTTTGCTGGGCCTTTCTTCCTGTCTGGTTTCCAGCTACCCCTCCCCCAAGTCTCCTGTTCTTGCCCAAAGGGATTTTTGGTGGAAAATATTTCTCAGGTAAGGATTTACTTTTAACATTTGTTTCTTCTGTTCTTTTGGACCTTTTCGTTTTACCTAGGTATAGCAGTTGGTTACTTCCTAACCTGTCTGACCCTTGAGGTCCTGATGCAGGTTCTGCATCACAATTAAGGGAAGTCATAGGTATTTTCCTGTCCTTGAAGAGCTCAAGGAAACAAAAATGACAAAAAGCTACAGTGGGACGTGAACTAGCAACGTCATGTCCTCTGCCATGGTTCTCAGTCGCCTGCTCTAACTGTTATGCTACTCCTGCACACAGAGATTTGTGTGGCCTTTTTATAATATGGGCATTCTTCCGGTGCCACACACATTTATGTCCCTTGTTTTGATGGTTCAGTGTGTAAAATGGATGTTCATGCTGGATGTAGTCACCGGGGAGGTTCATGGGCAGAGCTTGGGAGGAACCAGTGGCTGATTAGTGGCTATATTCAGTCCGTTAAATAGATAAAGCTAGGATAGCAAAAAAGGCTGGCTGGCGCTCTAAATATGGCTACTAACTGCATAGTACTCCTGGGTCAATGCTGTTTCAGCAGTGGCTGGTGTCCAGATACTGGCATTGGCACGGTTTCATGTTAACTACATTAGCTGGCATTTTCCCTAAATGCAGACTGCCAGAGTTAGATATCAGGTGGTTAGTTTTTAAATGTAATTTGTATACTGCCATTCTGGTTTACACAAACTGCCTAATGTGGTTAGTTTTAAATGTAATTTAATAATTTGTATATAGCCATTCCAGTTTACACAAACTGCCTAATGTGTGGTGTACAGTCTGCATTATCGTCATAAATGCATAATGGGACTAAAAGCAGTATGTGGTCAGCAGTATGTGATTTCAATTTTATGCCCTGGATAACAAATAACGTTTGGCTTTATAACAGGGCACCTAGGTAAGAAGTCCAACTTGGGGCTTATTTAGGGTCTATTTTATAAAGACCACATAGGCACCTGTGTATTTTTATAAATTACTCTCACAAAACCTGCAAACATTGTAGGTAAATGCACTTGCGCAACTTCTCAGGATTTGCTTTACATATGTGAAATATGTTCAAATATACCTATTTTATAAAATATTTGCATACTTCAGGAATCTGCTTATGCTCTGGCCAAATTTCCTCCCCCAAACATGACAGTCCAGTCCCATAAAAGTAGGTGTGAACATTCTCTGCACTTACTATATATTTATGAAACCCTGGGATTGTTTTCTAAAAAGCCCTTTTCCACAGGTATAACAGGGTTCACTTGTGAATAAAATTAATAAACTTACCACTATAATTCAAAAGAATTCCCCGTCGATATTCATGACTGATCAGAGGTAAGTCATTGAACCTGGGATTTAGAGGAGTGATTCAGGGAGGAATTGTGGAGCTTGGCTTTTTAATTTACTCTCCTTGGCAGTGCAGTTTCATAAAATCCTGTACTTAATGTATGCTTACTAGGGATGTGCATTCATTTGAAACAACATGCTGACTGAATATTGCCGCTATCTGGATAGCAGTGGCATTGGCCACTCTGTCCAGATATTCAGCGCCAGCTGCAATACAATATTTCCCATGTAGTTTTGTAATTTTTTGTTAGTAGCACACCCGTCTCCAAAAGAGTGTAAACTACTAATGATATTGTTCCTGTAACAAAATGAAAATGAAAATTCCTCAAAATTACACAGGAAACAAAACGAAGCTAACATTTTTGGACTGCATTCCACATGTGTTAGTGCTGGTACATGTACAAAGCTCCAAGTGATGCCAGGCTTTTTTTTTAATACTTTTTTTTGTATAATGAATGTTCCACTATATATTCTGCTAAATACGCCACATTTCTTGAGGCTTTTGTATACTATACTGCAAATTGCAAATGTTCTGACTTGGATGTCCATATTTTGATCTAGAATCTGCATACAATTGGGCTTCATGTATATAAGTGACACCACACTAGCTGTATATGAATAAGATATCTATAAATAAATAAATAAATATAACAAATTATATTTATTCAGCTGTGGCAATTACATGGATTCCACTAATCAGTGCATTCAACTGTATATGGATATCTTGTCTACATATGTGATCAGCTATCCAAGGGGGACATTTTTCAAAAGGACATCCAAGTCAGAATAGAGACATCTAGCTCATAACATCCTAAACAGATGTCCATCTCACATGTATTTTTCAAAAGGAAATTCATCAGGATTTCTTGTTCAAAAATATGTGAGATGGACATCAGTGTGCTTTTACAAACTGAGACGTCCAATCTATGAGTGGCAAGAAAGAAGGGACAAGCATGCCTGTCCACATTCTTAGAAGAATGGCCATACAGACATCACTACAGAGCAAATGAGAAGCCTAGTGCTTAGTACAGTGGACTTTAAACCAAGACACCAAGGTTCAAATCTCACTTAACTCTTAGGGCCCTGTTTACTGAGGTGCGTTAGTGTTTTTAGCGCGCCTACACTTAGTGCACGCGCTAACCATGTGGGTGCCTATAGGGATATTGTAGGCACGTACATGGTTAATGCGTGTTAAAAATGTTAACGTACCTATAACGCTGCTTAGTAAACAGGGTCCTTATTTTGTAATTGTGAGCTCTCCGGAAACAGAAAAATACCTACTGTACTTAAATATGTAAACCACCTACAAGTCTGAAGACTATTGAAGTAGTGTACATTCAGGTACAGTAGGTATTTTTCTGTTTCTGGAAGGCTCACAATAATAATAATAATAAAGTTAAAGTGATATTTGAGGCTGGATTCCTGTAATGGAAGATTTTAAAGATTGTTTTTCAACTCTGCCTTGACCGACAAGTGCACTCGGGGTCTGTATTTTTGATTAGAAGTAATTCTGTTTGTGTGAAAGAAAAGACACAGCTCTAATTAATTTGGTATGTGAAGGGAGAGGTGGAGCCTGTTTTGAGTTCAGACTGGCCACCTGGACTGAGAAACATGTGTCCACATTCCCACAGTATGGCTTGTTTACCTAAACAGAGAAATTCTCAGGCATTCTGTAATTTTCCTTAGCTCTGAACATGAGTTCTAAGCCTAATGAAAAAGGGAGTTCCTGTCAGTGAAATTGGGAGCTCGTCTGTGAGTAACATACGTACTGCGCAGAGAACCATATTTCCTGGTCAAAGAAACTCCTGGCTTTCGCTGTGAACAGGGCCCCCCCAGCTGATGATAAGAGCCTGGATGATGTAAGGACCAGTGATGTATGTATAGATATGATGTATGTATAGTGTATTATTGCTTCTTTTCCTGGTCTAGAAACTCCTAGCATTGCTTGGATGTAGGGACCAGTGATGTAATGATCGTTTCTTTTTAACTATAGATAGGTATTGTTTCTTTTCAATTAAATAGCTTAATCATTGTGTATATATCTTAATCATTGTGTACCTTAGACAATTATGAACCTCTAATAAAAGTCTTATTTACCTAATATGAATCCAAAAGAATCCACAGTAATTACTGAGTAGTCTGTGTAAGTGAGGCAGGCTGTAAAACCAGGGCAGAACAATCCCTTGGTTTAAAGTTCATTGCACTTAACCACTGGGCAACTCCTCAGACTTGCTTCCTGCTTTAATAATTCCTATAGTACCCAAAGCTGTTATAGCACCTGGTATCCCCCATAAGGGGACAGGGAGGGGGACAGCAACCACTAGGGGATTAAGGAGGTGTCATGCCTTTTCATATTAAGTTCTGCTGAACATTTACTTCAGTGATAACAGATACAAACAATATGAAAAAAAATCAGATCCCTAAAATTGAAGTCTGGCAAATGTAGTCTGAGATAATGTGCTAATGTGCTGATCAAAATCATCAAATCTCCAACATAACAGTGAAAACCATTTAGATTGTCCCCCAGTGCATTGGTCACTAGTTAAGGGGCCCCTCTGTCTTGCTTGGCTATCTGAATGGAAAGCTTGTTTTGCTACTTTCAATCTAGTTTTACATGCTCTGGTCTGCATTTCTAATCACCGTATCTGTCTTCCTCCAGTTGTTTTAATCAGACTAGACAACTTTCCATTTTCTGAGGATGCCCTTTCCCAAACCTGTCAGGAGGGCCTTTTGTATTACTGGATTCCTTTGGTAGGTTGGGTTACTGTATTCCTTGACTTCCACCCTTCCATATTTGCTTGACTTCCACAATCCATTCCTAACATTAGATAGCAGCTCTGGCCTGGTATACTCTTCTACTGCACTGTTAGGAATCGATTTCAAGGATTTAATCTCAAGCCACAGAGTGACAGCGATTTAAGTAATTACCACACTGTCTAAGCCAAACAGATTTACCGCACACTACTAATCTTAGTAGCATATGGACCTGGGGAATTAACAAAATGTAATCGAACAAATAAATTAAAAAGTTTAGCCTTGAAACATGTTAGTGTTTAATAATTGAATGGTACACAGGCTGTCTAGCATTGCTGGGGCAGTGAATCTTTTCTATACATATTAAACTTTTGCAGATCCTGAGATGTGCAATTGAGTTGCTGCAGCTCTAATCCTTTGCTATTCCACAGTCTTTCTGCAGGGAAGGGAAGGGCACAAACATCCCCTCCACTATCGGGAAAACTGAACCAGCCAAATTACTACAGAATGCTACATGGAAAGTTTATGCTAACAGAATACCTCGGTCACACATGCAGAACACAAATGCCAAATACATAATGGCTAACAAAAAATGATAAACATATATTAAACCAAAACCCCAAGAAGCCACATCAAAGAAATAGAAAGAGATGCATTTCTTCTTATACTGTGCAAAATATAAAGATCACACATGCCAGGGATGATGTTAGGGGAGTGCAACTGAGACAGCTGCTCCCTGACCAGAGAAAGCCCTAATCTTGCTGGAAGCTGAAGAAGACATGGACTAGTAATGGGCTTTGGGGTCCCCTTCCAAATTTCTGCCCTGAGCCCTAGCCACATCTAACACTAGCACTAACAGGATACACATTTTCAAATCTGACACATTCTAATCACAAAATAGAAAATAACATTTTTTTTCTACCTTTTGTTGTCTGGTCATTTTATTTTTCAGGCTTTGGTTTGTTCCCTTTGTCTTCTCAACTCACTCGCTAGAGTCTTCTGCCCATTTGACATTTCTGCTTTCTCCATGCTTACCATCCATCTTCCATCTCTGTGTACCTAGCTTTCCCCATGTTCAGCATCTCCCTTCTCTGTGTCCGCTTTATTTCCCTATCCAGCATCTCTTCTGTGTCCATCTCACCGCATTCATCACCGCTCTGTCCCTATCCCCTCCCCCTGTGTCCAGCATCACATCTCTGTGTCCCTATCCCCTCCCCTGTGTCCTTCATCACTCCTCTGTGTCCCTATCCCCCTCCCAACTCCAGCATCTCCCTTCTACGTTCCTATTCGCCCCCACGTCTAGTATTGTCCCTCTGTGTCCATATAACCCCTCCCATTCAGTACCAGCCCTCCCTCCCCTCCATTGCTGTTCCATTCAGCTCCAGCCCCCCCTTCCCCTATGTGGGTCTGGAATTTTGTTTTCACAGTGAAGAAGATCCCCCACAGGCCTGTTTCAGTGCATTCCCTCCTCTGCTGGCTCCCACCTTCTGATGTAACTTTCTGTTTCAATAAACAGGAAGTTACATCAGAAGGCGGGAGTTGGAAGAGGAGGAAAGGCCCCAGCGAAGTCTATGGGGGATCTTCTTTGTGGCTGTATAAGATAGAAAGGTGGGGAGGGAGGGCAGAAGGAAGGAAGAGATGCCTGACCCGTGGTAATTGTGGTTTTTAGTTATTTATTTTTTTTTTACCACAGGAGCAAGGCTTTTTACCACTCCTGAGGGGTGGTAAGAAGCTTTGCACCCACAGTAAAAAATTGTTTTTACCACGGGTCCCCATCCATTTCATTCTGTAATGTAGACAGGGGACAAAGATGCCAATGATCAGGCTAGTGTTAGCAGAGAATGAAGAAAGAGAAAGAAAGGGCTAGATTTTTCTAAACTGCATTACTGTGTTGGTATCTTAGCGCACAGTAGCACACTTTATCAAAAATCTAGCCCTAATTGAATTATTAACATGAGAAGTTCAATGATGAATCAGACCAATGATCCATCAAACCCATCTTTCTGTCTCCAGCAGTGGCCAGTTCCTATCATTTGAGGATATCCATTAGGTTGTAGTAAGAAAGTCCATTCCATGTAAGAGGTGAAGATATCCATTGCTAACTGGTTGCTGATTACAGACCTGTTCTCGATTTAACTATAAGTGTTTAAGTACATTAACATCCCTGTAGTGAGAGACCAAAGGTCCATTCAGTATTTCCAATAGTGGCCAAGCCAGGTCACAAATACCTGCCCATCCCAAATAGATTTCATGCTGCTTATCTCAGGAAAAAAGACATGGATTTTACGAAGCCCACCCTAATAATAGTTTATGGACTTTTTTCCCAGGAATTCGCCCAAACCGTTTTCAAATCCTGCTATGCGAACTGCTTTTACCACATTTTCTGGCAGCGAATTCCAGAGCTTAATTACATGATTGAAGAAATACTGTTCTCTGATTTGTTGTAAATGTACTAAATAATTTCATTGTGTGCCTCTCAGTCCTTATACTTTTGGAAACAGTAAACAAGTGATTCAGTTTACACATTCCACTCTGCTCATGATTTTAGAGTCCTTGATCATATCTCCCCTCAGTAGGGCTGTTCTCTCTTCCCTTCCTTGATCGTTACACATTACTAACTGTATCTGATATCCTGAAATGACAATGATAACAAATCTATGTAAGCCACATTGAGCCTGCAAATAGGTAGGGGAAAGTGGGATACAAATGCAATAAAATAAATAAATAAAATAAATACTGAGTACTGGCACCTTTTCCATTGTCTGCGAAAATTGACCCATGGCCCTCAAATTTTATTGAAAAAGCTCAGGCTCTACACACCAATTCTGCTTTGTCATAGATTCTGTGACTGGTTGCAGGGGGCCTGGCTATTGTGGGGTGGGTCCCTCAGTGATCACCCCATCCACGAAGTGTGGCCTGGCATTTGAGTACCAGACCAGTACCTTTTTTTGTTAGAAAAAACGTACTGCCCCTCAGTCATCTCAAGATGAAGAGCTCTAGTGTCTTTAGCCTTTCCACAAGGGGGGAGGAGGGTCACTCCATCCCCTCTATTATTTTGTTTGCCCTTCTCTGTACTTTTTCTAATTCTTTACTTAGACTCTTTTCCCTTCCCTTCTTCCTCTGTTCCTTCTATCCTCTCAACTGTCATTGTATTGTTTTATCAGTTCATTGTAAGCCGCTTTGAGGCCGCTTTCAGTGGTATAAGGCGGGGTATAAATGTTCTGCATAAATAAATAAATAAATATTCAAGATGATGTAGCACCATAGAGTAATACAAAGGCATCATAATATGTTGTGCTTTATTCTCCATTCCTTTCCTAATAATTCCTAACATTTTATTTTCTTTCTTAGCTGCCATTGCACACTGAGCAGAGGATTTCAATGTATCATCAATGATGACACCTAAATCCTTCTCCTTGGGTGGTGATTCCTAATGTGGAACCTTGCATCATGTAGCTATGGTTTGAGTTGGGCCTCGGGTACAAACTCTGCTATACCTCTAGCCTTGACTACATTTTCTGCAGCAAACTCCATAGTTTGTGTGTTAACTGAAGAAAACATTCTTAAATTAGTTTTAAGTCTTCTGTGTCTTAGTTTCATTGGAATGTCTCATAGTATGAGAACTATTTGAAATGAGAAATAGTAGTTGTCTATTCATCTGTTCTACCCCATTCATAATTTTGTACATCTTTTCCTTTTCCTTTCTCAGCTGCGTCTTCTCCAAGCTGAAGAGCACTAACTTGTTTAATCTTTGATCATTACAGAGGCATTTTTATATTTCCAGTTTTATCTTCTGATTCTTTTCTAATAATTCCTAGAATTCTGTTGTTTTTATTTTAACTCTGAGCTGAAGATTTTAAATGTATTGCCTACTGTGATTCCAATATCCATTTGCTGTATGATCTCCTAATAGTGAGCCCAGTCTTGTGTGCTAATACAAACAAGGTCAGCTTAATTAGGCAAACAAGGTGATCACCTAAGGCACCATCTTCTAGGGAGCAGCAAAGAACAACCTGACAGCCATACAAACTCAAAGAAGAATTAGCTTGTAATTTTTACCAACAAGGAGAAGGCGGGTGGGAGGCTGTTTTTCCATAGCTCATTCACCAGGGTAAATGGCTTTGGAAATTTGCCTACCTATGTGTATGAAGATAAATTATGCATTTTTACAGGATTGCTCTGGGAGGAGTGGTATTAGAATAAATATGATAGTTGAGTTTAATTTATTTCAGGGGAATGAGCCTGTGGGGCCTCCGAGTTAATTAAGTGGGAGCATGCAAGGACGAAGGTATGCATAGGGTGCTTTATACCCTTACACTGATCCTGGAAGAAAAATATTAAATTGATAACATTGAAAACTGTATTTCCATGTACTGGTGTAACAGGCCTCTCTTTATAAGGTACGGATTACCCTCATAGGTTAGACAAATATAGTGGAAAAATACTTGTATAAAGGTGTTCCAGTGGTTGGGGGAGGTACATTGCAGTCCAATGATAACAAAAATGAGCAGGCTGTGTTAACTAAAATCAGAAAAAAATAAAAATTTCCAAACAAGATCCACTTGAGACTACACCCATGAACTTTTATAATAAAAAAATATGGAGAAAATTGACTTCAGAAACACCAGCCCAAAGCCTATACATACAAAAGGGGGAATTCTATGAATAGCGTTAAAAATGGGTCCGGAAAAGATCAGCATTAAGTGCTATTCTGTAAAGGGTGTATGCCCTTTATAGAATAGTAATTAGTGCCAGTTCCTGTACCCACCTCTAGGAGCCAGACTTGTGCTAGCTGAAACCTGGTGTAAATCCCGGCACCCAAGTTGGGCACGGAAACCCAATAATGTGTAACACTGTGTGCAACATTTTGGAACTTACATGACCCTGCCCATGTCCCTCTCATGGTCACGCCCCCTTTTGGGTTGTACACTATCAGCAGCATAATTGAAAGAGAAGGACGCCCATCTTCCGATACAAATCGGGAGATGGGTGTCCTTTTCTCAGGGTTGCCCAAATTGGCATAATGGAAAGCCAATTTTGGGCGTCCTCAACTACTTTCCGTTGCGGGGACGACCAAAGTTCATGGGGACGTGTTGGCAGTGTACCGAAGGCGGGACGGGGGCGTGATGGGTTAAGAGATGGGCATCCTCAGCCGATAATGGAAAAAAGAAGGGCGTCCCTGATGAGCATTTGGCCGACTTTACTTGGTCCAATTTTTTTCACGACCAGGCCTCGAAAAGGTGCCCGAACTGACCAGATGACCACCAGACGGAATCAGGGATCACCTCCCATTACTCCTCCAGTGGTCACCAACCCCCTCCCACTCTAAAAAAAAAATTAAAAAACATTTTTTACAGCCTCTGTGCCAGCCTCAAATGTCATACCCAGCTCCATGACAGCAGTATGCAGGTGTCTGGAGCAGTTTTTAGTGGGTGCAGTGCACTTCAGACAGGCGGACCCAGGCCCATCCCCCCCTAACTGTTTTGTGGTGGTAAATGTGAGCCTTCCAAAACCCACCCAAAACCCACTGTACCCACATCTAGGTGCTCCCCCTTCACCCCTTAGGGCTATGGTAGTGGTGTACAGTTGGGGGGGGGGGGGGGGTTGGGGGCTCAGCACCAAAGGTAAGGGAGCTATGCACCTGGGAGCAATTTCTGAAGTCCACTGCAGTGCAACCTAGGGTGCCCGGTTGGTGTCATGGCATGTGAGGGAGACCAGTGCACTACGAATGCTGGCTCCTCCCACGACCAAAGGGACAAGCATTTGGTTGTTTTTGAGATGGGCGTCCTTGGTTTCCATTATCGGCGAAAACCGAGGTCGTCCATCTTTAAGGTCGACCATCTCAACATTTAGGTCGACCATCTCTTAGGTCGACCTAAATGTTGAGATTTGGGCATCCCCGACCGTATTATCGAAACGAAAGATGGATGCCCATCTTGTTTCGGTAATGCGGGATGCCCTGCCCCTTCGTGGGGACGTCCTCAGAGATGGACACCCTTAGAGATGGGCATTCCCGTTCGAAAATGCCCCTCCACGGGATTTAGGTACCCAGAGTTATAGCTTTCAGCCAGAAGCACATGCAAATCCTAATCGGTGCTAACTAACATCATGTGTTATTTTATTTATTTATTTATTTATGCATTCTTTTATCCCACTATTACCCAAAAACAAGTTTCTGTTCAAAGTGGCTTACAGTTTACATTTTGGTGGAGTTACAATGTTGAGAGGGCATCTATAGTTCATATGGTTTCATAGAGTTTTTGAAGAGATAGATTTGAAGTGGAAAAGGTAATGGTAGCTTTTGTGTTCAGTTGTAGAGTTTTAGTGATATTTATTCATATAGTTTTTGAAGAGATAGATTTGAAAGGAAGGTGATGATATCTTTGTGATTAGCTGTAGAAATTTTTTGAAGAGGTAGGTTTTCATTTCTTTTCTGAATTGTAGGAGATTTGTGATGCTTCTTATGGTTTTTGGTATCGAGTTCCACCATTTGGAACCCTGGTAGCTAAATCCTGCTGTGCAGATAATTTTGTAGATGGTGTTTTGCAGTTGGGTAGATGTAGGAGTATGGCATTTTATGAGGATAGTTCAGTCATGTTAAGCATATATTCTGGTGCCATTCCAAATAGTATCTTCAAAATTAAGGTGCTCACTTTGAAAAATATTCTTGCCTTGACTGGTAGCCAATGTAGTGTTTCATCAGAAGGGTTGATCTTTCATATTTCAATTTCTTGAAAATCAGTCTTGCTGCTGTGTTTTGGACTGTGTGCAGTGATTTTAGTGTGTTGCCCTGCATCCAGTATTGATGGCTAACCAACTGCATACAGTTGAATATTTCTAAAACAGAGGTTTTGTCATTTGCATCTGATCTCTTTCTGGAGTGCCCAGCTTTGCTCTCTGGTACTACTATTCCAGTTCCAAGTACAGTTCCCAATCTGTGAGTTCTTTTGAACTCTGTTTTATTTTTTATATCTCAAATTCAGCAAATGATTATGAACTCGTATTTTAAGTTATGGTTGTTGAGCAAATTATGCCCTTTATTGCTGCGTTCTGAAGCATTGCAAGTGTACAGAATGCTGCTGTCCGGCTTTTGTATGGACTGTCTACTTCATCCCTTTTTTGAGACACAGCATTGGTTACCTGTGACATACCGAATTAAATTTAAACTGCTTCTGCTTACCCATTTGGGTTTGTATCAGGATTTATCTTTTTACTTGCGAAACAACCTGCATTGGTATGTGCTTCTAGACCTTTGCAGTCTTTACACACTTGCACACTTGAAGTACCTCATCAACATCTTCGACTTGGGCAAACAAAGAATGGCACATTTTCAATTATTGACCCTTGTGAATGGAATAAGCTGCCCTTGGAACTGAGATACCAAAGGAATGTATCTTCTTTTAAATTGATGTTGAAGTACTACTTACTTGGCCAGACCTTTGTCTTGCCAGGACTTTCTTGTTTGGACTGATGCTATAGTTTTTGTCTTTGTGGTTTTGTATTGTATGTTTTTAATTATGTGTTGTGATGTTCCCCGCCTTGGATAAAGGTGGGTTACAAATAAATAAACATAAACCACAGGTCTTCAATGAGGATGAAAAGAAAATGAGAGAGTCAAATGTGATCACAGTTTCAATCCACTTATCTGCTAGAACATGGTAGAATGTCCTGAGTTCTTTTCTATAGCCTTTACTGGTTGACTCGCAAAACTCCCAAAGAACTTTGCAGAAGCCCAGCACAAGAAATCTAGGCATATCTCCTGCCTCCCAAATGAATATAGCAAAATAGAGCCTCAATTTTCTTATTTCAGATTCTTGGCACCGGGTAGATTCTTTCCTTTTCTGGAGTCCTAGGTTCACTTGCTCTGCTTCTTTCTTCTTCATAGTCCCAGACTGGATACCCCAGATGTCTCTTGCAAGTTGCTCTCACAAAAAAACAAACAAAAGAATTCCAACACTATTCCTGAACTTAGACCAAGTTCATTCAGTGTTAGCGCCACTGGAGTGGAGGAATAGCCTAATGCAGTGGCTCCTAAACTTTTTCAGTTCACTGCACCCTTAGTGTCCAAGCAGTTTTTAGTGGCACCTTCCCCCCAACCACATAGGTCTCCGCGCTCCCCTTCCAGCCACATAGGTCTCCGCACTCTCCTTCCAGCTACATAGGTCTCCACCCCCTCCACCATAGGTCTCCACCCCTCTCCACCACATAGGTCTGCTTTTCCCTGCAGCCCCCCTCTTCTCACTCCAGCACACCTCTTCTTCCTGAAAGTTCAGTACATCTCTCCATTCCCTGCAGCCCCCCTCCTTCCAGAAAGTCCACCACACCATTCCCTGCAGCCCATCTCCTCCCATAAGTCCAGCACACCTCCCCATTCCCTGCAGACCCCCTCCTCCCATAAAGTCCAGCACACCATTCCCTGCAGCCCCTGTCCTCCCATAATTCCAGCACACCTCTCCATTCCCCTTCTCCCATAGGTCCAGCGCAATTCTGCTGTCCCCATGGACCAGGGAATGATGCTCAAAAGGTAAACCATATTTCGGCTTTAAGGACTGAGGGCCAGATGCACTAAACTTATCGAGCCATTAATGAGCCATTAACGAGCAAGTAGTAAACCCTGGCATGCACTAAAGACTTTTTTCCGACGACGGTAGCAGCTAATGAAAACGGAATGCAGATGAGCAAATTGTGTAGAAACCCTATTGTAATGAGATGCACTAACCTTTTCCATTGCCTTAACGCTGGAAAATCTAACGAGAGGTCTGTACCTCTCGTTGGGGCTGCGCGGGATTGAAAAACTGCTACAAAAGTAAAAAAAAACCAAAAATCGGGGGGAAAAAGTCAAGTGCTCATCAGTGCAATAATAAAAATGTCTATTTTGGCCGTCATTCCCCGCCCCTCCCCCCCCCTCCCGAAGACGTCGGGCTGCTCACCCCCTCCGATGCACCACGATCCAGAGGACAGTGCAGTTGTGATTGGCTCAGAGACTTCCTGGACTCTCAGCTGAGTGAAGCACTGCCAAAAAAGACATTTTTATTATTGCAGGGGGGGAATGACGGCCAAAATGGACGTTTTTTTTGGATGGGCATCCTCGACTGCACTGTCCTCTGTCGAGCCATATCAGAAGGGGGTGAGCAGCGTGGCGTCTTTGGCATGCGCAGAGCAGCCAGCATAACGCTTGGTTGCTCTGCGCATGCTCGACCGGCCGCATGGCTGACTGTTTAACGACGGAATAGAGAATGCAAGTGAACTACAATGAGCAGCTCATTTGCATTCCTATTCTTTGATGCATGCCCGTTCCTTACCGATTCGCTAAGGGAATCGGTAAGGAAAGGGCTTTAACGAGTCTTTAGTGCATCTTGCCCTGAAAGCGGTTTCAAGCATGATGCTTTCAATAGTTTTCTGAAGATTAGGAGCTAGTAGTCTGAAGTAGCTGGGAAATCCAGAGGGCTGAAAATGTCCCTGGGGTGATTGTCTGCTGCTTATGAAGTGCAGTTTCCTAGATGCCAGCATGACTAGGCAGGGTTGTGGCAAAGAGTATGATGGTGTACATGAAGTAACAGTTGAAGAAGTGTGTTGAACAGCCTCAGTCTCAAAGTCCAGTACCAAGATTTTTTTAACATGGAATACCGGGAGCCAATGCAAAGATTTACTTGCACACAGACTTAATGAGCTGATGCATTTTGTATTAGTTGCAGACACCAGTCCATGTTTGTTATTTTTTAAACCCCTTTTTCACTGGTAGCTCAAAGTGTGGTTCCCAGTACCTGAGCTTCAATACCGAGCTTAGAGTCTAATAAAACTCAAGCTACAAACCTGGCAGCTGAAGAAAAGGGTGTACATTTCCAGGTCACATTGGAGTTTAAAAGCAGTGGGAGTCTTTTTAATCTCCCCAGAGAACTTTCAGTCTTCTTCATTTAGCTGGCTACCTTCCAATATTCAAAGACTGTTATCCAGATAACGACCCCTGCTATCCAGTTAATTGCTGTTGACTGGGATATTCAGAGGCACTATCCAGATAGCACTTCTGAATATCCTTACAGATCGGCTGGCTCCACACTATGTGGATAGTGCCAGGGTGAAGTGTAGGTGGAGCCTTGGCAGTCCCAGAACTTATCCAGATAGTGCTATCCAGTCTGTTATCTGGATAGCAGACAATATTTCCACTATCCACATAGGTTCCAGCGCTGACCGTCTTATCTGGATATTCAGTGCTGGCAGCTATCCAGATAGTAGTGCTGAATGTCCGGATATCTGTTAACTACCACAGCCAATGTTTAAAAAACAAAACAAACAAAAAAAGCACTGTAGCATATGTACCTGGGCCACATCTTGCACTTGTAGCCTAGAGATGGTACTGATATACTTAAATCCTAGTACTTGAGTGAATAAAGAACCAAAGACAGCCACTAATCCCTACCCCTTTCTCTGCTTTCTATATAGAGTTTGGAGAAAAGCTGCCAGCTATAGCTCAAGATTTAGCTCCTTATCCCCCTGCCCCCTGTTTAAATCCTGCAGCAGGTGTTATCCAAGCCGCTTTGCTCTGGAAGCTGATAGGGTCTGTCTATTGTCCCTGCTGATGTCCCATGGCTGCACTGACCTATGTCACAATGACAGCCTGTGAGGCTCACTGCTGCAGGAGTCTGATAAGAGGCACTGCTCTGAGGATGAATGAGAACACTGATTACTTGGGCTTCAGACCACCCCACAATTGCTGGCAAATCCACAGACACAGAGGAACTCTTCTATGTGTCCTGTCTGGGCTGTAGCAGGATCTGTAAATACTGCCTTTGCTTTTAACAGTGATACCAGTATAGCAAGCTCAGAAAATATAGCTTCAGCCCTAGAGCAGTGTGTCCCAAATCCACCTCCCTCCTTGCTTAACTGCTCTGCCTCCACAGGACTTAGCTTTGCCCCTAGCCCAAGGAGATGACATCAACTTGAGTCTATACATTTTCTGTTCATTGTGGCCTGACATCATAGGCACATGTTTAAGGAACCTGAACCTTTGTACACTTCAGAGAGCACTGTACCTCATTTTAAGTCCTTTCTCAGGAGCTTTCCTCTATCCCTTATTTCTGGGATCCAAGAATATAAATGGAGAAAGTTACAGGTCAATATTTTAACCCATATTTTACCTGCTTCCATAAAGGCCATAGATGCCTCATAGATCCTGTGTCTCTCATGCCCACTTGTTTCCAGGGCCAGTATTTTAGCAGTTCTTTTTGCAGGTTTTTTCACTCTTGTTCTAGTCATGATGGATTCTTCATCCAATTCCAAGTCTCCATTTTTTTTCCTGTTCACATATTATTATTATTTGTTTTATTTGTACCCCACATTTTCCCACCTATTTGCAGGCTCAGTGTGGCTTATGGGACATATTATCTGCATGGTGGCCATTATGATTCCTAGAGCTGGACTGGGTGGGAGCAGAGGGGAACCACTCCTGTCCCCAGCCCACTAGACTACCAGGCATCACTGAGATTAGTGCAAGTCTGAAGGGTTAGGGGAAATTTTTCATGTGAAGTTATGGGTGGGGTTTTGAGACAGGGAGCGACTATCAAGTTCCAGTTTTATTGAGAGCTTACTACCCCACCCATCAGAAAGAACTGTCTGGGCAGCTTACAGTCTAAAAAGAGGCAAAGGAGAGTTAGAGAGATGCAGATGAACTAGACAATACACAGAAGGATAAGAGTGAACTCCAGTGTAGAAAGTGGAGGGGAGGGGAAGAAAACATGAGATACTTGTCCGCATAATCAGGACTGGCTCAAGAGGTTATGGTACATTTACCCCTTTACTCAGTCTCCAATCCCGCCCATTGCACATTCACCCCTTTACTCTGCCCCTAGCCCCCCCCCCCACCTCATGGCACATGATTCATCCCCTTTACTCTGCACCCAATTCCACCCCCCATGGCACATGTTTCACCCCTTTCCTCCACTCTAATCCTCTACTGCACACTCACCTTTTCTTTTTCAGCCATGGCAGCGGCTCAGCTCTAATTTTGTTCCCCTGCTGAGCTCTCCTGGCAAGATTGTAGCACAGTGGGTCACTTCCTCCTCCTGAATCAGATTAGACCCGAGCTGGGTCTGTGCTGGAGCTACTTGCTGCCTTGTGGTCCAGCAAAATCCAGTCACCATGGCAACTGAAAAATTGGGCCTGGTGCCAGGGGTTTGTTGAGCCCTGGCTTAATTCTATGGGTTGGGTGATGTCCATAGGCTTGGGCGTTTGGTGCCCTGGACCAGAGTCTCCCCTGGTCCATAAGCTGCGCCAGCCCTGTGCATAATTGAGACTCGCTGCCAGGAAAAGCAGAAGGTGGGAGATCAGAGACATGGGATCGGGAGTGGGGGGGAGGAAGAGGTGAAAATGTTGGGTTAAAGATGGGGGTGTGGAGGGGGATTTGAGGGAAGAGATCAAGGGAGTTAGTGGAAGAGATTGTGGAGCATCGGATGTCAGGAGAGATTGGATCAGGGAGATGAGGATGTGGATCAGCCTGCCTGTGGCCAAGCTGCCAGACTGTTAGTGCAGCAGCACTTAGTACCTCCTATTGAGTTGGCGGTAAGTGCAGCTGCACCCGCCAACCCTCTGACCCATCCAGGTCAAAACTGAATCTTGCCGTTAGCCAGATTAAGAAGCTAGTGTGGATTTGCTGTTTTTAACGCATGGTAGAGGTTAGCGGAAGACATAAATAAATCACTAACAATTTACAAGGTAGGCCCAGGGATGTAAATTAAATCTTGATCCAGAGAAGTTCATGGTCAAATGCCAACCAATATCCATCATCTGTGGTTCAGCAGGGACTTTGTATGAAGACAAGCCTGCAATGTTGGGAAGTGGTGACAGAAACAAAGATCCATGGCTAACCTCTTTCTATGTCAAGTCTGTCTGGTGGCCTACAAATCCAGCATCCATCTAGCTAAAAGAAATGTTACTAGTTACATTAATTTTGTTCCCATGTGAACCACCCATATAGCTGTTAAGTATTATCAACCAATTAAACAGTTCTCAGTCACATACTTAGTTAAACGGTTTCACTCATTTTATTGATATTTTTGCCTCATTTTTTCTCAACAAAGTGAAAAATGTTCCTTCAAAATTTGTCATACAAGCTCTAAGCCAATCCAACAAACTCTCAACCTTTAATCGTTATACCATTGACAGCCTTGAAAATCCAGTCTCGGCTATGAAGTCTTCTACTTCTCCAACAGAACACCTTTCTGGCCAGTTTGTGAAGAACTGTCTGGTGGGTCATCTTATTTTTTCCATGGTTGACACTAGTCAGGCAGTGGAAAAAGGCCAGGATTTGTTCCCTGCTGAAAACACTTTCTTTGGATCTTATCTTACTCTTGAATTTCTGTCGCATCTCCAATTTGCCTTTTGTTTCTAAACTTGTTGAGAAAGCAGTTTCCTCCAATTCACAAACTTCCTATACAAAATTCACCTAAAACAATCTGGGTTCTGCCCAGGTCACACCACAAAACCTGTAATGGTGGCTATGATGAAAGAAATATATTTAGTCCTCAACCAGGAGAGGGGCAGATTCGTGCTCCTAGATATGACTTCTAAGTTTTAGTACATATTAACTTTTAGCACAGACCCACACTACCGGCCACCACATAGTAAAACAGCCAGTGTGCTAAAAACCCTGCATGAACTGCTTAACGTGGGATGGGGCAGGAACTGGGTGGGTTATGGGCAGTTAAAACATAGTAACATAGTAAATGACGGCAAATAAGGACCTATATGGTCCATCCAGTCTGCCCAACAAGATAAACACATTTTACATGGTCTGTGATACTTTATATGTATACCTGAGATTTGTCCTTGCCATTCTCAGGGTACAGATTGTAGAAGTCTGCCCAGCTAGGGTTACCATATGGCTCCAGAAAAAGGAGGACTGATTGAGCCAGCTGGGTTTTACTTCCATTGGTTTGAAAGCAATGGAAGTAAAACCCGGCTGGCTCAATTACTTCCATTGAAAGCAATGGAAGTAAAACCCGGCTGGCTCAATCCGTCCTCCTTTTTCTGGAGCCATATGGTAACCCTACTGCCCAGCACTCTTGTACTAAAAGTTCTGAAGCTAAGGTCGAAGCACCTTAAAATTTACACAAGCCCATCCATATCTATTCAGTTATGATCAGGGTGTAGACCGTAGAAGTCTGCCCAGCACTGGTTTTGCTTCCCAATTACCGGCGTCACCACCCAATCTCCACTAAGATTCTGTGAATCCATTCCTTCTAAAGAGGAATCCTTGGTAATGGAATTAAAACATGCGTGGGATAAACGTTTTCATCTCCACCATCTCTTGCAGAAGGGCATTCCAGATATCCACCACCCTCTCTGTGAAAAAATACTTACTGACATTTTTCCTGAGTCTTCCCCCCTTCAACCTCAATTCATGTCCTCTAGTTCTACCATCTTCCCATCTCCAGAAAAGGTTTGCTTGCGGAGTAATGCCTTTCAAATATTTGAACGTCTGTATCATGTCACCCTTGTTTCTCCTTTCCTCCAAGGTATACATGTTCAGGTCAGCAAGTTTCTCCTCATACGGTTTGCAATGGGCATGGACTGCAGATTGCAGTTAGCGCATTAATTATTGTGTGCTTCTGTCACTTGTGAAATTAGTTTGGGTTCCTTTAGATTGTAAGCTCTTTGAGCAGGGACTTTCTTTCTTCTATGTTTGTGCAGCGCTGCGTACGCCTTGTAGCGCTATAGAAATGCTAAATAGTAGTAGTAGTAATGTCTCCTTAACAGGTCACCCATTCTAATTGTAAATGACTTACCCATAGAGTAACTACAGGGGACATGCTGGTCATGCTCCCAAAAGTTATCACACAGCCTTTGCACTTACCACATGTTAATTTTTAATGTTGAAGCATAGTAAGTGCAAAAACTTACCAACACTTCCATAAACAGGCCCATTAATCCTAAGTGCATTCTTCAAGCCATAACATTTGCTAGACCTTCTCTGGACCATACAGGTGCACTTGCGTAATTAAACTGAATGTGCTGGACTTAAACGTTTCGGTATACAGTATGACTTTTCTTATTAGTTTTCCTATCATCTCCTTACTCATAAGATAGCAGCCTCTTCCACTGACATACTTAGAGGCGTTCTTGCCACATGGGCCACTTTCTATTTTTGCCTTGCACGTGCCGTTGGAGTATGTATAATTGCCTATAATTATACACAATAGCCCCACTCAGTCCTCTGATCACTTTCTAAGAAGCTGATATTTTTCTAGGCTTTTGAGAAAGCAGTAAGAGAGAAAAAGATTAAAATTGGCACAAAAGGAATGTTGGAACAAGGAAATAGATCAAAAGGCTTAATTTGATCAGATGTTTGCAGAGTTCTAGTCAAAATTATTCTGCCCTAGGTCTGCTGCAGTTCCTTTAGGGTTATAAGCCATCCATACTTTTACCATCATTTTATTAATATCCTCCTTCGCCTTAATTTTGAAAATATTCAAAGATATTTGTCTTATGGCCTTTTTTATTTTCATGCCAAAAATATTTAGCTAGGAGATGTGAAGGGGTGTGCTGCATGCCTGATGGAGATTTTGCTCCTGTATGCAATTTTTTGCAGAAGCCGAAATTTGCAGAATGGAGGCCAGGAGTGATACTTTAGCCAAGTATTCTGTATAGTTATAAACATTTTCACAAACTAATTTAAAAAAAAAAAAAAAAAACACTTCATAATCTGAAATTGAGGAAGCCTTAGAACACTTGGGCACAAAAGACTGTACTGACACAATCAAATCAGAGAAGGAGGGAGAGACAGAGGGATGGACACGACTCAAAAGTGAAAATGCACCAGCATTTTTGCTCAAAACCAAACAAGGCCAAATACAGATTTCTGGAAATTTGGTCGGCCTCTAGACAACAGTTGTATGGGAAAGGGAAGGGGAAGATGATGCTGGCCACAGTTCTCAGGGAGGGAGCCAGAGATGATATGCTAGACCCTCTAGGGGAATAGGGAGGGGAAGGGGAGATGCTAGCCACAGGAACGACAGATAAGACACCGGACCCTGGAGGGCATAAGGAAGAGGAGATGCTGACTATGAAACCAGGAGATGAAACCCTGGACCCTGGGGTGGAGGGATAAGGAGGGAAAAGGGTGGTGCTGACCACAGGACCAGACGTCTCCTGAATGCAATCTAAAATGCATTCCATGACATTTTCTCAGTAGTTAAGGGGAAAGTTAGGAATTCAACATACATGAGGGCAACCTATGTGTGAGTAACCACAGTACATTTTCAAAAGTTTCAAGGCAGACAACAAGTGAGTTTTAGGAAAATTCAAAAAACCTCCTAGTTTCATTTCTGAAGGAAGCAGATAAATTTTCATTTGTAAACTTTATTTTAGAAAGAGAGAGTCCCGTTTTGTGGTAGTGAATGTATTCCCTGATGTTGCTTATATTACTCAAAATGAGGAGCAGGGATTTTGTACAGATGAGGCCTCAGGTCTTGTCTGTGGGAGTGTCCTCCTTAAAACTTTATCCAAATGTCTGATCACCTATTTGGGACATATCTGTAGATTCTCTAAATTTGGGACCATTCTTGAAGGATAAAAAGTTTTACTTGTATATATATTTATCTTAATATTGGATGGGTGATTGCTAGGGAACAGTAGTAGTAATGCTGGGTTTTGAATTTTGGAGATCATGGGTAAATTGTTTTCAGTCAACAAAAAAAGGGGGGGACATAAATCTCCACCAATATCTAATCAAAACAAAAAGTACATGGAAAGAAATTCTGTGGTATATAAACTAAAAAACAATTTTTTAAAATATTTATTTATTTATTTGTTGCATTTGTATCCCACATTTTCCCACCTATTTGCAGGCTCAATGTGGCTTACATAATACCGTGATGGCGATCGCCAATACCGGTATGAGAAATACAGAGTGGTAATTGCATTAATATGTAGCAAGAGGACATCATTCAGGGGGTCTTTTACCGCTTGCTAATCCAGAACTACCGCCGGGGTACCGCAGCAGCCTGGTGGCAATTCCCACCCCCAATGTGCGCCATTTCCGGTGCTATAAAAATATTTTATTTTTGTAGCGCTGGTCTTTACCCGACGGTAATCGGGCAGTGCTGCGAGCTGCCCAGTTAGTGTGGGAGCCCTTTCCGCCAGCTCAGTGAGTGGCAATAAGTGCTCTTCCTTGAAATGGCCACACAGCCACATGGCCATTTCTTAGAAAAAGAAATGACAGCCTTTTATCCGCTGCGGTAAAACAGGGCCTCAGCACTCTTCAAAAACATGTGCTGACATCAGCTCAGGCCCCTTTGTACTGCAGCTTAGTAAAAGGGGCCCTTAACGTTCAGTCACTTAAAGAACATTTTGTTAGGGTAACAGGAACTCTTATGTGTAAAAACCAAGGCTGCACATTAATTACAAGCAGCATGTTATTGGCATGAGATTAATTGGTTCCCCCTGGTGCCTTTCTCATTTCATCTCCTGCACAGGGTGTTGCCGCCTTTGTGTTCTCCTTCTCATCTTTCCCTAGTCTCCATCCCTTCCCCAATTGGCTGTCTAGCAGGATCTCCTTGTTGGCTCTCTGCTGAGGAGCCAATAAGGAGGGCTGCTGTTGGGCAGCCAGATGGATATCAGTGAATCTCTCTCTCCAAGCCCCTTCTGCCATCGCCGCTTGCTACCGTTGCCTGCTGTTGCTGCTTCTTCTGGTGGCCCGCCCGCCTGCCTTTGTGTTGCTGCTGCTGGCCTGCCGCCGCCTTGGTGTTGCTGCTGCTGGCCACCTGCCCGTCAGTTGCTTCCACCACTGGTAAGTGTCCTGATCTCGGTTCCCGGTCCCCTTCCCCCCCCCCACGTGGTCCAGCGGTCCTGGGCTGGTCCTCTCCCCTCCCCTCCCCGTGGTCCAGATTCCCGGTCCTCTTCCTCTCCCCACCCCCGGGGTCCTGCCGTCGGCCCTGGCCCCCTCCCCCAGACTGCTTTCTGCCTGATCAGTGACCCAAAAGGCATACAGGCAGGCAGACAGTCTGGGGGGGGAGGGAAGGAGGACAATAGGGAAGAGATGCAGTCACACAGGTTGTGAGTGACTTCATCTCTTCCTTCCTGTCTTTTCTCCCCCTCTACCTCATGCCTGCCTGATCTGAGCCACAGATGTAGTTGTAGATGTAGATGTAGATGTAGTTACATACAGCCTGTGTGACTGACTGCATTTGTCTCCCCCAGCCCCCCACTTACCCAGACTGTGTGCTGCTTTGCCTGATCTGTGGCTCAGATCAGGCAGGCAGGTAGTCTGCAAATTGGGGGGAGACATGCCATCAAATTGAAAATTTCCCAGCTTCCTGTATTTTTTAATCATGTGATTAATCACAAGATCAACATTTTTCAAGCATGAGATTGATCGTGATGAAAAATTTTAAGCAAACTGCAGCCCTAGAAAAAACCTATTCCAAGTTCCACCCTTCTTAAAAAGTTCTTTGAATAATCATTTGTCCTCAAGTATTTTCGTAAGTGCTTCCAACACCAAATGAAATATAAATAATATCAATGTAACACTTATCTGGGTCAGCGCTGAAAGATGTGCAATCCAAGGACCCAGATGTAGAATGCAAGTCTCGATGCCAAAAAATGATGCAATCAATCCATATGTTAATCACTAGTAAATATAGAAACTGGAGCTAAAAAGTAATGATTCAAACACAAAGGTGTTTTGGCATCACCATTTATTTTTCAAAGGGTTCACTTTAAAGTATTTTCATGACACAATATCTGGACACAGTCTAGAAAATAACAAAATACCAAACTTAATAAAAACAAAAATATAAAAAAAAACACAACCCACAGAAATTACATAAGATTTAAAAGTTGTTGTTGCACAAAAATGTTGCTGCAATATAAAGTTGGTCAATAAAGATGACCTTGCAAAACTAAATGTTATTACTTATATGTTATGGATAGAATGACATAGTCAATGCGATCAACTTTATTAGTCACTATCCAGAGAAGACACAAAAAAACACTTAGGAGTATGTTTACTAAGGTGTGTTAGTGTTGCAATGCTTAGTAAACCTAGCCCTTATTGTTGTAAATGTTTACTATTAATAAAAAAAATGGCAAAGAACTCTATTTTACCACTCGATAGTTTATTGGAAATTAATATACTGCTATTAGCTAACTAGCAGATCACAGCATTGAACACTCTAAAATCCGAACAAAAGAATTAAAAGAAAGGAAATGACAATTCTGGACAGGAAAGAAATCAACGCATTCAAACAAGGTTAATTCAGCTATTAAAAGCTAAGCAGTAGGAGTAGCTGTTCGGTTTGTATATCCACCGTTTTTCTTTTTCAGCAAAATGCTATTAATATCAACTCCATGGAGGTGGGGGTAACTAAATAACATACAAGCACAGATCGTTGAAACCATAATGAAATTAATGCATTGTGCCACAATAGGAGCTTTCAAATCGTGGCATTGCAAACAGCTGTGGTGTTCAATCGCCTGAGTCTTTAAAGCACTCAAGCTTTTGCCGACATATACCAAAGGGCATGGGCACCGTAAGACATATTATATCATTGAATTTGTAGAACAAAGTTGAATAAAAATTTAATTTGATGACATTTAAAATCACCAAGGTACCACAAAAGGAAGAAGCACATGCACTGCATGATCCACAAGGAAAGTGTCTCTTCTGTATTCCACCACCTTCATTCTGTATCAGAGGTTCCAATGTTTTTTAAAAGATCAATGGTGTGAAGTTGTAAAATAGGCCAGTGTTTCAACACTATAGATCTGATTTCTGATGTAGCTGAGGAATAAGGTAAAACAGAATATTCGGTCACCTTTAATTAGTTGCGAGGGCAATAACAAATGGGATTAATCTGCACCGTGGGCGTGTTTATAAGACCTCTTCAGTACTCAAAATGGATATCCTGTGAAATAATTCTGATGCCTGAGCCCACTTGGGACATAAAAGCACCTGCAAAAATTGTATATGTAAACCGCTTTGACTGTATTTACAGAAAGGTGGTATATCAAGTGTGGAATAAACATAAACACAAATTCCTGGATGGTGGAACAAATACGTTGCAATCTTAAAAATTGACCTGGTATATTCTCTCGTAGCTTTTATAGGATGACAACTGTGATGTTTCTCTTTAGGGTAAATATGCTAAAAAGTTTAAGAAAAAATTGCTATTACTCCCTTTCTCTCCTCCTCCTTGTTCGTTCTTCTCCTTGTTTTATCCCCTTTCTTGTCTTTTTCATTTACCTTTATTCTGTTCTTAACTTCTTTCATGTTGCTGTTTCTTCTCCACCTCCACTTTAAAATGCCTGAATAGTATTGACAATAGGAAGATTTTAGCTGTAGATAGAGTAGGGGGATCAGCATAGAATGACCACTTCACCCAGGGCAACCCAACAATGGTATCCAGTTCTTATTTTCCTCTTGATTTGTAAGCAGTACTTAGACCACTCATCTATGTGGCTTTTTAAAGAAACTCTAGCCTTTATTTCTTTGAAGGATATTTACAAGTATATTTTGGCATTATATATTAATTGGGGGCAGCTTTCCAACACATCTGATACTTTCAGTCAGTTCTTTTTTTAGTGCTTGTTGAAATTCCGCAGTAAGTGAGTGAGGAAACAAATCTTTGAGAAGCTACAATGCTCATATTCAAAGTCTCCTGGCCCTGGCCGTAGATTGGTTGTCTTGTTGAAAAATGTACTTGTCCTTTAATCCAAACATTATTTTGTATACATACTAAAAATGATTTCTGCCCACTAGTCAGATCTACGCAGAGACTCATAAATTCTACTCCTCATCTTGCTGTCACTACTCGCTAGCATTACACAGGTAGGCAAGAGCAAGCCAGGATTAAACAATAGACCTTGAAGGATTTGATCACAATGTGAACTGAAAAATGCACAACCTGGCTTAATCAGGAATCCAAGGCCTTAGCTGGAATATGTACTGGACCTTGTTGTTTGATTGTTTTTCTGACAAAAAGGTCCTTTCTTGGTTAGCTCTCTTAGGGGCCCTTTTACCAAGCTACGGTATGCACTAACATGTGCTTACTGCAGCTTAAAAGGGCTTACTGCGGGGTGCACAGAGATATACCATGGTAAAATCCCAATGCACCTTGCTAAAATCCCAATTTTTTGGCTGAGGGTGTGTGTCTGGGGGTGGAAAGTGGACGTATTTGTGCTGATCAGCACAGCCACATTGCCGCGATTAGTGCATGAACCCATACTGCCTTCAAAATGGGGGCTGTAAGGGCCCAAGTGCTAATGGCAACATTAGCACGTGGCCATTAATGCAAAAAATAAAAAAATTAAAAATTTTTGGGCAATGGCAAAAAGTGGCCTTAGTGCATGGGAAAGACCCGCCGCATAAGTGTGTACTAAGACCACGTTTTGCAGCAACTTTGTAAAAGGGCCCTTTAATCAGAAACTCGGCACAAAAGCCTTTACCAAGAATGAGCAACACATTGGTGTACTATTAACATGCTTTATTTACAAACTTAAGTGCGTAGTTCAGATGAGAAGACTTTTCCATAGACATCTTAACAAGTTTCCACATTTAACATTCAGTTGTTTATATTGCCGATTGTGCAACTTAATTACAAGTGCATTCATTCCTCAAAACATTGCAGAGGTCTTTTACTAAAGCTTAGCTTGAGTTATCTGCAGCAGAAGCCTAAATTTGCAGAATGGAGGCCAGGAGTGATACTTTAGCCAAGTATTCTGTATAGTTATAAACATTTTCACAAACTAATTTAAAAAAAAAAAAAAACCAAAAACCCCACTTCATAATCTGAAATTGAGGAAGCCTTAGAACATTTGGGCACAAAAGACTGTACTGACACAATCAAATCAGAGAAGGAGGGAGAGACAGAGGGATGGCACGACTCAAAAGTGAAAATGCACCAGCATTTTTGCTCAAAACCAAACAAGGCCAAATACAGATTTCTGGAAATTTGGTCAGCCTCTAGACAACAGTTGTATGGGAAAGGGAAGGGGAAGATGATGCTGGCCACAGTTCTCAGGGAGGGAGCCAGAGATGATATGCTAGACCCTCTAGGGGAATAGGGAGGGGAAGGGGAGATGCTAGCCACAGGAACGACAGATAAGACACCGGACCCTGGAGGGCATAAGGAAGAGGAGATGCTGACTATGAAACCAGGAGATGAAACCCTGGACCCTGGGGTGGAGGGATAAGGAGGGAAAAGGGTGGTGCTGACCACAGGACCAGACGTCTCCTGAATGCAATCTAAAATGCATTCCATGACATTTTCTCAGTAGTTAAGGGGAAAGTTAGGAATTCAACATACATGAGGGCAACCTATGTGTGAGTAACCACAGTACATTTTCAAAAGTTTCAAGGCAGACAACAAGTGAGTTTTAGGAAAATTCAAAAAACCTCCTAGTTTCATTTCTGAAGGAAGCAGATAAATTTTCATTTGTAAACTTTATTTTAGAAAGAGAGAGTCCCGTTTCGTGGTAGTGAATGTATTCCCTGATGTTGCTTATATTACTCAAAATGAGGAGCAGGGATTTTGTACAGATGAGGCCTCAGATCTTGTCTGTGGGAGTGTCCTCAGATGAGAAGACTTTTCCATAGACATCTTAACAAGTTTCCACATTTAACATTCAGTTGTTTATATTGCCGATTGTACAACTTAATTACAAGTGCATTCATTCCTCAAAACATTGCAGAGGTCTTTTACTAAAGCTTAGCTTGAGTTATCTGCAGCAGGGCCCATGGGAATAAAATGGACCCTGCTGCAGATAACTTGAACTAAATTTTAGTAAAAGACACTCTTTGTCAGATGCTCTCTGGTCCATAGTGCAACCTATGCTTTAATATAGGTGGGCAGCACACTCCTCCCTCAGGACCAAGCATGGCAGGTGAAAACTTTGGGGGATTTTCAAATAATAATACAACAGAGACAGCTATTAAGGTGAAATTTTTGGGATATTAGGCCACAGCTTTATTCAAACAATTTAACAACAGAAATTAAGGAAGCATCCAAGAGCCCGTGAAACCAGTAGTCCAACTGGAGTTACTCCTTGCCTTGCATCAGCTAGGGAGGCATGCTGTAGTTCTTGTACACTTGGCCTGCCTTGTACTCCCCTCTCCAAATAGGCCGTGTACTACTTTGGTCTAGGTGCATACATTGGAGCCACTGCCCAGTGTAGGTCCTAGTCTCTTGTTCGGTGGCCCACAAGCCGTTATCTGTCTGTTGTTTCCATATTGCATTACATTACATTAAAACAATTGTATCCCACACTAGCCTCTGGAGTTCAGTGTAGCTAACAATTCACCAGGGGTGAATAAAATTGGTGAATTATAGGTTCTTCATTAATTCTCTTAACTAATACATATCCCTGAAGTATAAAACAATTCACTGGAGATAAGACAGAAAATAACTGAACAGACTTTGCGAGTTTCAACTTCCTCTTTGATCATTTAGCTAATACAAATCTCTGAAATAAAAAAGTTTTCAATAATTTTCAAAATCTTTATGTAATTGGGTTGAAACCTAACATCAGCTGGTAATTTATTCCACTATTTTGCTGCATTAAATGAAAATGTTAGAGAAAATATTGTTTTGTAAGCAGTCTGCTTACATACTGGGTATTGTAAAATTAAATACGCTCTCATGTTAAAAACTACATTCTATTTAGGTAAATCAATCATATCAATCATATATCCTCACCATACAAGATCCGATGGATCAAAGAACAAAGTTTGAATGTAGATTATGCCTCCACAGGAAGCCAGTACAATGTCAGAGCAACAGAGTACTTCAGGCACAGGCAGCTCCTTGTGACTCTGGGCAAGTCACTTAACCCTCCATTGCCCTATGTAAGCCGCATTGAGCCTGCCATGAGTGGGAAAGCACGGGGTACAAATGTAACAAAACAAAAACAAAACAAACAAACTTAGCTGCCTTCAAATCATTCAAGTCGCTGTGTTTTGCAAAGTTTCCTTGGAGCTTTTCATGTATCGCATCCTTGCATCCCACATAGATGGCATTGCAATAATCTATATAAGCAAGAACTATTGTTTGAACAATAAGTCAAAAAACGTGTAATTTATGCCATGGCTCATCTATAGAGATCTAAAAATGTTAGTAACAACACACCGAGCTTGGCATTTAGAAGTAAGATGCTTATCCATAATAATTCCTAAGATTTTAAGGTGTTGTTCCAATATATAGTTAACTCTATCAACAGATACTTTGTATTCGTCTCCACATAGGGACTACTTATTTGCATCAATTTAGTTTTCTCTTTATCAGCCCACCTCTGGAATGTATCTAGTCCCTTCTGTATAATGGATATTTCATCACCAATAAATGAGATACACACCAATATATCATTAGCATAGATGAAAGGATTAACCTCATATTAGAAAGTTGTTTGCCCAATGGTGCCATCATTCTGTTGAACAATATGGGGGATAATGGAAAGCTTTGAGAGACCCCACATGTTGCTCTCCAAGATGGAGAGAGCTTCCCTTTTATCTTCACATGAAAAAAATCTGTATGTGAGAAAATCTCAGAACCAGTAAAAACCTTTCCACTTATCAAGTAGTAATCTATTAATTGTAAGAGGACTCCATGATGTGCTAAGTCAAATTTGCTCGATATGTCAAATTGTAATAACACCTTTTTTCATAAACTGATTTCATACCTTATCTGTGATGTTAAAGTGGCCATTATTGTTTCACTACCAGACTGTGTTTCATGCAAAATATTATATAGTGACAGATATTCATTAAGCTGGGCTGATACTATTCCTTCCATGATTATGACCAGTAAAGGTATAGAGGCCACTGGTCTATAGATGCTTACTTCTTTCAGGTTGAGAGTAATTCCTTTGAGAATTGGGGTTAATACTATATTACTCTTCTCAGAAGGAAAAATACCTTCCTGTAACATTAAATTTAGTGCCTATGTTAGATATACATCCTGTGGGTGACTCTCATAATAAATGGACCAGGAATATGCATGCTTATCTGGGCTTGGGTGTCTCTGTCACACCTGCCACCCCCCCCCCCCCTAAATTTGGATCATTTGAAACCAGGCACCAGAGCAGTTCCAAATTAGTCATTTAAAAGACTAGAGTCGTTTCCAATTAGTCCAAACACCAGAGTAGTTTCAAATTAGTCAGTTTTAGCAAGACGTGCCTCAGGGGCTTTCTGGAAGTCATTGATCAGTAGGTCCAGCACAACATCTGAAAGATGTACCTGATAAGTCAGAACATTCCTGTTGATTATGGGAGTGGCACATTAATGCCAGATCTTTCCCCCAACCAGGTCAGTGCCCCAGTGCCCAACTTGGTGGTTCACCTTTTTTAGGCTCCTGGTCCAGAGCCTGGAATCATTTCAGTGCAACCTCGGGATAATGTTTTACCAGCAAATCCACGTCTCAGCAAGGTCTTTTTTTGCCACAGAGATGAAGTCTTTGCATGATAACTGTCTGATGTTGTTGCCTCCTAGGTGGAGAACTAGCATATCCAGGGGTGCAGATGTTGCAGGTAGCTCAGGTATGAGTTGGTGCCAGCGTATACTTGAGAATCCCAGACATTTGATACTCAGACACAGACCCAGATGTGCCCCCAAGAGGCAAGAATCTTTATCCATCTCTTAAAATGTAAATGTGTCCCACAATCCAAACTGTATGCAGTTGCTCCGTGGTGCCTGGAAAGAGAGGTATGTGCAATGTGCCTTTTGTAAGCCAGTGACTTCCAGCATTCTAGATGCTTGAGAATGGGGGCTGGGAAGCCATACTGAGAGTCATAGGTGGCTGTGCCAGTGGGGATGGAATGAGTCCCAAAGTCACCTGGGCTGAGGCCAACATTGAGTAGCACACGCCAGAGCACTGCTGCAAACTGGAATCTGGTTAAGAGGCTCTGGTCTGTATGCATAAGTAGGACTGAGCCTCCTGGTGGTTGCACGATGAGGTAGACACTAAGATTAGAGACTGTGCAAGTAGGTAATGCTGCAAAGAAGGCTAAAGTGAAAGCTGCTCTGAACAAGGCTGTTTTGACTGCAGACGAACAAACATGCTAGAGTGACTCCCATAGCCTGACCAGGATGTCATGCAATATGAACCACCTCGTGCCCAGTGTCATTGGTTTCTTCCTTACCCAGCCTTTCATCTGTCTGAATGAGAAAACTGTCGTGTGGGATACACCAGCCAAGGAGCTTGGCAAAAAGTAAATCCAGCCACCCTCGAATTGACGAGTACTCAAAGTCCCATGTCATATGCCTCTGTGATGAACCCAGAGAACAGGTCATCTGGTGCAGGGCTGTGTTGCCAGCTGTTACAATGCAGGAAGCAGTATGCATCATTGAAGGCCTTCCTGTAGGTTCATCACATTAACGGTGCCATGGCTCTGGAAATCAGCATTTCTGCAGTGTTTCTCCTAGGTCCCACCACACCTTCGGAATTGGCGTTGGTACCTGTCTTGCGAGGGATGAAAGTGGTCATAAGAAGGGAAATTATAAATGAGAGAGGGCATCAGCAATATTATTCAAACCAGGTACATGCTTGGCATGGATGGTCACATTTAGCGGTAAGCAATGGAGTGCAAGGATCCTGATGAGTCCAACCACTGCTGGAGATCGGGTCATCTGTCTGTTGATCACTTTGACAACTGCCTTGTCAGATCAGAATGTGACCCTCCTGTTATGCAGTTTGTTGCCCCAGATGTGCAGTGTTACCACGATAGGTACCAATTTAAGGAAAGTGATACACTTGGTCAAGCCTGACACCACTCAGGAGTCAAACCGGGGGCTGCAAATCCAGTCTCCACCGCAATGTGCTCCAAAACCCACTGTGCCTGCTGCATCTGTGACTAGTTCCAGGTCTATATTAGATATGGGGGCAGACTATATTAGTACCAGTCTGTTGAATTCTTGTAGAAAATGGAGCCATATTCTCAAGTCCTCCTTGATAGAGCAGGATATGCTGATATGATATTACTTGTGCTTGACACCAGCGGGGTAGCGGCTAGCCTTTGTGTGAAGATCAGCCCCATGGGAACTACATGGCAAGCAGAATTCTTGGAGTCTATGAGCTATTGGTGCATCTGGTGCAATATGAATTTCGATGAGGCTGACTTGGACATAGTTGCAGTCACAGAGACATGGCTCAATGGTTCCCATGAATGGGATGTAAACATACCAGGCTATAATCTTTTTAGGAAGGATAGAGAGGGACGTATAGGTGGAGGAGTAGCTCTGTATGTGAGAAATGATATCCCAGCGACTGAAATGACAGGGAACTGGGGAAAGGAAAAAGCGATATGGATCACCTTAAAAAGAGAGGATAGAACCTTGGTCCACGTGGGTGTTGTCTATAGACCCCCGACACAATTGGAAGAACTAGATAAAGATCTGATCGCTGATATTCAAAAGTTGGGGAAGAAAAGAGAGGTGCTGTTGTTGGGAGATTTTAATCTGCCGGATGTAGATTGGAAGGTTCCGTCTGCAAAATCGGAAAGAAGTAACAAATGGTGAACGAACCCACGAGGGAGGGAGCCACGTTGGATCTGGTGCTCACGAATGGGGATAGTGTGTCAAATGTCCGAGTGGCTGCGCACCTGGGAAACAGTGACCATCAAACGGTTTGTTTTGATGTAACGGCTCATGTGGATGGCGGCCACTCTAAACTCAAAGTCCTGGATTTCAAGCGAGCTGACTTTAACAAAATGGGAGAATACCTGAGGAAGGAGCTGATGGGCAGGGAGGACATACGAGAAGTGGAAGGACAGTGGTCCAGGCTAAAAGAAGTAGTAAACAGGGCCACAGACCTTTATGTAAGGAGAGTAAACAAAAGCAAGAGAAAAAGGAAACCGATATGGTTCTCAAAGCAAGTGGCTGAGAAAATAAAGATTAAAGAGTTAGCGTTCCAGAAATATAGAAAATCTCAAGAGGAGGAACACGGGGAGGAATACCGGATGAAACTGAAAGAAGCCAAGAGAGAGGTACGTCTGGCGAAGGCGCAAGCGGAAGAACAAATGGCTAGAAATGTAAGGAGAGGAGACAAAAACTTCTTCAGGTATATTAGTGAAAGGAGAAAGACTATAAAGGGAATTGTGAGACTAAAAGATACAACAAAACGCTACGTAGAAAATGACGAAGAAAAAGCCAATTTGCTAAATAGATACTTTTGTTCTGTTTTCACTGAAGAAAACCCTGGGGAAGGACCGAGAGGGACTGGCAAAAGTACACCTGAAAATGAGGTGGATAGAGCGCCGTTCACGGAAGAGAGTGTGTATCAACAACTTGGAAAGCTAAAGGTGGACAAAGCCATGGGGCCGGACGGGATCCACCCCAGAATACTGAGGGAGCTCAGAGAGGTTCTGGCGGGTCCTCTTAAAGACTTGTTTAATAAATCCTTGGAGACGGGAGAGGTTCCGAGGGATTGGAGAACGGCGGAGGTGGTCCCTCTTCACAAAAGTGGGGATAGGGAAGAAGCTGGAAACTACAGGCCGGTAAGCCTCACTTCGGTTATTAAGTAATGGAAGCCATGCTGAAGGAAAGGATAGTGAATTTCCTGGAAGCCAATAAGTTGCAAGATCTGAGACAACATGGTTTCACCAAAGGGAAATCGTGCCAAACGAATCTCATTGAATTCTTTGACTGGGTGACGGGAGAATTAAATCAAGGACGTGCTATGGACGTCATCTACTTAGATTTCAGCAAGGCTTTCGACACGGTTCCCCACAGGAGGCTCTTAAATAAACTAGACAGCCTGAAGATAGGACCCGAAGTGGTGAACTGGATTAGGAACTGGTTGACGGACAGACGCCAGAGGGTGGTGGTGAATGGAGTTCGCTCGGAGGAAGGAAAGGTGAGTAGTGGAGTGCCTCAGGGATCGGTGCTGGGGCCGATTCTGTTCAATATATTTGTGAGTGACATTGCCGAAGGGTTACAAGGTAAAGTTTGCCTTTTTGCGGATGACACCAAGATTTCCAACAGAGTGGACACCCCGGAGGGTGTGGAAAACATGAAAAAAGATCTGAAGAAGCTAGAAGAATGGTCTAACGTTTGGCAATTAAAATTCAATGCGAAGAAATGCAAAGTGATGCACTTAGGGAGTAGAAATTCAAGGGAGACGTATGTGTTAGGCGGGGAGAGTCTGATAGGCACGGATGGGGAGAGGGATCTTGGGGTGATAGTATCTGAGGACCTGAAGGCGACGAAACAGTGCGACAAGGCGGTGGCAGTAGCTAGAAGATTGCTAGGCTGTATAGAGAGAGGAGTGACCAGCAGAAGAAAGGAGGTTTTAATGCCCCTGTATAAGATGTTGGTGAGGCCCCACCTGGAGTATTGTGTTCAGTTTTGGAGGCCGTATCTTGTTAAGGATGTTAAAAAAATGGAAGCGGTGCAAAGAAAAGCTACGAGGATGGTATGGGATTTACGTTCCAAGACGTATGAAGAGAGGCTTGCTGACCTGAACATGTACACCCTGGAGGAAATGAGGAACAGGGGTGATATGATACAGATGTTCAAATATTTGAAAGGTATTAATCTGCAAACGAATCTTTTCCGGAGATGGGAAGGCGGTAGAACGAGAGGACATGAAATGAGATTGAAGGGGGGCAGACTCAGGAAAGATGTCAGGAAGTATTTTTTCACGGAGAGGGTGGTGGACGCTTGGAATGCCCTCCCGCGGGAGGTGGTGGAGATGAAAACGGTAACGGAGTTCAAACATGCGTGGGATATGCATAGAGGAATCCTGTGCAGAAGGAATGGATCCTCAGAAGCTTAGCTGAAATTGGGTGGCGGAGCAGTTGGGGGGAAGAGGGGGTGGTGGTTGGGAGGCGAGGATAGGGGAGGGCAGACTTATACGGTCTGTACCAGAGCCGGTGATGGGAGGCGGGACTGGTGGTTGGGAGGCGGGAAATACTGCTGGGCAGACTTATATGGTCTGTGCCCTGAAAATGACAGGTACAAATTCAAGGTAAGGTATACACATATGAGTTTGTCATGGGCAGACTGGATGGACCATGCAGGTCTTTTTCTGCCATCATCTACTATGTTACTATGTTACTATGTTACTATGAGGATAGTGCAACCCCTATCTTTGCCCTTAGATCTGCTAGCTTGTCTGGCAGCAGACAAGTGATCATGGAGATGGCATCAGTCTTGGTGCCCAGGTAGGTGATCACAGAGTAGGGTCTCACTGTTTTGTTGGGTGCAGCTGGGACTCCAAATTTATTTATTGATTTATTTATTTATCTATTTATTTATTTATTTATTGCATTTGTATCCCACATTTTCTCACCTCTTTGCAGGCTCAATGTGGCTTACAATATAACAAGAATGGTGGAAATAGATTAGAAAATTGGCATTAGTGTAACATAAGGATCTTGGGTAACATGATAATAGTATAACTCGGTAGTACTATAACAAGCAGATATTGTAAGACAGTTCTGAATCTATGTTGCGTAGTTGTGTAAATTCACATTTGTTGATCTTTGTGGTATGCTTTATTAAAGAGATAGGTCTTCAGTAGTTTGCAGAAGTTAATTCGTCCGTAAGTCGTTTTTATGTTGCGCGGCAGTGCATTCCATAACTGTGCGCTCAAGTAGGAAAAGTTAGACGCATGCGTTAATTTGTATTTTAGACCTTTGCATTTCGGGACGTGAAGATTAAGGAATGTGCGGGATGATCTTTTTGCATTCCTGTGTGGTAAGTCTATCAGGTCTGACATGTATGCTGGGGCATCTCCGTGAATGATTTTGTGAACTAGTGAGCATATTTTGAACGTGGTGCGTTCTTTGAGTGGGAGCCAGTGTAGTTTTTCTTGTAGGGGTTTAGCACTTTCATATTTTGTTTTACCAAATATGAGTCTTGCTGCGGTGTTCTGGGATGTTTGAAGTTTCTTGATTATTTGCTCTTTACAGCCAGCATAGAGTGCGTTGCAATAATCTAGATGAGTGAGCACCATTGATTGTACCAGGTTACGGAAAACGGTCCTTGGGAAGAAAGGTCTGTCTATTTTTAGTTTCCACATTGAGTGGAACATCTTCTTGGTTGTATTTTTTGCATGGCTCTCAAGTGTTAGATGTCGATCGATAGTAACTCCAAGAATTTTTAGGGTGTTCGCAATTGGAAGGGTCATATTTGGTGTATTTATGGTGGTGAATTCGTTCGTGTCATATTGAGAGGTGAGTATTAGGCATTGGGTTTTTTTTCTGCATTTAGTTTGAGCTGAAATGCATTCGCCCAAGAATGTATGATGTGAAGACTTTGGTTGATGTCATTTGAGATTTCCTTTAGATCTTGTTTAAATGGGATGTAGATTGTTACGTCGTCTGCATATATGTAGGGGTGACTTCATGTTCAAGAGCTTCAGACAAGTGTCCGAATCCTTGGGACCAATGAAGAGGAAGTTGGCCAGGTAATACACTAGGGATTTCTTTTAGGCCACATCTGCAACAACCCAGTGCAGGAAAGAGACGATCATTTAAAAAATGTTGCAGGATGCGGTGCAGCCCACAGGCATGCACTTGTTGAAGTACTGGCCAGCAAACATGAATCCTAGTAGCATTTCAGGTGTATTGCTAGGAAGGCGGATTCTGTCTGCTTTTGCCATTAGAGCACCCTGCCTAGCAACTCTGAGCAATTCAAGTGTCATGTCAAAGGACATATATTGGACTGGGGAGGCGATGTCTGGGATGGAATCACTGACAAAATTCCATTCAGGGAATGATAAGCTGAGGATCAGGCAAAATTTTCCAGGCTGTATCTTGGGCACAGCTGAGAGAGGGGACAGGTACATCTCAGAGAAAAGAGGGGATTGGAAAGGCTCCTCGATGTGTGTCCCAGGGTGATTTTCCTCTGCAGGTTTGTCAGCAGTGACTTGATGCAAATGAGGGAGGCGCTGTGGTACCATGTTGACGGATGTTGCAGGCAGGCAACCCTAGACAGGGATGACTGATCTGGATGAAAATCCTCATCCTTCTACAATCAATCAAATGTGATGTCTTCCGGGATATTGTGCCATCCAGGGTTATAATGCCTCCACTCATATTGATGTGAGAGCCATTGAGAATATACTAGGGTTTTGGGGTCCCTGACAGTTTTGTGGGTAACTTCTTTGGACATAGTAGGGCAGGTAGGATGATCCACATGTGGCACAGGTGTGCTTAAACTTACAGTCAGTGATGGCACAGCTTCCTCTGTTGAAGCGCCAGCAGATGCCCCAGGTCAAACTGGCCAGCCTCCCTGACCTGGCCTCTGCTGCCGCAACTTAGGAAAGCAGCACCACAGGGGAGGTAGCAGACTTCTAGTAGATATGTTGTGGAGCCAGAGCCCCCCCCCCCCCCCCCGTCATCCATGTCCGAGCCCATAAGTGGATTGGACTCCATCTTGTCATGGAAATTCTCTTCATAGTTGAGCCATGCATAACCCTCCTGCGCTCTGTAATGCCAGTGATGGTATCTAGGTAGAACAGCAGAGAGTCTAGCTCGTCTGCCCCCTTCTTTCACATGATGCTGACCAATTGTGCATATGACAGAACCAAGCAGGCTAGATTATGGGGAACAGGCTTATCGAAGGCCTTGGGATGTCACCTGTTTTTGCTTTCTTGTTGGTGTTCTTGCAACGTCTGCCCTCGAGCAGCTTGAATATATTGAAGTATTCCCATTTCTTTACTTTTTTCCATAAGGAATTGGGAACTCTTTGACTTATTCGTGCTGGCGGGACAGCATAGGCTGGGACAGCGTATGCTGTGCTTGCAGCAGAGGGAGCCCCTATTGTGCCTAGATCATGTACTGGGGAGGGGGGATGAGGGGAGGAGGAGGAGGATGAGCTGGATGATGAGGAAGAGCTTGATTTCGCTTCTTACCTTTGTTCTTGCATGAAGCTGCTCTGTCCCTACCTTTGTCATTCGTCTGTTCCATAGGTGCCATAATAACTGGTTCTGCTCCAGAGACTCCAGTCAATGTTGTTGTTGCTGCTGCTGTGGTGGTACTACCCTCTGCTGGCTCACCGGATGCTATGGTGGTAGCTTATATTGGGCCCAAAGCTTTCATTACTTTTTTGACTGTGCCGTCTTGTATGTTTGGGTACACCATGTTGAGTCAGCCCTTAGCGATTGGTGGCTACTGCTGTGTGAGTGACTGCATTGGATATGTTGGTGACTCTGTGACTTGCTGTCTGATGTGAGCGGTTGTATGAATGGCAGTGTCTGTTTCTCCTCCATTGACTGCTTCTCCTACCTCTGGAGTGGGAATGTGACCTGGTCCTTTGTCGTTGATAATGCCATCTTGTGGAGTGCCTGGAGGAAGAGCTGCTGGAATAACTCTGAAGGAAGTTTCGCCTTCACCTGTACCTGGAAGGACCTCCATCTCCATGATGAACTGGAAAGCTGTGCTGACTCCTAGATGAGTCCCATGATAGGCTCAATGATATGCCATGGGAATGGTGCTTGTGTCTGCTGTTGTTGCATTGTGAAGACCCCTGGCTTTGGTGAACTTCTTGGGCTGGAACTGCATTGGGCAGGGCTGTCAACGGACTTCCATGCTGATGCTGTTTGTTTTGGCGGGAGCTGGGAACAGGTCTAACTTGATGCTTGGGTGTGGATTTTCTAAGGTGAGATCCGATTGTGGGATCGGGTCATCAGATGGTTCAGCAGCACATGGTTCTTCCATGAGCAGACTCTCTACCCCTTGCTCGGACTGCTCAGGGCCTTAAGCTGGGTTCGCTGCTGCCAAGGACACGAGAGCCTTGCCATATAACTGCTGTGTGCGGAAGTGAGAGGTCTGCAGAATGTATGTAATGCTCTGAGGTGTAACACTCCAGAAGTCTGCGTTGTCTCCTGGTTGAATGCACAGTGGGTGGAGAGCCCTCCTCGGGACCACCAGCTGCAGCTGTTGTCTGTTGGAGTGTGAATTAATAGCTCTTTAGGGTATTCTCTGCTGCTTGGGGAGCAGAGAGATGGTCACTATCAATAAGCTGTTTGTTAGGGGGATGAGGTGTGACTCCCCAGGGTCCTGTTTGCTGCAGGGATCTCATCAGTGCAGCTGCTTACAATAGGGCAGTTCAGGCTCAGAAGGAAAAACTTGAGGCCAGTGAAACCTGCTGAGAGCTCAAGCTTGCATGTACTGCGTACTGCCTCTGGCCTCATGGGGTGCGGGCTACAGGCAAAAATTAAAAAACTAACACTTGAAGACCACGTGCAGGGTTTCTAGCTTTTTTATTTTTTATTTTATTTTTGTCCCCGTCTCCTCAGCGGAAGGAAGGCCATGTGCAGGAAAGTTCTTTTCCCCTTGCACCACAGGAGCTACAGGCGATTGCCGGCAGATCTTTGCTGACATTCCTGAGCTTTCCTGCAAAAAAAACAGTGCACGGCAGACTCCCTAGGCTCTGCACTGGTGCTCCAGAGTTCCCCATTAATATTAGCTGGCTGAGTCTGAGTATATCGCCGATTCACCGTTCGCAGTTACCAGTCAGTGTTCTCGTGCCTCCGGAGCAAGCCGTCATCGGGATTAATGAGGGGAAAGTCCAATGGAATGGGCAATTTAAACGCTGTCCGAAGCCTAATTCAGGATTGCTCTGCCCTCCAACGGGCCGCTTTCCAGTAGTTCTGTGAGACATCATAATGATGTCATCTGTAATTCCTATTAGGAGCCCTTCTGACCCTGGCCCAACTCACTTACGTCCTGGGAAATGCGGCCACACTCGCAGTGCTCTCGCAGACCTTCACTTAACAGCAAACTCTCAGCTTCTGTCTTGGACTCTCACAGCTACTTCCAGCTTCTACAGTAAACCTACATTTAGCTTCTCCAAATAACATTTTCCAGGACAGGTTACATTTCCTTGATAGTCTTCTTCCCTTTAGCTTATGTGCCTTTTCTAAGCCACAATGTTATTCTAATTAGGAGGTTATTACATTTGGGTCCCTAGTCAGCAATATGCCCAGCCCCCACACAGCTCTGGCAACCAGGGTATGTTAGGCTTTTAGACAGACTACTTCACACAGCAAACACGTTGCTTTCTGTTACTACTCTAGAATAGAGAATGACATGGGGACAAAGTTTGTCCCCGTCCCATCCCCGTGGGTTCTGTCTCCATCCCTGCCCCATCCCCATAGGTTCTGTCCCCATCTGCGCCCTGGCCCCATGGGCTCTGTCCTCAACTGCAGAAGCCTCGAACAATTATGATTTTATATTTAAATATTTTTATTAAAGTATTATATAAATTAAAAATAGAGAATAATAACAGTGAGCAGCTATAATAACCCTCCTCACCACCATCCTCTACCCTTCCAACCACAACAATAGTTGATTTCTACTACCCCAAGGAATCCTAATCTTCCCTGTTAAAATGTCCAGGGTTACAAAATACAACCCATTCTGTATGCCCTAGAGGGGAGAAATATGCCCTATGAAGCACTGTTATGATTTTTTAATCTGTGGATGAATAAGACGTCATAAACAATCTCAGGATTCAGTCTAGCTCTCCTGTCTTCCACAGTCCTTCCTGCAATAGAAGATGTCTACTTAGAAGATGTGCAGGTAGCAGGATATAAAGGATCCCCCATGCAAATTTTGCTAGTTGTGGCCAGCATGTTTGCTTGTTTTTCCAAAAACTCCAAATAACATTGTCTGCATCACTCAAACATAAATAACAGTCGAGTTCATTAATGGGCTTCAAAGTAGAAAATGACATGGGGACAATGTTTGTCCCCATCCCTGTGGGCTCTGACCCCATCCCCACCCTGTCCCCTTAGGATCTGTCCCTGTCCCCACCCCGTCCCCATCTCCACGGTTACTACAGGTCCCCCTGTCATTCTGTACTCTAGAACACTGATAGCTAGTTTTCTATGTGCCTTAAACATAAATCCAGAACAACATTCCAGTTCATATCTTTTTTCAGTTTCTGACCTCAAGCATTTCGGGCTTCCTTCTAAACCATCTGTCTAACTGGATAGCTGGGGCTCCCCTGGTATAAGCATGTCTCTGCTGCCTGTCTAAAAACAGTCTAGCTTTTTGAGTTTACCAGCAGCAATCTTAATTGAGCACTTTCTTCACTTATGCCCTGAGCCCTTACTGCTCTATCATAATTCCCATGTTCTGGCGTGCCCTCTAGATTTCAACCCATGTAAATACAATGGTGAGCTGTTTTTACAGCCCTACTGGATACATGCCGTACAACTGTGATGGATAGGTTGTTAGGTATAAAAAAGTAGGTACTTGGTGCAATGAAAGATAAAGAAACTTGTCCAAGATCACAAGGAGGATCAAGGGGAGATATGGGATAAAAACCTGGTTCCCAGGTCATAGTTCTAACTTTTAGGTCACTCCTCTTCCACAAGCTTTTGCCTTACTGCTCCCCCACCTGATTCCTAAGGATCTATCCATTCTTCTTCCCATCCAGCTAATTCTCAAGGAGATATCCTATCTTCTTACCATTCAGCTGTTTACTGGTAGCCACATGACTTTTCACCTTGCTGCTCCACACTCTTCTTTCATCAAGATTCTGTAGCATATCATGGAACTATGGCACACATTTACTGTTCTTTATTCAACACTCAAGTAACAATCATTGGCAGTTTTCCTTTCCATTTTTCTCGTGAGATCATACCAGTTAGCTCCCTCATGAAATATAAGTGGGAGTTGATGATCTCTTTCTTTATCACATTTCTTCAGGGAGCAATCATATTACCTTAGTTTCTAATATTTTTTCTTTTGTATCCTCTAGTGATCCCTAAGGCTCAGAGAACAGGGTGCATCTCTATACTCAACTATAATTTTCTTTTTTGTTTATCCAATATTTCTCACCTTAAGGCTAATGTATTAACTCAAAACATACCACTTGTGGTCGGGCACACAATTTGCAAGATGGTGGTGCCAATGTAGGATGAGCTTCTACCCTTTATGGAACCTTAGGGGTAAACCTGGGAGTGGAGGATGGAAGGAGGGGTGAAGAGATATGCAGACAAGGTGATTGGGGGGGCCAGAGAAGGCTACAATGGGGCTTGATTTCTGTTTCTAAGGGGCATGTGGTAGCCGTGTTAGTCATGTTTTATTTCTATTGTTTCTAAGGGAAAATGGCTTCCAACAGGGGCAGGGCTTGTCAGAGGGTTTTTTGTTTTTTTTTAAATATATATATGTTGCTTCAGCATAGGACAATGGAGGGAGCTTTGGCAGCCCACCAAGAACTTGATGACACCCAGGAAAAAAACTCTAACTTTGACTGTAAGTCTTCATTAAAATTATTCTGCCACTGAGCAGACACAGATTTCAGGCGCCAGACTTAAATGTAATCATTTGTGAAAACAGGGACACCAAGGCTTTTTCACATGCTTGTTTTCCCAAAAGTGTACCATAATGAGCTGCTTTGCATAATTTTGCATCACAGTTAGCTCATTTATGTACAATTAAATACACCTTCATATGTAGCAGACTATATGTGAAAGTTTATTACTATGAAGCCCTTTTGCTTTGTTTTATTTTGCCAGCATCTCTTCCAAATTAGTTCTAGGTGCCCAACTACCTTCACCTGTGTTCTGAATACCAGCTTACTGCTTCAATATATATCCCGAACTTTCTTTCCCCAATATAAGTTCACTTCCTGCTAGTTCAGGGCCTTCTTGAACTACAAGTCCCAGAACTATCATGAGTTCATTTTCTTTCTGTGCTCCTATATGCTCTCTTTGTTTCTGTATATTCAGTGACAAGATACCTTGCTTGTCACATACCTCCCCTTCCCATCCCTTAAGTGTGTCTGCAAACACAATGAAGGCCATCTCCTCTTTTCCTGAGATTCCTTTTCTCATCTAAACTAATGCCTCTAGCATATTTCTGTTGGTATAACTGAATGCTCATTGCCCTCCCCATTATTCTGGTGCTGTTGAGTCTGTTTGCTTGACTCCCATGTCTACACACTGTAATTAGTATTCATGAAAAGGTCTTGAAAATACCTGCATTGTCCTTACTTGCTCTCAAGGCTGTCTAGTTTGTCCCTGAGGCTTATTCCCCCTTGTATCATCCCTTCCATACCTCATCCTTTGAAGGAGTAAAACTCTTCTACATGGCCACACTGGCCACAAGTAAAGCAGCCAGCAGTGTAGTAACAGCTGAATATCCATGCTGCAGCCTGCACTTTTTCAAATGGGTAATACTCCCTCACATGACTGGCTTAAGCTCCACATTGAACATTTAGTGCTCTTCTTAAGGCTCTGGGGACTCACTAAGGATATGTACTTGGTGCACATTTGGTTCATTATGGCACATTTTATTTAAAAAAATGTGTGCAAAATTGATTTAAAGCACTTTAACCTATGAATTAACAAATATGATAAGTGCTAAGATGTGTTAGTTGATTAACATGCAAATGTGAAATGAACCAAACAATTCAATAAAAATATTGGGGAAACCCCCAAAATTAACCAAAAATGAAATGAAAACATTTACTGTGGTATCACTGGTACTGACTTGTTGCTTGAGATGGACTTTCATGTCTTCTCCACTAAGAGGCTGTGCCCTGAATCTGTGACTCTTAGGCACAGTTGCTGTCTGCTACCGCTTACCTGGGCTACCATGGCACTTTCCCTTTTTTACTTCTCTTATTTAACATTTACCTTATTTTTAAGCAGTATCTGTGCTGCAAGTACCCTGTACCTTATCTCACTGCTAGTACTCAAGCACACCTCGAACAGGAGTGGCTCTTTCTCTAAAACTGGTCCATGCCTTTTTTCCCCCCTGTGTCTTGAAAAAGGCAAATTCAGATCAGGTATACTCAGCTCTCCCAGGTACCCCTACCCAATACCAGAATGCATTACAGAGGCATAACATTCCCTTTTTTACTCCCTGGTAGGTGTGTATAGTCCCAGATGTTTACCAGAAGACTGAATAGGCATCTGAAGCTCCTCAGAGTTCTGCAGTCCTCTAGACCCTTCCTGGTACTGTCAGGAAAGAGTCTTGGAAAATTCGATTGATTCCACTGCACTCATCTGTGCTGCCTTCCATTTTCTGACTACAAGGGGCATCCTGGACATCTCTTCTCCAATTTCTTTCTTGCTTGCATCTACTCCTGACTTTTTCAGCAATTCCACCACTCCCTCACTGTATTTTACAGGTTGGGCCCTCTAGGTCAGGTAGCTGGAACAGGGCTTTAGCCATGTGTTCCCTGGTTTAAGAGCTTCCACGGCCAATGTACAGGCTCACCACCTAACTTAATCCAGTGTGCTTGTCAAAAAGAAAGCAGTTTGTCTGAATCTCTCTCTCTATAGTATAGACCAGGGGTAGGCAACTCCGGTCCTCGAGAGCCGCAGACAGGTCAGGTTTTCATGATATCTACAATGAATATGCAGGAGAAAGATTTGCATACCATGGAGGCAGTGCTTGACAATCTATCTCCTGCATATTCATTGTGGATATCATGAAAACCTGACCTGCCTGCAGCTCTCGAGGACCGGAGTTGCCTACCTCTGGTATAGACCATTGCCTATGCATTTTGTGCTATTGTCAGCTTTTTGACAACTAACACTTAATTACTCATTGAAAGTCTATGCAAACATTATCATCATCTGAATCCTATCTCTCTACAGCTTCTGACTTTTCTGCCATTTAAGCACTTTTACATCCTCTTTTCCCTCTTCAAGCAGCTTGGTGTTCTTTTATCTTTCCAGTAGCTCTTCTAAATTGGTTCCAAATGCTCAACTAACTTCACATGTGTGTTAAGCTTCAACTGCTTGCTCAAGTGCCTCGGATTTCCCTTCCCCCAACATGAGTCCATTTCCTGCTAGTTCAGCACTCTCAAGAACTACACATCCCAGAATTAGCAGGAGCTCCTGTCTTTTCTGAGTTCCCATATGCACTTGAATTCTTTCTGTAGGTAAACTGCTGTGTAACAAGCTACCAAGTCACACCAGTCATTTGTATGTGAGTCTTTTTTTTTTTTTTTTGAATCGTTACCAAGTCACAGTTTTAAGTTCCTAGAAATGAGGTGTCTCCTCCAGTTTGTGTTGAACTTGAGAGTTGCTCTGTGGTGCATCTGCGCACAGGAATGACACAGAAAATTTCTGTAAACGTAACTGTCAGATATTAAGCTGTTCTTGCCTGTTTACATGAGTCCAATTTATAATGTAATTGGTTAGTACATACAGTTTGACCTATAGAAATATAAGAGCAATGATTTGGCTGCACTGAACTGACCAGGCATCAGTGTCTTCTGAAAGCCACATAAGAAGAAGCTTTGCCTATTAATCCTGGTTCTTTCTTGAGTAATTTGTTGTTCCACAATTTAAGTGCAGATGATTTTGAGCTGTAATGCAGATAAACATCATGCTGAGGCTCTCTGCAGTTTCGGGTTTAATTTGAACAGTAATCCCTAGTCCACAGCTGCAAAATACCTGGTTGGAGCTGATATTTAATGTTCTTTTGCTGTGAGCATTGCTGTCTATTAGCAGTTCAGAGTTGTCTCATAATGAATCCCTATTAGAATATTAAAGCAGGGAATAAACATTAGTTTAGGGGACCTCTCCTGGGGGGTGGGGGTGAGGTGGGGAGGGAATGCCTCTGAAGTCCTGTATAAAAGAATTAAATGATAAAGCTGATTAAAATATGGGGGAAACCAGTGGAAGAAAGCACTTGTGTAATAAAATAAAGGGCCCTGATGGGTAAGAGGAGGCAAAAATCTATCCATTGCATCACAGGCATAACCTAAATGAAAGAAAAGATCATTTTTTAAGAGACAAGTGGGCAGCAGTGGTATCTTTATATAAAATACCTTTATTGGTGATCCATATAAATTATTTTACAGTCCAAAATATGATAAAAGCAAAATGGAAAATCAATGGGTTAAATCATTCAAATCAGAAGAGAAGTTTCACAGTTCTTGAATCTGAAGTAGTTCCTCTGGTATCTTTTATTTCTTAGGTTTCATGCTTGGCACCACAGATTTCTGCATAATAATTATAAAAACACCAAGGCCAATATCTTTAGACTTTCAGTAGGCAAAAATCGGTGTCTCATTCTCTAGACAATAATACCAAAAATCCCAAATCCCTCTCAACATCAGTATTATAACTCCTGGGTGGAGGTAACAGTTGGGGAATATTTGCTCTCCTCTCCAAGACAGCAAATATTAAAACGTTTCAGCAAAACTCTCAAATACCTAGCTGGGGATGCACCTGCGAGGAAGGTTCCTTCCACCCTAGCACTTGGTATTCCAAGTCAAGAAGAAGGATGCATCTGGGATTCAAGGCCCTACTCACTGTACTGAGGATCATTTTCTAGGCAGATGGACTCTAGCTACTGCTCCTCATAGCCTTGGGCTAGTTCCTGGACCCTTTGGGCTGATACTTTAGTTACAGTCACTATGCATCTTATTTACCTGTTCTTCTTTAGAATAGCTTACAGCTTGGGTTAAGCCTAGCTCGCTCTGGAATGACAGAATACATAGTTTGTGGCCAAGGTGGCTAGAGAAGCTGCTTCCTAGTCTATGCCTGAACCCCCCTTAGGCTCTTACAAGCTCCTGTTTCATCAGACTCCCCTGGAGAAAGTAAGACCTCCTCAGTACAGGGCCTTTTATTTTTCATTTCAAAATCACAGAAGGAGATGACCCCTGCCATGAAACTGACAGAGACAGCCTCACCATCCATACATTTACAAAACAGGTACAGTCAGTTCTGGAGCAGGGATATAGAATGTTTGAATAGAGATTGGACATTGTAGTGCCTGCTACATTAAGAAAGGCTGAGTCAAGCTGTGTGTCACATAGAAACAAGGTGGAATTCAGATAGTAAAATGGAGACAACAGAGTGGATTTGCCTGGAGTAGCCCTGGATCTATTGAGCAGGGACTGTCTCTTTGTGTCAGGTGTTCAGCGCTGCGTGTGTCTGGTAGCGCTATACAAACGCTAATAATAATAATAATAATAGGAATGTTCCCTGATTTGTCTGGGCAATATTTGCTCCATTTACAAAATCTTGGTTCTGTTGAGTAGAACAGCTGCCAGAGCTCTTTGACAGAGCTGCTGAATAAGGAATATGCAAAAAAAAAAAAAAATTAATTTACAGTTTGGGAATAAAGCAGAAAGAAATTATCACAAATATCTTTTCAGCACAGGGCTCAGGCGAGGATCTATTGTGGGAACAGTAACAAAGCTTCATTAGATGTGCAGTAAATTCTAGAATAAAATGTAAAGGAATATTATTAGGTTTACTATAATACTCCTGGAGAGAGTTAAGAAAAGTATAATTGTCTCACAAATAGTTGGCAAAGAAGAGAACAGTCATTTTTGCTGCTGATGTACATTTTAAAATGTTTGCATGCCTCTGTTATTGTATACCTCAAATACTCCACTTCTCCAAGTAAGGCAAGCACTGGTGTACACACCTGGCAGTAAATCAGGACCTGGTCACCATATCTTGTATCAGGATGAATATGCCCACATTACTTCATCAATGCCTGGGAAATACAAGGACAGGGATAGATTCAGCTTTCAGAAATGAAGTACAGGAATATTTTCATTGCATCAGAGCCAGTGGTGGGAACCATTCTTCTTGCCCAAGGACTTTTCCTGCCCTGAGCCATGTACTGCACTTTGGAGGTCCAGTCCATTCCCAGATGTCATCCAGCCACCATCTTTTTGATCATCTTCAAATCAAACTGCTTGCATAGTTTCTGTTTGAAGATTAGGTGGTTATACTGCTTAAAAAGTGCATGCACATAATAAATAATCTCCATTGGAAGTGTAAAGAATGTGGATTAACCAAGTGCATATCAGTTTACTCCCGGAGCAGGTTCCCTTTTAGGGCATTCAAGCATGCCCCTATAGGTTTCTCAGGCTGAAAATATGGCACTGTGAAAACTGTATAGCAACAGTTCATGCCTTTCTTTTATTTCAACACTTGCTGCACAGAAAAAAATGTACTATTCTCTGCTTCAGATCTGGCTGTGGTGCTCATTGATTTTAATTCCTACAACTGCATCTATTCTGCCCTCACAGTATATCTGTAGTGCATTGTTTGTATTGTAGTTCAACATCTAATTGCAATTATTTCCTGCTTAGTGTATAATCCTTACTACTATTGGTCATGTTTTGCATGTGCTCATCTCGTCCCCCTAGAGAGCCTGGGTTTCTCATCTCTCCGTTGTCCCTTCTTGATTGTTCTTACAATCTATAGATCATTCTCTATATATGACTCTTTCCAGTCTCTGAAGTCCTGGAAGATGTATGTGACCACCTCCCTCCAGTCCAGTACTGCCTTGAGTGACATTCACTGTGACCTAGTCTCAGGTACTGACCCTGTTGGTCCCTTTCCTTGCCCTCTAGTCTTGTTGAATTTCTTGCCCCTTTTTCTCTTCAAGGCAGACTCTCCACCATGTCTCACAGCATGCTGCTCTGTGCTGCCCTCTCTTCCTGAGAAAGAAGAATACCTTTTCACACCTTTACAGTCATGCCCATCCACACTTCCCCTTTTCTTTAAGGTTAACCTTTTATGCACCATTCTCTACAATAAATCATCACATTCTACAGACTCCATACCCATTTCTGTACCATATCAATCAGCTTATTGCAACTTTGAATGTCCAATACACAGACTCGTGCTCTGGGTCAGTAATGTCTGGTTTTAACTTGTGCATGCTGTAAGTACTGTTCTACTTATATTGCAATAAACAGCTGAAATTCAGGAAAAATAGAATAGTAGTCTTTGTGAATTTTAGAGTGCTGTTGGCTTAGCAGTTTGAACAATAAATGCATATACTTTATGAGGCCTGAGACAGCATCACGCCTGATCACCCCATTAGAGGTACTTGTTTTCTGGCCCTCCTGCCCAGCATGACACCAAATCAAGCTGCAGCCAATGTCTCTAATTAGAAGCATAGCCAGGTCAGCAGCTCATGCTGATCTCCAAAGGTGATGAGGAAAAAGGTATTGAGGTAGAAGGGACCTTGGATAGTCTATACCATTGGTTGGCAAACCGCAGCTGGCGAGCCACATGTGGCTCTTTGGCCCCTTGAGTGAGGCTCTTCCCGCGAGTCCGCTCCCTGCCACTGTCCTGTGCTCACAGTCAGTCCATAGGTGCCCGCCCTCATCTCCCCGACAGCCCTCCGTCCTTTTTCCATTCCTGCCGGTGGCCGCCCAGCGTTTAAACTTCTTTATTTTAAGTTGCAGTGACGGGCCGACTGCTCACCTCCTCCAGCCTTTCACTTCCCGCTCAATGCCCCGCCTTCCTGATGAGGTATTTCCTGTTTCCACGAGGGTGAGCGGGAGTCACTGAGCGGGAAAGGAAAAGCTGGAGCCTGGAAGTGAGCCGTCGGTCGCTGCGACTTAAAATAAAAAGGTAAGGTTTAAACCCTGGGTGGCCACGGCCGGCAGGAATGGAGAGAGGAGGGCTGTTGGGGAGCTGAGGGTGGTGGGCAGGTGGGGGTGGGGCTGGGTAGCAGTGCACCTCAAACTCATGCTGCGTGGGGTGGGGGTGGAGTTATACAGTTTCCTTGAATGGTTGGTTTTAATGCTGTAATTCTATTAAAAGTAGTGAATGGTAGATACTGTTTGCACAAGTTCCTTGCACTTTGAAATAGCCAAGACAACTGAGTGAGTTCAGTCCTACTGCACAATGCTGGCCAGGATTGAGTTTTTAGCAAAGGCCAGCTTAGGAGTACCCTAATTAAGTTAATAACAATGTACCTACCTATATAGTTTAAGTTTTAAAAATTTGGCTCTCAAAAGAAATTTCAATCGTTGTACTGTTGATATTTGGCTCTGTTGACTAATGAGTTTGCCGACCACTGGGCTAGTATATCAGAAGTTGCTGAGACTCAGTGGCATACCAAGGAGGGGGTGGTCCGCCCCGGGTGCACGCCGCTGGGGGGTGCCGCGGTGCACGCCTGTCGGCTGCGAGTTCGAATCGCTACGCTAAATTCTCTCGTTCGCTGCAGCTCCCTCCCTCTGCCCACGACACCCCTCCCCTAGCGGCGTGCACCTGGGGGGGTGTCATTTCGCCGGGGGGGGGGGGGCGCATCGGCGATCCGCCCCGGGTGTCGTCGAGGCTAGGAACGCCACTGCTGAGACTGTTTCAGTGCATGAAGGGATGTTGTAAGTTTTTTTGAAAATAGAGAAAAGCTGTTTTGAAGAGTTGGAAGAATTTATGGCAGACTGCATTTGTTGTGAAAAATAAGTTCTTTTTGCATTATGAAGTTGAGAATTATAGTACTGACATGGCAGTCTACATGCCTTAGCTGTTTCCTCTGTTTTATGTTTATGCCACTGGCATTCCACCCTTCTAACCTGACACTGGCATAGGCTAAGGGCCCCCATGAAACCACAGTCGATGAAAAGATGTTCTTTTACGGACTGTCTTTAAAGGAACAGTAGAATCAAGGGACTTAAGGAGTTCCATGTACAAACCTGTTGATCAAGTGAACAACAGCTGGAGTAATTTGGAAAAGAGGTTCCCAAGCATGGTAAGGACATAGGATCAATATGATGGAGACATCTTGTCCAGAACGCTTCCGACAATACAGGCCAGAGAGGAGTATTGGTTGAAATCTGAAAAAGAACTCAATAGTGATCAGATCAAGACAATGGTAAAGTGTGCAAAGAAGAACAGGCCACATGAGAACTGTCATGTGTGATAATCAGATCATGGATGTGACAAGCAGAATGAGTTGGGACTGAGACATATTGCCACAATCACAGATCAGATAAGAAATTGAAGAAATAAATAGCCCATGGGTTAGACTTGTCATCAATGTGGACATTAAAATCCCCCAAGATCAGTAATTTAGGGATAAGCAGTATAAAATCATGGAGCTGCTGTCTAGGGTACACAGCTGATTGTTCTGCCAGACCTGCCTCATCTGATGTGGGCTTCCTGTTTCTGAGGGGCAGAATTGATAAAGCTGAAAGCAGCACAGCCTAGACAGTGGATCCCATATCTTTACACTGCATTTTTTTGATGGGAAGTGACTTGGCTGTCAAGGGGCTGAGGAAACTGTGCCACTGGATGGGGTGGGAGGGGGCACATCCACAAAAATTTGCCCAAGGCCCCACAAGTGGTAAGTCCTAGGAATGACTACTCAATATGAGGGAAGAATAAGAGAGAGAGACTGCCAGGCTTAAGGGAAGAGTGACACAGAGAAGACGACTTTGAGCCTGTGGGGGGGGGGGGGGGGGGGGGGGGGGGGAGGAGGAGTAAGAGAGACAGCAAGACTGCTGAGCATAAGGGAGAAATACTGCTAGATATGAGGGGAAAATTACAGAGAGAGAGAGAGAGAGGCTGCTAGGCATAAGGAGGAGAGAATTACAGGGAGGGAGAAAGAGAGAGAGAGAGAGAGAGTGTGGAGGATGTGTGTGTGCTGGGCAGGAGGGGGAGGGAATGAATAAGAGAAGAATAGGATGACTGGAAAAAAAATGAATTGGCTCTTCTGCTTTCCATGGTTGCAGATCCCCCTGCTGTAGACTGAAAATCTACCAGCCTCCAATTCCAAGAATAGTTGGCATAATTTCTGTTTTGTATCAGTTGAAATGTAAAACTATTTGTGGTTTTTATGTACATTAATATTTGAATGCAAGACTGAAATTTGCCTTAAATACTTGTGCTTTGATTTTGGTGTAATTTGATGTCGTAATAGCCAGTAGGGAAAAAAATCCTTCAAGCTCTGTCCCAATAAGGTTATTGCAACTAGAAGTGCACAAACTATGAAAGTACACGTATGCATTTGGGCAGAATCAGCCATTCTACCTTCATAAATCGCAATTCAAAAAGCATTGTTTTCAACTAAGGCTTTGAAATTTACTCCAAAAGAGCCAGCGACAGAGCCAAGGCTCAAAACTCAGGAAGTCCAATTGGTCCTTTATATGGCTGTGTTGCATTTGGTGCACATTCATCAGTCACACATGAGACCCTCTATTGTGCAAAAAAAAAAGTTCTGTATTCAGACAGACATCCTTTGGCAGGCAATAATCCTGTGTAAGGGTAAAAGTGAAGCATCCCTGCATAGCTATAATTATAAGTATTGTCAGTGAGTAAAAGAAAATATTCACCTTGAAAGTTGTGGAGATTTTTTTTTTGCTTATTTAGAACAAAGGGTGAGATTCTAGTGCCTTCATTCATTTCTACCTGTGGAGTCTTTCTCTGTTGTAATAAATCTGCCCTCCCAAGCATGATAATCAAACCAATGATCTTGGGACCAGGCCTCATTCTAGAACCCTGAAAGTCCAGTCACCCTTAATGATAATCATGTCTCCTGCCTCACTCCAGTGGCTGTAAATGCCACTTCTACAGTACCCCAGGTGAGGCCAACTTGGGGTGCAGAAAGCCAGAGAATAGAACTAGTGCTCTTCCACATGGTAGTGTTCACCGCTTGCCAATATGCCACCAGGTCTGCCTCAGACTTGATAGTTTTCTGAGCAGTGAGCACTGGGCAATTAACTCCTCTAGCTTCTTCACACAATCTAATAGTAGCCCTCTGCCACCTCCCAGTGCCTTGGCAGAAATGATGACTGGGGACACTGAGGTGTTACATTCTCTCATTCTGTAGACAAATGTTATGTTCTGAGCATGAGTGATCTTTATACTGTCTAAGGTGGAAGAATGAAGGGTTGAGTTGGCTATGTAGAGATTTGAACCCAGGAACTGTCACTTTACAAAAATGTGTTAGTAGCACATTCTTAGAAGCTAGCACTGTCGCTGGAGCAGGCCATCTCATTGGAATGGGTGGGAAAACAAGTTCCAGAAGTATTAAGAGTAAATGGTGGGAAGGACAGTGTTGAGAAACTTAGACCAACAAAGGGAAAAAGAACACAGAATGTTTAAAAGAAACTGTTTTAAAATGAGAGTTACAGAATACTGCATCTTTAAGAAGTGCTCATTTAGCATTTCTTTATGTAGTTACAGATCACAGCTGAGCAGAAGCGCCCCCTCACTCCTCCCCTTCTTCTGAACAGCAGAAGTCTCATTGGGCTCCATGGAGAGGGTGGTAATTAAACGCAGACGGGGAGCCTGATGTTACACTAAAAGCCTATTTTTAAATAGCAATGCACTTGCAGTGTGATATGCCGGACCCTCAGGTGCCTGTTGACACAGTGCTAGGAGCTAGCAATTTGGAATTTTTTTTTTCTTTTTTTGCTGTATCAAAGCTGAGTTGAAGAAAATGTTCACCACTCATCTGCATAATACATTATGACTCTGCCCGAGGCTGCAGGCAGCAGTGTGTGATTAACAAAACTGTTTCTTTCCTGCTTTGCTAATGTGCCACTTGTCACCAGGAAATCTGAGTTGCCATATGCCATCCTGCATCTTTGGCATCCCTTGCTGGCTGCTCAATTGGCATTCCCTCCCTGGCTGCTGAGGTTCTGTCAGGTGAAGTGTTAGTCCTCATCATACTCAATGGTGAAGTCGAAGAGTTCTAATATATTCCTGGATTAGCAATGAATTTAACCTTCGGGCCACCCTTAATCATCGTTTATCATTTATTAAGCTTGCTATACGGCTTTGTTGCGAGCAAATTAAAGCAGTTTACAATTAAAAATTTAAAAACAAGAAAAACAGAAAGGAACGCCATTTGTAGATAGGACAGAATTAACTAACTTTACTATTCAAACACTGTTTCAATCATACAAAAATTATAGCCAAAAAATATCCATTCCAAAAAAGTAAAAAACACAAAGTCCAGACATAGTCACAAATTCAAGCAACTAAATCCATCCCTGACCTCCTGTTGCAGAGTCAACCCAGGCTTAAACATAGAAAACCTACTGAAATTAGTGAGATTTTAATAGAGCACGAAAGAATGTATAAGATGTTTCGAGCCTAAGGTGCTGCAGTAATGAGTTCCAGAGAGCCAGTGAAGTAAAGTAAAAAACCCACTAAATTCAGCGGATTCCCACCTAGCTTTAGAAGGGGGTTGGAGCCTGCCATGAGTGGGAAAGCGCGGGGTACAAATGTAATTAAAAAAAAAAAAAAACTATTGTCTGCTAGTGAATGCAGAGTGCAGGAAGTTGTGTAGGGGATCGCCTAGGAAGCAAGATATGTAAGGGAATCACTATAAAGGATCTTATGGGTTAAAGTTAGAATTTTAAAATTAACCCTGAAATCAATGAAGCTGTCGAAGGAGAAATGAAACATGATCATAGCGAGATGTTCGACAAAGTATACGTGTTGCAGTGCTTTGTAATGTTTGTAGTCTCTCGAGGTTGTGTTTAATAATCCGTGCATAGATGACATTATAGTAATCATATCTAGAATGAAGGAAAGCTTAGAACAAAGTGCAGCATGCATCATAATCCAAAAAATTACAAATGGATCTCGGTTTAAGAAGAAACCAGATTTAACAGCGTAAGAAATTTGAGGGCTAAGGGACAAATCTAAATCCAAAATGACCCCAAGATAATGAAAAGACGAGATAGGGACAATGTGCCTACCAAAAAAAAAAAAGGAGTAATAGTTGGAGGTGACAATGATCTGGTAATCCAACAGGCTACTGTCTTCTCAGGGTTAAGAACGAATCGATGATCTTTTAGCCAATCTGCCATGAGTTCTAAACAATTTTGAAGGGGCTGTAAATCAACAGAATTCAGATCTGTGTAATAAACCAAGAGAAAGACATCTGCGTAAGAAAGAGATCCCCAGAGATTGAATAGATAGATCCAAAGGGCTATCAAATTGAAAAGTGTTGGTGAAAGGACCAACCCCTGAGGAACACCACATGTCAAGTGGAGAAGAGCTGAGGTAGGTGAAGACTGAACCACCTGGAAAGACTGTTGCCTAAGAAAATAAATCAAATCAATCCAAGACTACACTACACTACACTTCAGCACACAAAACGACAGGACTCCAGGAGTCTGACATCATACTGCAATTGATGAGTGAGTGGACACAGATAAAGGATTTACTGAAAGAGAACAAAGAGGCAGTGGGTCTTAAGTAATAGTTTAGCACAACAGTGGAGCAAGTAACTGCACTCAGAGTCAGTGTGGCAGTCCATGTGGAACAATTGATACCTGGATAATGGAAAATTCAAGTTTCTGCAACTTCCAGAGAGCACCTCTTAAGACTTTCACAACTAGTTAACAGGGCAATGACGTGCTCAAACTCATAAAAGATTAGTTGCCAAAGTTGTTGGACCTATCATTTGAGTGCATGTTTGAGATTAAGTGGGCCCACAGAACTCCATTCTGTATTGTCAGGTGCTGCCCGCCTGTTGATGTGAACTGAGAGACCATGAAGACTCCTCTGTTCCGTCTGTCCATGAGTTTTCCAACACCCACAAGAACAGAAGTTCTCTTCTCCACTGCAAAACATTTATGTCGACTATATTTTGTGACCTTCACTTAACCACTCTGGTCAGTCTCTAGTAAAGTCACCTGGCTGGGCCTCACGTGGCCCCTTTTTCCTCTTCTAGGTTTGACACATGGTCCAGCAATGTCCAAACAACAATCCCACATAGATAACCAAAAGTGTCCAGGAATGTTTCCTTTAACTCAGTTGCCTATAATTAGGTATCACAAATGCCTTTTCTTGGGGGGGGGGGGGGGGGGGGGTCAAAGTTCAATCCTGGCTGCCCACCTGCCACCACCCATGTAACTTAGTCTTAATCCAGACCAGTTTCAAATGAATGCACTGAAAATCAAAGAGAGGATGGTTATCTGTACCCCTCCTAGAACTGTAGATGGTGCAGTTGTAAACTTTTAAATTAACAATGGCCCGGGTGAGAGTCTCACTAATGGTGCCAATGACCAAAAGTAAACACGGGTTCTAGAGGCCATTAGTTCCGTACTAGCGACCGCATTTACTAGTGCTAGGGTTACCATATGTCTCCAGAAAAAGGAGGACGGATTGAGCCAGCCGGGTTTTACTTCCATTGCTTTCAATGGAAAGCAATTGAGCCAGCCGGGTTTTACTTCCATTGCTTTCAATGGAAAGCAATGGAAGTAAAACCCGGCTGGCTCAATCCGTCCTCCTTTTTCTGGAGCCATATGGTAACCCTAACTAGTGCAGAATAAGGGGTCTAGCGCAGCAAATGAGTGAGCCAGGCCTTGGCATAGATAGCATGCAAATGAAGTCAAGATCATTTAATTGAGGTCATTTTCACTAAGGTGCCAATCAAAAGTAAATGTAGGTGCTAGTGGCCATTAGTGACATACCAGCGATCACATTTACCAGCGCAGAATAATGGGTCAAAGATATGAGCGTGCCTATATTTGCATCTTATTAGCTTTAAGCATTAGGGTGTTGTTCTTCTGTGCTGTTCCGGTGCTATTTTTATGGCGCTATTCAGAATAGTGCCGGAGTTTTGATCATCAGCCCCTAAGGATTCAAGGCCACACTATATTGATTGTACCAGATCTTCACATCAAGACCATGCAGTGCTATAAAAGGCTGTTAGCACTATGGCCACAGCTAAAGCAACTAAGTGTTTGCTGTGGCATCTTTCCAGCAATGAAAGCAATGGTAAATAATACAACTAGGAGTGTCAGAGACCCTGTTGTGCTACAAAACTACATTACCAGGAGCTTTGATGGAAATTAAATGAGTGTGACTAATTTACAGAGTTCAAAGGATTCCTTGAAAACTGAGCACGGAAAACTCCAGTGGCAAGGAGAGAAGAAACCCTGGAGGATGCTATGTGGTAGTGGGCATAACGGCTATGGTTAGTTGCATCATGAAGCAGCTGTTGGTTCCCCGTGAGACTAACATTTATTCTGTGAAATGGATCCCATGTCTCAAATAGGTACCAATTGTTTTCAGGGAGGTGTAGTAAACTGAAAAACTGAGCAGGGATTATGAAGAGATGGTTAGACTGGAGTTTAGTGGAAATGGATCTGCCAATAGATATCGATTTAAAAAATTAACTCTGGGTCTGCAGATTGAAGGTCAGCTAATGTCCAAGCCTGGGTCTCACTGCAGCCACAGTGTATGATATGAAAGGGTTGGCATTAGTTGTGATACAAGTATGAATAGGAAGTATGAATGTGTAAGAGGGTCTGTAAGCAGGAGAGGAAGTGGGACCATAAAATCATAATGAATGGTACATGACGAAATCATGGAAGGTTAAATGGTGATGGATGCCTGTTAGGAAGATAGAATGGAAAAATAAAAACCAAGGGGTAACACTAGTTCAGACGGCTTCTTCTCGAGACCAGCTTGGCTTCATGCCTCATTCCAAGTTTCAACCTTTGACCCAATTGATGATCTCCAGAGACTCTAATTCTTATAGGTATTCTTTTGCAACCCCTCCCTCTATGGCAAAATCTTTATCTTGGACTTAGAAAGCAAGTAGTCCACAGCCTCCCTCTCTGCCTCTGGAACACACATTCTCTTTTTACTTGGTGCTCAAATCCATGTCACTGACTTCAACATCCAGCGAGCCAGGCAGACAGATACTTAGACAATCAGTTCAGCATCCCTCTCTGCGGTAATTCAGAATCAATCTCTTCACTCATTCAACATCCAGCCTTTCAGTCTGTCAGCCGATTGATCAGCATCAAGTTATAAAGGACACATCCTTCCAGGACAGAGCTCATGTGTCATCTACAGTGTGTTATTACTATTCGTGATAGTATGGTTTATTAAAAAAAACATTGCAAATTTACAAATACCGAAACAATGTTCATATGAGAAAATGTTTCCAGCTATACCTTTGTTTCCACGATACTGTGGAAAGTGAATAATTATTCCTATAAGAAATACAGGGTTAGATTCCTGCTTGGGACAACACTCAATAAAAACCTGTATTGGAACTCATTTTTTTAAATTGAGCTTGCTGAGAAACCAGATAGAACATACAGTATGTTGCACACAAATGTTTTTATTTGCTGTACCACTTAAAGTAGCAACATTCCTAACAAAAGAAATTATACAGAACTGTGCTGGAAAATAAATACCTTACAGTATTGCACAACAGTAAGCAATTAGTGTACTCATCAACCAATGCTGAATACTGTAACATGGTTTAGTCACCATATTTTATGTTTATAACAAATTATTTACTTGCAGTTGACAACATTATGAAATGTGTGCTTGAAAATCAAAGCTGCAGAGCTAGAATGCTAGAGTACAGACTGGGAAATGAAAAGATATAAAGAAATGGTACCATTATGAAAACATTGCTTGGAACCCCCCCCCCCCCCCCCCCCAGCTTTACACAACAGTAATCAAATACAGATTAACAGATGTTGTACTGTAATACTGTATCATGGGTTTGTCTCCAAATTTTTTGCAGCAACATCAAACCACCATTATGACAACAGTGTTTGAAAATAACACCTAAAAAACTAGAAGGGTACAGATCTGCTTGTGGGGGAGACCGAGAGATTTGCTCCTTCTGTATAGATGAAGACGTTGATGCCTTCAACGTCTCCATCTAGGCATCAGTTCTGGCAGGTCTTCTTCTATTGGATTGATCTCTAGAGAGGGACAGCCTTGCACCTCCAGAATGATAGTCAACGCTGGGTGGTCAACTTCCGCTAGATCAACCTCAGGTGCTTGGGTCTCGCGACTCGTTGACTGAAAAAACTGTCAGCCTTGTGTGCTTGGCTTTTCTTCTCAAGTCCTTAAGTGTCTTGGTGTAAAGGGTGAATGCAAAGCTTGCAAGATGCTTACATTTTAGATTGTGCTGCAGCATGGAATCACATTCCTCCATGTCAGTGAATATTTCTTTCCAATATTGACACCCATTCTGTTATTAACAATATGAGAGGCACAATTTTTTGAGTCTTAGCTGTCTCTTCATCGTTATCACGGCCCCAATGCCTTGTTGCACCCTCTCATCCAGGTCTTCATTGCTGTGCTCTATTGCAGTCTCTTCCAAAATTTCCTCAACATCTTCTTGTGTCATGTCCTCATAGCCGCCTCTGCAGATTTTTCGCTCAAAGTTCATGTTTTCCACATTTCTATTTATGTTTTCTGCTACAACTTTAAAGCCTTCAAAGTTTGTTTTGCAGTCCAGCCAAGATTTTTTTCCAACAATTGTTTATGGTAGCTTGTGTGACGCCATCCCAGGCTATGCTAAAATAGTCGGTTACATTGCATATTGTCACTGTCTTTCAGAAATCAAGCATGGTAGTTTCCTTGTCGGCATCTAAAGTTTCACAGGCCTTGCTGTAAAGCTCCTGCATGTAGTGGCACTTGAAAACTTTTTTATTCCCTGATCAAGGGACTGGATGATGGACGTTGTTTGGTTGCATAAAGAACTTCAGCGTCAGGGTGTGCATTTTCAAGGTCTTTGCGACAATGTACTGGTGCATTATCCAAAATCAGCAGTACCTTAAACACAAGGTTTTTATGGTGGAGATAGCATTTAACTTGTGGAATGAAACAGTTGTTGAACCAATCCCAGAATTCAGACATCCATCCAAGCTTTGCGGTTCCATCTCCAAAGGACTGACATGCAGTTCAGGTTCTTTCCTTAAGTGTGCAAGGATTTGGGGCTCTGTAGACTATAAGAGACTTGCATTTGAAATCACCCTTGGCATTGGCACACAATAACAGTGTGGCTGTGGCCTGATCTTTAAATGCCTTAATGCCAGAGGCTTTAGCTACCATTATCAGTCTGCTTGTAAAGCAAGCCAGTCTCATCATTACTAAAGACCTTCTCTGGCACATAACCCTTTTCTTTCTTTACACTTAGATATTTTTAAAGAATTCTTCTGCGGCTTCATTATCAGCTGAATCTAGTTCGCTAGAAATGAAAAGGGCTTCACATTTTCCTGGACTTGGGTGACGTGTTTATAAATCTCGTGGAGGGGCATAATCAAACGGGGCACCCAGGTTTTCCTGAGGGCGTCCTCACAGGACATCCTCAGGAAGGGGCGGGGAAACCCATATTATTGAAACAAGATGGGCGTCCATCTTTTGTCTCAATAATACAGTCGGGGACGCCCAAATCTTAACATTTAGGTCGACCTTAGAGATGGTCATCCTTAGAGATAGTCGTCTCCGGTTTTCAGCGATAATGGAAACCAAGGACGCCCATCTCAAAAATGACCATGTGTTAAGCACACCCCAGTCCCACCTTCGCTATGCTTCCGACACGCCCCCGTGAACTTTGGTCGTCCCCGTGACGGAAAGCAGTTGAGGACGCCCAAAATCGGCTTTCGATTATGCCGATTTGGGTGACCCTGGGAGAAGGACGCCCATCTTGCAATTTGTGTCGAAAGATGGTCGCCCTTCTCTTTCGAATATAAGCCTGTTTGGCTTTCATCCTCACAACAATGCTGTCCACTTCTTTTTCTTTTTTTATCCACCATTTGCATTATCTACAAATTTAACCACTTTTCTGTTAACTCATCAGGAACCACAGATGTTATTTGGAACTTTCCGGTGCGATTTCGCGACAGACTGATGAATATCTTCCTCTTTTTGCTGGATGGATCAGATTGATGATTCATTAACATTAAACTTGCAGCCAACAGCAGAAATAGACTTTCTTCTGGCATGTCTATCTAACGCTTATTTTGTCACTAAGACAGTTACATGTTTCTTTATCTTAGGAGATATACATGGGGAAGCCACTCTATTAGATTGTAAGCTCTTTGAGCAGGGACTGTCTTTCTTCTATGTTTGTGCAGCGCTGCGTACGCCTTGTAGCGCTATAGAAATGCTAAATAGTAGTAGTAGTAGTCCTTGCCCTGGGATTGGTAGCATGGAATGTTGCTACTATTTGGGTTTCTACCAGGTACTTGTGATCTGGAATGGCCACCGTTGGAAACAGGACACTGGGCTAGATGGACCATTGGTCTGACCAATTTGCTTATTCTTATGTTCTTATTGGTAGCTTGCAACTCGCTCCCTGGATGCTTGGTGGCCATTTCCAGAGCAACAGCAAAAACACAAAAGCGAAACTGAAATCAGAAGAAGGCAATTTTGAAATGCGCAAGTCCACAAATATGTTAACAAAACAGCACGAATGGCAAATTGCAACCTCTTTGTGCCTTTGTGGATGTGCAAAATAGCGAATACTGATTGTGCAAATAGCGAGAATGCACTGTACCAGCAATAAGATATTTGTTTATTTGTAATAAGCATTTGGAAATCAAGAAAAGTGAGTTTTTCTTTTGGATATTGGGCTGGTTTAGCTGATTGTTTAATAATGCATGGATTACGTGTTATAAGAAAGTGCCTCTCATTAATTGTCCTTATTCCACTATGTTGCATCTAGGGCCATACATATGAACTCTCCAATCTTAAGGTTTTTCGACTTCTGGCATTCTCAAGAACAATTTAAAGTATGACATTTTTTTTTACAAAATTTATTCACAGTATGCATAGCAGTTGAGGGGAGTAATTTGTAATCATTTATCTCTGTTCTTTATATAAACACACTTGCCTGCTTATAATCGAACGAGAAAAATGCCCAAGTTCCGACCTAAATCGGGAGATGGACGTTTATCTCACAAAAATGAATAACACGATATAATCAAAAGCCAAACTTGGATGTTTTCAACTGCACTCCATCGCGGAAGCATACAAAGTTGACGGGGGCGTGTTGGAGACATGGTGAAGGCGGGACTGGGGCATGGTTATCACTCGAACAGAGATGGGCGCCTTTCATTGATAATGGAAAAAAAGTATGCGTTTGTAGCTAGAATTTAGGGCACTTTTCCTGGACCCTGTTTTTTCACGAATAAGGCCCCAAAAAGTGCCCTAAATGACCAGATTACCACCAGAGGGAATCGGGGATGACCTCCCCTGACTCCCCCAGTGGTCACTAACCCCCTCCCACCACAAAAAATGATGTTTCACAACTTTTTATTTTCACCCTCAAATGTCATACCCACCTCCCTGGCAGCAGTATGCAGGTCCCTGGAGCAGTTGTTAGGGGGTGCAGTGGACTTCAGGCAGGTGGACCCAGGCCCATCCCCCCCTACCTGTTACAATTGTGCTGCTTAATGCTTATTAGTCGTCCAACCCCCCAAACCCACTGTACCCACATGTAGGTGCCCCCCTTCACCCCTTAGGGCTATAGTAATGGTGTAGTGTTGTGGGCAGTGGGTTTTGAGGGGGATTTGGGGGGCTCAACACACAAGGGAAGGGTGCTATGCACCTGGGAGCTCTTTTACCTTTTTTTTTGTTTTTGTAAAAGTGCCCCCTAGGGTGCCCGGTTGGTGTCCTGGCATGTGAGGGGGACCAGTGCACTACGAATCCTGGCCCCTCCCACGAACAAATGCCTTGGATTTATTCGTTTTTGAGCTGGGCGCTTTCATTTTCCATTATCGCTGAAAAGCAAAAACACCCAGCTCACAAATTGTCGAATAAAACATGGACGTCTATTTTTTTTCAAAAATACGGTTCGGTCCGCCCCTTCACGGACCCGTTCTCGGAGATAAACGCCCATGGAGATAGACGTTTTCATTCGATTATGCCCCTCTTGGGCTACTTCAACCTTCACCACAGCTTCTTTGTTGGGATATTCTAACTTCAACATTCCTGAATTGTAGCCAACTTTCCCTTCGTATCTAGTTTAAAGGTGCTCTACCAGCAGCCTTCAACCACCTTGGTTAAGATGGACCCTTTATTCTAAAAAGATGTATTGAACAGTTATTGCAGGGGTGTTTTTTTTTTTTTTTTTAGTTCCCTAGTCTAATCTAACCAGTTTTCAAGCTTGATTGTTTTTTTGCTGGTTCTCCCCTTCCCTCCCCATGACAAATTTGGTCCTGTTCTATTAAAATTTCAGAGAGTTATTTTGCCCTCATTCAGAATGAGTTAGCCATACCAATTATTAGATTATTTTTTTAATATGCAAACCTGTCCTGAGGTCCCTGCAGCCAATCAGGTTTTCAGGTTATCCATAGTGAATATGGAAGAAGTATAGTACATGCATAGGATGAATTAGCATATGCAAACCTGCCCTGGGGTCCCTGCAGCCAGTCAAGGTTTCAGGATATCTATAATGAATATGCAAGAGGTAGATTTGCATATTCTGTCGATCTAGTACATGCATAGGATGAATTAGCATATTCATTGCAGATGTCCTTAAATCAAACTGGTTGTAAGGTCCTCTGCAGTCCAAAGAAGCAGAATACATGTCTTATAATAAAAAATCTTTAAGTCATAAGTACATAAGTATTGCCATACTGGGACAGACCAAAGGTTCATCAAGCCCAGCATCCTGTTTCCAACAGTGGCCAATCCAGGTCACAAATACCTGGCAAGGGATCCCAAAAAAAGTACAAAACATTTTATACTGCTTATCCCAGAAATAGTGGATTTTTCCCAAGTCCAATTTAATAACGGTCTATGGACTTTTCCTTTAGGAAGCCTTCCAAACCTTTTTAAAACTCTGCTAAGCTAACCACCTTTACCGCATTCTCTGGCAACGAATTCCAGAGTTTAATTATATGCTGAGCGAAGAAAAATTGTCTCAGATTCGTTTTAAATTTACTACTTTGTAGCTTCATTGCGTGCCCCCTAGCCCTAGTATTTTTGAAAAGCATAAACAGACTCTTCACATCTACCTGTTCAACTCCACTCATTATTTTATAGACCTCTATCATATCTCCCCTCAGCCGCCTTTTCTCCAAGTTGAAGAGCCCTAGCCGCTTTAGCCTTTCCTCATAGGGAAGTCGTCCCATCCCCTTTATAATTTTTGTCGCCCTTCTCTGCACCTTTTCTAATTCCACTATATCTTTTTTGAGATGCGGTGACCAGAATTGAACACAGTATTCGAGGTGCGGTTGCACCATGGAGCGATACAAAAGCATTATAACGGCCTCATTTTTGTTTTCCATTCCTTTCCTAATAATACCTAACATTCTATTTGCTTTCTTAGCCGCAGCAGCACACTGAGCAGAAGTGTGCAATGTATCATCAACGACGACACCTAGATCCCTTTCTTGGTCTGTGACTTCTAACATAGAGCCTTGCATGTCGTAGCTATAATTCGGGTTCCTCTTTCCCACATGGATCACTTTGCACTTGTTCATATGAAACGTCATCTGCCATTTAGACGCCCAGTCTCCCAGTCTTGTAAGGTCCTCTTGTAATTTTTCACAATCTTCCCTCGATTTAACGACTTTGAATAACTTTGTCCATCTCTAGGTCATTTATAAATATGTTAAAAAGCTGCGGTCTGAGCACAGACCCCTGGGGAACCCCACTAACTACCCTCCCTTGAACATTTTGTGCCTGTGTGAAATATGCTCTAAGGATGACATGGAACGAACTCTCCCTTACCTCTACTCTGTGAATCAGCAGGGATATTCTTTTCATAGAGAAAGCTACATTCCATTTTGATAATGATTTCCGCAGAGCCAACTCCCATCTACCCTTTACTGTTGCAAATTCTCCCCCCCCCCCCCCAAAAAAAAAAAAAAAAAAATTCTGACTTTAAGAAAACCTGAAATAGTTAATCTTTCTTCTGTAACGGAGTAAAAAAACCCTCTTAATTTCTCTCCCAACTTCAGTTTTGGACCTGTGCTGTTTAATATATTTGTAAAAGGTCTGGCGAAAGGAGTAGTGAGTGAGGTGATCAAATTACTGTTTTATCAATAACGACTCTGGGGAAATTTTGTGCAGCTGCACAATATAGAATATGTACAGATTTTCCTTCTTGCACAAAATTTGGTAGTCCAAGCACAGAAAAAGAACAAGGTCAGGAGCTGTGTTATCAAACTATGGGGGCAGGCAGGAAAGATCAATCATTCAGAATGGGGGTAGCAGTGGTCAGAATGAAAGAGTAGGCGGGGACTGCAATGGAGGCTGGACAGGTAGAGATGGCAGTAGAAGCAGAGAGAGTGGAGAAGGATGGAGGTGGAGAATGTGAAGGGGAGGGATAAAGGGTGGGACAGAGAATGTGTGAAGAGGATTAGGCTTTAAGGGGTAAGAGGAGGGAAAGAAAGAGATGAAGAAAGTGGAAGAGGTCAGGTCTTGGGAGGAGGGTTTCAGGCCTAGTGTCGAGAGAGAATGGAAAGGGTGGCTTTATTACATAATCTTAGAGTATTCATGGGGGAAGTTTGTAAACAAATATTATTTTTAGCTGCCTTTTTGATGAAATTCATACTTCATTCTGCACTCACTTTTTACTATTTTTTTTTAGTTTTTCAAAAACAGCATATTATATTGTTATTTTGACAGATTTGAAGTATGCAGAATTTTTCATTTTCTAACAGTTGTTGAAAGTCATCTGACCTTCCTGTATGTTCAGTTACTCTGTTCATTCCTGAAGATACCTTCCAGCTGCCTCATAGAACATGATCAGAACAAAACTTATTACAGTCCTATACAGAATTCTTTATCTTCTGTTTCTGTATTTCACCATCCTGGGCAGTGAATCATACAAGTTGACCACTTAGTTGTTTCGAGCACTCATACCTCCCATGGTTCAGCGCAAAACACCACAGCATTCCAAGCAATTGGATAATGGGGGTAGGGGATGGGATAGGGTGGCAAGGCTGCAGACATTCTCTTTGTCTTTCCCTATCTCCATGCCTGACCCCATCAGCCTCACCTTTCCAATTGTTGAGCTATGACTGCCTTTCTGGAGAGGGAGAGAGCACAGATGGAGAGCAAGCTTTAAGTGGCACTGTGTGTATGCTCTCACAAGTTTGTTTGGATGTTCCTAGTTGCTGAAACTGATGGGAAGAAAGAATTTATAAGCCAGAGTTAAAAAAAATAAAGAAAAGAAAAAGAAAAACTGGGACTGGGACCAACAAACTTAGACAAATAAAATGCTCAGACAACAAAGGTAAAAATAAATAAACATTGAGGTTTGATTTTATAAGAGGATGCCTGGCTCTGAGATCCAGTCCCAATGGTGTACAAATTTATACTATAAAGAAGGTGTAAATTTGCACATGTTTCTCTGTGTTTATTTTATCCATGCATTTTATAAAATAAGCATCATCTCAACTCCACCCTGCCTAAAATATGCCCCATTTTAATGCCTAATCACAATCCATAAAAATAGATGCATACTTTTTGGAAATGCAAAAATCATGGGCCCAAATTCAAAGCCAAATATACAGTCTGGAGAGGCTCAGTTGTTCAAGGCTAGCTAGGAATACTCAGCATCACTGAACTGGTTATCCACACTAACCGGCCATACGTATATACTTGCCGCACAGCCATTTCCTGAAGGAGCCCTTACTGCCGCCTATTTAGGAGGCAGTAGGGGCTCCCATTCTAACCCGGTGGTAACACGTGCTGCCCAATTATCGCCAGGTAAGCCTCCAGAGTTTAAAACAAAAAATTTCCATTGCGCTAGAAATGGCACGCAGTGGAGGTGGCCGTGGCACTACTGCCAGCAGTAATGCCAGCTTGGCTCATGAAAAAACGGTGATAGCTCTACCGCTGTTTTGTAAAAGTGCCCCTAAGTTAGGGGTGAGCCAGGGATGGGGCATGGGCAGAGTGCAAAGTTAGCCAGTTAGTAATGATGTTTGGCCCACAAACCGACTATATTACCATGTAAAGTTATGCCAGCAAAATGGTTGTCCTAACTTTATGCGGTGAAGGTAATCGCTTGCCAGTCTGAATATGGGCGGGTGCCCGGTTAACTTCCAGGTGACTGCTGAGATACGGATATTCAATGCTGGGAGCCATACATTGCCCGGCATAGAATGTCTGGAGTCAGTTAAGCTCACAGCTGTGAGCGGCTCAGGTGCCACTTACTGCCATGGTCTGAATATCGGGCAGCATGTGTCCAACTGCAGAGCACTCCTGCTCACAGCCATGAAATAATTAGAGAGATATTTTTCAACCCCTCCCATCCAGGTTCCTTCCTTCTGTCCTGCAGTTAGTAGCTCCATGGGCCACACATTCTTTAACCTGTCTTCCCTGATGCCAGTGTGGCTATTGCCTCACTGAAAGCTATTGGAACCACACGATGCACTATAGAAATCTACAGGGTACCATGCTGGCCAAAAAGCTAATGTGAGTTGTGAACTGTATGAGCAACAAAGACATCGTGTCGAGGAAGAGTAGATTAGAGAAAGCACCGGGCACTCTATGCCATAGCTACACTCTCCTGCTGTGGAGGTGGGAGTGGGGATGCAAATACAGACATTTTGTACCCAGAAACTGGAGATCCTTGCTATGCCACAGACCCAAGCCATAAGCATGTCTGACCTGCATAGGTTGAATGAGTAGAGAGGGATTTTACTGTGCTTGCAAATGGGGTATATCTGAAAGTGGGAGCTAGTCAACTACAATGTGGAATTTGTTGTGGAGGATATGATTAAAGGCATCTAATATGGCTGGATTTAAAGACAGTCTGGACAGATACCTAGAGAAAAAGTCCATAAGCAGTTGTTAGCCTAGTAAACCTTAGAAATCTATCATTCATCACTGGGAGGGAATCATTATATATTACATTACATATGTTCTCATATTCTGTAAATACCTGGTTTTATGCGGATTACATATGAAGAGATCCAGCAATTTCTGGAGAATGACAAGTGAAAGAACATACAAAAGCCATAAGTCAGCTGGTTAAAAATTGCTTAAACTGGTAGATTTTAAAGGCTTTCCTAAAATGAAAATAACTTTGCAATGACATAATTTCTAATGGAATTTCATTCCAAATAAGAGGAGCTTGGTACCTAAGAGAAGCCGTATGACTGCGCTTACATTTTAAGCCCTTTGAGCTAGGAAAATGTGATTGTACAGCATTATGTATGTAGTATTTGGAAGACTGTAAGCAAATTAAGTCAGACATATAAGCAGGCACTACAGTATTTTGTAAACAGTCACAGACCTTAAAGCCAGTGCAAATTTTATCAGAAAAGGAGTCACTCTCTCAAATTTGTGATCTGAAAAAAAAAAATCAAGCGGGGTGCAGCGTTCTGAATAAGTTATTTTTTAAGCTGTAATTCAAAGGAAGAAGATGGCCTTGGACTACAATATGAAAAACTGTTACCTCCAAAAGATTACAAAGAGGCATATTTTCAAAGCACTTTGGGAGGCTAAGTTCCATATGTTTCTATGGAACTTTGGGAGGCTAAGTGCTTTGAAAATAAGCCTCAAAGTCTATTCTTTGAAATCTGCAAGATATTCCTGGTGACCTGGATTAGCCATGGTTAAAGATGGGGTGCTGGACTTGATGGGCCTTTCTGACCTGGCATGGTTAATCTTCATTCTAATGACATCACTTGTTTTGTTTACATTATTTAGGAATTTTCAATTTATTACTGCACCTTGTTTTCAAGGAAAACCGAAATAAGCAAATCTTGCCTGCAACTCTAGTTGAAATGTAGTGATACTTTTCTGTTTACTCTGAATTCTGTAATCTTGTATCACAAAATGGCCCTTTTGGTGGTATTATAGTGATGAATTTTAGTTCTGGATATCTGGGGGTCTTCACACTTTCTCTAGCTTGCTGTTTATGGGAGTAATATTTGTAAGCGTTTTTTTGCATGATGCAATTACCAGAGTAGAAGTACAATACTTTAAAATAAACATTAGAGCTTGATCATGAGCTGGGCAGGACCTCCAGCTGAGCAAGCATAGCACAAGAGTGAGCCAGGATTCACTAATCACAAGTTTTACTGCATTTAGCCAAATTTTGTCTGAATGCTGAAAACAAGTTCCGTACTTAAGAGTGACAAACTCAGTCTGCACTTGCCTTACTGGCAGAGAGTGTTTCCTTGATGGGTCTGCTTTTGTGACCCATTGCTAGGCTCACCTTGATAGTCTTCAGAGGGGCCAGTATTACTCATTGCTGTCTTTTGAGAGAATAAATGTATTGCTATGCAGGAAGTGAGGCTTATCCTTGAGTAAGACTTCACAACTAATGAAGGGTTACAGTTGTATTGTGGGAGCTAATTTTGAATCTGTCTGTGTGCTTTGTGTGTTACGGTGTGATTGAGATTAGTAATATCCTATAGCACCATCGATGTACATAACACTCTGCAAGATGTTTCATTTTTTCTGTCATAGAGGTTACACTCTTAAGATTTGAGTACAATGAGCTAGTCTGGGAGACCCAGTGATAAGTGTTCTTCAAAATTGAAGGGAAGTGTAAAGTGAGTGAAGGAAGACCAAAGATGTAGGAGGTGTTGGACTCGGGTTGCCTGCCCAGGGGTCCAGTGAGAGGCATGGTCCTCTTCCACTAGAGACCAAGAGAAGGGAAAGAAGTCGACTTTTTCCCTGAGAAAGGATAACTGACTGGGTCTAAGCCAAAATCTAACATAACACCACAGGGGTACCAAGTGCCAGAAGGAGTACGGAATTAGGATCTGAAGGGGGATTCTGTAGCTGGTAAAGGTGAGTGATACTGATAAAGTGTTCCACATCCTAGAAAGTGGGAGAGGAGTAGTGCCAAGGAGTTGGAAAGTCCACATGGATGACCCAGTACAAGAGAGGAGGTAGAACCGAGGTGCATCCTGCTAACCTTGAGCCAGTTGGATCTCTGAATAATTTGGACTGTGAGGAGAAAAGTCTGTAAGGGAGAGGAAGAACTGCTCTGTGCAGTCACTTCACACAACATATGAAAGAGAAGGAGAAGAGGTACCAGGTTCTATTACAGACTCTAAGCAATTGATCTTAAGGTGAGACTGAGGAAACTGGGCCATTGTGGTTCCTATTAGGTCTGTAGTGAATAAGAGGACCAGAGAGACCAATGAGGTTACAGAATTATCCAAACAAGGAGCTATGCCTAGGAGAGATGCAATAGAGCAGGGGTGACGATATTCAACCAAGGAGATTAATGTGAAACCAGAAACTGTGAACAGATATGAAAACATTTGTCATAATTTTACCCTTTACATAAGAACATAAGAATAGCCATACTGGGACAGACCGATGGTCTTTCTAGCCCAGTATCCTTCCAACAGTGGTCAGTCCAGATCACAAGTACCTGGCAGAATCCCAAAGAGTAGCAAGATTCCATAATATTGATCCATTTTCTTCTGGTCTATTTTTCCTAATAATGTTAATGTTCTTTTAGGGGTACTGAACTTACCTGTATGTAGTTTTAATGCAATATATATATATATATATATATATATATATATATATATATATATATATATATATATATATATATATATGATCAAACTATAAATTATCAAGCAACTATACAGCACTTAATAACCAATTCAATCTTTATTAATTATCAAAATATCAAAAATGTCAAGAAAACTAAACATAATATACTGTCATCCTATCACATCTACACACTCTCATTCATACCCACATGCACAACCTAAAATCATTACACATAATCAGTAAAGAATTTAAAACTTGTACAATAACTACTGTATGAAGATCTGCAGCACTTCTTTTCTTAATGTTGTGGACGTATGCGCTCCTTTTTTGAGCAGATATAAATAGTCATTGCTTAAAGCATAAACTCTGAAATGAGCTCATTCTGCGTATTCACCACCAAATCATACCATATGCTGTAAAGTGGCTCAATGCTCATGGAGTCTGCAGGCGTGGGCGTCCTTTTGACGGTTCCAACAGCTGCTTGCTGGGAATGAAAGACCTTTGAAGACGCTGGTTAGCGAAACATGGCCATTTTGGTCTTATCCGAATTTTATCAGCAGTTGAGTTAAGCTGTATTTACTGTGGAGGAGGCAGTGAACAAGATTGCTTAAACTGAAGTGGCATTACTACTGAATGTGCATCTACCTTTCTGACTGACTCTTGCGGTGTTTATTGACTATTATGCAACAGATTCTGCAGACTCCGTGAGCATTGAGCCACTGTACAGCATATGGTATGATTTGGTGGTGAATAAGCAGAATGGAATATACATTTTTATTTGCCTGGGGAGCAGTGCTTTTTTTTGTGCTGGTACAACATACCGGCACCTTTTTTCCCAGGGCTAGCTCACCTGCCCGCCCTCAGCTTCCCGATAGCCCTCTTTTCATTCCTGCTGCCGCCATGCATTTAAATCTTTTATTTTACCTCAATTCGCATTGGCAGCAGTGAAAGCTGCAAGCTTGCCTCTAGCCTTCCCTTCCCTCTGTGTCCCGCCTTATTCTGATGTAATTTCCTGTTTCCGTGAGGGCGGGACACAGAGGGAAGGGAAGGGTAGAAGTGAGCCTGCTGCTTTCACTGGTGCTGCCGCGACGATGTAAAATAAAAGATTTAAATGCAGGGTGGTGGTAGGAACAGAAAGGATGGCTGTCAGAGACCTGAGGGCGGGCAGGTGGGGCTGGAGTTGGAACTCGGGGGCTGAAAAGGGAGGCAGGTAGAGGCTGGGGTGAGTCACTGGACATGGATGGGGGAGGGGAGGATAGGGGGCAAAGGAGAATCACTGAACATGGATATGAGGGGAGGGCAGGGGAGAGAGGAGAATCGCTGGACATGGATAGTTAAGGGAGGGCAGAGGAGAATCGCTGGACATGGATGGGAGAAGAGACCAGGGGAGAATCGCTGGATGTGGATGTGGAGGGGAGGGGAGGGGAGGAGAGAGGAGATTTACTAGACATGGATGCTGCTTTTAACTCTTAACCTTTATTCACTTGTTCAGAACCCTTATTTTATCATCCTCCCTTTAATATTCCCTTATCTCTTGTTTGTCCTGTTTGTCTGTCCTAATTAGATTGTAAGCTCTGTCGAGCAGGGACTGTCACTTCATATTCAAGTGTACAGCGCTGCGTATGTCTAGTAGCGCTTTAGAAATGATAAGTAGTAGTAGTAGGATGGAGGAGAGGGAAGACAGGAATGAGATGCACATGATGGAGGGGAGAGAGGAGAAATTCTGGACATGGAGTGGAGGGCAGGGAAGAGAGGAGAAATGTTGGAAGGAAGGAAAAACAGAGGAAGGAGATGCACACGGATGGAGGGGAAGGGAGAGTAGAAATGTTGGACATGAATGGAGGGGAGGGAAGACAGAGGAGGAGATGCACATGGATTTAGGGGAGAGAGGAGAAATTCTGGACACGGATGGAGGGGAGGGGAAGACAGAGGAAGGAGTTGTACATGGATGGAGGGGAGGGAAGAAAGAGGAAGGAGATGCATACTGACAGATGAGGGAAAGGGAAAAGAGGAGAAAAACTACACATGGATGTAGAAAATAGGCAAAAGCCTGGATCCACTCTATATCTCCTCCAGTCAAGCTTTCGGAGGCCCCAGCTTTTACCTATGAATATAGGGCAAGAAATGAAGAAGAAAGGAGGAAAGTAAAGAAATAAATGAAAAGAAGCCCTGGAAACGGAGTTAAGGGAACAGATAGAGAGCAGCAGAATCAGAGACTGGGACCAACATGATCAGAAAAACAAAGTCACCAGACAACAAAGGTAGACAAAAATTATTTTATTTTCATTTTAGTGTTTGGAAGATGTCCAGTTTGAGAATTTATATCTGCTGTCTTATTTTGCACTGGGTATACTGGAGCTGTAAAAGCTTACAGAAATTTATAATGAAAAAAAAAATCACGTTATTTTTTTCTCCTATACTGGTATAGTATTTTCAGTGATACCTGTTTATATGCGCCATGGCTGATATAAGGGGTGTGGCTACTGTGGTTGTGGCTACCATAGGGGCAGAGCCATAGATGGTGACCCCCACCTACCTTTTTTCCTACAAAAAAAGCACTGCTGGGGAGTATCCATTAAAAGACTATCGGTATATAAATTACCCTCAGCTTTCCTTGTTATTTCTAGTGTAGGTAGTTTGATCTTGCACCAGGGCTGTTGAGAGAATCCTGAGCCACCATCAGGGACCTTTTACTTGTGTTCTGTGTGCATAGGAAGAGAGTGGAGGAGAAGAGTGTAAGTTTTGGTCATACCCTGAATCCCACTTATAAAAGGACTGGATTCAGAATTAATTTAGTGCCCTTCATATTACTGACCTTGAGGAAGAATTCCTTTTTATTGGGGCAAAGAAGAAGTAGAACTCCCTTTTGTGTTTTGTAAAAAAATACCCTCTTCTATAGTAGTTTAGTGGGAGACAGAGAAATTATTGTTCTGCTGCCCATAGAACTGCATCTTAGGATCTTCAGTGTGATGGCATGTGTTGCATCTCTTTGGCCCAGTGGAATGTTTTTTTCTATCATTTTCTGTACTAAATCAGGAAGAAGTGTTTTCTCATATTACCATGCTGAAATATTGGGGTCAGTGCTGCATCAGAGGGAAAAGTATCTTCTAGCCACCATTCTATGGGAAAGGTTTCTACTGTGAATTAAATGGACATTTCAAAGTGTATTAAGTTATGTCCAATAAAAAAGGTATCATCTTATTTTCTTTTCCATGTTTTATTCTGTTTTATTTCTATTGATTACCTTTAAAAGTGGACTAACACGGCTACCACACATCTCTACGCAAAGTGTATTATGAATTTTAAACAGATGTATTATTTTCTGTTTGGCATCCCTGGCTTGGCTTAGCTTCCTTTTATCCTTAAGCCCAGTATACCAATTGCATTAGTGATGTCTTCGGGGGCTGGTTAAAGATTTATATAGATCTTTCCATAGCTCAGGCCAGGAGAAGATAAATCTGAATTCAAGTTCTCTTACTTGCATAGACAGCAACTGGAGCTATGGCTCCACCTGTATTTTGCCAAACCTAGGGGTAGGGCCAGAGGCTCGTTTGTTTGCCCTCCCCCCCCCCCCCCAAAAAAAAAAAGGTGTTCTGCTGCCCCTGCTTCCTTGCATATGTAAAAGTACAAACAAAAAATAATAAGAATCGATAGAACTGGGCCTGGTATTTAAGGAATGAACAGATCATTCTGCTGAGATAGGGTGGGGCTTATATTTTAGTCAGCATTTCATTGTAATCATGGATCAAAACCTTGTTTAGCATTTGAAGAAAAAGCAAATGCGCCTGTGAACCTTTTTTCTCCCTGCCATTCTGTCGTCCTCTTCTCCTCTAGATTCCTGGTGTAGTGACCTCTGCTTGGGAGCAGATCCAGATATTCTGTGACAGAATAAAAAAAATAGTTATTCTATTTCTATGGCAACGTTGATTCATATTCTGCAGGTACATCTGCTGTCAGTTAGGTCACAGACTAAGTGAGGTTCCTGGAGGCTCTTTGTACTGCAGTGCTCAACAAAAAAAAAAAAAAAAAACTAGCTTTGCCTGCCACATTTTCTCAGAGGGAGAGAGGTATTACATGGACTCACTTGCAATGAACTGCTGCCATCAGAAGACAAAAACAAGGTCCTCAAATGTCACCCAGAAAAAAAGTGGAAGCTATGTTATTTTGTAGGCTTGGAGAAAAGCTCCTAGTTTACTTAGATGATTATTTTAAAATCATCTCTGTGTAATTAGTGATATTTACATGTGTAGATTGCATACACATGTAAATGGCAATGTCAGCCGCTATGTACACATGGAGATCCCTGAGATGTAGTGTGTCATGGGTATGTGTGCTTTTGGCAGGGAGTTTGTACTTTAGTCAGCTTCTCACCTCCAGCTGTTCTCTCCACCCCCCCCCCCCCCCCCCCGCCCTGCAGGATCCCTACAAGTCAATGGTTGCTTGCAGTAAAAACAAATCACTTATGAGGATATATGGCAGTGCAGGGGCGTATGTGCATGGGGCCACAGGGGCCTGGGCCCCCGCAGATTTCGCCCTGGACCTCCCTACCACAGACCCTCTCCACCTCCCCCTCCCGCCCGCCCGCCCGCCACCAACCCGTCGCCGATCTTTGCTGGCGGGGGACCCCAAGCCCCCGCCAGCCGAAGTCCTCTCTTCCGTGCAGGATGCAAGTTTCAACGCTTCCTGTTCTTCTGAGTCTGACGTCCTGCACGTACAACGTGCAGAACGTCAGACTCAGAATTTGGAATTCAGTCTGACGTCCTGCGCGTTGTACGTGCAGGACGTCAGACTCAGAAGAACAGGAAGCGTTGAAACTTGCAGCGGCGCAGCCTGCATGGAAGAGAGGACCTCGGCTGGCGGGGGGTTGGGGTCCCCTGCCAGCAAAGGTAAGTGACAGCAGCGGGGGAGGGTGTCATTGGTGGCGAGGGGGGGGTCCGGAAATGGCGGGGGGGGGGATCGGTGGTGCCGGGGGGGGGGCTAAAATGTGCCCCCTCCCTCTGGCTCTGGCCCCCCCTACCGCCTGAGTCCAGATACGCCCCTGTGGCAGTGGTTCCCAAACCTGGTCCTGGAGTCACCCCAGCCAGTCAGGTTGTTTACAAATCTCTCTCTCATGAATATTCATTGTGAATATCCTGACAACCTTGTTTCTCCATTGCCCCAGGAACAAAAACTTAGGGGGTCTTTTGTAAGCTGTGGTAGAAATCAGCTTGCGGTAAACGCCGAGATGCTTGGAGGAATATAATGGGCGTCTCCCATCAGCTGATTTCTACCATGAGCTAAAAACACTACTGCAGCTTAGTAAAGAAAACCCCTAAGATTGTGAGCCCACTAGGAACAGAAAAAGTACCTGTGTGTAATTAATGAAAACCACTTTGGTTATATTACGGAAAGGCGCTATATCAAACCCTTGACACTTCATCTCCATTTTTTATTTTCTCCTCTAGATTTAAAAGTAAAAATTTGGCAACTTCACTCATTTATTGGTGACATTTGTAAAGCAAGGTTTGTAAAATGGCCCCTTGTGAAGGGCATTATCTATAACGCAGGTGATCACTTTTATACAATCATTACACATGTAAGAGTTTAGAATAATGGCACATACACATATATCTCCCAAAATTCTACCTAAACAGTATTCTACAAATCTAATATAATAAAATGCACCGTGAACATTCTGAGGACAAAGATTCTGAAGTCACAGCACACGATAAAGGGTTCATGGTTTCATGGTGGTGAAGCCATCCGACATAACACGGACCTATCAGAAGGGACCTATCAGAAAAGGCTTGCCCACTAACAAAGCAGAACTGTTACCAGGCAACGGAATGCGACATAGAACTCACCTATCAGAAGAAAAAAACAGAAGAAGGGAGGAGCATTCAGCTGTAGAATGCCTCATTGTCTGAGCAGCACAGAGAGCAGACGAATGAACGCCACTGGAAACAGAGAATATCCCAGCACTGGGTATGTACACAAATATTGTTGTTGGACCCGGGGAAACAGGAGTACAGCGTGCCCCTCGCCATCTGCAACGTGCGCCGCCACCTGCAAAAATTAAACCCGACCTAGCCTGCATCACAGACTACTCCTCCCCAGCCTAGGATTCGGTAGAGACTGGCTGGCAAACTGCTTGAATATACAAAACCGCTAACTCCTTCAATATACAAAACCGGAGGCAACAAAGAAAAAAAAACATTATCACGCACGTGCACATAACTGGAACACCTCCCCCTCCCTTCACCTTCTCACAAACCAAGCAACCCAGGACGTGCAAAACCATCCCCCGCCTCAAAAAACCCGTCACCCACCTCGAGGATGCACACACCGCGCTGCTTCCCGCTGCGCATTAGTCCTGCATTCCTCCTGCATCGTTCCTACGCTGCTGCCCTATAACAAACCAAAAGAGTGGCGTACTCTCCCTTCCGCAAACCACACCACCCAAAACAAGACGCCGCTGCTTGCCACAAGGACCAAAAATACCGTTAAAACCGATGGCCCCAGACAGTGCTGCTCTCCCGCCAACCAACAAAAAACATCCCCGGCATAAGGCAACCCCTAACCCACCTCAAGGATTCCCCGACTTCAATCATCCCGGGAAAAGACAGCGCCGCTTCATACAGTGCTTTTCTCTTCAAAGGAAAAACTACAGGAGAAAAAAAACAAACAAACTACATGCTAGCGCCCGTTTCATTTGTTTCGGAAACGGGCCTTTTTTACTAGTACTTACATAAAGCATATCTGCAAGAGAAGGTGTTAGACACCGAGAAGGTTTTGCGACAGGAGATCAACAGGGAAAACACAGGAGGGGAAGAACACTATTTTATTTATTTATTAGGATTTATTTACTGCCTTTTTGAAGGAATTCACTCAAGGTGGTGTACAGTAAGAATAGATCAAACATGAGCAGGAGGCAATTAGAGCAGTAAAAATAAGTAACAGGATGTATAAAAGAGAGGTAGTTTATTTGCCTTCCAATATATACAAGTCCCATCTGGGTGTCGTCAACAAAGGCTATGTTTTGGCTCAGCCAGCTTCATCAGGAAAACACTGATGAATCTTCTTATAAACATACATTTTTTGCAAGCAAGAAAATGGTACTAATGTCTTTAACAACATCACCAGTAAAACTCAAAATGTTCAAACTGCCGGCTTTCCCGCCAACGTTGGCAGGAAAGCTGACAGTTTGAACACTGGGGTTTTACAGGTGATATTTTTAAAGACGATACCATTCTCTTGCTTGCTTATTTTGAATAATGGATTCCACCATATTGCAACATGTTGAGAGTTCATAAGTTTTGGTAAAAATGTAACCTCTTGGCCTTTCAGACCTGAAAGTAGAAGTCAAAATTGGCATTCAGTCTCTTAGACAAAGAAGCTCTGATGAGCCCACAAAGGAAATCTACTGTAGCTGCATTTAATTTTCAAAAGGGTGACTATAATAAAGTGAGTAAAATGGTTAAAAAGAAAACTAAAAGGATCGGCTGCAATGGGTAGGACACTAATGGGCTCATTTTCGAAAGAGAAGGACGCCCATCTTTCGACATAAATCAGAAGATGGGCATCCTTCTCACAGGGTCATCCAAATCAGTATAATCGAAAGCCGATTTTGGATGTCCCCAACTGCTTTCTGTCGCAGGGATGGCCAAAGTTCAAGGGGGCGTATCGGAAGCATAGCAAAGGCGGGACTTGGGCGTGCCTAACACTAGGATGTCCTCGATCCATAATCGAAAGAAACAAGGACATCCCTGATGAACACTTGGATGACTTTACCTGGTCGTGTTTTTCTTATGACCAAGGCACAAAAAGGTGCCCTTAATGACCAGATGACCATTGGAGAGAATCGTGGATGACCTCCCTTTACTCCCCCAGTGGTCACTAACCCCCTCCCACCCTCAAAAAACATCTTTCAAAATATTTTGTGCCAGCCTCAGATGTCATGTTCAGATCCATCACAGCAGAATGCAGGTCCCTGGAGCAGTTTTAGTGGGTGCAGTGCACTTCAGGCAGGCAGACCCAGGCCCATCCCCCCCTAACTGTTATGTTTGTGGAAGAAACAGCGAGCCCTCCAAAATCCACCAGAAACCCACTGTACCCACGTCTAGGTGCCCCCCCTTCACCTGTAAGGGCTATGGTAGTATACAGTTGTGGGTAGTGGGGTTTGGGGGGGGCTCAGCACACAAGGTACGGGAACTATGTTCCTGCGAGCATTTTATGAAGTCCACTGCAGTGCCCCCTAAGGTGACCGGTTGGTGTCCTGGCAACTCAGGGGGACCAGTGCACTACAAATGCTGGCTTCTCCCATGGACATTATTCCAAAATACCATCTTGGAAGCCCAGTCCAGATGCATTCCACGTATTTGCAAAAGTGGAAAGAAGCGAAAACATCAGACAGTATGGTAAAAAAGGTGAAGTAAAGGCCATTACAGCCAAAAGATTGTCCTTCAAAGAATAGAAAAAGGACCTAAATGAAGAAAATAAAAAGCAACATAAGCACTGGAAAGTCAGATGCAAAGTATTAATAAAGAAGGCTAAAAGAAAATATGAAGAGAAACTTGCCGCACAGATTAAAACTCAGAGTAACAACATTTTCAGGTACTCAGAAATAGAAAGCCTGCGAGAGAATCTGTGGGACTGTTAGATCACGAAGGAGCAAAAGGGGTACTCAGAGAGGACAAGGCCATAACGGAGAAACTGAATGAATTCTTTGCGTCTGTATTTATGAAAGAAGATGTAAGAGAGATCTGCCTCTACCGGAAATGGTTTCTTTGAAGGTGTGATTAAACATGTGGATAAAGGTTAGCTGGTTGATCTAGCGTATCTAGATTTTCAGAAAGCTTTTGATAAAGTCCCTCATGAGAGACTCCTGAGAAACTTAAAGAGTCATGGCATAGGAGGCAAGGTTCTGGTGTGGATTAGGAATTGGTTATTGGACAGGGTAGGGTTAAATGGTAATTTCTCTCAATGGAGGAGGGTGAACAGTGCCTCAGGGATCTGTACTGGGACCAGTACTATTTAACATATTTATAAATGATATGGAAATCGGAACGACGAGTGAGGTGATCAAATTTGCAGACAATACAAAACCATTTAAGGTTGTTAAAACACGTGCGGACTGAAATATTGCAGGAAGACTTTAGGAAATCGGAAGACTGGGCATCCAAATGACAGATGAAATTTAGTGTGGACAAATGCAAGGTGATGCACATTGGAAAGAATAATCCAAATCATAGCTACCTGATGTTAGGATCCACCTTGGGGGGGTCAGCGCTCAAGAAAAAGATCTGGGAGTCAATGCAGATAGCTGAAATCTTCTGCTCAGTGTGTAGTGGTGGCCAAAAAAGCAAACAGGATGCTAGGAATTATTAGGAAAGGATGGTGAATAAGACCAAAAATACTATAATGTGTCCGCACCTTGAGTATTGCATTCAGTTCTGGTCACCATATCTCAAAAAAAGATATAGCGGAATTAGAAGAGGTTTAAAGAAGAGCGACCAAAATGATGAAGGGGATATAACTCCTCTCATATGAGGAAAGGCTAAAGAGGTTAGGGCTCTTCAGCTTGGGAAAAAAAAAGAGATGGATGAGGGGAGATATGATTGAGGTCTACAAAATACTGAGTGGTGTAGAACGAGTAGAAATAAATTGATTCTTTACTCGTTCCAAAAGTACAACTTATTTCCTCTTACTTGTTTTAAAAGTATTTCCATGTGACTTCGAGTATTACATGGGAATACTTTTAAAACAATAAGAGGAAATATTTTTTTACTCAACAAATAGTTAAGCTCTGGAACTCTTTGCTGGAGAATGTGGTAACAGTGGTTAGCATATCTGGGTTTAAAAAAGGTTTGGACAAATTCTGGAAGAAAAGTCAATGGTCTGCTATTGAGACAGACATGGGAAGCAACTGCATGCCCTGGGATTTGTAGTACAGAGTGTTGCCATGATTTGGGTTTCTGCCAGGTACTTGTGACTTGGCTTAGCCACTGTAAAACAGGATACTGGGCTAGATGGACCATTGGTGTGACCCAGTATGGCTACTCTTATGAGAATATACATTATCTGCATTGGTTCATGCATGTTCCAGCTGAAGCCAGGCTGGTTTATCCTCAGTATCAGAGTTGCACATCCATAAAACCCCCTGCCAGAATATGAAAGAAGAGTGATAATTGAAAAAGTTGAATTTAAATACACCCCATTCTTTGGCTTTCTGTAATGTATGCAAGACAATTCTCGGACTCTTACCTTGCAAAAAAAATTCCGATATTTTAGCAATTCCTTTATAAAGCTCAGTGGAGCATACACATACTACTACTACTACTACTATTTAGCATTTCTATAGCGCTACAAAGCATACGCAGCGCTGCACAAACATAGAAGAAAGACAGTCCCTGCTCGAAGAGCTTACAATCTAATAGACAAAAAATAAATAGAGTAAGCAAATCAAATCAATTAATGTGAACGGGAAGGAAGAGAGGAGGGTAGGTGGAGGTGAGTGGTTACAAGTGGTTACGAGTCAAAAGCAATGTTAAAGAGGTGGGCTTTCAGTCTAGATTTAAAGGTGGCCAAGGATGGGGCAAGACGTAGGGGCTCAGGAAGTTTATTCCAGGCGTAGGGTGCAGCGAGACAAAAGGCGCGAAGTCTGGAGTTGGCAGTAGTGGAGAAGGGAACAGATAAGAAGGATTTATCCATGGAGCGGAGTGCACGGGAAGGGGTGTAGGGATGGACGAGTGTGGAGAGATACTGGGGAGCAGCAGAGTGAGTACATTTATAGGTTAGTAGAAGAAGTTTGAACAGGATGCGAAAACGGATAGGGAGCCAGTGAAGGGTCTTGAGGAGAGGGGTAGTATGAGTAAAGCGACCCTGGCGGAAGATGAGACGGGCAGCAGAGTTTTGAACCGACTGGAGAGGGGAGAGGTGACTAAGTGGGAGGCCAGCAAGAAGCAGATTGCAGTAGTCTAAACGAGAGGTGACAAGGGTGTGGATGAGGGTTTTGGTAGAGTGCTCGGAAAGAAAGGGGCGGATTTTACGGATGTTGTAAAGAAAGAAACGACAGGTCTTGGCAATCTACATACAGTGGGGGAAATAAGTATTTGATCCCTTGCTGATTTTGTAAGTTTGCCCACTGACAAAGACATGAGCAGCCCATAATTGAAGGGTAGGTTATTGGTAACAGTGAGAGATAGCACATCACAAATTAAATCCGGAAAATCACATTGTGGAAAGTATATGAATTTATTTGCATTCTGCAGAGGGAAATAAGTATTTAATCCCTCTGGCAAACAAGACCTAATACTTGGTGGCAAAACCCTTGTTGGCAAGCACAGCGGTCAGACGTCTTCTGTAGTTGATGATGAGGTTTGCACACATGTCAGGAGGAATTTTGGTCCACTCCTCTTTGCAGATCATCTCTAAATCATTAAGAGTTCTGGGCTGTCGCTTGGCAACTCGCAGCTTCAGCTCCCTCCATAAGTTTTCAATGGGATTAAGGTCTGGTGACTGGCTAGGCCACTCCATGACCCTAATGTGCTTCTTCCTGAGCCACTCCTTTGTTGCCTTGGCTGTATGTTTTGGGTCATTGTCGTGCTGGAAGACCCAGCCACGACCCATTTTTAAGGCCCTGGCGGAGGGAAGGAGGTTGTCACTCAGAATTGTACGGTACATGGCCCCATCCATTCTCCCATTGATGCGGTGAAGTAGTCCTGTGCCCTTAGCAGAGAAACACCCCCAAAACATAACATTTCCACCTCCATGCTTGACAGTGGGGACGGTGTTCTTTGGGTCATAGGCAGCATTTCTCTTCCTCCAAACACGGCGAGTTGAGTTCATGCCAAAGAGCTCAATTTTTGTCTCATCTGACCACAGCACCTTCACCCAATCACTCTCGGCATCATCCAGGTGTTCACTGGCAAACTTCAGACGGGCCGTCACATGTGCCTTCCGGAGCAGGGGGACCTTGCGGGCACTGCAGGATTGCAATCCGTTATGTCGTAATGTGTTACCAATGGTTTTCATGGTGACAGTGGTCCCAGCTGCCTTGAGATCATTGACAAGTTCCCCCCTTGTAGTTGTAGGCTGATTTCTAACCTTCCTCATGATCAAGGATACCCCACGAGGTGAGATTTTGCGTGGAGCCCCAGATCTTTGTCGATTGACAGTCATTTTGTACTTCTTCCATTTTCTTACTATGGCACCAACAGTTGTCTCCTTCTCGCCCAGCGTCTTACTGATGGTTTTGTAGCCCATTCCAGCCTTGTGCAGGTGTATGATCTTGTCCCTGACATCCTTAGACAGCTCCTTGCTCTTGGCCATTTTGTAGAGGTTAGAGTCTGACTGATTCACTGAGTCTGTGGACAGGTGTCTTTCATACAGGTGACCATTGCCGACAGCTGTCTGTCATGCAGGTAACGAGTTGATTTGGAGCATCTACCTGGTCTGTAGGGGCCAGATCTCTTACTGGTTGGTGGGGGATCAAATACTTATTTCCCTCTGCAGAATGCAAATAAATTCATATACTTTCCACAATGTGATTTTCCGGATTTAATTTGTGATGTGCTATCTCTCACTGTTACCAATAACCTACCCTTCAATTATGGGCTGCTCATGTCTTTGTCAGTGGGCAAACTTACAAAATCAGCAAGGGATCAAATACTTATTTCCCCCACTGTAATAACTGATTTCTATATCTTGTGGTGCTGCCTGCCCTTAGGGAGACGATGGAACTTAATGAACATAAGACTATTGCAAAAATTTAATGTGTAAGAACTGGGCACCTTTATATATAAGCTGGTGGGGTAGGCTTGATACCATTAAGATGTAGATTGCATCCAGCGTTTTCAGGCTACATTTAGTGTACTAGCAGGTCAACTGTGAATGTCGCTATTTTAAATATTTCAAACCCTATATTGTTCCCTCTAATATCTGGATTATTCTGGACCTCCCAGATCAAAGGGTACAGTGTAGGAACAAATAGAAGAGGGGTAGAGGGCAACCCTGCAGAGTTCCCCAATGTATGCAAAACGACTCCGAGGATATTCTATTTGTCAACACTATAGCTTTAGTAGACTGGTATAGGGTCTGCACAGTGGCAATAAAAATAATAATTAAAAAAAAAGTCCTCCACACCATAATTCCTCAGCACAGCAAACATAAAAAACTTTGATGCGCCTTTTCAGCATCAAAATTAATTTTATCCCAAAATACCTTTTCCTAAGAGGTCAGAATCATCCGGACATTTTTGCATGCCTGCCTTTACTATTGCTAATCATTTCTATAGCGCTACTAGATGTACACAGCTTTGTTCACATTATATGCAGGTACTTTCTCTGTCCCTAGAGGGCTCACAGTCTATGTTTTTTTTTGTATCTGGGGCAATGGAGGGTTAAGGAGTCCTTTTACCAAGCTGCCAGAAAAAGGGCCCTGTGCTAGTGGTGGGTGCTGTTTTTTCCCACGTGCCAGGGCCCTTTTTACCGCAGTGGGTAAAAAGCCCTCAGACACACATGGCCATGTGTTAAAAGAACTCTTACCATGTGGCCATATGACAGGGAGCCCTTACTGCCACCCATTGAGGTGGTGATAAGGGCTCCCGCGCTAACCCAGTGGTAACCGGACAGCGCATAGAGATGCCTGTTTACTAAGATAAACACGATAATAGGTTGTGGAAAAGCATAATCTTCCAGATGTAATCACTTGTGTAAATCTCCACTACTAAAGAACTAAAGTTATTCAACCTTAACACAACTCTATATTTTAAGACGGAAAAAAGGCAGTGGTGTGCTGGAGCCGGCTCGCACCGGCTCGCAAGAGCCGGTTGTTAAATTTTGTACCGACTTGAGAGCCAGTTGTTCCCTAGTGCGAGCCGGCTCTCCTCCCTCCCACCCGCCCGCCTGATCGATCGATCGCCTGCCCACCCGATCCGATCCCTCACGTCACCGACCTGACTCTTCTAATTCTTCAGGGCAGGCAGTCTTGCCTGCCCGCTACCAGCACTGACTCTCCCCTGCCAGTTCGCGCTTTAAAAATGGCCACCGAGACTTCCAGAGGCGGCCTCGCGAGACTTCTACTGAAGTCTCAGCGGCCATTTTGAAGTGTGAACCGGCAGGGGAGAGTCAGAATTTGAAGGACAGGTCGGTGAGGGATGGATCCGGAGGGAGAGAGGAGAAGTCGCCGGTGAACAACTCGAGAGGGGTGGCAGGGGAGAGAAGGGAGTCGCTGGGCATGGGTGGATGGAGGGGTGAGAACTAAGGGTCGCACTGGGTATGGGTGCATGCAGGGCAGGGGAGAGGAAGGTCACTGCTGGACATGGGTGGATGGAGGGCAGGGGAAAGGAGGGTCACTGGGTATGGGTGCATGCAGGGCAGGGGAGAGGAGAGGAGGGTCACTGCTGGACATGGGTGGATGAAGGGCAGGGGAGAGGAGAGGAGGGTCACTGCTGGACATGGGTGGATGGAGGGCAGGGGAGATGAGGGTCACTGGGTATGGGTGCATGCAGGGCAGGGGAGAGGAGGGGAGAGAGAAGAAATGCTGGACATGGATGGAGGGAAGGGAAGAGAAGAGTGAGGAAGGAGATGAGATAAGAGAAAAGGAAGAGAGGAGAAAAACTACACATGGATGAAGAAAATAGGCAGAAGCTGAGGACCAGAAATGAAGAAGAAAGGAGGAAAGGAAAGAAATAAATAGAAAGGAAGCCCTGGAAATGGAGTTAAGAGGACAGATAGCAGCAGAATCGGATACTGGGCCAGCATGATCAGAAAAACAGTCACCAGAAAACAAAGGTAGAACAACATCATTTTATTTTCATTATAGTGTTTGGAATATGTTCACTTTGAGAATCAGGTGCTCAACATTAAAAGTTTATACTTATTTACTTATTTATGGTATTTTATCACACATTAAACATGAATTAGATTGGAACCTGTGATCATTAAATTTTTTTTCCCCTGGAGTAATGCATTGCCACCACCCCCCCCCCCCCCCCAGGCTCTCTCCCTGACTATAGCCAGCTCTGCAATTTGGGAGGGGTGCAGAGGGGGGCGCAGAGGGGGACCGGGGAGAGAGCTTGTTGTTAAACATTTACCAGCACACCACTGAAAAAAGGCCTCACAGATCTCCTAGAGTGTAAATTTCTATCAGAGCTAAATCGGGTCTATATTGACCCTCTGTTCATCATTGGCCAAAACCTTAAAAAAATGTGTTTTATTTTAATCTTCTTCACACAATACTCCAAATGGGTGAAAAATTAAAGATTTATGTCCCATGGTGGTGCTCAAACAAGCTACTCAATTAGATGGTGTGGTGAATATATATATGGTTCAAAAGACTACTTAGCTTTTGAAATTGCTAGAGCACCACCATGGGACATAAATCTTTATTGTGTGAAGAAGATTAAAATACCACACATTTTTTTAAGGTTTTGGCCAATGATGAACAGAGGGTCAATATAGACCCGATTTAACTCCGATAGAAATTTACACTCTAGGAGCTCTGTGAGGCCTTTTTTCCTTCTTAAAATATAGAGTTGTGTTAAGGTTGAATAACTTTAGTTCTTTAGTAGTGGAGATTTACACAAGTGATTACATCTGGAAGATGCCTTTTTACTGCCACACAAGCCATTTCTGGGGGTTCTCTCCCTCCCCCCCCCCCCAGAAATGGCACGCACTTGGGACGGGACTACCGTCGGCGGCTGTGTTGGGCCAGCGGTAGTCCCAGAAGAGCGAGTGGTAAGCCTTTACCTCTGCTCCATAAAAGGGCTCCTAAGTGACTTGCCCAAGGTCACAAGGAGCTGCAGTGGGAATTGAACCCAGGTTGCCAGGATCAAAGCCCACTGCACTAACCATTAGGCAATTCCTCCACTCCTGAACAAATGCAGCTACCACCAAAGGGTGGACCTGAGCTAGCCAATTTGCCGGTATCCTTGCCAAAAGCTTTGCTTTATAATTCAGTAGAATTAGGCCTGGAAACCGTCCGGACAGGGTGCTTTATGAGAAGGGCTTCGATGAATCACTCACATGATTTCCTCCTCTGATACTGACCTACCTAATATACCAAACGACTCTGCATCCAAAACTGGAAGGTCTAAACTTGATAAATGTCAGCCTCTAAATCTGCACTGACTGTTGCCCAATATAATGCTGCATAAAATTCTTTAAATAATTTATTCATCTCCATATTGTCCTGTGTAGTCTCCCTTATTTTCTTTTTCTAATCATGGATCTGGTGATTCCCCTCCCATTTCCTCACCACCTTAGCTAATAATGAGCCTCCCTTTTTCCCATAACAGGTTATAGTAAAATTGGGATTTTTTTTGTCCTTTGATGAATGAGAGCATTAAGTGCCATTTGAGTGGTGAGCAGCTGTTCCTTATTAATTGGCGGGGCACCATAAATTTCTATTACTGGCGTACCTGCCGGGGGCACCATAAATTTCCCGATCTCTGGCTTTCCTCCTATAGGACATGTAGGCAATTATTTCACCTCTCAGCACTTCTTTAGCCGTATCCCAGAAAAGGGTTGACATCCCATTAAGCTGAGAATTCAGATCGGCAAACTCCTGACATTTCCCAGTGAGGAAAACATGAAATTTCACATCATAGTATAATTCTCTGGGGAACTTCCATAAAAAAGACCTACCTAGTTGGATTCATTCCATAGTCGAATGAAATATCAGACTACGCTATCTCTGCAGTTTGCACACTGCAAAACAGGGATTGGGAACTGTTCATTTATAGTCAATTATTCTAATTAGGACAACAGGAGGAGAGTTTGATAGAGTTTTAGTTACTTTTAATTAGTTTCTGAGAAGCAAACACTAAATAAATTACATATTACACCATATAATCTTAAGGCTCTTTATATTCATCCGATATCCCTAGTACCTTAAGAAGTTTTATTTATTTATTTATTTATTTGTTTGTTTATTTGTTGCATTTGTATCCCACATTTTCCCACCTATTTGCAGGCTCAATGTGGCTTACAATTTTCCGGCCTGTTCTTAGCTCTCCCTTAATTACAGAGATGCCAAGGGTGAACCATCCCAAAGAGTGATATTTACCATGTGGTAAATCCAGGGTATAAATCTAGAATGATTTAAGTGTCGTATTGCTTTGCAAATGAATCAAGGCAGCATTAAATGAGCCTCTGAAAGAATACAGACAACATGAGGAGCAATTTGGATACATTTTTTTTAGCTGAAAATTGTTTTCCACCCAGTAGTTAAAAATATGTACATTGGTGTCAGAGCACTTGTACTTGAAATAAACAGAAAAGGGACACAGGGCAAGGGGAAGCAGTAGGCAGGAAGGTGTGCTCAGATTTCTTCCTACTGGTTGGACCACTTGGTTTACATCTCTATGGGACCCTTTTACAAAGGCACGCTGAAAAATGTCCTGCAGTAGACACGTGTTTTGGGCGTGCGCAGAATCATTTTTCAGCGCATCTGTCAAAAAAATGCCTTTTAAAAAATTTTGCAGAAAATGGACATGCAGGAAAATGAAAATTGCTGCGTGTCCATTTTGGGTCTGAGACCTTACAGCCAGCCATTGACCTAGCGGTAAGGTGTCACACAATAACTTGGCGGTAATGGTCTACACGCATAAAATGCTGATTACCACCCGATTACAGCCCGCGTGCCAGAAAATAAAAATATTTTCTGGTGCACTTAGTGGACGCGTGCCAAAAATGAAATTATCGCAAGGGCCACACGGTAGCCGGGTGGTAACTCAAAATTGGCGCATGTAGGCGCCTACGTAGCTTAGTAAAAGGGTACCTTAGACTTCCCTTTCATGAAAACAGTGATCAAGGTCAGTACACTGTCTCACATACGCACTTGCACACACTCTCATTCTCACACACACACTCTCTCTCTCACAGACACACTCGCTCCCAGACTCACTCTCTCTCACACACACACACACACACACTCGCACATTCACTCTCTCTCTCTCACATACAGTCACTCTTACATACACTCTCTCAAACATACACACTCCAAGGAAAACCTTGCTAGCGCCCTTTTCATTTGTGTCAGAAACGGGCCTTTTTTACTAGTTCTAAATAAAATCCTGTTTCCTAACACATTTTGTTCTTAAGTTGACTGAAACAATTTTACGCTGGGGCCGATGTAGAAAGCTGTCACGGACATTCTGTGCACACATTACTGGCCACATGATGCAGAAACGGGTCATGACAGCAGATAGCTCATATGGTATATACAGGGCCCGATTATTTAAAGCCGTTTAACCTGCCAGGAGCGGCTCCTGGCCGGTTAAATAGCGTTTTAGTGCCCAACTGTGGATATTCAATAGGAGATAACCTGTTGAAGTTAGTGGCTAGCTACTATATGGCGCAACATAGCCAGTTGGGCGCAGATATTCAGTGTCAAACTGGCTATGTTTATTGGTTAAAATAGGCCGCATGAATAGCAGGCATATCTTTAATCGCCAAGCACTTAACTGGTTAGCGCTGGATATTAGAGGGACAGTATTTTAAAATGAATAGTAATGATGCTATTAGGTGTTCCTCCACAGTGCACAGAAGTAAATGGGATTTTAGTAATGCAACATGAGAAATTCAGCACCTAGTTTGTGGCTGCGTAGAAGGGTTAATCAAAAGGATGTAATTCTAGTTTTTAGGATTCACCGACGGTTCTTTAAATCTATAGGTATATATGATTGCAGAAAAAAAAAGGACAGAATGGAAGTAACAGCTATACGCAGAAATAAGTCATTTTACAGTGTGTATGTCCGAAGAAAATGAAACTACCAGTGTACATCTTTTTTGTGACATTAATATTTATGCACAGCACAACATTGTGGTACAAAAACAAACAAAAAAGGCAACAGTCTCCTTACTATGATAGAATAATAGTAAAAAAGGTAGACTAATAGAAAACATAAACATATGAAATAATTTATTGGTGTGAATCAAAAAACAAACCTGACGTGGCCACGTTTCGCCCTCAGGCTGCGTCAGGGGTCAAAACTAAGAAATAAAAACATAGATAACAAATCATCAAACATAATTCATATATATCAACTTTCATATGAATTATGTTTGATGATTTGATATCTATGCTTTTAATTCTTAGTTTTGACCCCTGACGCAGCCTGAGGGCGAAACGTGGCCATGTCGGGTTTGTTTTTTGATTCACATCAATAAATTATTTCATATGTTTATGCTTTCTATTAGTCTACCTTTTTTACTATTATTCCAACATTGTGGTACATACACAGATGTGTGCTGGCACTCACAGTGAAGCCTCCCTTACTAGCCAGGTATTGCTTGCATGTGTCTGGCAGGCTTTCACTGATTAGCATACAAATTCTGCGTACTTTGAATTTGAATCTCATTAGCTTACTGAATGGTCATGGAATATTATTTTCCTAATTTTGCAGAAGAAACCGTACACTCGGCCATTGGTGCATGGCTCTACTGTGTGGCTTTCTGCTTCAACCCCTCTATATAAGTCCCCCTTTCCCATGAATTTGTCTTGGTCAAGCAAGGGTAGGCTCAAAATCCATTCTGCAGCATCATGGTGTAAAAATATATTGGGATAAGCTGTCAGTTAGCATATGATTTGTCCCCAGTGTAGCTTTCGGCTGGCTCCATATTTGCTCAAAGAGGATTGATGCAGTCCAAGGGTTAGCCCATTGTATTCATAGGCTTGTAGTCTTGCCTTTCTTAGGAGATTCACTTTTGGATAATAGGCTTGTTATATCTCACCCTTCTAAGGCATGGTGGGAGTCTACTTGATCATCCGCTTTTTTTCTTTCTTGCAGCCACTCTCTGGAACTTGCTTCCTCAATTTCTAAGGTTAGATCATTTCTATGCATCTTTCCGAGCCTCTCTGAAAACCCATTTTTTTCAAACTAGCTTTCGGACTATGATGTCTTTATTGGTTGAATTTCTGTGATGGGGGGAGGGGGGAGAGCAGGCATATGAGTGTTTGTTTTTATATAATTGTTTTAAACTTTAAGCTGGATGTTTGTGTGTTGTTGTCTGGTCTTGAGTGGTTGTGCTTTCCTATTTATTTTATGGTGTTCCTATTAATTAATTAGGTTTGTTTTTATGTTTGTCTTGTATATTGTAATTTGTTTCATTTTGCACGCAAGAGAAGCGGTATAGCAAACTTTTGATAAATGATAAATCCAAGTCCTTGCATGCAATAGAGTAAATACAGGTCTGGATTAATCTTATCAGGGTTGGCAATCCTAGTTCCTGTGTAGAAGCCAGGAGAGGTGGCAAGGTCACCATGCGTCCTGAAAGCAAAGCATATGACTTCCCAGCCCATAGCAATGATGCAATGCTGTGGCCATCACTATATTTGTATCTGGGACTGGCCCCTACTGTACTAAGAATAGGATGGGGGTTGAAGCAATAGGATCTTCTGTGTGCTTGTGACTTAGACTGGCCACGATAAGAGATGAGGTGCTTTTCTTAGTGCACCTTGCACTCATCATAACTTTTCTTACAGTCATATTTTTACTGGTCTGGAGGCCGATGTTGAAAACCAGCATAGATACTGGTCATTTTAAAACGTTTGCTGGCCACCGTTCTCCTACCTTTAATGAAACCAACCAAACTGGCTGGTTGGTAACCTTAGGGCTGATACACTTTAGGCCCTTTAGGCCTCCCGTTTCCACCAATTTACATTGGCTGATATGTTACAGCTCACTGGTCAGTCTTCTACTGGACCATCACTCTTCAGTTTGCCACTGCTTCTGGTCCATGGTGGATGGTATATTTGACAATAAGTTCTATCACACAGTGTTTTCCATTATGAAGTCACCAGACATTGACCTAGTTGGCTCCTGGGGAGTTGAAACCTATTGGTTCTAACCTGGCATCCTCTATAGTGTATGATACTACCAGGCTGTGATTTTTGTTTTTTTATCTGCTGCTGCTTTCCTCCTTATTACCATGTGGAAGGATTAGCATTACTGATTGGAGCAATGAATTTCAAGCTGTGATTGAAGTCTCATTTCTCCTACTGACAGTATTTTCACTCACAAGGTTGGGATATTGGGTCAGTACTGATTAATTTAAAGGGATGCCCTCTAATACCATGGCGCATTGGTTCATCAGTACCATAGAGGGAAAGTGTCCCCTAACACCATAGTGGGATATTGGGCCAGTAGTTCCTCACCTGGTCTGACATTGCTTGTGTTCAGTTATAGGGACTGTTTTCAGTTTGGATGAAAATGACTAAATTTCTGTGCAAGAAAACAATAAAAAAAGGAAACCTGTTTGTCTGAAGCAGTGTCATTTTGCATAAAAGCCCACCCATTAAAGCACCTTGACGTCATATCACTGGCCGAGCCTGGGCAGTTCTGAGGTGCAAATTTGTAATATTCTTCGATCTCAAAGATAGATGAATATATATTGAGAATATCCATTTTAATTTATTAGAAGTTTTTACTTTTAGTTTAATTAATCCTAGCTTTCCCTGGTATAAGGTAGCAGTGATTTCAGTGAATATTTTGGTTAGGGGTTTGGAGAATGGCTGAGATGGGATTCAACATAAGAGGCTGAAACTCTCAGATTGTCAGTATTGGGGGCCAGGACCAAATATGGGGAGTATTGTGAGATTTACATTGTAGAGCTAAGAGCTCACTTTGAGGCATATTTTCAAAGCACTTTGGGAGGCTAAGTTCCATAAGCCTCTTTGTCACCTTTCTAGGTTAAAATACTCAGATACACCTAATTAAGTACCCAGTAAAAGCTAGAATGACTCATGCTGTGAAGCAATGAGAGTCTCAGAGCATCCCCTGCTCAGAGGACTAGCAGGGGGCTGAGAGGATAAAGGTCCATGGTAGGAAAAAAAAAGGCAAAAAGCAGACTTTAATGCATTTTGAAGCTAACAAGAAATTGACAGCTGTTAACTGGAGTGTTAGTTTGAAAACCAGACTAAATGTTTTTATATGTGTAGGAAGACGTTAAATGGGTCAGTTGAATGACTGAGATTTTGTGGCAAGGTTCCTTATTTTGTCCCTTTAGTGTCCAATGTTCCCATCAATCTGTTTCCATATGGCTTATTACGGGAACATTGGACACTAAAGGGTTAATTCCACATTCCTTGCTGGAGGTCCTCCATGACCCTTAGGTGAGAAGCAGGTTAAAAATCACTGCTGTTTGAGTGGCCAGGAGCAGGAGCGCAAGCAAGGGAAAGCTGTTTACCATGTCGGGTAATAATGTCCATTATCTCCATGGCCTATAAAACACAACAGTTGTGCCATTGAAGGGGCTAGCCAGCGGTTTCCATCTTGTTCACACCATTAGATATTACCACTAAGCATTAAAAGGTGCATCAGTGCAAGTTGGCTGCCTTTTATGACTTCAGTAAATACAAGAATAAGTTGAACTAGACAGGCTTATCTTGTCATCCTGAAGCAAATTACAGCCATGTAGGAAGGCCATGTATTTTTCTAACAAATGCTTCTTAAAGTCTTCCATTCACAAAATCTTCCTTTTTTAAAATGTAAGACTTGTTTTCTCTAGAAATGTGAAAACTGTGAATCATTTTTCTGTATCAGTCCTGTTTGAATGAGAGAGTTTTTCTGTGGCGGGGTAAGTAGGAGCAGAAGATAGAGGAGCAGGGCCAGGGCCAGTGTAATCATAAGGCAAACTAGATGTTCGCCTAGGGTGGCAGCTTCTGTGGCCAGCAATAAATGCTGACAACCACACAAACTGACAGAACCATCATGGGAGTGGGAGCTTTTAAATAGTCTAGTCTGGATGGGCCAATTTGGTCTTTGTCCTGTCATCTACTGTCTTACTGAAGTAAGTGCTTCTTAAAAATTGGCCTTGATTATATGTGTATGTATGTATGTATGCAGTCGCTAAGGGCACATTTTATTCTTCTTCAGCCTCTCTAACCTCATAATTTGTCTCTCTTCACCTCCCTGCAACCTTAGACCAAGGATATCTACAGCCTGACTTAGCCAGCTAAATTTAACTGGATATCACCATTATTCGATTAAAACATTTTGCTTGCCGTTGTGTGTGTGTCTGTGTGGTGGTGGTGTGTGTGAGGCAGTTGGGGGCAGGAAGAAGAACTGAAAGCCAGTTCAATTCAATTCAAAATAGCGCTTATAGACCGCTAATATCCATTGTCCAGGGTCCAGTGTGGTTTACATCATGAGTGGAATATAGGTTGGATACAATATTATAGGTAGAATATTGGTTGAGTACATTCTTATATGCCACTAGTGAGTGTGAGAGTGATAGAGGTATGAAGTTACCTAAATAAATAATTTTGAATATCAACCAATTATATTTTGCTTATTCTGTTCAGACCTAAGGAACTATTTGTATATGGCCCAATAAAAAAGGATATAACCTTATATTTTTTTGCTTCTGTTTGTTAAACTTTTATTTCTGTCCATTTCTGGAGGAGTGGCCTAGTGGTTAGGGTGGTGGACTTTGGTCCTGAAGAACTGAGTTTGATTCCCACTTCAGGCACAGGCAGCGCCTTGTGACTCTGGGCAAGTCACTTAACCCTCCATTGCCCCATGTAAGCCGCATTGAGCCTGCCATGAGTGGGAAAGTGCGGGGTACAAATGTAACATAAAAAAAAGTGGACTAAAATAGCAAGCAATGTTTGCTGGTTTCTCCTGTTGGCTGGAGGACATCAAGGGTGAGATCAGAAGGAAAGCCAGACCTTGATGTTAGCACCAGCAATTCCCTGCTCTTTGCTGGAAATTTGAACCTGCTTCCTCTCTTTCAAGAATGTATAAACATCAGATATGCCATGCTAAGACCAGAGGAGTAGATAGCTTCCCTTCAAATACAAGATAAGTGACCACAAACTAAAAGTACTAATGTAGACAAACAAAACCCTAAGATGCCAGGCTCTGCATGCAGCACAACACCAGAGAAATAGAAAGAAATGCTTTTCTTCCTGAAAGTGCAAAATATAAAGACAACAGATGTAAAGTCTCAAAACTGACATTTCAGTCACTAAATTAAAAATAAAATTTTTCCTACCTTTGTTGGCAATTTTATTTTTCTGATTATCTTGTTCCCAGACTCTGATTGCACTTCCCTCTGACAATGCTCTCTGTTTCCAGGGCTTCCTTATCCATTTGCTGTTTCTTTTCTCCCCTACATCATCTTTGGCACTGATTTTTCATATTCAGTTTTCTTCCATTTTTCTGCCTCCTTCTCAAATCTATATACTTTTCCATCTCTCTCCCTCCTTCTGTGTGCACCATCTGCTACCTCGCTCGTCCCTTCCCTCTTTCTGCATCCATGTGTACCATCTCATCCCTCTGTCTTCCCTTCCCCTTACCATCTGTTATGATGGTGATAATGAGGAGCCCTGCACTGGAGTGGCTGTTCCTGTTAATCGCTAGTGGAATCTTTTCCATAGTTTAGTTTATGGAAGAAAAATGAACCATTCCAGGTTTTCCAATTAACCAAACAAGACTATCTCTACTTCAGGAAGCAAACGAAAGCTTGGCTGTTCAACCAGGCCTTTAATGGAAGTAACTAACTTGTTAGTCTCACACACACAAGGAGTGACACTGGCTGCACATACTGCAGCTGGACATCTTTATCCACTCGTACCCTAGCTGAGATAATGTTTATCATCTCTCTGACCTCATGTGCAACTTTCTTTAAATTAGTTTCCTTATTTTCTGACTCTTCTGATGCTTACCTATCTTTGCTTATATCCTACAGTGTCTATTAAAATGTTTTATTACATACTAGTAAAAAAGGCCCGTTTCTGTAACAAATGAAACGGGCGCTAGCATATGGTTTAGGTTATTTTTTTTTTGTTTTTCCTGTTTGATATTAAGGGATATAAGTGTTTGTTTAGATTTTATTTTTTTTTTGGGTGGGGGTTTGAGGGACGTGGTGTGCTTTTGTGTATCGGGGGGGGGGGGGGGGGGGGGTTTGTGGAGGTTTTTTTTTTCCAGAAATGTAAATGTGTGTCTTGGGGTTATCCTTTCCTGATTGTTGGATAAGTTTTTTTTTTCTTTGTTTTGCTGAAGAGCATTGTTGTTTTATATTTTTTGAAGGAAGAGGAGCATGTTATTTAGTGTCGGTAAGGCAGGAAGAGAGAAGTGCTTTGCTTCTGGAAGGTTTTTTGGCATCCTGGATTAGTGAAATGATTTTCCCGAGGTGGAAGGGAGAGGAGCACGTTGTTGGGGCTTTTAGGGGGGTGGTGTGAACCGGAACGTCTTCTATAAGGTTTGTGGGCATCCTGCATTTTTTTGAAGATTTCCCCCGGGGCGGAATGGAGAGGAGCACGTTGTTGGGGTGTCGGGGGGGGGGGGGGGGGAATGAACCGGAACGTCTTCTGGAAGGTTTATGGGCATCCTGTATTTTTTTTTACAATTTCCCCGGGTGAGAAGGGAGAGGAGCACGTTGTTGGGGCGTGGGGGAGGGGGGAGTGAACGGGAACGTCTTGTGGATGATTTCTTGGCATTGTGGATTTGTGAAACGACTTGCCGGAGTCGGAAGGGAGAGGAGCACATTGTTGGGGCATCAGGGGGTGAACCGGAACATTTTGTCCTTTGCAGTCCGCTGGAGAGAAATGCTTGAAGGGGGGTGCGTCGGTGTGGGAATTGGGGGGGGGGGTGCATCGGTGTGGGGTTGGTTTTGCAGGTTTGCAGCCAGTCTCCAGTGATTCCGAGGCAGGGGAGGAGTAGGGAAACACGCTCCGCGTGTTTCCCTACTCCTCCCCCTGTGTCGGTCACTGTTTGCTACTGGCTGGCTCATGGCTAATCACTCCAGCTGGGCGACAGGTTTCTGTTAGGGCAGCTTTTTGTGGGCGGCGACGTCCCTGATGGTGAGGGGCATGCTTTTGTTTTTCGGCTCCACCTAGTCCACGTGACTGGAACGCAAGTATTTCGCACATACCCACAGGTAGCGGTGGTCCTCTACTCTCCGTTCTGATCCGCTCTTCAATGCCCACAATAGGAATATTGTGCTATCGTTCTAGCATTGCTCCTCTGTTCTCTGTGCTGCACAATAATGTGGCGTTCTGCTGTTGAATGCTCCTCCCTTCTTGCCTTGTACTTTCCTGTGATTGGTCCGCCTAACGTCGCATTGCGTTGCCTGGTAACGGTTCACATTGTATGTGGTATTTTCTGATTGGTCCTTCATGCCTCCTACGTGATTACCGTTGCCTGGCAACGTGAATGTTTGACGCGAGGGCGGGGCATAGGCTGGCTGGTTCACCACCATGAATCCACGAGCCCTTCAGGGAGTGATTGAGTGACTTCAGAACGTTGTCTTCAGAACGTTGAGGGTGAGTTTTATTATAGTACATTATGTTGACGTTGTAAGTAGTATACTATGCCATACTTTGTATTGTTATTTGAATATTTATACTGCTGTAATTATCTATTGCTCATGTTTGATTTATTCTTACTGTACACTGCCTTGAGTGGATTACTTCAAAAAGGCGGTAAATAAATCCTAATACATAAAAATGCTTTTTTATTGTATTTCTACACAAACATCTTTATCATCAGAAACTCACAATGTGGAGGCACAAATAACACAGCCAGTCTCAAAGCCAAAGAAATGCTTAACTTAAGTATAAGCTTCATAGCAGCAAAATTAAACACAGTTCTAATTAAGAGTTTTCCTTTCTTTTCTCCCACTGGATTCCAGCTTAACTCCAGAGAAAGGTCATTTCCTTATGCTCATTAGACCAGCAGTCACAAACACAGCAAGCTCCCAGCACTCCAATCAGGACAAGGTTTCTAAAGGTGCTTCCCTTTAATGCTGGCTCTTAGCTACCATATCTTAAGTCCTGAAGTCTTCCCAAGAGATACTCCCCAATCTCTCCTGGCTTCCTTTACATTTGGGGGTACTTCTTTTCCTTTCCTCTCCGCATGAATTTCAGCCCAAGACCTGCTTGTGGTACACAGACACCAAGATTCTCTTAACCCAGGACATTAGCTATCCATTCCTCCTGCTGTCTTCCTTCTCAAAGGAATGTTAAGTCGGGCTAGCTCCTAGGCTCCACCCTAGCGTGACTGATTGGCATAGCCACTTTCACCTGGATGGGAGAACAGGCTCCCAGGATTCTTGGGCACTCTGCTGCTTCCCAGGTGCAAGCTATGATTGCATAGGCAGTCGGTGGCCCAACTGTTTGGGGAGGCTAAAGGGGGTGGGGTTAGGGGTGGTTCCAGGGGTGGGTCTTACATCCATAATTGTCTGACAACACACACAGAAAAAAAAATATAAAAATAAAATAGTCACAATTAATACCTTTAACAATTCAACATCAGATCCTCCAAAATATTATAAAACCATGTCTGATGTTATGACAAAGAAACTAAAATTAATTTAAAGTGAAGTGTTGATGTCACCTTAGTATGGCCAACACACAATCTATCCACTGCAAAACACTATACACAAACTTGTGCAAAAACACACTCAGAACCTTACCAAATCATAACAGCACTAATTCCAAGGACAGGACGAGCTACAACCTTATGCGTGGAAAGGCAGCACTGTAATTACATCAGGCTCTAAAACACCAATACACTACCTAGTGAAAAAAACCCAAAACCAAAAGGGCTGCAAATAGTACACGCTAGCAGAATACTGCCTCTTGATCACACATGAAAAACACATGACAACAGATATGACACAAGGAACTAGAAATGAAAAGATATGAAAGCAAAATACTGAACTGGAAAGTTACAAGAAGTCAGACTCGGCATGCAGCAATACTAGAGAAATTGAAACTTATGTGCAAAATATCACAGATGCACATTTCCAAAAGCTGACATATTCCAATTAATAAATTCTGAATAAAATACTTTTTTCTACCTTTGTTGTCTGATCATTTAGTTTTTCTATTTGCTTTGGTCCCAGTGTCTTCTGTTTTATGGTGTCTTCTTTCCATTTGATATTTTTTTCACTCACCATGTCCACCATCCTCCTGTGTCCTTATGCGTTCTGTCTACCATCTGTAGCCCTATCCCTATCCTTCCTCCAGTTGCAGCATCTGCCCTCAAAGCCTTTTATACGGGGAGCCTATGTATGATTGCACTGCAACTGACCCTCCCCCAAAGATCACAGCAGCTTCTCGCCCCCTCTTTCCTGCTGCAGGGGATTTCTGGCAGCTGCCACTTTATCAGGTAAATGAGTTTATTTTCCCTTTCTGTTATCTGGTCCTAATTCTCATGATAAGACATTGGGTTTCTTGGCCACTGTTGAAAGCAGGATACTGTGCTAGATGGACCATTATTCTGAACCGGTATGGCTGTTCTTATGTTCTTATTGTCCTCTCTCTTTATTCTTTCCCCTTCTTACTACATGTCATCTGAACTTATTGAGTGTTACATAGCTCCCCTCCCCCCATTCCAGGTTGATCCTGGAGTTCCAAACCTGTTTTACAGCTCCCCTTGGTATAGACCTGTATTGAGAAGCCAATGGGGATACAAGGACATGGTCTTATTTATCACACTATCCATCAACATCTCCTCCCTCTCTCTTTCCTTGCTCTCCCTCCTCTATGTGCACCATTTCCTCTCTCTCCCTTCCCCTCCCCTGCACCCAAGTGCACTATCTCCTCCCTTTTTCCTCTCCTGTTCCCATCAATCCATGATCAGCATCTGTTCCCTCTCTTCCCCTCCATCCAGGTGCACCATCTCCTTGCTCTCTTTTCACTTCCGTTACATCCAGCATCATTATTCTTTATCCCTATCTATGTCTCTGTCCTTATGCTCAGGGCCGCTGAGAGACAGCTGGAGCAGGACTGGGCCGCCTCCCCCCCACTCCCACCTGCCCCCCCACATTCAGGCTACTGCACCTACACCTTTCTGTCTGCTCCCTCACTCTGTTCTCTCCTGTGCTGCTCCTGTGATATCACATTAGTGCAATCATCCGGGTCCTGGGTGGCATGAAGGAGAAGGAGAGGACAGACCTGGAAGCAGGCAGGAAGAAGCTTACTGGGGCCGGGGCCCCCCTCTCGGTGGCTTTGTCTATACTCACTCTCCATCTCTTCCACCCCCCCCCCTTTCCAGTTTCTCTCCCTCTTTTTCCTTCTTTTCTCCCACATCCTGTGGCAAGCAGTCCCACCCCCCCAATCATCCCCATGTCCAGGTTCTCCCCTCCTTCCTTCTTCCACATTTCATGATAAGCAGTCCCCCGTCTCCTTTCCATGGTTCAGCATCACTCACTCAGACCTGCCCTCTCTCCATCCCTCTGAGTCCGGTGTCTCGCCCCCTTCCATGTTTCTGCCCAGCCCGGTCTGATCTTTTTGCCTTCCCTCCATTCCCTTCCCTGCCTGCCTGCCTACTTACCACTCACTCAACAGCCTTACAGTTCTGATCCTCTTCTCAGCAGCAATTGATCCAGGCTCTTTCTAGCCAGCCCCAGAGGCCTTCCCTCTGCAGCAACTTCCTATTACCTCATGGGAGGAACAGGCAGAGAGAAGGCTTCTCGGACTGGCTGGAGTGTGCCTGGCTGAATTGCTGTCGGAAAGAGGATCAAGTTTGTAAGACCTTTGGGTGGATGGGAGTTGGGAGAAATGGCCAGAATGAGTGATAATGGGCCACGAAAGGTGGTGGGGAAGGTGCAGGAGACATATGCCCAACATTTGGCAAAAAAAAATAAACAAACCAAAAAGGTTTTAGAATGCATGAGCCACCAAAGAAGTCCCCGAGGGCCTCTGTTGGCTTGTGGTCCTTGCATTCAAGAACACTGCTCCAAGAAGTTCCTTTCCTTACCCAGCACCATGCTTTTTGTGTAAAACGTTGCTTTCACAAGCTGCAGGAAATCAAAGAACTGGCCAAAAGATATGGTGAGCCAGTGTGGGGGCTTTTTGCTCCACTTTTGCTCTGTTCTTAAATTTGGCCATTAATTTTCAACTGAAAGCAACGGTCCATTAAGCACAGCTTTTTCCACATGTAGTGCACACAAATCATTGACTATACTCTTCATACTTCTCAGGGCCCCATTGATAACCTTCTGTTTTTCTGCTTTGTAATAGCTTCTGTTTTCATACCTGTTTACTGCAGCAGATATGCGGGTTGCTAAGAGATCATCCAGTTGCTAAGGCGTGGACCGTTGTAATCAGGATGGTACCCAACTACTCCTGATTCTCCAATTAAACTGATCTTTTGAGACTCTGGCTCATAACAGAAGGTCATCGGGGAACTTCTTGAATGATGGTGATATACAACACTTCTAATTAAAAACTGCACAGCTATTCCTCCTCACAGTTCCTCTGTGCTTGATGATAAAGGCGTTTTTAACTTTTAACATTTTACCAATAACTCTATTAATCAAAGTGTGTTCAATTAATGAGTGCTGAACAGCTATAAATATTTGCCCAGCTCTGCTTGCATTCAGTGGCTGTTCCTTGATGACGTAATCCCCTATAAATATGAGAGCGACATGCAGCATGCACAGTAAATTCTGTGCAATAATGCTGAGCTGACTGAGCTACTATTAACTATCTTTATGGCTTGCCGGAGAAGCATTTATTACAATGCACCACACTCACATTTCATTAATATGTAACCAAGGTAAAAGACTATACGGTTAATCTTAAAGACTAACAGTACCCCGTCATAGCACTGTACTTTTGTAGTGCTGCAAAAAAAAACCTATCCCAGAAGCCTGCTAATGTACCCATCATTCTGGTCCTGATAACAAAGAACATGCATTCCAGCTAATTAAAATGCAGATTTCTGGGGCTGACCTAGTTTTCCACTGCCCACTATGTTGCTTCATTGCGGAATATACAGCTCTCGCAGCATTCAAATGCTAGAGCTAATTCTGGTTTTCTTATCATACTATATAGACTGATGCCCACAGATACAGTAGGAAACTGAGACCTGACCTTGCATGCCCAAAGTCTCATATACCAGGAAGCATTTCATAAAACAAAAGTTGGGCAACTGCTGTCTACTGGAAATGTGTGTTTTCAAGTAGGCACATAAACCATATTTGTCCTTCCAATTGTTTGCACATACCTAGTGGGTTTAAAAAAATGTTTTTTGTGGCTTTTCTATCACGATATTAAGCATGCACTTCTACTTCTAGCAGCACTGAATGACTGGTGCACTCTACTATGAAAAACCTCAAGATCCTTTGGGATACATGAGTTCTAAAACTCTGTTCTTACTCTGCATGCCTTTGGCAACGACACTTCCTGTGAACATAAGAATAGCCATACTTGGTCAGACCAATGGCCCATCTAGCCCACTATCCTGCTTCTAATTCTGATTCTGCCCCTAACAAGGCATTTCTATAACTAGGCACTTGCAGCCACACACACCTTGCTTGCATAAGTGCTGAGAAAACTGGCACTATGTGTTATTCTATTTGGTAGTGTACTTAGCTCATAACTACAAAGAGGGCATATGCATGGGCGGAGCATGGGTTTGTCTCCAACTTACGCATGCAATTTATAGAATACTATAAGTTATGCACATTGCATGGCACAGCTGGGATATGCCCATGTATACCTGCCATGTGGCGTAAACAGTCATGCCTAAATGTGGGTATGCCAATTCGGGTTTATGCTAGCATTCTATAATGGCATCTTAATGCACAGTATTGGAGCTCAGTGAGCATCAGTAGGTCACTTCCAAGGTGATTTTAGAAAGGTTAGGTGCTATTTACATGTATGTATTACCATATTTGTAGTAACAAAAGGAAACTCAGTCAATGAATGTCAAAAACTCAATTCAAAGTTTAGAGTGAGGGATAACCTCTCTGTGATCTAACACCATAAAGGAATGGTGGGGGGAAAGACCTCAGATGACTGTGGTATCCTTTCAGATGCCAAAATAATGTAATATCACAGCATCTAAACCACAGTTCACAGCTTCTATCATCGGTCACAACCCCCCCCCCCCCAACAAAACCAAGGAACGATTTTTTATGGAAAAATTATTGTTGGTGCAAACAATTTCTATCAACAAAAGTGTATAGTGACATAGTTAGTGGAGGAGTAGCCTAGTGGTTAGTGCAGTGGACTTTGATCCTGGGGAACTGAGTTCAGTTTCCACTGTAGCTCCTTGTGACTCTGGGCAAGTCACTTAACCCTCCATTGCCCCTGGTACAAAATAAGTACCTGAATATATGTAAACCGCTTTGAATGTAGTTGCAAAAACCTCAGAAAGGCAGTATATCAAGTTCCATTTTCCTTTTCCTTCATATAATCAAGTCCAAAAAGAACTGAAATTTGTACTTAGCTTGTGTGGTAATCTGAAGCAGTAGAATCCTGATCCCAACAGGGACCCGTTTCACCATACAGCTTCCTCAGGGGACTGAATAACTGCTGCCAATACTGAGTAGTTGAACGGGCAGTAACACATGAGAAGGCACAGCAATATTCAGTCCTCCTAGGAAGCCATACAGCAAAATGAAGTGGAAATTGTGGAATTGCAAACTGAGAAACCATAGTGTGATGAACAAATTACACCAGAGATAAATCAGCTAAGCATAAGCTGTAGGTGGTTATATGTATATTTTGTAAGAGGCCAATTCCTACCTATGTACTCGCTTATGTCTAGGGGGCGTGGCCTCTGCCCAACCTTAGCTGCATGGAAAATAACGGACAGACCAATGGAATATATTAGTTTATTTATACAGCGTTATATACAAAAATATAGAAAACTCTTATCAGCTTATAGCATCAGCAATTCCTGATTGCATGCACAATGATACCAAAATATAGAGAATAACTATGATTATCCTATTGGCTAATCTGTACTGACAGATAAACACAATACCAAGATCCTAATGATTACCACACAAATCTTATACTAGGCTAACAGCAACTAGAGATCATAAATCCTGACGTCACACATCTGATGGGTCCGAGCACAGACTAATTATCTAACCCAGCCTGAAGGAAGTAAACTATGATCTCACCGTCCAGATCAGATTCCTTCCGATTCCTCAGCCGAATGCCTCAGCGAGGTCCCACAAGCTCAGGTGATGCACTTGTCTTGATCAGCCACAGATGATACAGACTCAGTATAGATCCTGTAGACAGCTGTAATCTGGGGAAAAGCTTTGCCAGGTATTATCAGTAAGTCTCTCAGGTAAATTAGGTGCTTGCAGAAATGCAAGTGTTCTCCTCTTCTGTTCTTCTGTTCTTCTCTCTTCTTCTTCTCTCAGGAACTAGTCTCTTTCTGTTCCCGCTTCTCAGATCAATCAGTTTTCTGGGAGCCAATCAGAAATAATCCCACCATGTACTCCCAGCATCTGTATGAAGCTTCCTTTGTCCGTCTTATCTCGTAAGCTCTCTCTCACTCTCTCTCCCTCAGGGACATGCATTCTCCCCCGATACAGAGTGACCTTGGAGGTGGTGCAGGCTTCAGTAAATCTATTACAAGCTGAAATTCTGACTTCTGCACAGTTGGTAGTCAGACATATAGGTGAAAGGTTGCAGCGTCCATTTTGGCTGTAAAGGTGCTCTCATATGCACACAGGGTGGGTGAGATCACAGCAAATACTCCTACAGATTCCCCCCCTTGGAGATGGAAATTACTGCAAAGGAGTAAAGGCCTTCTCCAACCTAACTACAAAAATAAGCCAGACAGTTCAGTCAGGATTCAGGTACAAACTTCATGGTCAAAACTACAAAAAGTTTCAAAGTAAATCTCAACTAATGCAAACTAACGCTCTTCAAACAGTTCAATTAAGCAAAATAATGTTCACAAGGAAATCACAAATGCTAATACAGCAAAATACTGAATAATAGAACCCGCATGTGCGGTTAGTTAAAAGTCTTAACACATGAAAATTAATCAAACAAATCATGAACCATAATCACATAGATCATGAAAATCACATCATGCAAAGCAAAGCATATTAGTACAGAAAAGTGAAAACGGAATAAATTGTTGGCAAAACTATGGTCAGATGTAACTACATAAAGTCTTGCAATCTCATCGCCGTAGGTGACAAAGTGTTTACGCGATAGCGTAAATGACGAAGGTCTCTCCAAAACACTACAGCACACAGGAGCATGATGACCCACGAGATGGTCAAAAGTGGGATGACAACGTGAGTGGACATGTGGAACTGGGTGACATCAGATGAACGACGTTTGTAATCTGCAACCTCGAGAGTCTCATGGTCAACAGATAATTCAACAGTGTGAGAGTCTTTGGACTGTAAAAATGGTATAAGGTCCATAGCAAAGTCAATAGGATGTCCACGAAATACATCAAGCACTTCCAACTCAGAAACAACCGGGTCTGTGTCAAGATAAAACAGGGAAACTCCTCCTACATGGGCAACAGCATACTTGGGTACAGCGATTACACAAACATTGCAAGGAAGAGTGTAACGGTTGATTACATCATGCTTCTGAAAGGTGACAGTAAGTTCAGTACTGGGTGTGCTAACTAACCATACCGTATCCAGTACAGCTACTGTGGTATCAGAAAAATCGTCATATTTTGATACGGTAACCTTACACTTCTCTTGGACATTCTCTGTGGACAATCCACAAAGAGCTTCTGTTGTGTCTTTCAGGAAAGGTTTACCAGGGCATAGCCAATTAACATCTTTAGTTTTGTGGCAAAGGTCTAAGTTAGGGACCAAATAATGTTGCGGAGCATCCTGTTGGTAAGCAACATACTTAGGTGTATCAACATTAAGGTACAAATTCTCATGCCACGTACCTACATTTACAACTTGTTTAAGCTGGTATACATTCTCAGGCATAATAAATGGCAAATTAAGGATGAAGGCAATTTCCATACGCTCCATATCCAAATAAAGGGGAAAGGTAGTACCTAAATGAAATGCGATTTGAATTTGAAAAGGTTCAATAGACAAACGGGTAACTTTGGCAAAGGCATCTTTAACAACATCAGATGGTATCAGGTACGTTGGTATCTGTCCCTGCATTAGCTTACTAACACTAGTATCTACTTCCCTAAATAAATCCTGGATAAGGTCCTTAACAGGTTGTATAAACACACGGTCTTCATTCATGGTACCTTTAATTGTCAACAAATCAGCTGTGTTAGCACTAATTTTATGTGTATGTAAATTCACAAGAGTGACCGTATCAGCAATAGTTTTACCCTGGGCCACAAGTTGGCTCTGTTGGACTACCAATTTGGTCTCGATGGCTTTCAAATCTGCTTGGATGGCTTGTATATTGGCCTGCAGCTTTTGGACAGAAACTACGTTGGCAACAGACATGGAAATACCAAAAAGTGAACCAATGGCCGAAAAAATCAAACCACCGGCCAGACCAAGAAAACGCTTAGATCTGGACCTGGAATTATAAGGTTGCATAGGTTGTACCATGACTTTGTCCAGTTGATGCAAAATGTTCTTCACTTGTGCACGGGCATTTTGCATATAATTGAAAAACCAGGAATGGGTAACAGCAGACAGAGATAAGTTACTCATATTGAAATGTTTCAGTAGTACATGCATTGGGTCAAGGGACACAACTACTTTCTGTGGAACAATCTGGGACTGGGTAATCAGGAAGCCAGGGGTATCTTGCAGAACAACTCCAGACATGGGACCAGGTTCGATCATCTTGGACCACGATCCCAGCAGCACGGAGATCCAGAACACGATCATCAGGGTTCTTTTCTGCATCTGCAAGGTACAAAGAAAACAGACTATGCTGTTGGGGTGTTAGTACAGTTCGTGTCATCAACACATACGTCTGGAATCAAATGACTGGGATGACGTGGTCTCAACTGATTGATGTGGACCCATTTAAGGGTGTCTTCACCCTTAGTATTTTTCTTGAGGCAAATTTGGTAAGCCACAGGTGAAGCTTTTTCCACTATTGGGAATGGACCACGCCAACTAGGCAGAAACTTCCTTTCTTTAACCTTGTTTCTGGCAAAATTGAAGTAGAATACCTTGTCGCCAATTTGGTATTCTTTAGAGGTAGTCCCTTGATCATAATAGGCTTTTCTACCTCTAGCGCTACTTTCCAAGTTTTTCTGAGCAAAGGCAAAGGCACTTTGCAAATGCTTACGCAACTGGGTGACATATTCATGAGTGGAGGTAGCACTGGACAAGTTCACATCATTAGTCCTGTACAACAAATGAATTGGTAATGTCATTTCCCTACCTGTCATCATCTCAAAAGGAGACACTCCGGTGGAACGGTGGGGTGTGGAACGAATCGCCATAAGGACCAATGGTAGGACAATGTCCCAATTCTTACCTGAGGATGACACATACTTCTTCAGAATGGTCACGATGGTGCGATTAGCTCTTTCCACCTGTCCCGAAGATTGAGGTCGGTAAGCTATGTGCAACTTACTCTTTACTCCAAGCATCTTCCACATATGTTGAATCACCTCTGCCGTGAACTGAGAACCTTGGTCTGAATCCACTCGCATAGGCAAACCCCACCGGCTGAACACATGATTCAGTAGTAAGGTAGCCGTGGTTTCTGCCGTGCAGTTGGGTGCAGGCAGACACTCCAACCACTTGGTGAACAAGCAGGTGACTGTGAGCAAGTACTTGTTACCACGAGTGGATCGAACTACAGGACCAACCCAATCAATCTGGATATCCGACCAGGGCATGGCGATACCCTTCTTCCTAAGTGGTGCTCGGTGAGATGGTGAAGATGGCTGGAAACGACAACAGGTCAAACACCCTCGCGTGTACAACTGTACATCCTGTCGCATGTGAGGCCAATAAGCTACTTGCTTTAGGGTCTCATAGGTGATATTCTCCCCTCGATGTCCAGCACATGGTTCGTCATGGGCATGCTGCAACATAATGCCTCGATATTCTTTAGGCACCACCCATTGCTCAATGCCATGCTTACTCGTCCGAATAAGCAGGTCTTTGTGAAGTTTGAACTTCTCTCGGGAGGCATAGAGGATCCTCATTTCCTCATCTTGCTTGTCTTCTTCCGTCAGGGGACAGTCTTGCGGATTCCATATGTACTCATAAAATCTCCCGATCACCGGGTCGGATTTCTGTGCCATGACAAGATCAAAGGATGGGACTTCACTGCACCACTGGACCACCGGCGTGTCGTTGGACTGCTTCGCCTGTCGTCGGGTGACTGCATGGACAGCCGCAGTCTCCACATCTGGGGGTCGCCATAATTCTCCTGTAAGCGCACCCTCCTTGGCCAGGTGATCGGCCAAGTCGTTTCCCCGCTTGTCGGGACTGTCAACTTTTGCATGACCCTTGACCTTCTTCCAATAGATGGTCATGTCATGGTCCTTTACCAGTTGATCTAAAATCCGGATCAAGTTTCCATGATGTACTGGTTTTCCTTTGGAATTTAACATATTTTTCTGCTTCCAGATGGGCAAATGGGACACAAAATTCTGTCTCACATAGTCAGAATCTGTACATATGACCAACTGTCGGACTCCTTTCTGAATTGCAGACTGTACCGCCACCAGAGCTGCCACAATCTCAGCGTACTGATTAGTTCGCGAGCCCAAGCTGTGTTTCAGGGTCTCTTCAAGATTGGTTGGATCCCATACCACTCCTACTCCTGCAACCAATTCCTTGACTGTATCACGACGGTACGCACAACCATCTACATAGACCTTAGGCATGGTAGCACAAGTCTGTTCATCATACAGATGGTGTCGATGAGGTTCTTTCTCTAGCGGGGGAACATCTGCTTCGGGAATACCTGCAATGGAATCCTGTTCTGCACAATCATGTAGGTCAGCCATACCTTGGGCTACTGCGTTACGATGTTTCTGAGCATACCTTACCTCCAGAGGCCAGCCTTGAAGAGCCAATGTCCAGGAGACTATTTTGCTGTTTGACACTCGACCGGTCTTAATTCGGTCACTACCCAAGAAACTGATGGGCTGGTGGCAAGTCTCCACAATTAGCTTCTCACCTTGGATGTAACTTCTGAAGTGTTGCAAAGCCCAAACGGTAGACAGGAGCGCTTTCTCACAGTCGGAATACTTCCTCTCCACATCCGTTAGTCCTTTACTGGCATACGCCACTACCCTCTTATCCGTGTCATACTTCTGATATAGGACAGCACTCATAGAGTGTTGGGAATATCCCAAGTCCACGTAGAACTCACGACCTCCCTCGGGGTACGCGAGGCATGGGAAGCAGCTAAGCTTGTCTTTCAGCTCCTGCATAGCAGATTTCTGTTCTGGCCCCCAGACCCAAGGTGTATCTTTCTTCAACAACTTGACCAACGGTCGGGTGATCTCCGCATACTCATCTATGAACTGTCTGGAGTAGTTGCAAATTCCTAGAAAGGAACGAAGTTCAGTGATATTGGTGGGCTGTTTCAACTGTTGTAAAGACTGCACTCGCTTCTTCTGGGGTCGCAGACCCTCAGCAGAAATTTCATACCCTAAGTAATTCAGTGATTTCCTGCACCATTGTCCTTTGGCAAGAGTCAGTTTAGCTCCAGCATCTGCCAACTGTGTGAAGACATGCTCAATCTCCTCCAGGTGTTCCTGAAAGGTAGGACTCTTGATCAGAATGTCATCCACATAGACCACTGTTCCTCGAGCTTCAGCATCTGGTAGGGCCTTGTGTAGGAAAATGTTGAATTCAGCAGGTGAATTGAGAAACCCAAAGGGTGTCCTGTTCCACGTATACTGCTTCTTCCCAAACGTAAAAGCCAGTTTATGCTGATCGTGGGGATGGACTGGTACTGTCCAAAACCCTGATGCCAAATCCAGGCTGGTGAAATACTTAGCCCCCCTGATGGTTGCAAGGTTCTGATCCAGTGGAGCCATAGGCCACCGGGACAAGGGTACTCGCTTATTCAACTGACGGTAATCCAGAGCAATTCTCCAGCTGTTATTCTTTTTCAAGATGGGCCACAGAGGGGAGTTGTACGTGCTGTTGCATTGTCTGATGATACCCCTGGTCTCCAAAGTGTTGAGAATCTCTTGTACAGACTCATAGGAAGCCAATGGAATCTTATACTGACGCACAAAGACAGGCTTGCTACCAGGTTCCGTAGGCACTCTGGTGACATGTAGGTTCGTAAGTCCACAGTCATACGAATCTACAGCAAAAAGGTCCTTGTAATTGTACAACAACTGAGTCAACTTCCTCTTCTCTGTGTGAGTAGCACAAGCATCAGCCTGTTCCACTTGCTCTTTCACCATAGCATCAAACTCTGAGAAAGGTTGGTTGGATGAAATTTCCACCTGTTCTTCAATGTCCTCCTGCAAGGTTGAGGTTTCCACAGAATTCACCCTTCGAGGCTTCTGAGGTACAGACATTTCCCTGGACAGAAACAAGAAGTCATCTTCCACCTGTACCTGAGCACACGTCGCATCATAGGGCCAAACAAACTCGAGAGATATGAGGCCCCTGGGAGAGGTAAACCAACTGTCAGTCGTCTCCCCCCCCTGGCAGGTGTCCCAAGAAGAAGGCAGCCTGCCAAGGATAGGCAAACTTACCTCGACATCATGGAAAGACTGGCCAACCAGAAAGCCAAAAGAATCTCCAGCAGATAGCTCAACTTCAGCAGACTGTGGATTGGTGACCAACAGGTATAAGGTGGTACCGGTGACCTCCAAACATGGCAGAACACCAATTGCCAATCCAAGGTCTCGAAAGTGGGCATGTGGGTTAAAGAACACTACATCATCCAGCAGACGTTGTCCTTGAGCGAGGCGAAGCTTGAGGGAAAAATCCCGAACTCTTCCTGGAATGGTTACATCCTTGTCACAGACTACCTCACAGACCTGGGGAATGGTCTGTCCAGACTTCAAACAAACAGCCGTAGGTTCAAGTTCCACTGGGTTGTTCTGCATTCTACTCCACAGGACAAGATTCACCAGGTCCACATAAACTCCCAGTCGTGCAAGGCAATCTGACCCCAAACATAAGGGTTCCCTCAAGCCCCGGACAATAGAGAAGTGGTGAGTGAATGTCTTCTTTCCCACAGTCAAGGGAAGGCCACATATTCCGTCAAGCGGCTTGGAGCCTTGTCCCGGTACCTGTACCGAAGTAGAGGAACATCTGCTGAAGGGAAGTTGTACAGACTTACGAATTTGGCTGTACAAAGAGTCACTGATGTAGGAGAGATCACTAGTGAACAGTAAAGTAGCTTGAAGCAATTGGGTGTTAGCCACTTGAACTGGTATGGTGAATTCATCACCTTTCTGGGTGATGACAGTCACCTTGCAAGGATGAGCAAAATCAGGACCAGAGATAGGAGGTGATTTTTCAAGTAATGCTGGAGACACAGTATCTGTTAAGTCATCCGTCTTGGCTGAGTCCTGTGAAACAATCTCTGGATGGTTCGCTTGTTGCACCAGCTCTTCATGCTTCTGACCCCCTTTTGGTGCATCTGTCAAAGGAGGCTCCCGCATGGGCGGATCCGCGGAACACCGGAGATCAGTCCGCAGGGGAGTGTCCTGTAGCTCCACAGAGTTGGCATCACTGACTGTACGCCAGTATCTCCCTCGCACATATTTAAGGGGTCGAGTGACTTTAGACCAGATCGTTTCCTCGTCATAATCCAAAACAGGCCGAAATCTCTTCAATAGGTCATTTCCAATCAGAAATTCTTCACCCTCACTGGTAGTGATGATGGCTGGGTGCCTGACGGTCATCTGTCCAAGCTGTAAAGATAGCCAAACCTGTCCCACAGTTCCAATACTTTGATTGCCATAGGCCACCAGTGACAAGTCGCACGGTGTGACATGCAGCACATCCTGACCCCCCCCTAGAGATGCCTCTAGTTTCTGAAACAGGCCCTGGGTGACCAAAGTCACCTCTGAGGCTGTATCCAGGAGACCTTCACAGGAAAGTACTTGTTGAATTAACAACTCCACGGTATATCTGTAACCTTTAGATATAAGCTTACCTAGAAAATACCTGACTTCCTGGGATGAGTCTTTTGAAAGAGGCCCTTCCGGGTTCGAGGGCTGAGACGCAGCATGGTTCACGGGGGACTCCTCACTGATGGACGACAACGCATCCACGTGGACAGTGGGGACGCTTGCGGTAACAGGTTTTGTGGTCACGTCTAGTCATGCTTGTTCTTCCTCCGAAGAGGATGGCTGTTCCACCTCAACAGATTTAACACTAAGCCCCGGAGGGGTCGGCGGTCTAGAAGACTGGTCCTTCTGCTTCTGGAATTTGACCTTTTTATGAGATGGAGGTGTCTTAGGTACATTGCTAGACTCCGCAATTGAACATCTTGCCATCAATTGGTCCAGCTGAGCTTGCATAGCACGAATCTTCTCTGCATTCCACTTCTTCTGATTAAACCGCTTCTTTTTAGGTTGTTGCTGTCCCTCCTGCGCAATAGGAGGCGCTGCATCCCGCGGCAGGGCCTGAGAGCCCGGCGGCGTAGTTGGTCTCGGCGCTTTGTTTTCCAGAGAAAGCGTGGAAGTGACCGCACAAACGGCGGGTGGTATCACCCTGTTGCGACTCTTGGATGCCGGTTTCGGAGTCTCTGCGATTGGCTTGGCGCGGCAGATTTCAAAAATTCCTTCAGCCTGCTTTAGAAGGCTGGAATAGGGTTCTGCGTTTTTTCCTGCCAAGGGAATCTTTATCGGATCAGGCAGACCCTGTATAAAAAGTTCCCTGAAATCACCAAATTCAAGATCTTTAGAATCAGGCGGCACCCCCCCTTGGTAAAATGCACGCTTCAAGCGATGGGCCCACTCCCGCGGACTCTCCTCCGGATTACAACTAATAGTATACGCTGCACGCTTAGCTTCAAGAGAGTTGGCAAAGAGACCGTAGCGCTTCGCTAAGGCTTGCTCCACTGACCGTAAATCAGGGTTATCGGACATGATCAAATCTAGAACTTCATGGCACTCGGTACTAAAGGTCCATTTGAGGAGGGCTCTGATGTCATCCTCAGAAGAGACGTGCATGGTCTGCAGGAGTTCATGCACTGCCTTAAGATGGGTTTCTATGGATACCGAGGCAGACGCTTTAAAAGGCGCTATTACGGTGCGTAGCATCTTTATAACATATGCCTGCCTTTCCATAGACATTCCTTTCTTGGGTTCCGGCTTGAAGTGCCGCTGATCACTACCAGGTGTAGAGAACCTCGGGGCAGGTGTATTGCTAAAACTGGGTGGATCTGCCGAAGGCTGAGGCCCTGAGCTAGGCACCTGACCAAGTGAGCTGATGATTTCAGCAGGCAGTCCCTGGACCCGTGCCCCCAGTGGGTGTGTCACTGTCTCGGGTCTGCTGCTTAGGTCACCAGCCACTATGGGGCTGGATTGTACAGAGGGGCGGGAAAGAGCCGAAGCCATGCCCCCAATGGGTGTGTTTAACTCGGGTCCCTCCCGGCTCACGTAACGGTTCATTTCGGGAGCTGGGCTTGGGTGACCCACAGCAAAACTGTCGGGGAACTCTAAGGTATACGGTACTTCTTCCTGCGCCATGTGCGTAAGCTCTTGCTGCATTGTGGAAATCTTTACAGTGCACTCATCTAATGCTTTAGACAATGAATCCCTGTCCTTCACTGTACATTGTAATTGCAGTGAGACTGTCTCCTGCTTTTCTTTTACCTCCGCTAACTCTAGCTTGGCTGCGTGCCAATCTTGAAACACAGACACAGATTGTTCTTGAGTGGCCACTAGCTCCCTGCGCAACTCACTCTGAACACCTTCTGAGACCTGTTTTAGCTCCCGATTTAATGTCTGCAACTTATCTGTTTCCCTAATCTGGTTGTGTAATGCATCAGTCAAACGAGAAAATTTCTCTTGCAACGAATCAAAAGACTCGAGGTACTGGGCAATTTCTTGCTTTAATGTGTAATTGAGTGCTTCACAATCAGTTAGGTCACACTGCAAAGTTTTACACTTATCATACAGTGTCTGGCACTCCGTACAAATCTCTTCAGAGGAGTCAGGTGGGGCGGGGCTTACATTGGTCCCTGCTAAAGCAGATTTGGCAGTGTCTAAATCAACTCGTAATGCAGCTAACTCACTGTCTCGCTCCTGGACAGTTTCCCTAGTCTGGGACAAATCTAACTGCAACTCTGCTATGCGATCTGTTAGAGGTACAGATACCTGTCTTATCTCATTCATCAAAGAGTCTTTAACTGCCAAAAGAGACACGCCCAGTTCACAAAGCATCCATCGTGACAAATGCTGTTTCTCTTTTATAATTGTATTTAAAACCGTAGCATATGCTTCTGAGCTATTCGGTGACCTGCTACCAAATAAAGCACGTACAGACTCTACTGTAGGAGGAGCTGGTTTCGCCTTACTATGAGAGAGTGGCAGTAATATTTTAAGCACGCCCTTCTCCTGTTCACTCAGGAGAATTTCAGGCAATGTGCCAACCGTGCCGGTCGCCATGTTAAAGACTAAACACACCCTGTTTTCCTTCCAGAGAGTTAGAGAAACCGTTTCTTTCTCTTTTGGAGCTCAGAGTAATAAATCTGTCAACCAATTACAGCAATAAAACACAGCTGTATAAACAAGGTCTGCCGTCAGCTAGGGTAAATCTGCAGTTCGTGCAAAGAGAGACAGAAGCTCAAACCAGCCTTCTGAAAAGACCCAGAAAAAGTTTTAACTTCTGCTAATTCCTGCACCAACCGTCCCGGACGAGAGCCCCAATTTGTAGGTGGTTATATGTATATTTTGTAAGAGGCCAATTCCTACCTATGTACTCGCTTATGTCTAGGGGGCGTGGCCTCTGCCCAACCTTAGCTGCATGGAAAATAACGGACAGACCAATGGAATATATTAGTTTATTTATACAGCGTTATATACAAAAATATAGAAAACTCTTATCAGCTTATAGCATCAGCAATTCCTGATTGCATGCACAATGATACCAAAATATAGAGAATAACTATGATTATCCTATTGGCTAATCTGTACTGACAGATAAACACAATACCAAGATCCTAATGATTACCACACAAATCTTATACTAGGCTAACAGCAACTAGAGATCATAAATCCTGACGTCACACATCTGATGGGTCCGAGCACAGACTAATTATCTAACCCAGCCTGAAGGAAGTAAACTATGATCTCACCGTCCAGATCAGATTCCTTCCGATTCCTCAGCCGAATGCCTCAGCGAGGTCCCACAAGCTCAGGTGATGCACTTGTCTTGATCAGCCACAGATGATACAGACTCAGTATAGATCCTGTAGACAGCTGTAATCTGGGGAAAAGCTTTGCCAGGTATTATCAGTAAGTCTCTCAGGTAAATTAGGTGCTTGCAGAAATGCAAGTGTTCTCCTCTTCTGTTCTTCTGTTCTTCTCTCTTCTTCTTCTCTCAGGAACTAGTCTCTTTCTGTTCCCGCTTCTCAGATCAATCAGTTTTCTGGGAGCCAATCAGAAATAATCCCACCATGTACTCCCAGCATCTGTATGAAGCTTCCTTTGTCCGTCTTATCTCGTAAGCTCTCTCTCACTCTCTCTCCCTCAGGGACATGCATTCTCCCCCGATACAGAGTGACCTTGGAGGTGGTGCAGGCTTCAGTAAATCTATTACAAGCTGAAATTCTGACTTCTGCACAGTTGGTAGTCAGACATATAGGTGAAAGGTTGCAGCGTCCATTTTGGCTGTAAAGGTGCTCTCATATGCACACAGGGTGGGTGAGATCACAGCAAATACTCCTACAAAGCTCAGCACTTCATTTACACCTGAGAAGTGTTACTCAAGCAAGTGTTCTTGATCACTATTTCTAATGGTTTGCTGTTTCTGTACATCATTTTGAGTCAATGCTTCTAACTCCATACAACTTACGAGTGGTAGATGTTCTGATTGGACCTATTTAATAGTTGTAATACTTGCTAGTTTTATTTCCAGTTCAGTCCACTGTTGCAGGCAGTCAGTATGGGTTACAGTGCACCTCAGTCTGAAACTCAATGGCGGGAAAACTACGTGGTGAGGAATAGGCAATACAGAGTCGCTCTGTATTGCCTATTCCTCACCACGTAGTTTTCCCGCCATTGAGTTCCAGACCAAAGTGTTTATCTGGATATGTTGACAGACGTGGAGGGGCATTTTCGATTTGGACGTCCTTGCAAAATGTCTCGATCCAGGGGCGGGGAAACACGTATTTTTGAAACAAGATGGACGTCCATCATTCATTTTGAAAATACCATCAGGGACATCCAAATCCTTAAATTTGGTCGTCCTTAGAGATGGACGTCCCTAGACATGGACGTTTCTGATTTTCAGCGATTTTCGAAACCAAGACGTCCATGTCAGAAACGACCAAATGCAAGCCATTTGGTCATTGGAGGCGCCACCATTTGTAGTGTACTGGTCCCCCTGATGTGCCAGGACACCAACCGGGCACCCTAGGGGGCACTGCAGTGGACTTCATAAAATGCTCCCAGGTACATAGCGCCCTTACCTTGTGTGCTGAGCCCCCCAGAACCCACTACTCCCAACTGTACACCACTACCATAGCCCTTACGGGTGAAGGGGGTCACCCGGCTGTGGGTACAGTGGGTTTGTGGTGGGTTTAGGAGGGCTCACTGTTTCCTCCACAAACATAACAGGTAGGGGGGTGGTGGTGCTGGGTCCACCTGTCTGAAGTGCACTCACCCACTAAAACTGCTCCAGGGACCTGCATACTGCTGTCACGACATTTTTTAAAGATGTTTTTTGAGGGTGGGAAGGGGTAAATGACCACTGGGGGAGTAATGGGAGGTCATCCCCAATTCTCTCCGGTGGTCATTTGGTCAGTTTGGGCACCTTTTTGTGCCTTGGTCATAATAAAAACAGGTCCTGGTGAAAACGTCCAAGTGTTCCTCAAGGACATCCTTGTTTTTTTCGATTATGGGTCAAGGACGTCCAAGTGTTAAGCACGCCCAATTCCCGCCTTTGCTACGCCTCCGACAAACCCCCTTGAACTTTGGCCATCTCTGTGATGGAGTGCAGTTGGGGACATCCAAAATTGGCTTTCGATTATACCAATTTGGACGATTTATGTCGCAAGATGGACGTCCTCTTTCGAAAATGAACCCAATAGTGTTCTTACACAGAATTTCCTTAAGAATATAAAGGACTCCTGAGGCAGGCCACTTGGCCAAAACATGACCGTGTCGAGTCCCCTTGATCCACTTGGACTTGTCTGTTAATATTGTGTTACATAATAAACTTGGATTTTCTACATCATCTCAAGACCATTTTTGCTGTGTTCCCTAAAATTAAGTGTGAGCACTTACGCTAGTTATAGAGCTGATATGTATTAGCATCTAAATGCTGGAGATACACACATAAATTACAGTATTTTATAATTTATGCGTACACACCCCCTTGCAAATGTGCACTATGAAAGTTAAGCAAATGTTTGCAGAAAGGTAGAAATTTAGCATTTATGCCTGTATGTGTCTACACGCACATGTATATGCCGTTATTCTAAACATTTAGATGGATAACAGATTCCTAAATTTTAAAGCCTATGTCATAGCATTTCCCCCTTATAGTGTTCATGGATCATGTAAATTTCTTCTATATTTTATGAATGTTGCTTTGTCACTATAATGATTAGACAAATGTAAGGTGGGAGGTGACGTAAGATGGAAGGAAATAAGTCTGCATAACTGTAAATGAAGGTTCATGGCTCCAGATCCCAGTCCTATTTCTGTCTGAAGCAGGAAACCCAAAGGAGAAAAAGGAAATTGGAAGTCCAAAAAATACATATTTCTTCACTGAAAGGGTGGTGTATACATGGAGCCATTTGTCAGTAGAAGCTGCAGAGACAAAAATAACAGAATTAAAGAAAATGCTTATCCTAGGCTGTCGTATTGCTCTGGAAAGTAAATTGAATAAACAAGATGAGATTCAGTCATATCCTGTGATCCACTATGCTAGTATAGTGCCTCTCATGTTTAAGGATTAACCTAAATATGTAGTGGTTTTCGACATTTCTCTGAAACGTCTTCGCTGTAGTCAAAATATGACTGTTAAGTGACTTTTTGTTGCAGCATATAAGTTTGAATTGACCTTCTGGACACTGGCTTCCTATAGACTACAGATTCAAATTCAAAGTGCTGTTCAGCCAAATTATCTAGCTAACTGACTCTTCACCTATTTCCCCACCCCTGACCCTTCATTTTCCACAAGGCCAGCTTCTTGAGTCCATACTCCACACTGCCTTTACTTTTTAACTCTATAGAACCAATCACAAACTAAATTTAAGGCAAGTTTGAAGGCCTGTTTTTTTCTAGCAGGTCTTTGTGGTCATACCTAGGGTTACCATATGTCCGGATTTACCCGGACATGTCCTCTTTTTGAGGGCATGTCTGGGCAACTGGGAGGGTTTTGCCAATCTGCCCGTTTGTCCAGATTTCTGGACAAACGGGTAGGCTGGTGGGAGGACGGCTTGCCCGCCAGCCTGCCCATTTGCTTACTAGTGCCCTGGTGGTTAGTGACCTTTTCCACCTTCGGGGCAGGAAAGAGCCCCCTCTTTCCTGCCCGGAGCGCCGATTCAAAATGGCAATCAAGAGTTGAAGTGACCTCGCGAGACTTCAACTCTCGGCGGCCATTTTGAATCAGCGCCGAGATCACCAACAGGAAGGATGCATGCAGGGCAGCGCTCCATGCAGGAAAGAGGGGCTCTTTCCTGCCCCGAAGAGGTCACTAGACCACCAGGGCAGTAGTGGAGGATCCAAGATGGCGTTGAGGAAGGACATAACGTTAGTTGAGTTCCCGTCTTACACCAGAATACCCGAAGAAGTAGGCGCGTTCCCCAGAGAATGGGGAAGCGAAAAAGCAAAGCTGTGGTGTTGTCCTCCTCGAACACGGCTGGGGTTCCCACCACTTCTCAACCTACTTTGGAAAGATTTGGGGTCATAACATCGGGGATATTGGTTCCTGCTTCGGGGAACAGCAAGGCTTTATCGCCGAATCTCAGTGGAAAGGGAGTGACTTTGAGTCCCCCTGCTGGCACGACCCCTCCAAGACCCGGACACAGTAACGCTTCGCTATGGAGGTCGACAGTGGAAACGCCCGAAGTGGGTTAGGATTTTCACGCGACCCGAGGAGGTCCTGGCGCAGCATCGACTCCGGATAATAAACTAACTGGGGGATTGGAGAGTGAGCTCTTCCCCCCGAACATATCTGGAGCGGTTTCTGTGGAGAAATTGGATCTGGTGAAGCCAATAATGTCATAATGGACGTACAATGGGAAGTGAAGCAGGTGCTGCAGAGTGTGAATAACTCTCTTCTTCAGATGTTTAAAATTTTTTCAGGAATAAACATGTGAGTTAAAGAATTTATATTAATACTTATCTAACAAAGTGGAAGTCCAAGATATAAAAATAGAGACTTTGACTACGGAAATGGTTTCTCTACGAAAATCAATTAATTTGGTAATGAAGGACAGCTATGTTTCTTGTAAAAATTGGAATTTCTGGAGAACCAATTAAGGAAAAATAACTTGAGAATGATAAATTTTCCTATAACATCCTATATATCAGCTACTGAACTGTTGAAGAAATATTTCTCTGATATTTTGCAAATACCTTCTGATAGCCACCCTCTGGTGTCTAAAGTGATTTATATTTCCCTTAAAATTTTCTTTATCAGAGAAAAGAGATGTGAACTTAACTGACATTTTGGAAAATTCAGAAATTACAGATAGAGTTATATTATTAGTGGCTTTCGATTTAGATAGGAACAATGTTTTGAAATTGTATTTCCGACACATGGCTGATAGTTTTTTGGGTTCAAAGATGAATATACTTCCTGACATATCAAGGGAATCGCAGACTAGGAGGTGTGAATTCTTGGCTTTTAAGCCAGGAATCATTGCCCTATGTGGGACCTTCCTAGTGCGATTCCCTTGTAAGTGCTTTATTTCCTTATTACTTATTTGTTGAACCTAAGAAATTATAAGAACCCTCTGCAGCAACTTCCTTTAGTTACCACTGTACCGGCTGCAATTACCGATTAACCTTTCTCCCTCAGAAAATGTGAATTGTAAGATTAACCATTTTGAGTTTTTCTTATTTTCTTTGAGATTGTTTTCCTGATCTTGGTTCTCCCAATTGTGGACAATTATATAATATACTAGTAAAAAAAGGCCCGTTTCTGACACAAATGAAACGGGCGCTAGCAAGGTTTTCCTCGGAGTGTGTATGTTTGGGAGAGTGTATGTGAGAGTGACTGTGTGAGAGACAGAGTGAAAGTGTGAGTGTGTGTGTGTGAGAGAGAGAGTGAGTCTGGGTGTGAGTGTGTTTGTGAGAGAGTGTGTGTGTGAGAATGAGAGTGTGTGCAAGTGTGTATGTGAGGCACAGTGTGAGAGAGAGTGTGTGTGTGTGTGTGTGTGCGAGAGAGAGAGTGTGTGTGAGACACAGATTCTCTGTGAGAGTGAGTGTATGAGACCAAGCGAGTGTGTGAGTGACTGTGTGGCACATAGAGAGTGAATGTGATACAGTGTGAGACAGAGTGTGTGAGAGTGTGAGTCAGAAAGACATTGTATATGAGAGAGAGAGTGTGAGCCCTGCCCTCCCAATCCATGCCCATCTGTCCCCTGCCCCCTCCATTCATCCTTTTCCAGCAATTCCCCTCTCTCCCTGAGCCCTGCCCTCCCAATCCATGCCCATCCATGCTCCTCTGTCACCTGCCCCCTCCATTCATCCTTTTCCAGCAATTCCCCTCTCTCCCTGAGCCCTGCCCTCCCAATCCATGCCCATCCATGCTCCTCTGTCCCCTGCCCCCTCCATTCATCCCTTTCCAGCAATTCCCCTCTCCCTGAGCCCTGCCCTGAAATCCATATCCATCCATGCCCCTCTGTCCCCTGCCCCCTCCATTCATCCTTTTCCAGCAATTCCCCTCTCTCCCTGAGCCCTGCCCTCCCAATCCATGCCCATCCATGCTCCTCTGTCACCTGCCCCCTCCATTCATCCCTATCCAGCAATTCCCTTCTCTCCCTGAGCCCTACCCTGCAATCCATATCCATCCATGCCCATCTGTCCCCTCCATTCATCCCTATCCAGCAATTCCCCTCTCTCCCTGAGCCCTGCCCTCCCAATCCATGCCCATCCATGCTCCTCTGTCCCCTGCCTCCTCCATTCATCCCTTTCCAGCAATTCCCCTCTCTCCCTGAGCTCTGCCCTGCAATCCATGTCCATCCATGCTCCTCTGTCCCCTGCCCCCTCCATTCATCCTTTTCCAGCAATTCCCCTCTCTCCCTTCCATGACCCCCCCTCGCATCCATGCTCCTCTCTCTCCCATGTCCCAGCCTGGCCCACCCTCTTCCCCCCCCCTTCGCATCCATGCCACCCCCCTTCGCATCCATGCTGTCGTTTCTCCCCTGCCCTCCCGCTCCCATTGTTCAACTTTACTGCCCACCCTCTTCTCTCCCCCCAACATCCCTTTTTTTTTTTTCTTTTTAAATTTACCTCCGTGGCGGTTCTGGCAGCGCAGCGTCAGGGAAGGAGGCGGCGCTCCCGACGTCTAGCCTTCCCTTCGCTGTGTTCCGCCTTCTTCTGACGTCATCCTTGACGTCAGAAGAAGGCGGAACACAGCGAAGGGAAGGCTAGAGACGTCGGGAGCGCCGCCTCCTTCCCTGACGCTGCGCTGCCGGAACCGCCACCACGGAGGTAAATCTAATATAATAAAATGCACCGTGCGTGGGTGCGATCCATTTGTTTGTTTTTTTTTCCGCCCTCGACGTCATGACGTTTGACGAGAGGGCGGGGCAGAGACGGCTGGCTGGCTTCACACCATGAATCCACGAACCCTACAGCCAGGGAGTGTTTGAGTGACTTCAGAACGTTGTCTTCAGAACGTTCACGGTGCGTTTTATTATATTAGATGTTGATGAGAGAAAATGTTTTCTTTTTCCTTTATATTAATTTCTGTTTTTCTTTACATTTATGTGATAAATGTGAATGTAATTAAGTAAAATGATAAATAAAATAATAATAAAAAAAGGGCAGTAGTAAGGTAAGGGGAGGGGGGTGACGGGGTATGTGACAGGGGGGAGGGGAAAATGTGCAGGGGGTGGAGCGAGGGTGTGGCAGGGGGGCGGAATGAGGGTGTGAAAGGGGACGGGGTGGGGTGTGTGGTGGGGGCAGGACATGTGTCCTCCTTTTTGGGGGACAAAATATGGTAACCCTAGTCTTACCACTTTGGTTTTCCTATCTCCCGTTTCTTCTCTTAGCTTTGTTTGCTTTTATTTTTAATTGTAAGCTTATATGCTACTTTGATGTGTTCTTCAAAGAGAGGTCTAGAAAAATTTTAAACTAAACTTGTGGGGATCAATATTGAAAGGGGTTTAACCGAGCAGGAGAGGCTCTTACCTGCTTAAAACTTACTGACCTTGCCAGCTGCTTATATTCAGCACTTAACCACTGAATATTGGCGCTAATTGACTATTTCCTAAATGGATAGGTTGGGAGTGTTCCAGGGGCAGAGTGGGTGGAGCTACTAATTAGCGGCACTATTCAGTCTGCTAATCAGCTAAGTAATCAGAGAAAGTTAGGACATTTAACTTATCTACCAAGTTAACTGGGCACCAGTCTGAATATCGGCCAGTGCCTGGTTAACTTCCCGATTGCTTCACTAACCCATATTTTCAGTGCTGGAGGCCAGACCCAGCAATAAATATCAGAGGGGAATTCAGCCTGCGGCTGTGAGCAGCTTATAAGGCTGAATATTTGGCCCCTCAAGTTCTGAAGGAATTGAGTGAAAGAATCAGAATTGCCAATCCATACGTGCAATGGGGGAAGACTAGGTTAGTCTTTTTGGCTGACCTGACATTAGAGAATGACACGGGGACAAAATTTGTGTCTGCCCTGTGTCCATGGGTTTTGTCTCCACCCTCACCCCATTACCACAGGCCCCATCTCCATCCCTGTTCTGTCCCCACAGGCCCCGTCTCTGCGGGTTTTATCCCCATGCCTGCCTCATCTCCATGGGCTCTGTTTTCATCTGCAGAAGCCTCAAACACTTACGATTTTATATTTAAATCTTTTTATTAAAGTATAAAAAGGAACAATATGCTGTGCAACTGTTGTGTATAAATTACAAATAGAAAACAATAATAACAACAACAACAAGCAGCTATAGTAACCCTACCACCACCACCACCATCCTCTACCATTCCTACCCAACAATAGCTGACTTATACCTTCCCAAGGAATCCTAATCCACCCTGTTAAATTATCCAGGGGTACAAAATACAATTCGTTCTGTATGCCCTAGAGGGGAGAAATATGCCCTATGAAGCACTGTTATGATTTTTTAATCTGTGGATGAATAAGAAGTCATCAACAATCTCGGGATTCAGTCTAGCTCTCCTGTCTTCCACAGTCCCTCCTGCAATAGAAGATGTCTTCTTAGAAGATGTGCTGATAACAGGATATACAGGATCCCCCATGCAAAGTTTGCTAGCTATGGCCAGCATGTTTGCTTGTTTTTCCAAAATATAAAAATATTGTCGTCTGTATCACTCAAACATAAATAATAGTCCAGTTCATTAACAGGCTTCAAAGTAGAAAGTGGCATGGGGACAAAGTTTGTTCCCATCCTCACAGGCTCTGTCCCCATCCTGTCCCCGTCTCCGTGGGATCTATCCCCATAACCTCTGTCCCCATCCCTGTGTCATTCTCTACCCGGCATAAGGTAGCAAGTAGCAACCCCAAGGCAGGACTGAGCTATCAACTTCCTAGGTTGGGTATTTCTCCAAACTTTGCCAGTTGCTGGTAACTTAGTTTGAATCTAAATCAGTTTCTGCATTAACTTGGGCCTTGCATCAGCACTGAAAATTTCACTACAAAAATTAAGCAAAGTAATAATGGATAATGTAGTCTCATGTGAAAAAAAACTATGCTCCTTGTTTCAGAGTTAAAAATAAAGACACACTAAATGCAGTTGTGCAGTGTGCACACCATACTGTACTACAACTAAAAGTTAAATGTGACAGCAAACAGGAAAACAGTGATATATAAAAATTAGCTACTAGGTTGCATTAGCATAAATTAACATGTGTAATATCCTCCCCCCCCCCCCCCCTTTGAGCTATGCACAACTTACTATTGTAAATGCCCTACATGTCATGGGGGTGCTATGTGTGACACCTAGGTGGTTGCTAGTGCGTAGTGGGACATTATTTGGGACTGGTATACACCAGGAGACAGATAAACAGCTTCTCTCAGACCTTTATCTGCTGCATTCACTCAGTAATTCAACTGGCTGCATCAATACACAGTAACACAGTAAATGACAGCAGATAGACCCACATGGTCCATTCACTGTGCCCAACAAAGTGGCCAGAGCTCCACCCTCCACTCTGTGCAGGCGACAGCCACTCATGGCCATGCTTAAACACTGGTTGGCAAGTCTCCACCATGCCAACCACATATAGGCAGCCAAACATGATAGTTGAAACTATATATCATCCTCGGATATTGCTTACAGTATTCAACTTAACAGTCAATATGTCTTCTTCTCCCCCCTGAGTTGCACAGCACCCTCACTTGCAGCATGTGACAAAGTGATCTACTATAAACCCAGTGCTAATTACTCAGTAGTATAAATACACAGTTTATTTTCAATAGACCTCAGTGACGACTCTCTTCACATGGGTAACACACCATCCATGACTCGCCTGCCTCCTCATTGGTCACATCAATTTTTCTAACATTTTATAACTAAAAATGATGTCTATAATTTTATACTACATGTGAAATTAATTTTGTTCATTTTTTCTTAATGCCAAACTTTCTTTGAGTGTGAGGGGTCAAATACTGACTTGCGCTATGACTTGCTTATTGCTGCCTCAGGGTGTCCACTTCCACTGCAGATACAAAGACTAAACAAACTTTTCAAAAACATACTTAGACTGTGTACTATACAAAAAATGTATACTGCTCTGTGATTACCTGCAGAAACATCACGCACACACACTCCACTTCCTCCTTTTCAATATGAACATACTGCATGATGACGCTAAACGCTATAAAAAGCTCCATCGGCTTCGCTGGCCCAATTGGTCAATCGGTATCATATTAAAGAACTAATAGAGTTCTTGATTTAAACCCTTTGGGGCTATTGTATCTTTAAAATAAAATCTGCAAGACAGCTGCAATGCTAGCGAAGATTTGACATATTGGTAATATCACTGTGTGCACACCCATTTACCCTAATATAAGAAATCTCAGGCCTGAGTACACTGGCTGTATACATGCCCACCTTAAGAAACTGATCTAACTGAATTAAAGTCATGTTAAGGTGAAAGAGGCTTCTTTGTGAAATACTATGTTAGGGTGTAATTGGGGTATTTGAGCTGCTTGTTGCTGAGGTTCATAGTCCTCAATGTGGAGGGGCTGAGGGGAGCCAAGCAATAACCCAGTCCGGGGAAAGTGTGTAAGATATTTTGTATAATTTCAGGAGTTAAGTTTGAAATTTTTGAAATGCTAATTGCTGCTAAGTTGAACATCTTATTGCCATTATAATTTTCCTTCCGAAGTATTTAACACTGGGTACCATTCTACTTCAATATTATCCTGCCTCAATGAATGGGTACCCTATTTCTGAAACATACTTGAATGCTACCGTTTTTTTTAAAATTTCTATTATTATTATTATTGTTATATTTGTTGTTATTTAATAAAATATGTACTCATTTATCTTGTCAAATCTCCTTTGTGTGTGGAGTTTCTTTGGAAACCCCATAATCAGTAACCTGTTTCTGCGGAATCATTCATGTGTAATTCCACACACTACCACTAGGGGGGGTTGTTATATCACTAGCCTTTCGTTCAGCAGTGCCTCAATTACCTTTCTAGCCACTGAAGTAAGGCTTACTGGCCTATAGTTTCCCCACTTCTCTCTGTCTCCACTTTTATTGTTCTGAACCAACTATTTACTAAAGTCGTATAAGAGGCAGTAAACACAATGGCAAAGGCAGCAGTAGTAATCAACTTAAGTACAAAGGCTCTAAGGTTATTCACTCTCCACACTCAAAGAAAAGTCTAAACTTCTTAATCCTGCAATGAAAGGTAGCAGTAGGTAAACATACTATGAAGACCAGGTCCTCAGTATTCAATTCAGGCAAATCTCAACATAGCCTGACTTAAAAACTTTCCTCTTGTATTGAAGTTTTCCTGATACATCTTGTATCAAACAGGGTTCAAGCAACTTGCTAGGTATTGGCAGAGATGTCTTCAGTCTTCTTGACATCAAGTGCTGTGTTGGGCTGCTATCCATGCCCTCTGTTGGTGTGTTTCTGAAACATAGTATAGCTTTCCATGAGTCTTCACCATCCATTTGTTAAATTTCTTGCATAAGTTCTTCACTGTAGTCCCAATAGATTCAGCGTTGTCATTAGCTTATGGGTGTAGTAACATGTTCAAACCTCCACACAGCAAAAATATTTAAACTGCATGCAAGTGTAACAAGGGTGGTAGTGAGGCAGCTGTCTATGGTATGTATCTGCAGTCTACATAAATCCCCTACATAAACAGTATTTATTTGGTTGGGACCACAGCTAGGGACTGGAATTAACTGGGAGGCTATAAATACCTTTCTACACTCTTTTTTTCTCTCTCTCTCTCTCTTTTTTTTTTTTTTTTGCATTGTCACAATAAATCAGGCAACTTTAAGGCTGCTGTTCTGAACCAACCGTTTACTTAAATCAGTTCCTTAGAAGAAACAATAACAACGCGGCAGAGACAGGCACAAAACAAAGGCAATGAATGGCAACTGAATTATTTATAATGTCTCTGGCATTTTATGTTCCTATCTCCAAATCCCAGAGAAAGTCCAACTCCTCCTCTTTTCCTTAAGCCTACTACTGAGTTACCTCATTTTTCAAAGCGAACATCAGTTACCAGTTTCTTTTTGCATTCTCTTTAAGATGCTTACTGCCATGTATCAGACCTTACATTCTGGTTCATCTCAATATCTGTTTAATTCATTGATTCCCAGGCAGGCTTATTTTCGAAAGAGAAGGGCGCCCATCTTTCGACACAAATCGAGAGATGGGTGTCCTTCTCCCAGGGTCACCCAAATCAGCATAATCGAAAGCTGATTTTGGGTGTCCTCAACTGCTTTCCGTCGTGGGGACGACCAAAGTTCACGGGGGCTTGTCAGCACTGTAGCGAAGGTAGGTCTGGGGTGTGATTAAGAGATGGGCGTCCTCGGCCGATAATGGAAAAAAGAAGGGCGTCCCTGATGAGCACTTGGCCGACTTTACTTGGTTCATTTTTTCTTGCGACCAATCCTCAAAAAGGTGCCGGAACTGACCAGACGACCACCAGAGGGAATCGGGGATCACCTCCCCTTACTCCCCCAGTGGTCACCAACCCACTCCCACCCTAAAAAAAACTTAAATTTTTTTTTTGCCAGCCTCAAATGTCATACCCAGCTTCATGACAGCAGTATGCAGGTCCCTGGAGCAGTTTTAGTGGGTGAGTGCACTTCAGGCAGGCGGACCCAGGCCTATCCCCCCCCTACCTGTTACACTTGTGGTGGTAAATGTGAGCCCTCCAAAACCCACCAGAAAACCCATTGTACCCACATGTAGGTGCCCCCTTCACCCCTTAGGGCTATGGTAGTGTTGTACAGTTGTGGGTAGTGGGTTTTGGGGGGCTCAGCACACAAGGTAAGGGAGCTATGCACCTAGGAGCAATTTGTGAAGTCCACTGCAGTGCCCCCTAGGGTGCCCGGTTGGTGTCCTGGCATGTCAGAGGGACCAGTGCACTACGAATTCTGGCTCCTCCCATGACCAAAAGGCTTGGATTTGGTCGTTTTTGAAATGGGCGTCCTCGGTTTCCATTATTGCTGAAAACCGGGGACGACCATCTCTAAGGTCGACCTAAATGTTGAGATTTGGGCGTCCCCAACCGTATTATTGAAACGAAAGATGGATGCCCATCTTCTTTCGATAATACGGGTTTCCCCGCCCCTTCGCAGGGCCATCCTGCGAGGATGCCCTCATGAAAACTTGGGCGTCCCGCCCCGTTCAATTGTGCCCCTCTATATCTTTTTTTGAGATGCGAAGACCAGAATTGAATACAATATTAGAGGTGCAGTCGCACCAAGTACCGATACAAAGACATTATAACATCCTCACTTTTGTTTTCCATTCCTTTCCTAATAGTAGCTAACATTGTATTTGCTTTCTTAGCCACCGCAGCACACTGAGCAGAGCATTTCAACGTATCATCAACAGTGACACCGAGATCCCTTCCTTGATCGGTGACTCCTAATGTGGAACCTTGCATCACAGAGCTATAGTTTGGTTTCCTCTTTCCCACATGCATCACTTTGCACTTGCTCACATTAAACGTCATCTGCCATTTAGACGCCCAGTCTCCCAGTCTTGTAAGGTCCTCATAATTTTTCACAATCCTCTCGCGATTTAACAACTTTGAATAACTTTGTGTTGTCAGCAAATTTAATTACCTCACTTGTTACTCCCATCTCTAAATCATTTCTAAATATGTTAAAAAGCAGCGGTCCTAGCACAGACTCCTGAGGAACCCCACTATCTACCCTTCTCCATTGAGAATACTGACCATTTAACCCTACTCTCCATTTTCTATCCTTTAACCAGCTTTTAATTCACAATAGGACACTACCTCCTATCCCATAACTGTTTAATTTCCTCTGGAGTCTTTCATGGGGTACTTTGTCAAACGCCTTTTGAAAATCCAGATACACAATATCAACCGGCTCACCTTTATCCACATGTTTGTTCACCCCTTCAAAGAAATGTAATAGATTGGTGAGGCGAGATTTCCCTTCACTTAATCCGTGCTGGTTTTGTCTCATTAATCCATGCTTTTGAATATGCTCTGCAATTTTGTTCTTTATAATAGTCTCTACCATTTTGCCCAGCAGCGACATCAGGCTAATTGGTCTATAATTTCCCGGACCCCCTCTGGAACCTTTTTTAAATATTGGCGCTACATGGGCTACCCTCCAATCTTCCGGTACCATGCTCAATTTTAAAGATAATTTACATATTACTATCAATAGTTCCGCCAGTTCATTTTTCAATTCTATCAGTACTCTGGGATAAATACCATCCGGTCCAGGAGATTTGCTACTCTTCAGTTTGTCAAATTGCCCCATTACATCCTCTAGGTTTATGGAGATTTCATTCAGTTTCTCCGATTCGTCAGCTTCGAATACCATTTCTGGCACCGGTATTAATCCCAATTCTTCCTCGGTGAAGACCGAAGCAAAGAATTAATTTAATCTCTCTGCTGTGGCTTTGACTTCACTGATCACCCCTTTTACCCCTCGGTCATCTAGCGGTCCAACCGATTCTTTTGCCAGCTTCTTGCTTTTAATATACCCAAAAAAATGTTTACTGTATGTGTTTTTGCCTCTAAAGCAATCTTTATTTCAAAGTTCCTCTTTGCCTTCCTTATCAGCATTTCACATTTGATTTGACATTCCTTATGCTGTTTTTTGTTATTTTCAGTCAGTTCCTTCTTCCATTTTTTGAAGGATTTTCTTTTATTTCTAATAGCTTCCTTCACCACACTTTTTAACCATGTCGGCTGTTACATAGTAACATAGAGGGGCATAATCGAACGGGGGCGCCCATCTATAAGGTTGCCCATCTCTAATGACGGCCCCGTAAAGCGGCATACCCGACTGTATTATCAAAACAAGATGGGCGGCCATCTTTCATTTCGATAATACGGTCGGGGCCGGCCAAATCTCAACATTTGGGCCGCCCTTAGAGATGGCCGCCATTGGTTTTCGCTGATAATGGAAATTAATGGCGGCCATCTCAAACCCGGCCAAATCCAAGCCATTTGGTTCTTGGAGGAGCTAGCATTTATAGTGCACTGGTCCCCCTAACATGCCAGGACACCAACCGGGCACCCTAGGGGGCACTGCAGTAGACTTCACAAATGGATCCCAGGTGCATAGCTCCCTTACCTTGGGTGCTGAGCCCCCCCAAACCAACTACCCACAACTGTACAACACTACCATAGCCCTTAAAGGGTAACGGGGTGGACCCTGTACCAAACAGGGCTGGCAGCTTTCCTCCTACCTCACAGCACCACACCCCTGTGGCCTCTCACACTGCCTTCATGTGCTGGTCAGGGTTACATCTACATTCTCACACTCCATTGCAGCTTACTCTCCCTCCCCCCCCCCAGGGAAGCTCCAGTGGCAGGCCCTTTCCGTCCTTCACCTACTCCATGGCAGCTTCTCTCTCAATCAGTTTCATCTCCCTCCTGGTGGCTGCAAGCCACCCGGAAATCTCTCTCCCCTCTCACAGCTGAAGGGAATTATATACCGGCGATGCAGCTAAGAGACTGAACTTCACCTCCCCTTCTCCCTCTAGTGAGCAAGGGAGTAACTGGCTCACCTAGCACTGAGCCACTGCTCCCCCTGCTGGGGTTGGAAATCCATTCCACCTTTTTGGGGCTACCCTCCTCTCTCCTGCTTGCAAGGGCTTTTGGGAACCATAGTTCGAGGATTAGCTGCTTCTCTGTGGGGCCCCGAGTGCTAGCTTTGTCACAATATCAAACCAAACTTTTTGGTCACTGCTGCCCAGGTGGGCACCCACTCAGACATTTTACACACTATCCCCATTTGTGAGCACCAAATCCAGCATCGCTCCCTCCCTCGTGGTTTCCGTCACCATTTGTCTGAGCAGAGCACTTTGAAAAGTATCCACGATCTCTCTACTTCTTTCCGATTCTGCAGATGGAACCTTCCGATCTTCATCCGGCAGATTGAAATCTCCCAGCAACAGCACCTCTCTCTTCTTTCCCAACTTTTGTATATTTGCGATCAGATCTTTAGCTAGTTCCTCCAATTGTGTCAGGGGTCTGTAGACAACACCCACGTGGACAGAGGTTCTATCATCTCTTTTTAAGGTGATGCATATCGCTTCTTCCTTTCCCCAGGTCCCTGTCATTTCAGTTGCTGTGATATCATTTCTCACATACAGAGCTACTCCTCCACCTTTACATACATCTCTGTCCTTCCTAAATAGATTATAGCCTGGTATGTTTGCATCCCATTCATGGGAACCATTGAACCACGTCTCCATGATTGCAACAACGTCTAAGTCTGCCACCAACATCAGGGCTTGAAGGTCATGAACTTTATTGCTTAGTCTGCGAACATTTGTGGTCATCGCTTTCCATCTACATTTACTGGTATGTGTTTCAACATTTGTGATTTGGGGGTGTCTTTTCTCTTTGGGTACCTTCATATCTTTTTGTTCCACCTTCATTGCTTTTTCTTCTGCCTCAGTTCTATTTTCAGGAACATCATAGTGCTGTAATGGGGCAAAGAATTCAGTAGGGGCAACACTTGTCAGGGCGGATGCTTCTGTGTCACATAACAAAGTCTACCTGAGCCTACCGTGAACCATCTATTCTTAGGTGGTTTTATCTTTTGAGGCAGTGGTAAGAATTTGGTATGATTCTGTGCAGTCCTAGAAACTGCTTTAAGTGCATTCAATTCCTGCTTTTCTTTACTGAGCTTCTGTTTTAAACTAGTGAGCTGAAGACAGATAGGACAAGCTTTAAGTCTCCAGATGATTGGCCTTGAAACTAAAGCACCACAATTACTACTACTACTACTATTTAGCATTTCTATAGCGCTACAAGGCGTACGCAGCGCTGCACAAACATAGAAGAAAGACAGTCCCTGCTCAAAGAGCTTACAATCTAATAGACAAAAAATAAAGTAAGCAAATCAAATCAATTAATGTGAACGGGAAGGAAGAGAGGAGGGTAGGTGGAGGCGAGTGGTTACAAGTGGTTACGAGTCAAAAGCAATGTTAAAGAGGTGGGCTTTCAGTCTAGATTTAAAGGTGGCCAAGGATGGGGCAAGACGTAGGGGCTCAGGAAGTTTATTCCAGGTGTAGGGTGCAGCGAGACAGAAGGCGCGAAGTCTGGAGTTGGCAGTAGTGGAGAAGGGAACAGATAAGAAGGATTTATCCATGGAGCGGAGTGCACAGGAAGGGGTGTAGGAAAGGACGAGTGTGGAGAGATACTGGGGAGCAGCAGAGCGAGTACATTTATAGGTTAGTAGAAGAAGTTTGAACAGGATGCGAAAATGGATAGGGAGCCAGTGAAGGGTCTTGAGGAGAGGGGTAGTATGAGTAAAGCGACCCTGGCGGAAGATGAGACGGGCAGCAGAGTTTTGAACCGACTGGAGAGGGGAGAGGTGACTAAGTGGGAGGCCAGCAAGAAGCAGATTGCAGTAGTCAACGAGAGGTGACAAGGGTGTGGATGAGGGTTTTGGTAGAGTGCTCGGAAAGAAAGGGGCGGATTTTACGGATGTTGTAAAGAAAGAAACGACAGGTCTTGACAATCTGCTGGATATGAGCAGAGAAGGAGAGAGAAGAGTCAAAGATGACCCCAAGGTTTCGAGCTGAGGAGACAGGGAGAATGAGAGAGCCATCAACAGAAATAGAAAATGGGGGGAGCGGGGAGGTGGGTTTGAGGGGGAAAATGAGAAGCTCGGTTTTGGTCATATTTAATTTCAGGTGGCGTTGAGACATCCAGACAGCAATGTCAGACAAGCACGCTGAAACTTTGGTTTGGATGCAAGGTGAGATATCAGGGATAGAAAGGTAGATTTGGGAGTCATCAGCATAGAGATGGTAGGAAAAGCCATGGGATGAGATTAATGAACCAAGGGAAGAAGTGTAGACAGAAAAGAGGAGGGGACCAAAAACAGAACCCTGAGGTACACCGACAGGCAGAGGGATAGAAGTAGAAGAGGATCCACCAGAGTGAACACTAAAGGTGCGGAGGGAGAGGTAGGAAGAGAACCAGGAAAGGACAGAGCCCTGGAATCCAAGTGAGGACAGGGTATCGAGAAGTATGCTGTGATCGACAGTGTCAAAAGCAGCGGAAAGATCAAGAAGAATGAGGATGGAATATTGACCTCTGGATTTAGCCAGTAATAGGTCATTGGAGACTTTAGTAAGAGCAGTTTTGGTTGAGTGGAGAGGGCGAAAACCAGATTGTAGTGGGTCAAGAATAGCATGTGAGGAGAGAAAATCAAAGCAGCGGCGGTGAACAGCACGCTCAAGTAATTTGGAGAGAAAAGGAAGGAGGGAGATGGGTCGGTAATTAGAGGGACAAGTAGGGTCGAGTGAAGGCTTCTTAAGGAGAGGTGTGACCACAGCATGTTTAAAGGCAGCAGGGACAGTCGCAGTGGAAAGTGAGAGGTTGAGAATGTGACAGATAAAAGGAATAAGAGCAGGAGAGATGGCATTAAGAAGGTGGGTGGGAATGGGATCAGAGGAACAGGTGGTACATTTTGAGGAAGAAAGGAGAAGTGTAGTTTCCTCAATAGTAACTTCAGGAAAGGAGGAAAGGGAATGAGGGGAAGGAGAGAGAGGGGAACGGACTAGTGGAGGGAGAGGTGGTGAGATAGAGAAAGCAAGGTTTATCTTTTGAACCTTGTTGTGAAAGAATTCAGCAAGGGTCTGAGGAGATAATGAAGGGGGGGTTGGGGGAGGGGGCACCTTGAGGAGAGAGTTCAATGTGGTGAAGAGAAGTCGAGGATTAGAGCCAAGAGAGTTGGTCAGTTGGATATAATAATCCTGTTTGGCACGTAAAAGAGCAGATTGGAAGGAGGTCAGCATGAACTTAAAGTGTAAGAAATCAGCAAGGGCCCGAGATTTCCGCCAGAGGCGTTCGGCGGAGCGGGTACAGGAACGTAGGTAGCGGATATTAGAAGTCAGCCAAGGTTGGGGTTTTGTACGCCTTACAGGGCGGGTCATCAAAGGTGCAAGAGTGTCTAAGGCAGAGGATAGAGTATTGTTGTAAGAAGAAACAGCCTCGTTGACAGACATGGATGGTGCCACAGTAGAGAGGAGGTTTGAAACATGGGAGGATAGAGATGAAGGGTCAATATCGTGAAGATTCCTAGATAAATTAGATAAGATAGGACGGGACTGGGAGGGAGATTTAAGTGTGAAAGTTATAAGATGGTGATCAGAGGAGGGAAGATCAGAGGCAAGGAAACTAGAGGGTGAACAGTTGGAGGAGAAGATGAGATCAAGACAGTGACTATTTTGATGAGTGGGGGAGGTGGAGCATAGTTGGAGATTAAAGGAGGACGTTAAAGTGAGTAACTTGGAAATATAAGAGTTGGAAGGATCATTAGCAGGAATATTAAAGTCACCAAGGATGAGAGAGGGGGAGGAAGGATCATGGAAGAAGGCAAGCCAGGCGTCAAAGTCACTGAGAAAGGATGAAAGGGACTTATGAGGGGGACGATAAATGACCGCTATTCGAAGAGGCAGAGGAGAGAAAAGGCGGATAGAGTGGACTTCAAAGGAGGAAAAACAGTGAGATTGAGGTGGAAGAAGGGGTTGAAATCTGGAGGAGGGAGAGAGAAGTAGTCCAAAACCGCCCCCACGGCCAGCAGGGCGAGGAGTATGTGAAAATAGATAACCGCCATGGCACAGGGCTGCGACAATTATTACTGTTGTTTGGTCTTCCTCCCTCCTTTTTTAATACACGGAATATACTGGGCTTCCAGGATGGTATTTTTAGGGTTACCATATGGCTCCAGAAAAAGGAGGACGGATTGAGCCAGCCGGGTTTTACTTCCATTGCTGGCTCAATCCGTCCTCCTTTTTCTAGAGCCATATGGTAACCCTAGGTATTTTTGACTTTCAGGATGGTATTTTTGAACAGCATCCATGAATGGTGTAAATTTTTGACCCTCACAGCCGCTCCTCTAAGTTTATTTTCACCGTTCTTATTTTACCATTGTCTCCTTTTTGAAAGTTAAATGCTAACATATTGGATATCCTGTGTATATTTACTACAAAGATAATATCAAATCTGATCATATTATGATCACTGTTATTAAGCGGCCCCATCACCATTACCTCCCGCACCAGATCATGCGCTCCACTAAGGACTAGGTCTAGAATTTTTCCGTCTCTTGTCGGTTCCTGCACCAGCTATTCCATAAAGCAATCCTTGATTTCGTCAAGGAATTTTACCTCCCTTTCATGCCCCGATGTTACATTTACTCATTCAATATCGGGGTAATTGAAATCACCCATTATTATCATGTTGCCCAGTTTGTTAGTCTCCCCAGTTTCCGATAACATTTCTTCATCCGTCTGTTCATCCTTGCCAGGCGGACGGTATTACACTCCTATCACTATCCTTTTCTCCTTTACACGTGGAATTTCAATCCACAGGGATTCCAAGATGTGCTTTGTTTCCTGTAGAATTTTCAATCTATTTGATTCAAGGCCTTCCTTAACATACAGTGCTACCCCTACACCAATTCGATCCACCCTATCACTACGATATAATTTGTATCCCGGTATGACAGTGTCCCACTGGTTATACTCCTTCCACCAGGTCTCAGAGATTGTGCATCAATACATGTAAACAAATGAGCTTTGGGCATTCTTTTTTTACATTTTTGAGTGTAGGCATAATATAATAAGATCTGTTCATTGCAAGGCTTACAGATTTTGGATCAATACAAATTCTCAGTGCTTCAGGTTTTTATACTATAATCATATTGCTGATCCAGTTCATTGATTCAGTCACAGGTGTAATATGGCCATCTGCTTCATTCTTTTCTAACAGGGTTTTCACCTCTAACTTTTGAAAGAAGCACATTGAATTGGTGAAACATTAGGATCAAGTTCAAAATGGACTTCTCCTGGAACAGATTGGGCCATGAAAGATGTCATATCTACTAACTAGCCGTTGTCTTGACAGTGGTCTTGTGCACCAATGTTCTACATAGATCAGCTCTGCAGGAATGGTGAACTGGAGAAGCCCAAGGCATTCACATGTCGAACCCTTACTCTGTCTCAAATTCAAACTCATGAGTGCATGCTACATTGCATTTGAAAAGGTCCCAAGGATGGCATGAACTCCCCTGAATATAGCTTTAGTTTGGTGCTACTTGTCTGCAAGAGTGCTGTCAGTACCAACCTCATTTTATCTTTCAGACACATGCCAACACAGAGAGGGTCCAAAGTACAGAATAAAGTCCAAATAGTCAAACAGAATCACTAGGATCCTTCAAAACTGGGACACAGATCCTTTAATCGTATAACTTGAACACCAGTCTTTCCTTAAGTAGCCAACACAGGCCGTGTTTCGGTGCACAGTGCCTGCATCAGGGGTCCATATTAAACATAGATAATAATAGGAATCAAATATATAAACGGTAACAAAATTATATAGAAAAATGTTTCATAAAAGTAACCCAAGCAAAGTACATGCATGATAGAATTTAGGAGCAACATTTGAAGAAGCAATCTAACTGGTCCACTTTATTTATTTATTTTATTTATTTATTAGGATTTATTTACTGCCTTTTTGAAGGAATTCACTCAAGACGGTGTACAGTAAGAATAGATCAAACATGAACAGGAGGCAATTAGAGCAGTAAAAATATTAGAACAACAATACAAAGTATGGCATGGTATACTACTTGCAATGACAACACAATCCAGCTTATAATCGAAAGAGAAAAACGCCTATATTGCGACCCAAATCGGGAGATAGACGTTTATCTCCCCAAAACGAATAAATCGGTATAAGCGAAAGCCGATTTTGGACGTTTTCAACTGCACTCCGTCGCGGATGCGGACAAAGTTGATGGGGGCGTGTCAGAGGTGTGGCGAAGGCGGAACTGGGGCGTGGTTATCGGCCGAACAGAGATGGGCACATTTCACCGATAATGGAAAAAAAGTATGCGTTTTTAGCTAGAATTTAGGACACTTTTCCTGGACCCTGTTTTTTCACGAATAAGGCCCCAAAAAGTGCCCTAAATGACCAGATGACCACCGGAAGGAATCGGGGATGACCTCCCCTGACTCCCCCAGTGGTCACTAACCCCCTCCCACCACAAAAAATGATGTTTCACAATTTTTTATTTTCACCCTCAAATGTCATACCCACCTCCCTGGCAGCAGTATGCAGGTCCCTGGAGCAGTTGTTAGGGGGTGCAGTGGACTTCAGGCAGGTGGACCCAGGCCCATCTCCCCTACCTGTGCTGCTTAATGCTTAGTCGTCCAAACCCCCTAAATCCACTGTACCCACATGTAGGTGCCCCCTTCACCCCTTAGGGCTATAGTAATGGTGTAGACTTGTGGGCAGTGTGTTTTGAGGGGGATTTGGGGGGCTCAATACACAAGGGAAGGGTGCTATGCACCTGGGAGCTCTTTTACCTTTTTTTTGTTTTTGTAAAAGTGCCCCCTAGGGTGCCCCAGTTGGTGTCCTGGCATGTGAGGGGGACCAGTGCACTACGAATCCTGGCCCCTCCCACGAACAAATGCCTTGGATTTATTCGTTTTTGAGCTAGGCGCTTTCATTTTCCATTATCGCTGAAAAACAAAAACGCCCAGCTCACACATTGTTGAATAAAACATGGACGTCTATTTTTTTCGACAATACGGTTCGGTCCGCCCCTTCATGGACCCGTTCTCGGAGATAAACGCCCATGGAGATAGACGTTTTTGTTCAATTATGCCCCTCAATATGTACTAGAACATTATAATTGGTAGTGAAGGGTCAGGCAAAGTTGTAGCATATAGATTTATTTATTTATTTATTTATTTATTACATTTGTACCCCGCTCTTTTCCACATACAGCAGGTCCAGTGCGGCTTACATAATAAAAGAAAGCATCTTACATGGTAAAGAATACAGTAAAAACAAGGAAATGTAGGAACAGTATTATAAATTGTGATGATCATAACTACTTACATTATGAAAGGCATTACAAAGGACATTTGAAAATAACGTAATGAACTAGAATAGGGAAGGTAGACAAGGATATGATAGGTGAAAGGGAAGGAGAATGGGAGGGAAATGGTAAAGGATGGAGGAAAGAAGATGAGGGATTGAGTATAACATTGGGGTCAGAGTAAGCGTCAACATCATAGCAGGAGTATCGTAGGTGATCTGGTGGAATTAAGCTGGTCCATTAGGGTAAACTTGCTTGAAAAAATGGGACTTTAACATTTTCCTGAAAGGTAAATAGTTATTAATAGCTCGAATGGATCTTGGGAGAGCATTCCAAAGCTGACTACCCAGAAAGGAGAAACTGGATGCATAGTATGTTTTGTACTTGACACCTTTGCAGTTTGGGAGGTGTAGATTGAGGTATGTTCACGATGATATTGTTCTATTTCTAATTGGGAGGTCAATCAGGTTGTTCATATAATTGGGGGATTCTCCTGATATGATCTTATGGATAATTGTATGGACCTTGAAGTATATTCTCTCTTTGATGGGGAGCCAGTGAAGCCTTTCTCGAAGGGGTGAGGTGCTTTCAAATCTTGACTTTCCAAATATAAGTCTGGCTGCCGTGTTCTGGGCAGTCTGGAGACTTTTCAGGACTTGGGATTTACATCCAAGGAAAACACTGTTGCAATAATCAACCTGAGTGATCCAAGGAAAACACTGTTGCAATAATCAACCTGAGTGATGACTGTGGATTGAACCAGGTTCCAGAAAGTATTCAATGGAAGATAGGATTTCACTCGTTTCAGGATCCACATCATATTAAACATTTTCTTTGCGATCAGCTTATCGTGGTTATCGAAGGATAGATGACTATCTATTGTAACTCCAAGGATCTTTAAACTACTGGAGATGGGAATGATTACATCTGGGGTATTGAGGGTGGCTGGGAGAGATGGAGAGTATTGAAGATGAGAGGACTAGGCATTGAGTTTTTTCTTTTTTTAATTTCATCTTAAAGGCATTGGCCCATGAGATCAAGGTGGACATACCAGTAGTGATTTTGTCAGAGATTTCGGATAAATTTGATTTAAAGGGAATAAAAATGGTGATGTAATCAGCATATATAAAGGGCATGTTTGGCTAATAATCTGGCCAAGGGGATCATCATGATATTGAAGAGTATTGGGGAGAGAGGATATCCCTGTGGTGCTCCGCATTCAGACGACCATGGGGATGATATATTTGTGGTTCCTTTAACTTGATAAGACCTGGTTGTGATGAAGTCTCTTAACCAGTTGATAATATTACCTCCAATTCCAAGTTTGTCCAAATGTTTAGCAAGAATGTTATGATCTACCATGTCAAAAGCGCTTGACAAATCAAATTGCAAAAGGAGGATTTTGTTTCCAGTTGCGATTTCCTGTTTGAATTTAGTTATTAGAGTAAGGAGGACCGTTTCTGTGCTGTGGGCAGATCAGAAGCCTGATTGTGACTCGTGAAGGATAGAAAATTTCTGAATATATTCATTTAGTTGTGAGGTCACTCTATTCTCCATTAGTTTAGTGATTAGAGGAATGGAGGCAATTGGACGGTAGTTGGTAACGTCGTTTGAAGATTTCTTTGGATTTTTTGGTATAGGTGTTAATAAAATATTACCATGATTGATAGGGAAGGAACCTCGTTGAAGCAGGAAGTTTATGTGAGTGGTGAGATCCAAGATGAAGCATGTTGGGGCATCTCTTAAAAGTTAATTTGGACATGGGTCTAGATGGCATTGTGACTTGGAGAGTATGGAGATAGTTTTGGTGACTTTCTTCGGTGGTCAGGGGGGTGAAGTTAGATCAAAATCGGTCAGCTGGTATTTCATCTATACTGGGATGAAGTTTGTCAAGAAATGAGTCTGCAGTGATGTTGCCTTGAAAAATTGATTTGTGAAGATTAGTGATTTTGTCACTAAAGTATTTTGCTAATTGGTCAGCCGAAGGACGGTTTTATGGTGAGGTTGTCACTGGATCTGTGTTTAAAAGATTTTTTATAAGTTGGAATTGTTTTTTAATATCAGTGCCAAATGTAGTAATTTTTTGTGTGTAATAGTCTTTTTTGGCACGTTTAATGGCATATTTATAGGTTCTTTGAGATTGCTTCCAGGAGTTAAAGGTAAGGCTATTTTTAGTCTTTCTCCAAGCTTTTTCAAGTTTCCTAGTTAGAGATTTTAGGTCTTTCAGAGAATCGTTAAACCAAGGTGATGATTTGTGTTTACGCGGAGTCGGAGCGTAGTGGTGCTATTTCATCAAGAATCATTTTGCATCTGTTATCCCATAAAGTGAGGAAGAGATCAGAATTTGGTTGATTAGACTAATTGTTTGCATAGATGCGTTTCCAGAATCTTTCGCTATCAATTCGACCTCTGGTGAGGAATGTTTTAGGGTCATGAGGTTTGGATTGACCTTTTTGGCACCATTGTATGGTGAGGGATGCTTTGTAGTGATTGGACCAAGGAGTAGGAGACCACTCAATATCAGATATAATGAAATTATGGTCAGTGGGAAATTTATAAGAGATAATATCAAGTGAGTGACCCTTGATATGAGTGGGTAGAGGTGGAGGGAGGATGAGGTCACATAGATGGAGAAGATCTATGCATTCGTGAATGTGGACAGATTTGGAGTCATCTAGATGTAAGTTTAGATCTCCTAAAATTATTACATTGGGGTTATTAATGCATGTGTTAGTAATAAAGTCAGTAAAGGTGGAATGGCTTTGATTCCAATTGCGTTGGGGTCTATAAAATAGAATACAAGTTAAGTTATTGCATAGCGAAGGGCTGTGTAATTTGATTGAAGCAATTTCCAACTGCGGGGTAATGCTTTCTGATATGGTTTCAGCGAAGAAGTTTGATCTGAAGATTAAGGCAATTCCTCCTCCCATTTTCTCTTTCCTAGGCCAGTGTAAGATTTTATAGCCAGGAGGGCAAAGATCCAGTATGATAGGGTCTTTCAAGTCTCGGGTCCAGGTTTCTGTTATAAAAAGCAAGTCAAGGTTGCCCGATTCAATCCAATCTGTGATGATTTCAGTTTTATTGACAATGGACCTGGCATTGATATAGCCAAGACGTAGGGTAAGATGAGACTTGGTGTTGTGAGATGATAAGGGAATATTTATAATTTGTCTTGTAGTTTGTGCTTTGCTGTTAATTGCTTTAGACATTTTTGGTGATATGGGCTTAGTTAAACTATCTTCTACCAATTGTAGTTGGTGAGGTTGAAATGGATTTCTGTGGTTGTGAATATTATGTGGGGATGTAATTAGTTTGATTGGTCTTTTATGGTGATGGAGAATTGGTATGAAGCTAAGATCAGGTGAGAGGGCTTTGGAGGTTGCAAGGATAAGAGCAAGTGAGAGGATGGTGATAAGAAAGTTAAGGAGATTCATTTTGATGGAGAGAGGATTTACTAGTGTTAGGGAATGAGGATGATAATTAGCAAGACTGTCTATTGATAGAATCAGCTAGATGAGTAAGAAAGTAGGAAGAATTAGAAAGTAAGGTGACTGATTTGAAGAAAGTTGCACGTGAGGTCTGAGAGATGGTTAAATATTATCTTAGCTAGGTGTACTGCTATGGATTTACAGCCTGTCTCTCTGACACAGACTACTCAATAATTACCGTGGATTCTTTTGGATTCATATTAGATAAATGATACCTTTATTAGAGGTGATAAATTCTACAATGATTAAAGTATATACAATGATTAGCTATATAAACACAATGATTAGCTATATATAAACAATCATTACATCACTGGTCTCTACATCTAAGCAATGCTAAGAGTTCTTAGACCAGGAAAAAAAGCAATAATACATACATACAACATCACTTGTCCTTACATCATCCAGGCTCTTAACATCAGCTGGGGGGGCCCGTTACAGCGAAAGCAAGGAGCTTTTTAGACCAGGAACATATCCTCTGTACAGTACGTACGTTACTCACAAATGAGCTCCTGATTTCACTGCAAGAAACTCCCCTTTTTATTAGTTTCAGAACTCATGTTCAGAGCTGAGGAAAGTTACAGAATGCTTCTAAGAAAAATTACAGAATGCTTCTCTGTTTAGGTAAACAAGCCATACTGTGGGAATGTGGTCACATGCTCCCCAACTCCAGGTAGCCAGGCTGGAGCCAGGAAGCAAGCGCCGTACTCCTCTTCACATACCAAATTAATTAGAGCTGTATCTTATCTTCTGCATTCCAACTTATTCTCACACAAAGTTAAACAATCATAAACATAATTACTTCTAATCAACAATACAGCCCCCGAGTGCACTGGTCAGTCAAGACAGAGATGAAAAAAATCTTTAAAATTCACTTCCATTACAATAGGGTAGGAGTGGATAAACATGTCCCGCTGCAGCATGTGCAGCCCGTTTGTTACAGAAGGAACAATGTTGTATTTTCTGAGATGGATACTGTTTCTCCAGCAGGCCTTAATAACAAGAGAGATGTATCTGTCTTTTAGCAAATCTAAAACTAGTGTTGTACCTTTTAAAAAGAACACAGTCACTTTAGCGGTGTTCACATGTTTTGTGACAATTAAAAGTTTTTAATGTTTTTAACTATTCAATTACAGTGGTATGTTTTATCAATATTTTCATTATTTTATGCTATTTTATATTTGTAGGATTCACTCATTGCAATTATCCATGTGCTTATTACTGTTATTATGTCATTTACTCAAAATGAGAACAATATTATCATTATCCTTATTGTAAGTAATATGAATTTAATATATTTTTGCATATGTATGCTTGTACTTGTCATTATTGTATCTCATTTTGTATGGCCAATGTAGAATGCTGATATATAATTCATATACATTGGATTTTATTATTCAACGTTATTTTTAAAGGACATATTTCCGTTGTTGTGCATCAAACATTTTAGCTGTTTTTTCTACAATCATATAAGAAAAACCTAATTGTTGAGTTTTGTTTACTTCATGATTCCTCTCAATTATGACACATTTACACAATCACTTCTGAAGGGCACTATATAAAGATGATTCTCTCAAATTATTAGATTAATATGCACTCTTTCTCTAGTTTGTAATCATCACTAGTCTCAAGTAATATCGTAAATGACTAAATTGTTTTTGTTCTTGTTTTTACTCATTCATTCTTAAGTCATGCAACACTTTAAACATATAGATGTATGTTATTATCAATGCATTTTATACAGAACATTCAATATGCATGTTCACATTATCAATGTGTACTTTTCTTGAGTTCCTTTTAAGAAACATTTTTTCTGTGTAATTCTGTTACTGTTTTTATGTTTGATTTGCATTATCTATGTTTAATACAGACCCCAGTCACAGGTGTTGTGCACTGAACACAGCCCATGTTGGGTCATTAAGGAAAGGCTGGTGGTCAAGTTATACGATTAAAGGATATGTGTCCCCATTTTTGAAGGCTCCTAGTGCTTCTTTTTGGCTATTTGATCTTTCAGACACATGACATTACGTGTTGCCCCAGAATCCAGCTGGCAAGCTTGTACCATATTCAATCTGAGATTCACAAACATTTTTGTCCTTTTGTTCGCATTGTGCCAGGGCATTATTTTGAGAAAACTGCATGAATACTGAGTAAGACTCCATTATTTAACTCTCTCTTCTAACTTATGTTGCTTGTTTGCTGTTGTTTGTTTCCTGCTTGATAGGCACACTATTGCAAAACCATTTGGGCCATCGCAGAACCAACACATTTTTCCATATACTGGATTGTGCTTGTTCCCATGCTAATGTCTATTGTCACAGTACTTGCAAATTTGGTTGCAAGTGGGTCGCTCATTTCTGTAGCCATCCACACATTGCTGATATTTTTCTGTTGCATTAACACTGCCAGTCTGCCAGTCCTGTTCTATATTTCTCAGCTGCAAGTCAGTGAGTTCTGCAGTACAACATGTTCCACTGGCTGTATTCAGAATCAAGTCATGATTTCTTAAGAAACGACATTGTGTGCATTCATTAGCAATGCTAAGTACTGTTTTATTCCGCATAAATTCATAAAAAGAGCATAACATACAAATCCACACTATACAGGGACTTTTCTCATCTGGGAACTAATTGGTGGAATGCCATTCTGAATAAAATAAGACAGATCACTAATTACTTAACTTTCTGTAAATTTGTAAAGGCCTTCCTCTTTACTAAGTTCCTACATTAACAGTTACTCATATTTGATTAACATTATTGATTCTATACTATTGTCTAAATCTTAATATGTTGCTTGTTCTTTATACACTCTACAATTTGTATTCACATTATATTGTGTAAACTGTATTACTCTATTACTAATTATTGTAAGCCACGTTGAAGTAGCTTGCCAGGTGCCCTTGACCTGGATTGGCCGCTGTCAGGGACAGGATGCTGGGCTGATGGACCTTTGGTCTTTTCCCAGTATGGCATTATTTATGTACTTATGTACTTATTTGGATAATATGGGATATAAGCATCAATTAAATAAATAAATCCTTCAGTGGTCATACTCGCGCTGCTGCTTTCTCTCTCAAACACATTGCAAAGTTGTCAGTGGATTCACCCACCCTTTGTTTGCAGCTGCCAAGCAGGTATCTTTTATATATTACATTTTTATTGGGTTTGAAATAGGCTTCTAATGAATCCAAAATAATTTCCTCTTTGAGACTCAAATTGTGCTTATAAACATTTCAGTACCCATCACTTTCCTAACGTAGCTGCCTGCATTTCATTTGGCTTCTCGTGTATGCCTGTTGGTAGAGAGTAGTCTTCAAACTCTGCTCCAAATTTTCCCAGTTGCAACTTAAGTCACCATTTGACCTTCATACTCTCTGGGGATGGAATGCTGTTAGCAGCTGGCATGATGCTGTAATGCTTTTTGTACTTCTGAATCAAAAGAAGAGTGTGTGACGTCTTTGGCTGATCAATATTATGGCAAGCCTTGCTGTGCTTTCACAGTTCTGCAACCCACCACACTCTGGAAACTCTCTGTTACAAGCAGGAAAACGGTGCAGGTTCAGATGGCGCCATGTTTCCGAGTTAAAAATAGACATGCCAAATGTAGGTTAAAGGTGACAACAAACAAAGTGGGAAAACAGTGAGATATAACAATGAGCCACTAGGTGGCATCATTACAAATTAATATCTGTAACATTCCTTTTTTCACAAATCCCCAGAAGACAAGTTTGTGAAGTGACTTATATCTCCAGAACTTTCTGTCTAAAACTGAACTTTGACAATAAGTTCAATCCTTTAATATTAAGGGCAGCATTCTCCCACAGATGCCAGCTTTTAAAAAATCTTTTTATTAAAGTTTGTGAAATTATAACAAATAAAACATTTGTACATGAATAATAAAATCTTGCATGGGGGTGCTAAACAGCACAAATTGTACCTGCCTGGATACAGTAAAGAAATTTGTTCAATATAAGGGTTGTTTAGCTCCCACAAAGCTGGTATCTGTAGCTGTGCCTATTCTGTTTTGTAAACATAACATGTAGACCAATGTACCTTTATAAAATAGCCTACTCAAAAGCGTCTATACAAGTTGTACTTCTCCAAGGCAGGAGTAAGTTTTTGTATGTAAGTGCAGGTGGGAATACAGCAAGTGCATTGATTTTACCCCTACTCTACACATCCTCCAAGACTGGAGATGGCTATGTATATGCAATCCCCAAATATATGGGGATTACTGAGAGTGAGTCCCTTGTTGAGAGTCACTGAGAGGAATGACTGGGAGGTCCCTGAGTGGGAGGAAGGCCCAACTCATGGGGAGTAGTTTTGAAATAGAAAGCAAAACAGTAATGCCCTGGGACTGAAGGGTAAAGGGGGTGGGGGGAGTTTGGAAGGATATAAAGCTAAAGTTATGCTCTTCAGCAGGGTCTTTCATTGCCTTCAGGTCTGGAGTTGCCAGTACATCCCTTACCATTGACCGTGAGGAGAAAGAGAGGAGTTCTGAGAATTGGCTGTGAGAGGCAGGTTGCGGCTTCAATAAGTGGCAACTAGGAGACAGTGTGGTATGGATGGGTAGAAGAAGGCCCAGTCCGGGAGCAGAGGATTGGAGCCAGGGACAACTAAGGTGGATCAAAGGTGGGGTCACCGCTGGAGGAGGGTCAAATAGAGGGGGGTCTGAGCCCACAAAAGTAAATTGGTGTAAAGAATAGGAGTACAGCCTTTGGGGATAATATCTTTCTATAGGATGGGCATGGACTGGTGAAACTGTATATATGTAAATAGCCCTGAATGAGACTTCCCCTGTAGATACACCCAAGGAGGATAGTGGCAAAGTTCTTCCCTCTGGGGAATAACAGAAGTTGGAAGTTAAGGTTGTTTTGGAATTTATCAAGTGACTGTACTGGAAAGGAGATTAAAGTTAGTCTACTTGTTGCAGCGGTGTGCAAATAAAAGTTAAGTTTTGTTATTAAACCTCTGGAGTGCTGTGTGGTTCCTGGACTGAAGAGCTGAATGGAACCCAGAAGATGTGACCTCCTAAATCCCCGGATCGCTATTCCGAACTATAGACCCACTCCTAAGCTTGATTGCATGTGTACTGGAATTGATGAGTGAGGAGAGAATGGCCCTGAATGTGAAAATGAACTAAACTCTGCTTTGTGACCTAGGGCTGGAGCTTAGCGCACGGGTGAGACCCGGGTTGCAGAAATATCAGATGAAAGTAACGGTTATGTTTTCTGAGCATTTACTCTTAAGTAGGGATGCGCCCATGGGCAATTTTATAAACACCTACTTGAGCAGGTAAAACACTATTCTACGGATTCAGGTCACTTAAAAATTATTCCCTAGAGGATTAGAAATTGCCACCCCTCCTATCTTCCAATATATAGTAAGGGGCGGTTTCTCTGATCTGCTTATACACACACATAACATGTTTGCTTTCCTTTTTTTTTGCCTTGCTTCTATGTGTTAAAATGTCTAACAATTCAAACTGTTGTTAAATAGTATCAATTTATACTGGAGATGAATGTTTTTCCTCCAATCTCTAATAGTTTTAATCTTGCAATGCATCAGCTATGCATCTCAAGGGAGCGATCAGTTCTTCACCTGCCTCGGTGTCTGCTATATCTCTGATGAGAGCTTACATTTTGGAAGGAATAAAACCACAGTCTTTTCTACTACAGATTTTTTTAATCCTTTGTCATAGAACAATAATAGCAGAAATTAAGTTACTTGTGTGCTTCCTACTACTCAGTTGAAAGAGCTGTGTTCTTTTCTTTCTTTTTTTTTTAAGAATATGCCCCTGTTAATAATGTGATTTAATTTTAATTTTTTACAACCCTGTTTATTCATGATAGGTTTAGATGAAATATCAAACTTGTACAAAGCTTTTGATTTTTTCCTTTGATAAACTGAGTAGTGTTCTGTCTAACCCTCCTGTGGGCAGCAGAAGCACTTTCATGTTCTAAGGCCTGTCAGCACTAGTTAACTGTGGTTTACTCTGTATGCTTGCACTCAAGGCAGGAGGGGATCTGCTTTATCTGAGCCCAGTGCAAACAGACAGAATTACACCCTACCACCCCAGCCCTTCACTTTTGTAATTGAATGTGCTTTAGTTGTAGACAGTGTTTTACTTTATTTTTGACTTGATTTACAGAATGGATAATAAAAAAAACATACATAAGATATAAAACTACATAATAGAAACATAATATCCCCCTCCCCAAATCCTACCTCCTAATCCTCAAATAATATTACTACCCCAAACAACCCATTGAACCCAACAATCCACAGGGAAAACACAAGAACTCAGTAAACTGGGCCAAGTGTAATAAAAAAATACCTTAAATTGCCTTCTAAAACCAAATGAATGAGTAACCAAATGTAACTGAATAGGAATTCTGTTCCACAAAGTGAGCACCCCTACCAAGAAAGTGGACCTCTCATTGATCACATATCACTGAGTGCAGTGACTGACAAAGTCCTTAAGCCCACAGAACGCAGAGTCCTAGTTGGACAATACCAGCTCAGTTTTGCAAAAGATACAGTGGGCCCAACCTGTGCAACATCTTGAATGCCAAAAGCAATGCCTTGAAATTAATCTGAGAGACTGAAAGCCTGACTAACTCAACCAAGACTAGGGTAATATGCTAACAAATCCTCACCTGTGTAAAACCAGAGTAGCCGCATTCTGGACAAGCTGTAAACAATGCAACCTCTTCATAAAACATAAAGTACATTACAATAGCCAAGTGTCAGGGTGTAACCAGCCCAGGTGCTTGGAGTCTCCCGGATTCCCTGACAAGGACACCCTCAATAGGTTTCCATTTTCCTTTTAGGGTTTAATCAAGAGGTTAGCAAAGTATTCCACTCAGAACACTGAGGGGGTTCACCAGATGTAGTCACTCAACAGTATTCCAGGGATCATTTTCTCACACAACTCAAATTAGACCAGTTTGGACTTTAACAGTACCTCCCAATTATGGGTGATGTCCAGAGTGGGGTATACCCCCACAGAAATAACAAAAAGGAAGAAAAGAAAAGAAACCTCATCTGTCAGTGCCTAGAGCTACCGAGGGCCTGCCAGGAACAATCTACCCTGCTTTCTCTATCTCCTCCAGAGTTAAGAATTTACCACTCATTTTTGTAGTTCAACAGTCATTTCTCAGTCTCTTCACAAAAAGTTATCCCTCAAATAAAAAGGAAAGACCCTTCTAGCACTGAGCTAAATAGTGCCTTGCCCAGGCTAGGACAGCCTCCTCACATTCAGTGTGTCTTGTACAATGTCCTTCCCACAACTGTCAAGGTATACAACAAAATAAGGCAATAAGTCCATCTCAGTATGCAGGTTAGCATATAGACAACATTAGGGACTTATCTCTATCTCCATGCTGTCTCCAGCCAGGTCCTGGGATTGTTCCTGGTTCAGTAGAGTTCCAGCTTCTATCAAGTCCATCGGTTCATCCACCTCCTCACCATGGGACACTACCCCTCCCATCTCCATGGGCTCAGAGTCTTCCTCTTTTACCCCTTGGTGCTCCTGCCCCCTTACTTCCTCCTCCCAGGTTGCCTTTGTCCTCCAAGCCCTCCCTTGGGACTCTACTCTCCCTACACTAGCAGGCACAGGCTTGGATGACCTCACTGGATTCCCCTTCTGATTTATTCCTGCACTTGCATGGGGCCCACCCCCACCTCTCCACACAAGACAATAATTAATCGTAGCATACAATAATCTGGCGATGTCATATTCAGCAAAAAAGTCCTAATCCTCTTCAGCTGACAGAGATGATAACCCAATCCCGCACTACCCTCAACATCTGAAACCCATCCAACTAGAAACCTAGGTCCTATATTTGGTCATGGACTTGAATTTCCACACCTTGCTACCTCAGAACTGGAGAGTCTAAAAGTATGGAGGCTTTATACTCCCACAATACCTCAGTCTTCAAATTCAGCTACAAGTTGTAGGACAGTATCCACTGCCCTACCAGCTCCAAGAAGATGCTGATTATGTCAGCATAGATAAAATACTGAACCCCCCCCCCATTCCTTGGAATACCTTTACCATGGAGGCCCCCTAAAAAAAAGATTTAAAGAGCAGAGGTGAGAGAAGTACCCCCTGAAGGACACCACTGAAGAACGTAATTTCCCAGGGAAGTTGGTTACCCATCAATACTACCTGAGACTTCCCAATAACAAAGAAGAAAACCAGGAGAACACTGTAGCTGCAATACCCAACAACCTTAATCTGTGCAGCAGAAGAGCATGGTCCACTGTATCAAAAGTGACTCTCAGGTACAACATTACTAATAAAGATTACGCACCACGATCTAACCACAACCTGAGCATTTCCACCACAATTGCCAAAACAGTCTCCGAGCTGTAATTTTACTGGAAGTGTTACTGATCTCATTCAAAGCCACAATGCCCTGCACATAATCCAGGAGCTAAAGAAGCACATACTTCTCCAACAATTTAGAAAGAAAGGGACGCTTTCCACAGAATAAGAATGTTCTGAGTTTATGTTATCCAAATTGGCTTTGTTCAATAGCAGTTTAATCACAGACTTATACAATAATCATGGGAAAGTCCCAGCTCTCAGGGAAGCATTCACAACCTTCAGATATCCTGTGTACAGTCCTTGATTGTGAGCCACTATCAGTCCCAAAGGACAGTGATCCAACACTGAGATTGAGAATATCCTTGGTTCCTTGCATCCTACAATCTAATTTGTTGATTATTCCCTAAATGAAGTAAAGCTAACAGAACTGACCATACTATCCCCAAAATACCCACATGGACCCGCATTCCAAATCAGAGCAATTTCTCTTGCAAAAAACAAACAAACAAACCCAAAAAACCAGGCCATTTCTTCACTATCTGACATCTTTGAGTAACTCCCAGAGATCTGTTAACTAAATCATGCACCACCTCAAAGACCTACTGATGGATTAACAGCCCTAGTCATTAAGGTTCCATATTTTGCTTAACTTTCAAAATTTCCTCTATGGTAAAATACCTGTGCCCAGTAAATCTCTTGGGAGGCTACTGTTAATCCTCCAAATCCATTTGCTCCAAGGAACCACTGTTTTCAACCAGTGCAACTCATCAGTAAACTAGGGGACATTCCTACCAACCCAAATAGTTACTGTATACGTCCCTTTGGCCTCGCGTCTGCGCCCAGGGTTTTCACAAAGCACCTGGCTGTAATCGCAGCATCGCTACGCAGACTGGGAGTGCATGTGTTCCCTTATCTCGACGATTGGCTGGTGAAGAACACCTGGGAGGCAACCGCTCTACAGTCCATGCGGATGACTATTCGAGTGCTAGAGCTACTGGGGTTCGTAATCAATTATCCCAAGTCCCATCTTGTCCTGGTTCAAAAATTGGAGTTCATTGGAGCTCTGTTGGACACACCGACGTCTAGAGCTTATCTTCCCCAGGCAAGGGCAGACAATCTCCTGACCCTCGTGTCCATGGCTCGAGTGTCTCAACAGATCAGAGCTCGGCAGATGTTGAGACACTTAGGACACATGGCCTCCACAGTTCATGTTACTCCTATGGCACGCTTTCATATGAGATCAGCTCAATGGACCCTAGCTTCCCAGTGGTGCCAGGCCACAGGGGATCTAGAGGATGTGATCCTTCTCTTCACCGACTTTTGCGGTTCCCTTCAGTGGTGGACCATTCAATCCAATATGACCTTGGGACGTCCTTTCTAAATTCCTCAACCACAAAAATGTTGACGACGGATGCATCCCTCCTGGGGTGGGGAGCTAATGTAGATGGGCTTCACACTCAAGGAGCTTGGTCATTTCCGGAAAAGGGTCTTCAGATCAACCTCCTGGAATTACGAGCGATCTGGAATGCTCTCAAGGCATTCAGAGATTGGCTGTCTAACCAAATTATTCTGATTCAGACAGACAATCAGGTTGCCATGTATTACACCAACAAGCAGGGGGGCACCGGATCTCGCTCTCTGTGTCAGGAAGCCGTCCGGATGTAGCTTTGGGCATGCCATCACAGCATGTTTCTCAAGCCACGTACTGTATACTTGGACTGCTGCTATTTATCCTATTTATAAAAGATCTGGAAATCAGAACGACAAGTTAGATGATTAAATTTGCAGATGACACAAAACTATTCAAAGTTGTTAAAACATATGCAGAATGTGAAAAAATGCAGGAAGACCTAGGCATCAAAATTGCAGATTAAATTTAATATGGACAAATGCAAAGTGATGAACATTGGGAAGAATAATACAAATCAGTTATCTTAGGACTCAGCACCCAAGAAAAATATCTAGGTGTCATTGTAGACAATATGCTGAAATCTTCTGCCCAGTGTGCGACGGCAGCCAAAAAAGCAAACAGTGTGCTTGGAATTATTAGGAAAGGGATGGGAAATAAGATAAAGAATATTATAATGCCTCTGTATTGCTCCATAGTGTGACCTCACCTTGAGTACTGTATTCAATTCTGGTCTCCATATCTCAAGAAAGATATTGCAAAATTAGAAAATGTTCAAAGAAGAGTAATAAAAATGTTATAAGGGGTTGTAACTCCTCTCATATGACGAAAGGTTAAAGAGGTTAGGGCTCGAGCTTGGAAGAGAGATGTCTGATGGGCGATATGATAGAGATCTGTAAAATCCTGAGTGGAGTAGAACGAGTGAAAGTGAATTGATTTTTCTTACTCTTTCAAAAAGTAGAAATACTAGGAGACAATCAGTGAAGTTACATGGTAATACTTTTAAAATGAAATAGGAAGAAATGTGTTTTCATTCAACGAATAGTTAAGCTCTGAAACTCTTTGCCAGAAGATGTGGCATTTCTTGGTTTAAAAAGTTTTGGACAAGTTCCTGGAGGTAAAGTCCATAGTCTGCTATTGCGATAGACATGGGGTCAGTAGCATTGAATGTTGCTACTGTTTGGATTTCTGCCAGGTACTTGTCACTTGGATTGGCCACTGTTGTAAGCAGGATATGGGCTAGATGGACCCAGTATGGATCATTCTTATGTTCATATGTTCTAAGCTTCAATTCTAGGGAAGGTGGACAGGATTGTACGTCTCTTGCTGTATGTAGAGAACCTCCATTACAGGCAAGCAGCTTTTTCTTTCTCCATTGACAAGCAGTATGAATCAGCCACACAAGTTAAGACTCCCAAGTTGAGGTTTGCTGAGAAATCACATGGTATGCATCAGAGGTTTTAACTTGGACTTACTGGACAATCTGTTATAATAATGGTCTAGTGTGGAAATTGTAGCACTAATGAAAAAAGACTTCACAACTATTTGACTAAATCAACTGTCTTTTTTGGAAGCACTATCCATTCACTTGTGAGATGAAACAGTGTGAATAGATTAAGCAGATTTCTTGTATAAAATCTGAACTTAGATGGTTAATTGATTTGAGTGGGAAAGCACGGGGTACATTGTAATAATTTGTCATGACCTGGTTTGACAAGTCTTTGTCTTGCATTGTGAGCCCAGTTTGAGTATTGTGGAAATGTATGCATTCTGCTAACCATCTGATTGTTTATTAAAAAAAAATTATGTCCCCAAATATATGTCATTTTAGACAGGGTACAAGACCATTTTTAAGAATATGAGGCTTCAGCACAAAAACAGTACATAACTGTGAGAGACAGTTTACAAATGGAAAAAGTTGAAGATTACATTGACTCTACCCAGGAGTGGTCATCCTGCAGAGATCACCCCAAAAACAAACTGGAATATTATAAAGTCACAAAGAACCGCAGACTAACATCTAAAGACAAGCAAGCCTCTTTGCTGTGGCTAATATCAGGGTTCATGCATTAATTATCAGGAAGAAACTGAGTGATGTGATAGAAACAGAGAACATAGCAGCAGAAAAAAACTCGCTACAGTTATCCAGTCTGCTCATCCAAAGAAACAGCTCATCCTGTACATTGCCATCTTCTCCCTCAGAGAACCATAGTGTTTGGCCCATGCTTTCTTCAATTCTGTTACTGTTTCTGTCTTGTCTACCCCCTTTTACCGTCATCCTTTGATCCCTCATTCTGGAGTCTTCCTCCGGTGCATTTGTACCTTGAAGGTATTAAAATGTTTCCATCCTAACTTTCCTTTTGCACTTTAAGCTCTTTAAGACTGTCCCTTTTTCTGGTTTATGATGAAAGATCATTGACAGGTTTAGTAGGTACCCTCTGGACTAACCCATCAAGTTTATATCCTTCTGAAGGTGTGTTCTCCAGAATTGTATACAGGAAAGTTGCACAGACTAGATGGATCATTCAGGTCTTTATCTGACGTCATCTACTGTGTTACTCCAAATACTGTCTTTCCAGAGACTTCTACAGGCAGTATCACCTCCTTTTCCCTTATGGTCATTCCTCTCTCTATGCAGACAAGAATCTTTCTGATTTTTATCATTGCCTATCTACATGTTTGGCAACCTAAAGATCATCCAATGCGATCACCCCTTATACTATAAACTTTTATAGACTTAGTGAAAACCCTGATGCAACCTAGAAACATTGATCAGCCTTGTAAAGTCTTTATTCAACCTTTTCATGTAAGTTTGTCATACAGAATTTAAGAACACTTTTGAGAAGATGCCAGTTAAAGGATTGGAGGGATTGAAAAACACTTGCTTTTTAAACTCACCAAAAATAAATATTTATTTTGGGTAATTTGTGCTATTTGAAGACATATTTTTGGGATATGTAATATATATGTATTTTTTTTTTTGAAGAAAGACTAAGTATTGTTCTTGAATTTTATCTTTAACCAGTACTGCTTATCTTCCATTTTAATTGAAGACTAACATTCTGTTATGGCGAGTACATTGTGGTGTTAAGAATTGTTTAGCTCTGAGGAATATTTGAGTATTATTTTTTTGGAAAATAGCACTACATAGTTTGAATGGTCTCCTTGAAGAGTGAAGAATTTGGGTTCATCCTAAGAGACAGCATTGTTTAAAGATATAGTAGGGAGGCTTTTTGCCTGTGATTAAAAAGTTTGTGTAAGACTTATATTGGTTGATTTTTCACCTGTGGGTGTACTTTTTTCTGAAGCTTTATCCTCTCTCTTTTTGGTAATTTTGATGATTATAAATATTGAAAATTAAGAATTAACCCCGGGATTCTATATATTGTGTCAATTTCCACACAGAAATCAAAGCCTATTCCATAACAATGCACATAACTTAATTAGTTAACAAGCTAATTGGCACAGATAATTGGATGTTAGCAAGCAATTATCAGCACTAATTGGCATTAATTAGAATTTACATGCATTACTGTCTAAGAGTATTCTGTAAGACGGTGCTCATAAATTCTAAGTCGCATAGTTGAAAAGTGGGCTTGGTTATGGGAATAGAATAGGTAGGTCATGGGTGTTTCTAAAGTCTGTGTTGTTATAGAATACACCCACTCTGAGCCTAATTTAGGCATTGGAATTTACATCAGGTTTTAGTTGGTGCAGTTGACTGCAACTAAATTTAGTCACATGGAATGACACGTAGCGTATTCTATATACCACATGGAAATGTAAGCCTATTCTATAAAATGTAGGCATACTTTAGAAAATATGCCTAGGCATATTTTTTTCCACATGGAATTTTCAGGCACCATATATAGAATCTAGCCCTAAGTGAGTAATATTTAGCCCACAGTGATCAGTGTTGTTGTTTTTTTAACACTGATAGCTGCTGGCAGAATTTACCCCAGATATTCAGTGTCAGGCCATATCCAGACACTGACACTGAATATCTGGTCCTAATTGATACAGGACTGGCCACCAGAGCTTATGCGGGTCCCGGTTGGTATTCAACCAGGGCCCAAAAAAGATAGTTGTGTGGGCCCTGGCTGAATATCAGGTGGACCTGCAGAGAAAAAAATTGTTTAATTTACCTTCAATTCCCCCTTCTGAATAGGTCTATAGCCCCCCCCCCCACCCTACCACTGATGAGACAAGATCTCCCCCCCCCCCCCGATGAGGTCCATACCCCCTCCCTTCCCCACCCCCTATGCTCAACTCAGGATAGTCCCCCTCTGAAATTCTTGGTAGTCCACTGGGGTGTTGAGGGCAGGAGTGAACCTCACTCACTCCTGCCCCTAGCAGCTGCCTTTACAAAAGGGTGGTAAATATTTAAAATATCTACTTCTTATAAAAATACATTTTTGAAAGAACTCTTTGAGTTTTTTTTGTATAATTAAGGGAGATTTTTCATTTTTTTATTTTGGTCAAATGACATATTCAGCTTCCCACCATTATTATTGTCTGTTGGAGTTTTTAGAGGATAGAGCTTCATTGACAGTGGGGACTGAGGGCTATTAATTGGGGAACAATGAGTGACTAGGCAATCTTCATAGCATTTATAACATTTGATCATAGATGAGGAGGCACTAGGCTACTTGCCTCTTTAAATTTTATGGGCACACAGTTGAACATTTGATTTTCCCAGTTACAGTGCACAGAAAATTACTGTGAGACTGTGGTACTGCAATTTAATATACAACATTTTTCCCTGTGGTAAAACAGTGCTTCTAGTGCTTTTCTACCACGGCATACTAAATAGACCCTTTAAACTGTGGGAAAACTCCAAGGGAGCTGTAACTGAAAGTTCAGGTGACATAGCCCATTTGGAAGAAGATCTAGCTGAACTGAAGGCCAAAAGAGGATATAAGGCCAAAAGAGGATACTTGGCAAACTATAACATAGCTTTGTTATTTTAAAGGACACCTCCTTTGCCTTTCTCCTCCTTTTGATGGCCACTTGCCTTCTCTCATGATTTTAAAGCAGCAGAACAGGCAGGAAAAAAAAAACCTTTAAATAATTCAGCTGACAGTTCAAACGGACAAACTAATTAAGTTTCCCTTTTTTCATGCTGATTTTATCTGATTCCTGAGGAGCTATTAGCGTTTAAAGTTTCTAAAAGCATCTATTGAGCTACTTCAGCTTGTCATTATGAATCTAAGTAAATTGGGCGCCGCAGTGCTGATCAGAACACCATACAGGCCTCACACTGATACCCGAAAAGCACCTTGATAGGTGAGCAACTGCTATTACCTGTTATTATTTAAATTATTTAGGGATGCTCAGTGATGGTAATTCTTTTTCAAATTTAAACAGAATGAGAGAGTGGGGTACCTCAATGTCTGTTTTCATCCTTATTGGCCTAGCAAGTTAATTAATTTCTTTATGGCCTTCTGTATATGAGTAAACACTTCTGTGCTTTCATTAGCCTTTGAGGGATATGAATTTCCTTCTCCTTATTTTTGATGATCAGTTCTATAATTGGAGAATCTATAAGCCATCATGGCACCCTGTAGTGCATTCAGGTTGTCCTTACTATCTTCATGAATAGTTGGGCTTGCCCATTTGGATTGTTATGTTTTAATCATCCTATACTTGTTTTTCTGATGAAAATATTCTTTTTTTTCTCATTTTTTTAGATTTCCTTTGTTGTGAATTTGATTTAATCATCTTTTTTTTATTGTTGTTATTAACATTACTGGGTCAATATTTAGCCTGCAGTGGTAAGCGTTTTTTTTAAATGCTGGCCACCATGGACTTAAAAAAAAAAGCTATTTAACACTTAAACATCTGGCACATGGTAGGTTCTCCAGTGCACCATCTACAAAAACCTTCAGCCACCAGGAGCTTTTTATACCTGGATATTCAGTCCAGACCATACACAAATTCTGGTGTTGTCCAGCCTCCAGGACCTATTAAGATACTGGCCAATATTCAGCCTGCTATCTGAGTAAGTTCCTGGGAAAAGTTAGAATAGGTTTTTTGCTGGCCTAACTTTATCTAGGCACTTTCCCTGTTAGCAGATTGAATATTGCTGCTAACTGGCTAAGTCCTGAAGCTGCTCTGGCTCCTCCCCCACGCTGAACTGTCCCAGCACTAACCAGAAAGTGCCATGGTAGTTACAGCTGCACTAGCTAGTTAATTGCTGCTCAATATTTGCTTGAGAGCTGACTATCAGGACTTAGCCAGGTTAGGAGCCTGGACTTCGTTAAAAGCTTTCTGAAAATCTAGATATACTACATCGACTTGCTCAATATATTACATCAACTGGCTCAAATTTACCCACATATTTATTCATGCCTTTATAAAAAAGAAAAACCGAAAACCAACAGAGCAAATTGGCGAGACAAAACTTCCCTTGGCTGAATCCATGTTGAATCTGTCCCATTAAACCATGTGTATTTATGTATTCAGTAATTTTGCACTTTGTAATAGTTCTACTGTTTTTGCTGAGCACTGATGATAGGATAATTAATCTGTAATTTCCTGAATTCTCTGAAACCCTTTTTAAAAACTCTGAAACCCTTTTTAAAAACTGGCATTAAGTTGGCTATCTTCGAATCTTCAGGTACCATAGACAATTTTAGTAGATCTGCAATTTAATTTTTTTAGTAATTTTATTAACCTGTGGTGTATATCATCTGGTCCGGGCGATTTGCTGCTCTTTAACTTGTCAACTTGGCTTATTGTTTCTTCCATTTCACTGAGATTTGTTTCAGTTCTTCCATTTCATCACCCTTAAATATCGTTTCTGATAGAAGTAGCTCCTATACATCTTCCTCAGTAAAGAACAAATTAGAGAATTAAATAGTCTCTTCTATGGCCTCGTCCTCCCTGAGTGTTCCTTCTACTCCTTGATAATCTAATGGTCCAACTGACTCCTTCAAAGGCTTTCTGCTTCTAATGTACCTGCAAACATTTTTCTGCTACGTGTTTATGGCAAAGTTCTTTTCAAATTCTCTTTTAAACTTATTGCTTGTGCTCATGCTAATTCCTGTTTTCTTCGTTTGGATCACTTTTCCACTTTTTGAGAGTTATCTTTTTAACCATGCCAGTTGTCATTTGGCCATCCTGCCACCTTTTGATACGTGGGGGATACATCTGGTCTATGCTTAAAAGATGGTACTTTTAAACAACCATGCTTGATTTAAACTCCTAACCTCTGTAGCTGCTCCTTTTAGCTTGTTTTTAAACATTTTCCTTATTTCATTATAAAGGAATAAAAAATACCATATGGCCAAAAGAGTTCTTAGCTTTATATCCAAAAGCAAAGACAGCGTGTCCAGAGGGCGCCTCCATAAGCTTCTTAGCAAAAGCAGAAGTTAAATGCTGATGCAGTAGATTTTTCTTACCATCTTTAGTTATTATCTCGAATCTGATCATGTTTTGATCATTTCCAAGTGGCCCCCAACAGCATTACTGTACTGCTTGCACCAAGTCCTGTATTGTAATAAGGAATAGATCTAAAATAGCTCCCTGTCTTGAAAATAATTCCATTATGAACACAAGAAAAGGAAATACTGAATGCAGCCACACCAGCTGGCTCTATTATCATTGTTTCCCGACAGGCTGATATATCATCATTGAAACTATAATGAAGGTCATTTTAGAAAGTCTTTTCCTTAATGTAGACACAGAAAATTGACTTTTCTTAAATTTCACGACTATGTGTGATGTATAAGTGCAGCATAAAGTATGTGCACACATGAGATAGGTTTATTTGTGCATTTGCATGCATTCTGAGTGCTTATTTTATAAAAGCAAGTAGGTGCCTATGATATAGGAAGGCTGCATTGAGAAGGGAACATCAGTCATGTAGCAGAATGATTGATTTTAAGATTACTTTAAGGTGACAATGAGGGGTATAATCGAAAGGGACGCCCAAGTTTTGTTGAGGACGTCCTCGCAAAACGTCCCGATGGGGGGGGCGTGGAAACCCATATTACCAAAACAAGATGGACGTCCACATTTCGTTTCAATAATACGGTCGGGGACGCCCAAATCTTGAAATTTTGGTCGTCCTTAGAGATGGTCATCCCTAGACTTGGTTGTTTCTGATTTTCGGCGATAATGGAAACCAAGGACGCCCATCTGAGAAACAACCAAATGTAAGCCCTTTGGTCGTGAGAGGAGCCAGCATTTGTAGTCCACTGGTCCCCCTGACATGCCAGGACACCAACCGGGCACCCTAGGGGGCACTGCAGTGGACTTCAGAAAATGCTCCCAGAAACATAGCTCCCTTACCTTGTCTGCAGAGCCCCCCAAACCCCCCCTAAAACCCACTACCCACAACTGTACACCACTACCATAGCCCTTATGGGTGAAGGGGGGCACCTAGATGTGGGTACAGTGGGTTTGTGGTGGGTTTTGATTGTAAGCTCTTTGAGCAGGGACTGTCTTTTTGTGTATGGTGTGCAGTGCTGCGTATGCCTTGTAGCGCTATAGAAATGATAAGTAGTAGTAGTAGTTTTGGAGGGCTCGCTGTTTCCTCCACAAACATAACAAGTAGGGAGGGGGATGGGCCTGGGTCCACCAGCCTGAAGTGCATTGCGCCCACTAAAACTGCTCCAGGTACCTACATACTACTGTGATGGACCTACATCTGAGGCTGGCATAGAAGCTGGCAAAAAATATTTTGAAAGATGTTTTTTTGAGGATGGGAGGGGGTTAGTGACCACTGGGAGAGTAAGGGGAGGTCATCCCCGATTCTCTATGGTGGTAATCTGGTCATTTCGGCCACCTTTTTGTGCCTTGGTTGTAAGAAAAACAGGACCAAATAAAATTGTCCAAGTGCTTGTCAGGGACACCCTTTTTTTTTCCCATTATATTTGTTACATTTGTACCTGCGCTTTCCCACTCATGGCAGGCTCAATGTGGCAGGCAATGGAGGGTTAAGTGACTTGCCCAAAGTCACAAGGAGCTGCCTGTGCCAGGAATCAAACTCAGTTCCTCAGGACCAAAGTCCACCACCCTAACCACTAGGCCACTCCTCCACACTCCTGGGTTGAGGATATCCATGTGTTAAGCACGCCCAAGTCCCACCTTTGCTACGCCTCCGATATGCCCCCTTGAACTCTGGCCATCCCTGCGACATAAAGCAGTTGGGGACGTCCAAAACCGGCTTTCGATTATACCAATTTGGACGACCCTGGGAGAAGGACACCCATCTTCCGATTTATGTTGAAAGATGGGCATCCTTCTCTTTTGAAAATGAGCCTGATAGTGTTCAAACTGGTCCCTGAGAAAGAAAATTCAAAATGCGGTATCAAGCCAGACATAATCATTGGTGGTTTATCAAGGGAGTTAACACTATAAGTATCTTGCCAATATGTGATGATCAGTTTGATGAGTAAACAATGTACAGTACTTTAAGTGTTACTGTAGTAATAGTGCAATGAGAGCCTTAGCTACATGCATATGACTTCACAAAGCATCTTTATTACATTGACAGTAAAGTTGCACTTGAGTGATGAAGTTGCATGTTTGTAATTGCATTTAAACATTTTCATAACATCTTGAACCAATGTGGAACTGATGACTGAAATGATGGAGCTTTTTCAATGTTATTCTCTAGTATGCTCCCCTTATTTTTTCTTCTACACGATGAAAAGGGGATACTTAAGGGGATACTTGTGATCGATAGGATTGGGGGGGGGGGATACTTGGAGGATTGGGAAGGAGGTACTTGTGATTTGGGGATCACGAGGGGGGGGGGGGGAAGGGAGGGGTTGGACTGGGAAAACAGTTACTGCTGTGGCTTCATCTTTTTTTTTTTAAACAGATGGATCAGCACTGAGGCAACTGGGTTATATGCACCGGCAGATAACACGTATGCACATGCTAATCTGCAGGTGCATGTACCACAGTTACCTGTGGGGTAAATGGCTTCCCTGTTTGGTAAATGCAGAACTGATACTGGGAACACTCCCTGTTTTTACTGCATGGGCTTTGCCCTTACTGCACCTTAATTTTTGCAGTTAAGTGCAAAACATTACTTTAATATGTAGGTGGCTTTGATTTTTTTTTTCTTGTAAACAAAAATCAGAATTACAGGTCCACAGATGCAGTGGGATAAAACCGATACTGAATTTCTTTGTGAGAAAACAAAATCAAGCCATATAGCAGCCCTACTTGTGTCAAAAACAAAGGCTTCACTTCAGAGTTGCAATATGTGCGAAACATGTATTTATCTGTGTTTACATTAATATTTATAGTAAGCTTTAAAAAAAATACAAAGCAGCTTACAGCACATATAAAATAGGCAATCAAAATTAAACAAACCATCAGTAATATCAGCCCAAATCCCTTAAAAGCCCAACTTCACCCTACTTCTCACCATGGAAAAAGGCAATGTTTTTATAGGCGCTCAAAGTTCAATTGTTTGTTGAGAGCAAGAGCAACATATAGAATTAGTACACCTATTCTTTACTGGATCTCCAAACGTATGCTCATACTTCAGCAGATGGAGTTTCACACCAGGTGATCAGTAGTCTCAGGTACCATTCCCCAAACCCAGGCTAGAATTTCACCTCATCTTTGCATCATGGGCGTAGTTTGACTGTTTCATTTGGGGGGGGGGGGCATACAGGGGGGAAATAAGTATTTGATCCCTTGCTGATTTTGTAAGTTTGCCCACTGACAAAGACATGAGCAGCCCATAATTGAAGGGTAGGTTATTGGTAACAGTGAGAGATAGCACATCACAAATTAAATCCGGAAAATCACATTGTGGAAAGTATATGAATTTATTTGCATTCTGCAGAGGGAAATAAGTATTTGATCCCCCACCAACCAGTAAGAGATCTGGCCCCTACAGACCAGGTAGATGCTCCAAATCAACTCGTTACCTGCATGACAGACAGCTGTCGGCAATGGTCACCTGTATGAAAGACACCTGTCCACAGACTCAGTGAATCAGTCAGACTCTAACCTCTACAAAATGGCCAAGAGCAAGGAGCTGTCTAAGGATGTCAGGGACAAGATCATACACCTGCACAAGGCTGGAATGGGCTACAAAACCATCAGTAAGACGCTGGGCGAGAAGGAGACAACTGTTGGTGCCATAGTAAGAAAATGGAAGAAGTACAAAATGACTGTCAATCGACAAAGATCTGGGGCTCCACGCAAAATCTCACCTCGTGGGGTATCCTTGATCATGAGGAAGGTTAGAAATCAGCCTACAACTACAAGGGGGGAACTTGTCAATGATCTCAAGGCAGCTGGGACCACTGTCACCACGAAAACCATTGGTAACACATTACGACATAACGGATTGCAATCCTGCAGTGCCCGCAAGGTCCCCCTGCTCCGGAAGGCACATGTGACGGCCCGTCTGAAGTTTGCCAGTGAACACCTGGATGATGCCGAGAGTGATTGGGAGAAGGTGCTGTGGTCAGATGAGACAAAAATTGAGCTCTTTGGCATGAACTCAACTCGCCGTGTTTGGAGGAAGAGAAATGCTGCCTATGACCCAAAGAACACCGTCCCCACTGTCAAGCATGGAGGTGGAAATGTTATGTTTTGGGGGTGTTTCTCTGCTAAGGGCACAGGACTACTTCACCGCATCAATGGGAGAATGGATGGGGCCATGTACCGTACAATTCTGAGTGACAACCTCCTTCCCTCCGCCAGGGCCTTAAAAATGGGTCGTGGCTGGGTCTTCCAGCATGACAATGACCCAAAACATACAGCCAAGGCAACAAAGGAGTGGCTCAGGAAGAAGCACATTAGGGTCATGGAGTGGCCTAGCCAGTCACCAGACCTTAATCCCATTGAAAACTTATGGAGGGAGCTGAAGCTGCGAGTTGCCAAGCGACAGCCCAGAACTCTTAATGATTTAGAGATGATCTGCAAAGAGGAGTGGACCAAAATTCCTCCTGACATGTGTGCAAACCTCATCATCAACTACAGAAGACGTCTGACCGCTGTGCTTGCCAACAAGGGTTTTGCCACCAAGTATTAGGTCTTGTTTGCCAGAGGGATTAAATACTTATTTCCCTCTGCAGAATGCAAATAAATTCATATACTTTCCACAATGTGATTTTCCGGATTTAATTTGTGATGTGCTATCTCTCACTGTTACCAATAACCTACCCTTCAATTATGGGCTGCTCATGTCTTTGTCAGTGGGCAAACTTACAAAATCAGCAAGGGATCAAATACTTATTTCCCCCACTGTATTAGCATATTCATTTTTGTGTGTGTATATTGTAAAGGGGGGGGGGGTCCGCTTCCTCCTCTTGGGTGGAGCCAGCAAGCCTGCGGGGCTCCCAGGGTTCCAGGACAGAATGCTGCTGACACTGGGACTCAGGGTCAAAGTATTTTATTATCAAGGCAATAGAAAAAAATTGCTTAATCTGCTAAGAGCACTATAATATAAGAAACTGAAATAGACTATTTGCTCTTGAATAGGCTCAAAGAATTATCTGTGCCTTCTCTGGGAACAAATCTATTAGATGTTTTAGATAAAAGGCCTCATCAGCCAAGGGTACCAACTAAGTGGACACACCGGTATAGGCTTCAATCATGGGCCAACCACAGAAAAACCTCCGAAAAACCTACAGAGTGGAATAACTAAACCAGTCTGTAGTAAAAAATGGAGTAGGGTCAATAAAGATTTAATCAACAGTGGGCACAGATAGTATCAACGGAGCCCAATAAATACAAAATTATATGACGGAAGAATGAAAAATGTATAATTCAAAAAGAACCAGACTTGTTATAAAAAATACCATATGGCCAAAGGAGTTCTTAGCTTTATATCCAAAAGCAAAGACAGTGTGTCCAGAGGGCACCTCCATAAGCTTCTTAGCAAAAGATGGTATAATACATAAACAGTCTCTTCAAAGTCCAAGAATTATTCCTTTAAATCACTCTCTCGACAGTAGTAGAATTCTCACTGTTTCGTTACTTCTTCAGGAGAGGATATGCAAAAGAGACAAACATCTAAGAGTCTTAGCAGTATGTTATGTTTAACCCTGTTGAACGCACTTGACATGTCAAATTGGAGGAGGAGAATGCTCTTGCCTAGTGCTATTTCTTGCTTGAATTTGGTTAGGAGAGTTAGTAGTACTGTTTCCGTGCTGTGTAGGGGTCGAAATCCTGATTGTGACTCATGTAATATAGTAAATTTGTTTATGTAGTCATTGAGTTGTTTGGTCACTAGTCCTTCCATTAGTTTGACTACTAATGGGATAGATGCTACTGGGCGGTAGTTGGTAATGTAGTTTGTTTTTTTCTTGGTGTCTTGGTGTCCACTGCAGTACCCCCTCGGGTGCCTGGTTGGTGTCCTGGCATGTCAGGGGGACCAGTGCACTACGAATGCTGGCTCCTCCCACAACCAAATGAGTTGGATTTTGTCGTTTTTGAGATGGGCGTCCTCGGTTTCCATTATGGCCGGAAACCAGGGTCGACCATCTCTAAGGTCGACCATCTCAACATTTAGGTCAACCATCTCTAAGGTTGACCTAAATGTTGCGATTTGGGCATCCCCCACTGTATTATCGAAACGAAAGATGGACGCCCATTTTGTTTCGATAATATGGGTTTCCCCGCTCCTTTGCGGGGACGTCCTGTGAGGACGCCCTCAGGAAAACTTGGGCGCCCCGTTCGATTATGCCCCTCCATGGGAGTCTTTTTTTTTTTTTTTAATACAAAACAGTGCATGTTCTCTGAGGTCAAGCATGCTAATATTCTTACAGTTGAGTAATGCGATGTCGTGTTGCTCGGTCCGGAGCTTGTATAGCTCTTTTGGAGTGCAAGACATGCTCCAGTGCACATGCGTAAGTGCCTTTCTGCCCGCCATGTGAACGTGGAACCAACAGTCTATTTTTTTCTGTGGTGAGGAGAAAATGCTTTTTTTTTTTAACGTCTCTCCTCACAGCTGCTGGTTTGGCTCTTAACAGAGTTTCTTTTTGTGCCTTTTTGGTTTTCTTCAATAAAGTGCCTTGTTTAGGTTCTTTTCATCCCCATTCGATTGTTTATTTTTTTATTTAATTTTTCCCTCTTTTACTGCACCTCCGTAGGCCTGAGCGCCAGTTGGGTTTTTCCTTTATTTTTCTCTGGTACTTCATTCTCTTTTGTCACCATTGAGTTTCACCTTTTTTTGTTGGGAGTTACTTTTGATATGACTACATACCCCTTCTAACTGTGTTCTGTGTCTTCAAATTCAAACCAGAACTCAGTTTGTCAGAGTGGCTCGCAGGGAACTCTTTTGGTGCTGTTTGAGGCCTTGCGTAAACATCAGCATCGATGTCTATTTTTTTGACGTTGGCAGTTGCATTGGCACCTGCCTCGTCATCGGCCACTACATGAGTCCCTGGGGTCCAACAGTTTTTGGATCGACTTGAGGCTTCATTTTGTCCTTGTTGGTACCCAGGACTCGATGCGGATACCATGCATCACCAGCGGTGCCAAGAAAAGTCGGTATAGAGCATTGCATCGATACTGAGGACCATGACTACCGAGGATCAACATTGGTATTGAAGATCTTTGGCCATATGAGCTTCGAGGACTGGCATTCGTCTCCGGTGCCTCCAAGGCACTGCAGCATTGGTGAAGTCTCTTGATATCAGGAGACCTTCCAATTACTACGGCTGCAGGAGTCTTGGAGCACCAGGACCCTGCTCCTTGAAGCCTGTCTGCCTTCGGAGTGCATCGGTGCTTGTGCCTGGAGCCCTATCATCAATGCCCCTTTTGGGGTCCTGCTTCTTCTCAGGCAAGGAGGATTCGGTCTCAGATCACCCATGACGAGTTTCTGGCTGGAACCTGTAAAGAGCATATTGGGGTCAGATGTGCATTCCCGGCACTTCTTGGAGAGGTGCCATGCTTCTCTGCTAAGCCCGTATGGTTGCTGCTTCAGCAGTTCATTTCTACATTGCGGCTCTAAACTGTTTTGCTTTTTTCAAGAGGCATCAATGTTGAAGATGTTTTCGCCTCCCATGCCTCTTGATATCCAAGCCTCAATCACGGGGCATCGGTGTTGAAGGTGCTTGCACCTGCTATGCCGTTTGTATTGGCTCTGCTCTCATCTAAAACATCAGCGTCGATGGCGTTTGCATCTGATATGCTTCTTGACGTACAATCCTCGATCCCAGGACATCGATGTCGAAGGTGCTTAGGCCTGGCATGCTGTTTGCACCCGCTGTGGTCCGTCCTGGTTCATCAGCGTCAACGGTGCTTGCACCTGACATGCCACTTGAGAGCCTCAATCCACATTGGTGTCAACAGAGCTTTTACCTGCTGCGCCTTTTGTATCTGCCCCGCATGGTCCTCAGCCTGAGGTGAAGCCTTCGCTGCTGGTGTTGCATGCAACACTGGGGTTGACTTCTGCCCACATCGATCATCGCTGTTGCAAGCAGTTTTAATGTAACTTGAGTCTGGAGCCCTATCATCGATGCCCCTTTTGGGGTCCTGCTTCTTCTCGGGCAAGGAGGATTCGGTCTCAGATCACCCATGACGGGTTCCTGGCTGGCACCTGTAAAGAGCATATTGGAGTAAGATGTGCATTCCTGGCACTTCTTGGAGAGGGCATCCTTTCAATTGCCATCTGCACCCACCCTTCCTCAATGGGCACAAACATTGTCTCTGTTGATAAGCCTGTCTTTCCCTTCAGGGTCATGGCAAATGTCTTTTCACTATCTTCAGATGTGGACAACTGTTTTTCCCTTTTTGAGTTCCTGAGTTATGAGTCTCCTCCTAGGAGACCTGTACTAGTCCTGGTCCATCAGCGCTTCCACGAGGTTCTCGTGAGGGGTACAGAGTTCCTTCTTGGCCCACTCCCTCATGTGGATATTACCTTCATGCACCAGTTTCATAACCCTCCTGGTTTTCCTGGACTCTACTTCCTCCTCCCTCCAGGGGAGTTGGAATAACACTTTCAAGAGTACGGATTTCTACGAGCTATCCTTCAGCACTCACTAGCTGGGACGCTAGTACCATGGATCTACTCGGAAGCTCAAATACAGGGTTTCATTGCTCTTCTCCAGACTTCAGTCCTACCTTTCCATGAACGTATACTGTGGAGCTTCTTTCCATGCTCTCTTTGGCAGCTTCTCTCCCATTAGAGCTAATCAAGTCACTTTGTCAGTTGACTGAACAACAGACGGTGTATCACCAGTACTGGGTCAGGTCCCATGTCTTTGTTGCAGTTTCCAGTAGTTCTACCTCCACTATGGCCGTGTGATCCTTGGTGACTGTGTCTCTCTGCTTTTGTGTATTAGGCGGAGGCTGGTGACTGCCAAGTACCGGAGAGATGATCTTTTTTGTTGGAAAGGGTTCCTGCCCTCATCATGGACCGCACAGCCGCCATTGCATTCTGTCCTCTTGGGAGCCTTCTCCGACTTCCTGCTTGTCTAGGAAGCTCTTATCTCAGTCGAAACAGAGGTCTTTTTATTGCCTCCCCTTCTTGCTTGCCTTAACGGACTTCAGCCCAGCATATTACTTCTGTCTTCTGCATGCGCTTCAACCTGGATGGCTGTCCAGATGCAGCACTGTACCCCTTTGGATGAGTCCAGAGGGAAATTGCTGTAGTACTAGTTGGTGCCCTTATGCCCTTCTGGTTGCATGGAGGCCATGGTTATTTGGGCCTTAGGCAGATGGCCTGTCCACTGGGAGCGGCTAAAATCAGTTCTCAGCTAGCAGCTAGTAGTTTCTTCTGGAATACTTCTCTGCCCTTCTGAAGGTCATTCAGCTCAAGTCTGTATCACCAGGGTACAACAGCTGCAGTTCTATTCCTTGTTCTCCATTGTGCCAATGTACGCAAGGGGGATACTTTCCATCCTGCCTAGGATGTTTTTTTTAACCTAAGCATCCTACTCCCCATAGTTCTGGACAGTCATTGGCTCTGCTCTGTGTAATGGCTGGATATTTATCCATGGGCAGTCTCTTTCATTTTGACTGGGGATATTCTACCTCCTGTACCACATGCTGCCTTTTGGCTTCGTGTCCAATCCCAGGAACTTCACTGTTTGTCTCCTGTTCTTCACAGCTTCTCAGTGCTGCCTGTCAGTCCTTTTCTTTTCTCATTTGGGTTCGTGCAGAGCATGTCGACAACTGTTGTTCGGTAGCCCATATGGAGCACTGTTCGGGTGCTGGACTTAGAGGGATTCGTGTTTCATTACCCCCAGCTCCGTCTGCTTACCATCTCCCATTTCAACATCATTGGGCTCCTGCTAGATACGCGCCTAACTGGGGCATTTCTTCCTCTATGGGATAAGGATACTCTGGTCGCTTTTGCCAACAGGGCACAGGGCCCGTTGGTGGCTCCCGCCTTCACAGTGTTCAGGTTGTTGATATGGTCTCCATACATCACCCATGCCTCTTGTTCACATGGGATCTCCTGGTGGACTCTAGCTTCTTCGTGGTGTCAGACCATGGAAGAAGTCCTTCACATGTGTCCATGGTTCGTGTACTTTCTGTTTTTGAACAAGTCTGTCCCATTAGTCCCTAGGATTGTTCTTCTGGGCTCTTGACTTCGCGTCTTCCTATGGTACCTACCACTCACCAAAAATGTGAAGCTCCCTTGACAGGCTTCTCCAGTCTAACTGTTCTGTCAGCTCGGAGACAACTGTTTCTGGCACTCTGGGTGACCTGACACATTCACAATGATTGCAACTATTCAGCTACTCTCTACTCATTCCCACGGTCTATGCTTTGATTTTGCCCTCTGTGTCATGGGAACCATACAGATGTGGCAGAAGGTGGTCTACTGCTCCTTCAGGCCAATTTTTGGACGGGTAAATCAAACAGTCTGGCCATTTGACTGTACTAGGTCATATAGCGGCAAGATAGGCCTCTTCCTAGAGATGTTCCTTCCAGATTCTCCCTTTTCTGGAACATCCTTAAGATATCTCTTATGGTTACTCAAGTACAAAACCCTGGCCTTCCATTTTGTTCCAGGTCCATAACAGTCTGCCATCACTTACATTTCCCCTTTCTTGAGAGAACACTCTTCTCTGTTTGTCTGCTCTCGTCTTGTTGGGGCAGGCTCTGTGGTTAAGCTGGTAGTACTGAGGAGTCAAACGTTTATGCATCCTTCTTGGCTTCAAACAAACAAAAAAAAGAGGAGGAAAAGTCCCTCACGCAAACGTGAGCAGCAAACAAAAAAGTGAGGTGGACTCAAGGAGGATGTCAAGAAGTCTTTAATTCTAAGAAACATAAAATTGATGTTATGTTTCTTAGAATTAAAGACTTCTTGACATCCTCCTCGAGTCCACCTCACTTTTTTGTTTGCTGCCCCTTCTTGGTTTCTGCAGATTTAAATTCCTCTTGTTCTGGAATTCTTTTTCTAGGCGCTGTGGGCCATGGAATATTATCCGACCCTTATCCCATGTAACGATGGGAGCGAGTCTCTTCTGCAGCCCATCCTCCGGTCTCTGGCCCGCATGGCCTGGATGATCGAGGTTTCATGTTAGCTTTCTGATGTTTTTTCTGAAAGTGTCTCCATAGTCTTTCTGTCTTTTCAGAACGTTCTCCTTGAGAAGTGTTTCTCTTTCCAGTGGGATAGGTTTGCCATCTCGTAGACATACCTGCTACATCTTTCTGAATTTAGTCTACGTCTACTCGGTGGAGATTCGCCTAAGTTTCCTCAGTGCTCTCATCTTTGTATAAAGGCTTCTGAGACCTCAGCATTGGTATTCCCGTTTCTTGAGCTCTTTCTTATGCTGCTTGTTTTCCTGTTGAGGGAAATTCTCGATCTCAACCTATTTATTTCTGATGGCTGTTACATAGGCTCATCAGGACTCTGACCTTTGGCCCTGTCAGCAGTTTCATCTTTTATCGCAGTGGAGTGGCTCTCTGCATAGACCCTAGGTTCCTACTTTGGATTGTATCAGAGTAGTTGCTTCTCTTGTCTCCATCCTTTGTGTAGTCTCATACACGGCAAGCATGTTTTCCACTCATTGCATTGCAAGCGGACACTAGCCTATCCTTGATGCATCCTCAGCCCCACAGGTTTTCTCCTTAGCCTTTTGTTGCCTTCCTTCCTACAGGAGGTGGCTCACCATCAGGGATTGCTAAATGTCTGTTTAGCTACCTTCTTCTTTTTTCTTTTTCTTCCGCCCAGGCTGGGCTACTTGAAGGTACTTACCTGAAGCATGTATTCTCCAAGGCTATATATTCTCACATATCCTCCCACTTCCCATTGAAGTCATCTTCTGTGCTATACTATTGTACTGTTGGTCCCACATTCGAGCAGCGGGCGGGAAGGCACTTAAGCATGCACATTGGAGTGTGTCTCGCACTCCAAAAGAGCTCTGTGAAAAGCTCCGGACCAGACAATGTGGCGTCGCATTACCCAATTGTGAGAATATGTAGCCTGCTGTCCTCGGAGAATACCTGCTACAGGTAAGTATCTTTGCTTTATCTGCTTTACAGGGCCTTAGGAATAAAATTGGTCCTATGACAGGTAACATGCGTTAATCTTTACTAAAAGACCCCCTAAGGAAATCTACTGCTTTAGCATTTAACTTTCAAAAGGGCAATTATGATCAAATGAGGAAAATGGTTAAAAAAAAGCTAAACGAACTATCTGCAAAGGTTAAGCATTTAAATCAAATGCGGATGCTGTTTAAAAATACCATATTGGAAGCCCAGACCAGATGTATTCTACATTTTAAAAAAGGTGGAAGGAAAACCAAATGACAGGCAGTGTGGATAAAAGAAGGTGTGAAAGAGGCTGTTTTAGCCAAAAGGATGTCTTTCAAAAAATGGAAAAAAGATCCAAATGAAGAAAACAGGAAGCAACAAGACAAGGAAGGCAAAAAGATACATTTGGAAAGAAACTTACCACGAGGTAAAAACTCATCATATTACATTTTTAGGTAGATTAAAGGCAGGAAGCCTGTGAGGGAAGTCAGTTGGATCATTAGAAAATCAGAGTAAAAGGTGCACTCAGGGATGACAGTGCCATAACGGAGAAACTAAATGAATTATTCACTTACTAAAGAAGATGTAAGATTGACATGCTAAAGAGCAGCAAATCACCTGGAGTGGATGGTATATTTCTGAGAGTACTGAAAAAAACCTCAAAAAGGAAATTGCAGTTCTACTGTTTTAAGTAGAGGAGTGTGGTAGCTGTGTTAGTCCACTCTTAAGGTTATCAATAGAAATCAAACAAAATAAAACATGGAAAAGAAAATAAGATGATACCTTTTTTATTGGACATAACTTAATACATTTCTTGATTAGCTTTCGAAGATTGCCCTTCTTCGTCAGATCGGAAATAAGCAAATGTGCTAGCTGACAGTATATATAAGTGAAAACATTCAAGCATTACTATGACAGTCTGACAGGGTGGGAGGATGGGGGTGGGTAGGAGGTATGCATGGGGACATCAAAGCATATCATTGATATTCTAACAGGATGGGTGTGGATAGGTGAGGGGTGGGGTGATCAACAGAGACATACAGCTTTATGGTTTATAATGTTCTACTGTTTGAAATCTCCAAGTGGCTACTAAAATGATCAGCAGTCTTTGTCATAAAGCATATGAAGACAGACTTAAAGATCTCAGTATGTATACTTTGGAAGAAAGGTGGGGAGATATGATAGAGATATTTAAATACTTATGCGGCATAAATGAACACGAGGCGAGTCAATTGAAAGGAAGCCCTGAAACTAGGGGGTATAGGATGAAGGTGAAAGGGGATAGATTCAAATGTAACCTAAGGAAATACTTCTTCATGGAAAGGGGTGGTGAATTTATGGAACAGACTCCCGGTGGAAGTGGTGGAGACGAAAACAGTATCTAAATTCAAGTGAGCTTGGGACGAGTAAATTTGATTTCTAACGGAGGAATAGAGAGAGTAGATGGTATGGATGGGCAGACTGGATAGCCAAATGGTCTTTGTACGTGATCTACAAAATGATCTACAGTACGTGAAGACTGGAGGATGGCCAATATAACACCAGTTTTTTAAAAAAGAATTGCAAGGGTGATCTGGGGTACTCTAGACCAATGAGTCTGACATCGGTGCCAAGCAAAATGATAGAAAGTATTATAAAGAACGAAATGACTGAACATTTAAACAGGCATAGTTTAATGATTTAGCTAAGAGAAGTCTTGCCTCACCAAATTGCTACATTTTTTGGAAGGTGTGATTACACAAATGGATAAAGATGAGCCAGTAGATAACATATCTAGATTTTCAGAAAACTTCTGACCAAGTCCCTCATGACTGGTTCCTCAGGAAGTAGAAAAAGGCAACATGGATTTTATTTTAGTTACAATTGTACCCTGCACTTTCCCACTCATGGCAGGCTCAATGCGGCTTACATGGGGCAATGGAGGGTAAAGTGACTTGCCCAGAGTCACAAGGAGCTGCCTGTGCCTGAAGTGGGAATTGAACTCAGTTCCTCAGGACCAAAGTCCACCACCCTAACCACTAGGCCACTCCTCCACTTTATTCAATGTCCTATTCTGGATTGTGAACTAGTTTGAAGAAAGAAAACAGAGTAGCGTTAAATGGCCAATTCTTTCAGTGGATGAAGGTGAATCATGGAGTACCACAGGGATCTATACTGGGACTTGTGCTTATTATATTCATTCATTTTATTTTTATATATTTAGATTTTACTCACACCTTTTTCAGTAGTAGCTCAGTTACATTCAGGTACACTCAGTATTTCTCGGTCCCTGGAGGGCTCAGAGTATGTATAAATGATCTGGAAATGGGGACCATGAATAAAGTGATCAAATTCACAGATGACACAAAATTTTTGAAAGTTGTTCAGTCACATGTGGATTGTGAGGAATTGCAGAAGAACCTTGGGAGAATAGAAGACTGGGCATGAAATGGCAGATGAGATTTAACGTGGACAAACTCATATTGATGCACATTTAGAAGAATAACACAAATTATAGCGAAACGACACTTGGTTCCACATTAGGAGTTACCACCCATGAAATGGATTTAGGTGTCACTGTGCAGTAGTAAAAGTACACAATGGGGCCCTTTTACTAAGCCGCGTAGGTGCCTATCCGCACCCAGCGTACACCAAATTGGAGTTACTGCCCGGTTACCACATGACTCTTGCGGTAATATCAATTTTGGCGCGTTTCTACTATGCGCGTCTGAAAAATATTTTTTATTTTCTGGCGTGTGTCAGCTACGCACATCAAGTGGCATTTGACACGCATAGACCATTACCACCCGGTTACCAGTTGAGACCTTATCACAAGGTCAATGGCTTGTGGTAAGGTCTCAGACCCAAAATGGACGCGCGTCAATTTTCATTTTGCTGCACATCCGTTTTCGGGGAAAAAAGTCATTTTTTGTAGGTGTGCTAAAAAATAATTCTGTGCACACCCAAAACAAGCGTCTACACTACCACAAGCCATTTTTCAGCTCACTTTAGTAAAAGGACCCCAATGTTAGCTATTAGTACAAAAGGAATAGAGAATAAAACTTAAAAATATTAATAATTCCTCTGTATCACTCAATGGTGTGACTGCATCTGTATCAAAAAAGACAGCGGAATTAGAAAAGATACAGAGAAAGATGACCAAAATGATAAAGAGGATGAAACAATTCCAAAATGAGCAAACACTAAAGAGATTAGGGCTGTTCAGATTAATGAAGAGATGTTTGAGGGGGCAATATAGAAGTGTATACAAATCTTGAGTGGTGCATAATGAGTAAACCAAAATTGATTATTTAACTCTTTCAAAAAGTACAAAGACAAGGAACACACCATAAAGTTACTAAGTAGTACACTTACATCGGTGAAAATATTTTTTAACTCAACACATACACCCTTGTTTACTAAGCTGCATTAGCGACTTGAATGGGCTGTGTCGGCATTGCTTCGCAGCAACTACTAGAATGGCTTAGTTAAAAGAGGGATTAGTTAAGCTCAGGAACTCTTTGCTGGAGAATATGATAGCTGAGTATATAAAAGGTTTGGACAATTTGGAAGAAAAGTCCATAAACCATTTTAAGGTAGACTATGGAATATTGCTACTTTTTGGGATTGCTACTTTTTGTGACCTGGATTGGCTACTGTTGGGTACAAGATGCTTGACTATATGGGTCTGACCTAGTATAGCTGTTCTTAAGTTCTTTATCTTGAACTGGTCCACTGAAATGCATCTGCTTTCAAATAATGTAGTTTTATTAAGAACTAGTAGAGCAGCTGGAGCTTAGCACTTTCCCCCCTAATTCTGTATAGTTCACCAAAGGTTAGATGTCAATTAAATGGCTGACGTTTGGTGCTCAAAGACAGTTTAACAGAAGTTAAACAATAAAATAGGGGTGAGATGTCAGCTATGTGCCTAGTAGCTCTGACAAGCTATTCTATAACTTGGTGCCTAAGTGTTCTAGTGCGCATCTGCAGAAGGGATGTTCACATGATCATGGGTGTTCTGACTATTTAAGAGCACACTTTATTGAATACTGTCAGGTGCCTAACTGCTGCATTTATTTCAATTATTTCTATTCTACATTATATGGATATTCTTAGCAAAGAACAGTATACACTCTAAAAATTAAAAACAAACCACATTAAAACAGTAACATAATACATACATCATAAAAAATCTATATCAGATGATTTCTCCCTAATTATCTTCTCAGTTCGGACTGGCAGCCATCAGTCTGTACTCAATCGTAATCCAACATATATCCAGTTCAGACTAACAACCATCAGTCTGTTCCATAATACTAATTGAAAAGTAATGTTTTTAATTCTGTTTTCAAATGTCCCCCAGTTTTTATTCTCCGTAATTCAGAGGGCAGAGCATTCCATAATCTTGGCCCATTAATATAAAGGATAGGTTCATCTATTTACACCTGCTATAGAACAAGCACAAGTTGCGGCATCTAAATTTAGGTACTTAGTCTAAATGAGACCTCATTTAGAATATTGTGTACAATTCTGGAGACCACACCTTCAAAAAGATATAAACAGGATGGAGTTGGTCCAGAGGGTGGCTACTAAAATGATCAGCAGTCTTCGTCATAAAGCATATGAAGACAGACTTAAAGATCTCAGTATGTATACTTTGGAAGAAAGGTGGGGAGATATGATAGAGATATTTAAATACTTATGCGGCATAAATGAACAAGAGGCGAGTCAATTGAAAGGAAGCCCTGAAACTAGGGGGTATAGGATGAAGGTGAAAGGGGATAGACTCAAATGTAACCTAAGGAAATACTTCTTCATGGAAAGGGGTGGTGAATTTATGGAACAGACTCCCGGTGGAAGTGGTGGAGACGAAAACAGTATCTAAATTCAAGTGAGCTTGGGACAAGTAAATTTGATTTCTAACAGAGGAATAGAGAGAGTAGATGGTATGGATGGGCAGACTGGATAGCCAAATGGTCTTTGTCTGACTACATTTTTCTATGTTTCTATTTTACAATGCATTAGGCGCACAATTGCTGTTATAGAATACTAGTTTAGCACTTTCTAGCACTTTTTGTACAATTGCTTTCCTATATGTAATCTTGGCCTTGGGAAGATATTTTGAAATGTGGAGTTCTCTGGTCTAGTGTTTTTCCTGGATAGATATTTTCTACTTCTTCTCTCCTTGTGTTTCCTCTGAAGACAGTGTTGATGATCTGGTCCCCATTCCAAATCAACCTGAAAATTTGTGCAGCAACTGGATGGGTTCTGTTACTGTTTCCCTCACTCTTCCTCCTCCCCTGTGCACTAGTTGTGTTGGTCATTCACAAGCCCCCCCCCCCCCCCTTACTTAGAGCCTAATGCAAAAAGCCATGTGGTACAACCATTGACGAAAGGCAGCTCCACCATGTGATTAGCAAGAAAATATTTCACAGCATGCAGAAAAGTTAATGAGATGAAAAATTAGGAGTGGCAAAAATCGCGCTGTTACTGGGAAGAGGGGACTGTATACGAGCATGCATTTGCTTCTTGCAGTACTGATAGTCATGTGTGTGCAATGAAAAAAAAGTGTACTATTCCTGCACATGTGTGGATTGGTGCAATTATAAAAATAATTTATAGCAGTTGTGCCTATTAATCAGTGCCTAATTAAAAGCACTCATAAGTCCATAAGTATTGCCATACTGGGAAAGACCAAAGATCCATCAAGCCCAGTATCCTGTTTCCAACAGTGGCCAATCCAGATCACAAATATCTGGCAAGATCCCAAAAAAGTACAAAACATTTTATACTGCTTATCCCAGCAACAGTGGATTTTCCCCAAGTCCATTTAATAATGGTCTACAGTATGGACTTTTCCTTTAGGAAGCTGTCCAAACCTTTTTTAAACTCCGCTAAGCTAACCGCCTTTACCACATTCTCTGGCAACAAATTCCAGAGTTTAATTACACGTTGAGTGAAGAAAAATTTTCTCCGATTCGTTTTAAATTGACTACATTGTAGCTTCATCGCATGCCCCCTAGTCCTAGTATTTTTTGGAAAGCGTAAACAGACGCTCCATATCTATCTTTTCCACTCCACTCATTATTTTATATACCTCTATCTGTCCTGTCCTGTGTTGGTTATAGGTGAGCCCTTAGGTTCCCTGAGGCCCCGCAAGACCTCAGAGGACAGCCGCGCACCCCGAATCTTCACCCGCGGCGACCGCCGTTCACCAAGGGTTGAGCCCCCAGCTGCAGGCGGCCAGCAGGACTGCTGGAACCGCGGGGTGACGGCCGGCCTGGCTGGTAGTCAGCAACTCAGTCTCTGAAGGACAGCTAGCAAGGACGGCTAGCACTGAAGAGGAACACAGTCTCTGAAGACAGCTAGCAAGGACGGCTAGCACTGAAAGGACACAGTCTCTGCAGGTGGCTAGCAAGGGCGGCTAGCACTGAAAAGGAACACAGTCTCCGAGGGTGGCTAGCAAGGACAGCTAGCAATGAAGATGGACTCAGTCTCTGAGGGTGGCTAGCAAGGACGGCTAGCAATGAAGATGGACCCAGTCTCTGAGGGTGGCTAGCAAGGACGGCTAGCAATGAAGATGGACCCAGTCTCTGAGGGTGGCTACCAAGGACGGCTAGCAATGAAGATGGACTCAGTCTCTGAGGGTGGCTAGCAAGGACGGCTAGCAATGAAGATGGACCCAGTCTCTGAGGGTGGCTAGCAAGGACGGCTAGCAATGAAGATGGACCCAGTCTCTGAGGGTGGCTAGTAAGGACGGCTAGCAATGAAGATGGACTCAGTCTCTGAGGGTGGCTAGCAAGGACGGCTAGCAATGAAGATGGACTCAGTCTCTGAAGGTGGCTAGCAAGGGCGGCTAGCAATGAAGATGGACTCAGTCTCTGAAGGGCAACACTCCGCGATCCACTGTGTCGGCTCCTGACAATAGAAACGGAAGCCCTGGACCCTTCCCGTTCCGAGGTTTAAATTCCCCGCCAGTCCACCCCCTCCCTGGAAGAGGAGCCAATCCCTCTGGCCCTGACAGGCAAGGAGCGCCTGGATTGGCAGGCCTGCCTAGCAGGCGGAGTCTCTCCTTCCATGCGCCAATCCGGCGCGAGTGGGCGGGGCTTGCCCGCTGGTCTGCTCTGGCCGGGGAGACGACGACGCCGGTGCCGCCATCTTGGCCGGCGTATTCCCTTCTCCGAGGCCGGCGTTCACTCCAGCGGGTCGCCGACCTCGGGCCGACCCGCGGCAGCGCCAGCCCCGTCGGCGGCTCGTCTTCGCCGCACTGGGCCCCGCGGGCTCCGTCGACCCTCGCTTCCCGCCACGGGAGCCCAGGTAAGGGCCCGGGACGGGACACTATCATATCACCCCTTAGCCGCCTTTTCTCCAAGCTGAAGAGCCCCAGCTGCTTTAGCCTTTCCTCATAGGAAAGTCGTCCCATCCCCTTAATCATCTTTGTCGCCCTTCTCTGCACCTTTTCTAATTCCACTATATGTTTTTTGAGGTGCGGCGACCAGAATTGAACACAATACTCTTAGGTGTGGTCGCACCATGGACAGATACAGTGGCATTATAATATCCTCATTTTTGTTTTCCATCCCTTTCCTTTAGAGAGCTTATTGGTTGCTAGTGCTATTGTTTCTTGTGTGATCTGGGCGAAATTTGTGTCTAGCTCATTAAGGAAGGTACCAAAGTTGGTGTAGTCCTGTGACATTAATTTGCGTAGATCGACAGTTTTGCCTTTGAAGTAGTTAGCAAGTTCGTCTGCTGCTGGGATTCCTGATTTTGTTGAGGACACTGGTTTTGTGTCTAGTAATTTATCCAGTAGCTTGTATAACTTTTTCATGTCTTTGTAGTCAGAACCTTAGTTGTTCATTATAGTAGTTCCGTTTGGATTTTTTGATTTCATATTTGTATTTTCTACGTGATTAATTCCAAGCGTTTAGATTTTGATCGTTTTTGTTTTTTCTGCAGGCTCGTTCGAGTTGTCTTGTTCTAGATTTTAATTGTTTCACATTTTCGTTGAGCCATGGGGTCTTGTTTGGTTTGTGAGTAGTTTTTGTTTGTAAAGGAGCTAATTCATTTAGAATGGTGATACATCTCGATTCCCAATCTGCAAGATAGTTGATGGAATCAGATGGAATAGACCAATTGTTGTTGTAAATTGATTGCCAAAATGGAGTTGTGTCCACTTTATCTCTGGTTTGGTAAGATTTTATTTCATCAGCTTTGAGATGCCCATTCTTCAGCCATTGTAGGGTCAGATTTAATTTGAAGTGATCTGACCATGGAATTTCTGTTCATTTGTGGTCAATGACTTTAATGATTTGGTCTGTTGCAAATTTATGGGTTAGCACGTCAAGTGTGTGGCCTTTTCTGTTGGTGGCATTCGGATGTGGCCATTCAAAATCCCATAGTTGGAAAAATTCCTTACAATCTTGGACACCAGTTGAGTTTGGGTCTTCTAAATGAAGGTTTATGTCCCCAATGACTAGTATATTTGAGTTAGATGTACAAGTGGCCGATATGAAATCTATTAGGGTTATATGTGCTTTGCTCCAAGTGCTTGGTGGTCTGTAGAATAGGACGCAATTTAGATTGCGAGCTATACTTTTATGTTGCAATCTGATTGAGGCAATTTCTAGTTGAGGTGTGATTATATTATCTCTCTATATAAAAAGCAACACCAACGTTCTATGAAGCCTCCAGCCGGAAGTGTGAAGGGGGCGAGATATCCGGTTTCCCTATGAGTGTCTGCCCCGCCCTCTCTGTAACAGTCAGTGAAGGAAAACAGCAGAGCACGAAATCAAATCGCTGTCTCTGTAACAGTGAAGGACTCAGAGGGGGGAGGGGAGAGAGGCCAGAGGGCAGGGACACACACACTCCCACATGCACACAAAAGAAAACATTGCTAGCCCCCGTTTCATTTGCATCAGAAACGGGGCTTTTTTACTAGTATTATTATATTATAGGGAACAATCAATAGTTTGCTCATAAAATATCACTCTTCACTAAATATAAAGGCCCTACAATTCAAGGGTTAATCTGACAAACCAGGCGAGGAATCAGTTTTTACTGAGCATTGTTCTAATGAACATTTATGCATTTTCTACCATGAAGTGAAGGTATTTTAAAAATATGTACGCAGTGTGGTAGGAAAATGACAACATACTGCAGACAGCAGCTTTTTAATTAGTTAAAGCTAATGTGGCCCAATTAATCATTAAGGAGCATTTGTTGGGGTTTGGGGACATCCATTAATTTCACAGGAAGCTAAGGTTACATTTTTGTCATAGGTTGGTCATGTGGTAAAGAGCCCACATGATTGAACTCAGAAAATGTAAGTGAGAATTGCACGAGGAAGACGAATGCTTGCTCTCCAGCTAATTCTTTCATACAGTGCGCCATGCTACATGCATATTCCTGCAAGGTACAGCACCTGGTACACTGGAATATTTCTTCAACACTAAGAGGTAGCTGGCAGAGCCTTCAGTAGATAAATCATGGAACAAAAGCGGAGATTGCTTTGATTCAGTGGTGGCAACTTACAATCTTCACATGACTCTCATAAAACCAAATATTGCTGAAGCACTACCAGAAACAGAGATAATGATCTTAAGACTCAACTACATTTTCCTTTCCTACTACTGGGGGTCAGTTCCGTCCAGTGAAACCACAGGGACCTTTAAAGTTGGATATTTGAATATGATCTTTCACTAATTTTGGTATTATTACAAAGCCAGTGATAAATCATAAGAGAGAGCAGAAATAAATGTTAGAATAAATAGGTTCTTTTACCCAGGATGCTAAAGATCCAAAGAAGGTTGATCAGAAAATATTCTGTTATGCTTACCTGATAATTGCCTTTTTTTTTTTTTTAAGTTTTGCCACACAGGTCCCGACACATGGATTATGTTTTTCCTGCCAGAAGATAGAGACAGAGCTAAACTTAGCTTAATTTAGCACAGCCAGTATGACAAATCAATATTTTTATGTCAAAGCTAAGGACGGTCTGCCTCTGTTCTTCCAGGAGATGCCTTTCGTTGGGTTTAGATCAACGTTATACGACTACCTGTAAAGGAAAAGTACTTTTATGTCATTGTAATCTAGGCTGTATCCTTAGCTCTCTACTGTCTATTACTTCCTGAGTGTGGCGAGCTTTCAGGGTAAGGTTCTGAACTTGTTTGGCAGGACCCAAGAAAGACAATTATCATTTTTTACATCAATTGCAGCGTCCTCTGTGGGTCCCTAAGTACAGATGACAATCTGGAGTATTAAGATGAGCCAGTGGTCACCCTGCAGGTGTTCCCTACAATACTGCCTGTACAGATGTCTAAATTGCTGTTGAGTCTGCTCAGTGACCTCAGGTAAAGTTAAGTGATTTGTTCAGGATCACAAGAAGTGTTGGTGGGATTTGATCCCTGACTTTCCTGGCTTTCAGCTTGCTGCTGTAACCATTAGATTACTCCTTCACTGCAGTCAGTAGAGCCCCAGCAATCTAATAGGCACCAAGGTGACTGGGAAGCAGCGGCGTACCAAGGGCAGGGCGGTGGGGGTGGTGCGCCCAGGGTGCACGCTGCTGGAGGGGTGCAGAGAGCAGCCGTGCACCTGTCAGCTCCGCTGGTTCCCTGCTCCCTCTGCCCCGGAACAGGTTACTTCCTGTTCCGGGGCAGAGGGAGCAGGGAGCCAGTGTAGCCGAGAGCCACACAGCTGCTCCCAGCAGCTAAGAAGGCACCCGGGGGGGGGGGGGGGGGTTGATGTGCCGGGGGGGTGTGTCATTGCACCAGGGGGATGGCGTGCTGTACCCGGGGGTGGGGGGGGGGTGCGCATCGGCGATCCACCCCGGGTGGCAGCCGACCTAGGATCGTCACTGCTGGGAAGTCTTCGGAGGTAACAGTAGCATGGCACCAAAGTGATGTTATCAGCGGTGACTGAGGACCTTGCTTTCTTTAAAAAAATTTTTTTTCTCAGACTTGAGAAGATTAACCTTAGGCTTGTTCTTATTTGTCCTTAGGCCACTGAACCTTGTAGGAGACACCGACAAGTTCTGTCTTCTCTGAGTGCTGTCTTTACTGACAAGTGCTGTTTACCTCAGCACAACCAGCAGAGAGAGGCACTGACCAGCAGTGGTGAATGCTGTCTTTCTCCTCTGAACAGACAGTTGCAATGAGTGCTTCCCTTTGCCTTTAGTGTAGATGGCAATGAAGAGCACCAGCCTTCACTTCCATGCCTATCCCATTGATGTGTGCTGGTCTTCACTTCCATATATCCCTCTTTGATGAACACTGATATTTACTTCTATGCAGTCAGTACCAATGACCACTGGCATTCACTTCAGTGTAGACAGCATTGATGAGCACTGGCCCTGCCTCAGCACAAACCTCATCAATGAGTAGTGGCATCCAATTTAGTGCAGCTACTAGGCATTTGCTTCAGCACAGTCAGCATTGACAAGTGCTATACTTTACTACCATTTTTGGTGTTAACAGACATCAGACTTCCCATCTGGCATCTTTGCTCTTCCTTCTCAGTCCATCTCTCCTCAGAGTTCAACCATATGTTAGATCCATTCTCTGGATCTCAAGGCCCATAGTTGCTGATGCTCTGGGGTCTGGTCTATGTTTCAACTGGCCACTGGATCCTTCTGTATAGTTCCCTCAACTGTGCTACTAGGCAGGTGCTTTGTGGGATATGAGTCTTCATATGTAACTGTGCTGAGATGTTTTCCCTATTTTATATTCATTTCCATTTACTTTGGCTTGATCTCATTGCACCATGGCTCATTTCAAGATCCTGTGATCTCACTATTAGGAGTTACTATTGCTTGCTGATTGTGGCTTCTTCCCCGCTCCTCATGGCATAGCTAGGACTCAGTCGGATCCTGGCAAAGAAATTAAGAAGGACCCCTATAACATTATGTAGTCCAAAGTAGTCGGGAGCTAGGGCTCACCTTCAGACCTTCTGTCAAGGTGCAGAGGGTAGGGTGGTAGTATGTATGTAAATTGAGGTGTGTTTGGGGACGGTTATGTGTGTGGGGAAGGGTAGAATTTGTTACATATGGGGGCAGTATCTGATACAGTTATGGGTTTGGGGGTTTGGTTCTGGGGTGGGGGGCTTGTGTATATTAGGACACAGTGGAAGTGCATATACATGGAGGTATCAGCAGTAGGTGGGGTGTCTGGATGTTTTGGACAGTGGTACAGCAGGGGTGACTGAGATTAGATGAATTTGGATGTGTGTCTAGGATCAAGGAAAGAAGTTAAGTGTGCATAAAGGGTGTAAGTTGAGGGAGGGGGATCTGGTCTAGGGAGGGTGTCCCTGGCATTACTGCAAAGGTGGCATTTCTGAGGTGGTATCCAGAGGTGCAATGGAGGGCTCTAAGGAACAGCCTTTCAATCTCCTCATTCCCTTCCCCTCCCCCCATCCTATTGGTAGATTAAGCATTTATCCTGGAGCACTAGAGGGAGTTGAGCATGGCACATAAGAATAGCCATACCGGGTCAGACCAACGGTCCATCTAGCCCAGTATGCTGCTTTCAACAGTGGCAATCCAGGTCACAAGTACCTGGCAGAAACCCAATTAGTAGCAACATTCCATGCTGCCAGTCCTAGGAACTACAGAACTTTCTGAAACTACTAAGGGGCTCAAAAGGGTAAAGGGCATCAAAGGATACAGACTAATATGTCTAAGTAAATGACATGGCTATGAAATTAATTGATATTTACTTTTCGGTTACCACGTTTTCACACACACACATACACACACTTTGTTCTAATGTAACAATATTCTTGTTTAATGTAACGATATATATGTTTGTTTTAATATAACAGTTTTCGGGTTTTCCGAGATGTAATGCACAATGTCTTTTCAAAGTGGATTTGTTATCCGCCGAGAACTTACAGATTAAACGGACTATAAACACCAAAATTAAATTACAGTCCTACATAGCAGTGTGCTGCACTGCCACTGAGTCATCCTTCATTGATGACTGCATTGTCATGGTTCAGCTGTCATTGAATGCACAGTCTGCATCAACTGCTCACAGCAACCTGAGAACTGTGCCTGCCACTCTTTAAAAAACTATGAAGCTGACAGAGGATGTCGGCTGTTAGCATCTCCCTTTACTGCTGCATCCCCCTCTCTTGTTTGCTTTTAGTGCTAGTTCATATCAAACCTTGTGTGTTTTGCTGTGCTTAAAAAGTATCACAATTGCTGGATGGAGGGAGTGACATCACCTACCTGTGTATTAGTGTGTGAGATGTGAAAGTAATGTAAAGTGCAGTGCTCACTTGGTTTTTCCTTCTAAATAATGGAATGATTCAATTATCAATTCCCTGTCTTATTCATTTTCAGTTATCCTGTAGTTAGACAGAGAGCAGGTGCAACCTAGTGGTTAAAGTGTGGAACTGTAAGTCCGAAGAAATACTGTTGTACCTCTGAGCTCTTCTGTCACTGATTGTGTGTGACCATGGAGCTAGTAGCTTTACCTTTCTGACCCTCAAGTCGAATTCTTCTATTGACTTTTGTGACCTTATGCAATCGTTATATTTCCTTGTTTTAGTTTACCCAGCTGTGCTTGAATGATGTCTGAGATAAGCATAGCTTCTTCTCTCTCCCTGTTAGATGCATTCTCTCATTATTCACAGAATAAAAATGTACCACTTAACCATCCACCTCAGATGAGACAAAATTGTTCTGAAATTCAGCAGAATCCTATTTATGATGATGATTAGCTTTTGGTTTAGTTAACCAAAATACCACAGGAAGATGGAAAAGAATACATTTGAAGCCTGTAGCTGCCCATTTAAAAATATATTTTTAAAATTTAAAATCATTTGTATATGAGACAAGGTGTTGTTACAGGGTGACAGTGCCCCTTCCCCTCGCCCCCTTAAAATGCTTGCCACCCCAGTCTCAGACCCTTGTTCTCCTGTGGTCTGGTACTGATAACAGGGAAGCATTACCAGCAGCTAGGCACACATAATATACTTCTGGCTGCCAGCACTTCCTCTCCCCCATGTTGTTCAGAAATCTTTGTTTGAACTGCTCATGCTGTGTAGTATGGGATTCAAATCACCAAAGTATAGCTCAATCCACATGGGAGAAGAGACACATATGCACAGGGGCTGGATCCCAGAAGGACAGTCTTGTAGCAGTATCAACATTTAAATGCACCTGAGTCCCACTGTGGAGGAGGCCCCATTACAAGAGCCTCTGACATGGGAGGTCCCAACAGAAAAGACCAATATGGAAGGGGAGCCCAGAAGATAACTGGAGACAGGCTGTGGGCTTGCTAATGGGAGGAAGGGAAGAGATGAAAATTGAATAGGTGGGAGGGAAGAAACAGGAAAAGAAAATTGGGAGCTCAGCTATTTGGAGGGGAATAAAATACAGGGGTAGAGGGGAGAGGAGACCAATCATAGGATGGACTATGAGAAAGAGAGAGAGAACATGGAATTAATTGGGACATATTGGGGGGAAATGAAGGCCAGGCTACACTGGGGAACAGGCATAGATGTAGTTTGCTTACTTTGTGTGTGTGTGTGTGTTGGGGAGGGGGAGGCAAAATTTAAGGACATCATATTGGCAGTGGAGGGAGGAAAACCAATTGCATTAGTACTTTCAACATGGTGCTGAGGGGCAGGGAGACTGTCTTTCCATGCCCATCCAAACTGAACCAACAGGAACAGAGGAGGGGAGGGAGTGGGGTACCAAATATTGTAACCAGGTACCTTTCTTGTGCAGACAAGGATAGAACAATCTCCTCCAGCCACAGGCTCCCGGTACAATGAAGAAATCGATGTCCACCAGTAACTTCAATCTTAAGGAATTTTATTCCATGCAGGTTTCTAATACACAGTTCCAACAGCAGCATTCACCTTCAATCTTAAGCACATATAAGCCACCTGAAAGTGTGTGGCAAATAGTCCCCTTTAAGCAGCAGGCTATCAGCACATACCAGGATTCAATAAAGGCTTACAGTCAGCTTCAGTCTGGGCTCTTTATCCAGTGCACAATAAACAGTAGTTCAATTCCCAAGACAAGCAGTTCTTTCAGTACATCATCACAGTTCAGTCACCAAGCAGCAGTTTCTACCTTCTATCCTCTTTACCTTCAGGAGAGTTCAATACTTTAGGGACTCCCTCTACCCCAGGGTTTTCCCCTGCATCAACTTCACAGTGAATTCAATACTTTTGGGACTTCCTCTCACCCTAGGAATTTCAGCCTGCTTCAGTACTTTAGTGACCTCCCTGCCCAAGGATTTTCAGCCTGCAACTACCAGTACTTTAGGGACCTCCCTGCCCAAGGGTTTTCAGCCTGCAACTGCTTCTCTCCTTCTGCTTCTCTCTCCTGAACTGAACTGCTGGGACTCCTTCCCACCTGCCTAATCAATCCCTGGCTTCAGCTACCACCACCAATCATTCTCCTTCCATTAGCTTCCCCACACCCATACCAGCTGAGTTAAGCATTAGACTAATGAGATCAATGATGAGCTCCTGCACACAGGGTTTCCTAACTCTCTTTCCACCTAGTGGCAGCCACTCTACACAACCTGCCAGCTTACACCCATGTCTTCCCCGATTGCAGCTAGGAGTCCAGTCCGGGTTCTTCATCTCACCCTCTGGCTCCTTGCCTGCAATGCCTTCTGGGACTTGTATTTCAGACTGAAACTGCCTTAACCCAACTATCCTGGATGTGACTTTATCACAATATGCAACCACCTCCTCTAGTACTTGTGGTGTTCTCGAGGCTCAATTTTAGCCCCTTTCCTTTTTAGCATCTTTTTTGACTCCTGTTCCATTCTCAATTCAATCCATGGGGTGGCAGCTCCTAGTATTAAGGAAAAGATATTCAAGTTATTATATAATGTCCATTGTGATGACCGCATATCTTCACTACTACACAAGGAACATTGGCTACCGATGTCAGGCCGTTTCAAGTATAAAATTCATACACTTTATTTAAAGGTCTCTCCCTACAATGTCCAACCTGTCTTGCCATCCTATTGAATCTTTATGTGCCATGACATTCCCTGCGTTCTTCCCAGATGGCTCTATTCAGCCTTCTGCCTTCCTGATGTCTACATCTTCACATATGAAGGAGCACTGTCTTTTTCTATTACGGCTCCCTCCTCTGGAAGTATCTCCCAAATAGATACTTGGCTTGAATCCTCTCTTGTGAATTTCAATAACCTAGCTCTTTCATTTGGCATTTGATGGTTGACCCTGAGTTAGACTCCTGATCAAACTCTTGGGTTATCTCACTGTCCATTCCCCCTTTTCTTCTTTTCCCTTCTCCTACTCCTTCCCCTTGTTTCCTCCTCCTCCACATTATACAGTTACCTCCTGCTTTTATTTTGATTTTTTGACATTTGAATACATTTTTGTTTTATTGTTATCTGTGCTACTGTGTTTTGTAATACGATTTGTGGTGTATGAAGTGCTTGTAAATCAACAAATAAGAAGACTGCATATTAGAGTTTTTCCTGATATGTTTAGACTTATCCCAGCCAGGGACTTCTTGTGGTGGGGACAGTGTTTTTATTAAAATTTTCATGCAGATGTTTTGTAATCTATGTTGGAACTAATTACCTTTTTGTGATCTTAAATGGTTAGTAGAATCTTTGTTAGTGAGAGAATTATCAGTTGTGATTGGTTAAATCGTATGAGTATTCCTAACCATCTGCTATCAAAAGTCTGCAGCTTCTTTTTTAAAATTTTTATTTCCAAGGATTATATTTACCACCTTGATTACCAAAGTATGGTGTCAAAAGTTCATCGATGATACAGTGCAGTATTTCCTTGTATGTACTGATATTTCCTTATTTCTTTTTCATTCAAATTTGTTTCTTTGGATGTTAATTGAATACTTTTATTTAAAAAAAACAAAAAACTGCAGGAGTATAAGTCCCAGACCAAAAATGCATCACAGACCTGGCATGTTTCTCTTCCAGCCTGCTTTGGGGCTGTTTATATTTCACCTGAACCTGGACATCTGGTCAAAGATGCATGATGCCTGGGAACATAAAGAAAGGGGATGCAAGGGTAAAAAAAGGGGAAAGAATAATGAAAACCATAATAAAACAAAACAAAGCTTATTCTGTGTATGTCGGACCCTACATATAAAAACCAGTGACTCCATAGGTCCTATATAGGAGACATCATCCATTGGGCAGTGTTCAAGAAATACCAAACAGTGGGCCTGTTTTATCAAGCCGCTCTAGCGGTTCCCATGCAGCAGTGCCGACAGAGCCCATTCAGAGTGGATGGGCTTTGTTGGCATTACCGCACCAGGAGCTGCTAGCACATCTTGATACAACAGACCTGGTGTGAACTATATAGAAAGACAATGGTAGATTCCTTAGTTTTCTATCAAGTCTAGCATCAGTTGGCGTCAGTTGGATAGGTTGAATGGTATCATACCATTTCTCATACAATAACAGAAAGCTGTATGAGAAGAAAAATAAAATAATTAAATTCAAAGCACCCAAACTTAAAACAAGGTTCTCAGACATCCGGGTGCCAAAAGAAAAAAGTAGAAAGAATTGTATTCCTAGAACTAAATAGTGTCAGCCTTCTTTTATACAAAAGAAGGACCAAAATTAAACAGTTACCAAACAACCTGACTAAAGACATCCCACCAAGTAACTGACATGCCATAGATCGTATCTGAAAGGAGAGCCACAGCAAGTCAGCTCTTTAACACTGTGTTTTCCTGCTGAAACCTTGGCTTGATAGCTGAGCCTGATTGGAGCAGCATCAGGATCAGAATATTTAAAAATCCTTTTTAAACCTTTAAAACTGACTTTTTTAAAGGGAGCAGTGGAGGTCTTTTGAGATACTAGACCTTTTTATTGTGTTTTGATAATGAAAACAATTATAAAAATATACAAACATTAAACAAGAAACAACAAAAATTAAAAGGGGGAACAGGACAGTTATACTCAGTGTAGTAAGTGGTGGAGCAAAACAATCTGTAACAACTGTCTATAAAAAAATATACTTGCCTCATTTAAAGGTCTTACAATGGAAGGTTTCTTAACTGGTTGTGAAAGAGCTGAAGGTAATCAAAGTCCCCCGACATTGACAGTTTGTATTAATTTTTATTATAAATAAACTAAGACTTAAAAAATGATCCTTTGTTGCTAAAACAATCTAAACTCTCTACAATATGCTCATGTCTCTTGAGAATCTTTTAATGCTTCCCGCTAAATTAGAGATATGAATACCACAGTGGCTTATTCCCAGGTCTATATTAATAACAGTCTATGGACTTTTTCTCTAGGAATTTGTTCAAATGTTTGTTTGTTTTTTTAGTTTAGGTATGCTGACTGCTTTTACCACATCCTCCGGCAACAAGTTCCTGAGCTTAAATACATGTTGGGTGAAAAAAAATATTTTCTCAGATTTGTTTTAAATATATCACTTTAGTAACCTCATGATGTGTTCCCTAGTAGTCTACCCACCTTATAATTGAAAGAGAAAAACGCCTAGATTTCGACCCAAATCGGGAGATAGACGTTTATCTCACAAAAACGAATAAATCGGTATAATGGAAAGCCGATTTTGGACGTTTTCAACTGCACTCCATCGCAGAAGCGTACAAAGTTGACGGGGGCGTGTCAGAGGCGTGGCAAAGGTGGAACTGGGGCGTGGTTATCGGCCGAGGAGAGATGGGCGCCTTTCGCCGATAATGGGAAAAAAGTATGCGTTTGTAGCTAGAATTTAGGGCACTTTTCCTGGACCCTGTTTTTTCACGAATAAGGCCCCAAAAAGTGCCCTCAATGACCAGATTACCACCAGAGGGAATCGGGGATGACCTCCCCTGACTCCCCCAGTGGTCACTAACCCCCTCCCACCACACAAAATGATGTTTCACAACTTTTTATTTTCACCCTCAAGTGTCATACCCACCTCCCTGGGAGCAGTATGCAGGTCCCTGGAGCAGTTGTTAGGGGGTGCAGTGGACTTCAGGCAGGTGGACCCAGGCCCATCCCCCCCTACCTGTTACAATTGTGCTGCTTAATGCTTAGTCGTCCAACCCCCCCAAACCCACTGTACCCACATGTAGGTGCCCCCTTCACCCCTTAGGGCTATAGTAATGGTGTAGACTTGTGGGCAGTGGGTTTTGAGGGGGATTTGGGGGGCTCAACACACAAGGGAAGGGTGCTATGCACCTGGGAGCTCTTTTACCTTTTTTTTTGTTTTTGTAAAAGTGCCCCCTAGGGTGCCCGGTTGGTGTCCTGGCATGTGAGGGGGACCAGTGCACTACGACTCTTGGCCCCTCCCACAAACAAATGCCTTGGATTTATTCGTTTTTGAGCTGGGCGCTTTCATTTTCCATTATCACTGAAAAACAAAAACGCCCAGCTCACAAATTGTCAAATAAAACATGGACGTCTATTTTTTTCGAAAATACGGTTCGGTCCGCCCCTTCACGGACCCGTCCTCGGAGATAAACGCCCATGGAGATAGACGTTTTCGTTCAATTATGCCCCTCCATGTAATTTTTAAAGAGTAAACAGTCAATTTGCATTTACCCAATCCACTCCATTCAAGATTTTATAGACCTCAAATCTGTCCTCTGCTGTCTCTTCTCCAAAGTGAGGAGCCCTAACTACTTTTTTAGTCTTTACACTTTGTGAGAGTCATTCCACCTCCCTCATCAATTTGGTTTTCCTCCTCTTCACCATATCTGATTCTGCTATATTTTGTTTGAGATGCAGTGACCAGAAATGCAGAGAATAAAGGTGTAGGTCACACCATTAAGTGATACAGAGGCATTATGATATTTTTTCTCTGATATTCAGCTTGCATCAGTTTTTTTTAAAGCGCTGACCACTGCAGGCTGAAATAGGCATTACCATAAAATATTTGCAGTAACTGGATAATTCTTAGGTACATCTTGAGTCCTCCCTCACACTGTCCTGGCACTAACTGGATAGTGCTACAATGGTCTGCCTTGATATTCAGCAGAACTATCTATGTAAGTTCCCCTGAAAATCAGATATGGCCTGGCTAAAGAGACTTATTATGATAGGAGACTGTCCTACCCAGATAAGCCCTGCTAAGTTCTGACCCCTTTGTTTGTCTTCTTTATTCCTTTCCTAAGAACATAAGAATAGCCATACTGAGTCAGACAAATGGTCCATCAAGCCAAGTATCTGGCTTTCAACAGTGGCCAGTCCAGGTCACAACTACCTGGCAGAATCCCAAATAGTAGTAAGATTTCATGCTGCTGATCTCAGGACAAGCAGTGGTTTCCCCCATGTCTGACTCAATAGCAGACTATGAACTTTTCCTATAGGAACTTGTCCAAACCTTTTTTTAAACCCTTATATGCTAGCTATTGTAAACACATCCTCTGGCAACATATCTCCCCTCAGCCATCTCTTTTCCAAGCTGAAGACCCCTAACCTCTTTAGCCTTTCCTTTCCTCATATGAGAGGAATTCCATCCCCTTAACATTTTGGTCACCCTTCTTCGAATCTTTTCTAATTCCGCTATATCTTTTTTGAGATAATGCAACCAGAATTGCACACAGTACTTAAGGTGATGTCCCACCGTGGAATGATACAGGTATATTTTCCATCCCCTTCTTAATAATTCCTAGTATCCTATTTGCTTTTTTGGCCGCCACCGCATACTGGTTAGAAGATTTGAACGTATTGTTCCTAATAGTTCTTGATAATTCCTAATGTTTTATTTGCTTTTTGGCCAATGCATACTGAGCAGAAGATTCAAACAGATGTTCATAATGAAGCCTAGATATTTTTCCTGGGTGGTGACTTTTATTGTGGAACCTAGCATTATATAAATGTAATTTGGGCTATTCTTCTCTATATATATCAGTTTGCAGTAGTACATATTAAATTTCATTTGCCATTTGGATCCCTAGTCTTCCAATCCCAGAGTTCTTCTACAATTTTTCACAATGCATCTGCAGTTTAAGAATATTGAATAGTTTTGTGTCATCCTCCGATCTGATATTGTCACTGTTTTTTTCTCATTTCCAGATCGTTTATAAATATTATTTTACTTATTACATGAGCCTTGTACATTGCATTTGACATACAGACACACCAAAGTGATTCACAATGAAAAAAATCAAAAGAAAGGAAAGGGAGGAGAAAGAAGGAAGGTGATTGGAATGGGAAGGAGAGCATGGCTGTTAAGTGAGAGAAAGAAGGGTTTGAGGGTAAGAAGATCTGCTTGTGATAAATAATGAGTGTGAGTGGGTGCATAATAGATGATATAACATAATAGATGATGGCAGATGAAGACCTGTACGGTCCATCCAGTCTGCCCAATAAGATACACTCATAGTATAAGGAATGATGTGATATTACATACGTAAGGCAGTAGAAGGTCTGCTAGATGTTAAGAAAAATGGAAAAGTGAGTTTGTAGACAAGAATATTGAATCTGAATTTGAGATGAGTAGCAATGGAAATCCAGTATTCGTACATTAACAATGCGGAGATGTGATCATAATGACAAGGTTTTTGAAAGAGTTTGGCATCAGTAGACTAGACTAACAGAGAGTAAGAAACACCGGTACAGATTCTGGGTTGACTCCACTATAATTGTCAACTTAACCCTTCTTTCTGTTTTCTATATTTTCACCATTTCCCAATTCAAAACACATTGATCTCCTATCCCATGGGTTTTTATTTCCCTCAGGAGTTTCTCATGAGGGATTTTGAAGCTTTCTGAAATCCAGATACACTATATCAAACAGGGCTGGTGCTAGGGTTTATGGGGCCCCCCCCCCCAGTCAGCGCCCCCTACCCATCCAGCCTTCCCTCCCCTCGTCTAGCACCTTCTCTCTCCCCTCCCCTCAGTGAGAGCAACACACCCTCCACTACCATACACCTGACCCCCAGTTCTTTTTTTTGTAGGAAAAAGGTACTGGTACACATTATGGGAACTTTAGGGGGTGGGATCATTATGGTTCCGCCCCCACAGTAGCCATACCCCTTTTACCAGTCATGGCACATATAAACAGGCCTCAAGTCTTCCCTCATAGTGTCCTGCCCTCGTGGAAATAGGAAATTACATCAGAGGAAGGAGGGACACTGTGAAGGAAGGGAAGGCTCGAGGCGAGCCTGCTTCTTTCACTGCTACCTCCGCTGCTGCTTTCACTTTGAGGTAAAATAAAAGATTTAAATGCAGGGTGGCAGAAACAAAAAGAGGGCTGTTGGAGAGCTGATGGCGGGCAGGTGGGAAACCGAGGGCTGCAGCTGGGGCTGGAATTGTGAGCCACCACTGGCGGCAACATAGGTGTAGTTTGACTGTTTCATTTGGGGGGGCAAAGAATGGGCGGAGCATATTAGCATATCATTTGCATATATACATATGCAAATGAATATGCTAATATGGAGACAGGAATTGAAATTTACAGGCAAAATATCACAGTTGCACATTTCAAAAAGCTGACACATTTCAATTAATAAATTATGAATAAAATACTTTTATCTACCTTTGTTGTCTGATCATTTAGTTTTTCTATTCGCTTTGGTCCCAGTGTCTTCTGTTTTATGCAGTGTCTTCTTTCCAGTAGGCTTCCCTCTGCTCCCCACCCCTCCCAGTCCCATCCATCTTCTGTTCCTTCCCTCTGCTCACCATCCCTCCGTCCCATCCATCTTCTGCTCCTTCCCTCTGCTGTGCCTGACCTCTCCCAATCCCATCCATCTCCTGGTCCATCCCTCTGCTCCCCACCCCTCGCAGTCCCATCCATCTCTTGCTCCTTCCCTCTGCTCCCCACCCCTCCCAGTCCCAACCATCTCTTGCTCCTTCCCTCTGCTCCCCACCCCTCCCAGTCCCATCCATCTTCTGTTCCTTCCCTCTGCTCACCATCCCTCCGTCCCATCCATCTCTTGCTCCTTCCCTCTGCTCCCCACCCTCCCAGTACCATCCATCTTCCCTCTGCTCCCCACCCCTCCCAGTTCCATCCATCTTCCTTCTGCTGCCCCCCCCGCGAGGTCCAAGATGGTGACTCCGTTTACCCCCTCTCTTCCTCCCTCCCTCCCTCCGGCGCAGGCAACAGTCTTCAGCTTTTTCAGTGTTCCTGGCAGCGGTAGCGATGTACACGCTGCCTTCGGTCTGCCCCGGAAGCCTTCTCTTCAAGTTCCTGTTCCCACCTATGCGGGAACAGGAACTTGAAGAGAAGGCTTCGGGGCAGAGCCGAAGGCAGCGTGTACATCGCTACCGCTGCCAGGAACGCTGGAAAAGACTGCTGCCTGCGCTGGAGGGAGGGAGGAAGAGAGAGGGGTAGACGGACACGCTCCTCTCCGTCCACTTGGCTTCCCTGCCCTCTCTGTCTGCGTCCCGCCTTCCTCTGATGTCAGAGGAAGGCGGGACGAAGACAGAGAGGGCAGGGAAGCCAAGCGAATGGAGAGGAGCGCGTGCCTGCATGTTTTTTTTTTAACTAATGGCGCGGCGGTGCCTCGTCGTCGTTTGGGGGGGCATTGCCCCCCCTCGCCCCCCCCCAGTCTACGCCTATGGGCGGCAAGCATGACTTGTGGCGCCTTCCAGAGGTCGACACCCCCCTGTCATGCTTACCTCGCTTACCGGGTTGTGCTGACTCTGGTATCAAACATCTTACCTTTATCCATATGTTTGTTTATGCCTTCAAAAACATGTAGCAGATTGGTGAGGCAAGACGTCTTTTGACTAAATCCAGTGCTGGCCTGATCATTAGACATATTAGGCGTCTAGGTTGGCACAATTTAGAGGGCAACTTTGGCACTTCGTCTCCAGGTTTCCTTTCCTTCCTTCACTCCCTCCCTCCCTCCAGGGCAATGACACAATAATCAGCAGCTATAGAAAATGTGTGGTGGCTGGCACGGGGACTTGATCTTTCATTCATGCTTAAGGCCTGCCTGCTCTCACTCCCTGTGAAACAAAGTTCAGAGCAGTGGGAGCCAGCAGGCCTTGAGCGTGAGTGAATGCTCAAGGCACTACACTGGCTATGATACATCTTCTATAACTACCAACTGCGGCATCACTGCCCCAGAGGAAGGGAAGTAAGACCTGATCACCTTGTGGGGCAGGGGGAAGGTGGAGGAGGGAAAGGAAGGAGCGAGAGGGATGTAAGGGAGGGTTGGGGGTAAAAGCAAGAGAAGCTGGTGACCACAAGGGTGAGATTGGTGGTGAAAGAGATGCTGTAGACCATATGGTTTTTTGAAGAGAGTGATACTGGACTACGGGGGTGGGAGAGGAAGAGAGAGATGCTGGACACTTTGTGTTTGTATGTGTGAGGAGGAGCTTGAGCTGCAAGCTGCCCCTAGGTTGGGGAGGGGGACACATAGCTGAAGATTCAGCTAGGGCATCAGATACCCTTGGCTTAGCCCTAACTAAATTTGTGTTGATTCTCTCCTTCTAACCATGACTGTGATCAGTAATTTTGTTTATTATAATACTTTCTACGATTTTGTCCAGCTCTGACTGAGGCTCATCAATCTGAAGTTTCCTCTGAATTTTTAGTTCTTTCAGCACTCTAGGGTGTAAACCATCCAGCCCAGTTGATTTGCTGCACTTAGGTGTCTTTTTACTAAGGTATGCTGAAAAATGGGCTGCACTAGTGTAGGCGAGTGTTTTGGGTGCACGCAGATCCATTTTTCAGCTCACCTGTAAAAAAGACCTTTTAAAAATTTTTGCCGAAAATGGATGTGCGGCAAAATAAAAATTGGCGTGTGTCCATTTTTGAGATCTTACTGCCAGCCATTCGTTAACCGTGTGGTAATCGCCTACGTGTGTCAAGTTGGAGTTACCACCCGATTTTTGCCATGCGACAGAAAGTAAAATATATTTTCTGGCATGCATAGAGGGGCATAATCGAACGGGGACGACCATCTCTAAGGGTGCCCATCTCTAAGGGCGTACCCGACCGAATTATCAAAACGAAAGATGGACGCCCATCTTATTTCGATAATAGCGGTTTCCCCGCCCCTTCGCCGGGACGTCCTTAGGTCTCAACATTTAGGTCGACCTTAGAGACGGCTGTCCTTAGGTTGTCCTTAGAGATGGTCATCCCAGGTTTTCAGCGATAATGGAAACCGAGGACGGCCATCTCAAAAACGACCAAATCCAAGGCATTTGGTCATGGGAGGAGCCAGCATTCTTAGTGCACTGGTCTTCCTCACATGCCAGGACACCAACCGGGCACCCTAGGGGGCACTGCAGTGGACTTCACAAATTGCTCCCAGGTGCATAGCCCCCTTACCTTGTGTGCTGAGCCCCCCAACCCCCCCCCCCCCAAACCCCACTCCCCACAACTGTACACCACTACCATAGCCCTAAGGGGTGAAGGGGGGCACCTACATGTGGGTACAGTGGGTTTCAGGTGGGTTTTGAAGGGCTCACATTTACCAGCACTAGTGTAACAGGTAGTGGGGGGGGGGGGGGGGGGGGCCTGGGTCCACCTGCCTGAAGTGCACTGCAGTACCCACTAAAACTGCTCCAGGGACCTGCATACTGATGTCATGGAGCTGGGTATGACAATTGAGGCTGGCAAAACATTTTTTTAATTTATTTTTTTAGAGTGGGTTGGTGACCACTGGGGGAGTAAGGAGAGGTCATCCCCGATTCCCTCCGGTGGTCATCTGGTCAGTTTGGGCACTTTTTTGAGGCTTGGTCATGAAAAAAAATGGACCAAGTAAAGTCGACAAAATGCTCGGCAGGGACGCCCTTTTTTTTCCATTATCGGCCGAGGACGCCCATGTGTTAAGCATGCCCCAGTCCCGCCTTCGCTACGCCTCCGATACGCCCCCGTGAACTTTGGTCATCCCCGCGACTGGCTGCAGTTGAGGACGCCCAAAATCAATTTTCGATTATGCCGATTTGGGCGACCCTGAGAGAAGGATGCCCATCTCCTGATTTGTGTCGGAAGATGGGCGCCCTTCTCTTTCGAAAATGCCCCTGATAGTGGACGCACATCAAAAATGAAATTACTACATGGGCCATGTGGTAGCCGGGTGGTAACTCTAAATTGACACATGGGTGCACAGAGGCTTTTATGCGGCTTAGTAAATGGGCCCCTTAAAGCTTGTTGAATGGCCTATTATATCTTCCAGGTTCACTGAGGATTGTTTCGGGACTTAGGTGTCAGTTACCTCTTTTATATGGAGGATGATCAGTCCCCCCGTCCCCCCCCCCCCCCCCATGTTAGATCAGAAGAACAATTTGTCGGTGAGATTGACTGAATGTTTTGAGGGGATAAGTGCATGGATAATAAGAAATAGGATGATGTAAAATGTGCAGAAGTTAGAAGTTAAGCTGGTTGGGAGACAAATTACTTTAGTTCCTCACTCAATGACTGTTCACACTGTTGTTTTGCCAGTGAAGCAATATTTGAGAGTATTGAAAGTAATGCTGGATGGTATGCTTATGATTCAAGAACAAGTTGCTGCAGTTATTACTTGTTCTTTTTTTCCATTTTCTCTTGCTTAGTTGTTAAAAACCTATGTTATCTGCATATGATTTTAGAGTTGTTGTACAATATCTGCTGTTGTTTAAAGTTGATTATTATAATGCTTTATTTTTAGGTATGATGGCATCAAGGTGTAGGGCCCTGCCAGTGATACAAAATGCTGCTGCGTGGTTTATTGTGGGGGCGCTAGGTTTTTGCATATTAAGCCTTTGTTGATACAGCTACACTAGTTGCCAGTATGTTTTTGCATTCAGAATAAAATCTTGGCACTTCTTTATCAAACTGTGTACAAGCAATCACCATGCCATCTGTCAGAGGTGGTGTTGCTGTTTTGTCCATAACGCAGTTTAAGGTTTGAAGCAGGGATGCGATTGGCTGATGAAGTCTGTCGGTGCATTATGCTGAGGCAAGGGTGATGGCCTTTAACATTGCTGGCCCTATGCTTTGGAACAAATTGCTCAGTTGTGTGCATTTATGTAGCACAGTGGAGCAGTTTAAGAAATTGCTAAAACCACATTTATTTGTTATGGCTTTTTTTTGGCAGTTTGATGTAGTTGTGTCCAAAGGTTAAGGGGGGAATGTGAAGATGGTTAGTAATAGTTGTTGGTATATCTTGTATGTATGATTATTTATTGTGTATGTTTTAAAAATTGGAACCCGCTTAGGTTTTAGGTGGTCTATAAGTGAAATAAAGCAATAAAGAAATTTTCACCTTAAAATGCTGTTTCTTGCATCTTCCTCAAAGAGTTCATTTAGTGGGGAAGTTATCAAGCTGCATTAGCTTTAAGTCGCGATATGTGCCACTTAATGCAACTTAGAAGGCCCTAACACAGTTTGACATTTTACTGCAACAATATTTTGTTACATAGCAATAAGATGCAAAACATGCAAATACATGTAAAACAGCTCATTATTATGTAAAAAAAACCTGATGCAACTTGCAGTGTGCACTGGGTGCACACTGTAAGTCATATTATGGCCCATAAATTACGATAAAATATCCCCCGTTTTTAGCTGGGGTTATTTTACTGCCCAGGAGCATCAGACCACATAGCTGCAGCCTGATACTCCCACACTAGCAGAACAGCCTCCCTCCCCAGCTCAAGCCCCACCCTTCCAAAGGCTCCAGCTCCCCCTGGCTCCAGACACTCCATCTCCCACTCCCTCAAAAGCTCAAGGATCCCCCAACTCCAGTCTCTCCACTCCCACCTTTCAAAAAGCCCCAGACCCCCAACAGGGCTTACAGTGTTATTGTTGATGGTCCAGGGGGTCTTTGGGCAAAAACAGTGCCCTGTTGCTCCTGCAGTAGTCAAGTGAGTCTACCTCGAGAGGTGCATATTTGATGATGGCTCCAGACTGGGCAAGAGTGACTGGACATTGCTCCTGCCTGAAGAACCCCTAGACCACCAATAAAAACACTGTCAGATCTTTGGGGGGGGGGGGGAGGCTTTAAAGGTGGGGAAGTGGGGGGGGGATGAGGCTTGAGGAAGGGGCCTGCTCTGCTGGTCTGGGAGCATGAGCTGCAGCTTTGTGACCTCATGCTCCCAGACCGCTGTAATAACGCTGCTTGTGAGGTGGCTCACAAGCAGCAGCATTCTTTTACCGTGGGATTCAGCAACCTGCAAAACTGAGATACTGCAGGTTGCTGAATATTGTGGTATATCAAGGCATGGCAAAGATTGTACTTTATTGCAGGGGCGTAGCTATGGCCCAGGCCCACCCAATCTTGGCTCAGGCCAACCTAGTTTAAGCACCAAAAGTGCAGAGCAGCCACAGCCTTTCTGCCATCGCATCGCGGCCCGCTCAGCCACCTCCCACCTGATTTTGGCAGAGACAGCTCCTCTGACTTCTGGTCCTCGGCCTTGGCCAATGCTTCATTGCTAAGCCGCTAACTCAGTCTCAGCCACTGCTGCTGATATGTAAGAGCTCAGCTGCATGCCGCACCACGCTTTACTGCCTACTCCCTGCAGTGTGCATGGAACGATGGCACCAGCGCCGCACACAGTGCCACAGAGGGAAAGGCTGCCGGCCCGGCTTGTTGTGAGCATGGCTCCTTGGAATCTACACTGTGCCTGCCTGCCCTGCCGGCAGATATAATTTTTAGAATTATCATAGCACAGTAGCACTCAGTAGCAGCAGTCTCCCTTGGCCCTGACACAGGACACAAACAACACAGGTACAGGAGCCATGGAGCTCTGTACCACGTGGAACTGCAGGCAGCTGCCCAGAAGGTAATACATATATTTTTTTCATTTTTTAATGTGTCATGCAATTGTAATCAAATAAATGCTGGCTAGTGGTGGTGGGCTTCTGGGTGGGGTAACTAAAAACTTTATTGCCAATGGCAAAAGAGGTATATTTAATGATAAATGTACTTTTTTTTGGCCCTAGGTAGTGAAGAGCCCACCCAGAAGCCCACCACCAGCCAGCATTTTGATTTACTCTTGTAATCAAAATGCTGGCTCTGGTGGTGGGCTACTGGGTGGGGGGGGGGGGGGGGGGTGGACTCTTCACAGGCTAGGGCAAAAAAAGGTATATTTAATCATTAAATATATCTCTTGTGCCCTAGGCAATGAAGAGCCCATCCTACTACTTAACATTTCCAGAAACTCACCGACAATACATTTTAATAGTGCCCAAATTAATTTTTAAAAAGTTGTCTATTTCTCATGTTGGTAGGTTTTGGGGTGGGGATGGTCAGAAACTCACCGACAATACATTTTAATAGTGCTCAAATTAATTTTTAAAAAGTTGTCTATTTCTCATGTTGGTAGGTTTTGGGGTGGGGATGGTCTCTGCAGCTCCAAGGTTAAATTAAAAAAAAAAAGTGTAGGCAGCTTTCTGTGGGTAGACCGGTGGAGGTGGGCTTTACAGTGCCCAGGACATAATGCCATGGGGGGTGGGTAGGAAGTAGGACAGGGCTGACGCTAGGCTACAGGGAGGGAGTGGTGTGGTAGGATAGGGCTGATGCTTAGCTATGGGAAGGATAGTGGGGAAGGGATGGATTGATACTGGGCCACAGGGATGAATGGGGGGGGGGGGGTAAGGTAAAGGGAAGGACTGATACTGAACTACGGGGATGGATCCCTGGTCCTGCCTGCCCGCTGCTGGCGCTGATGCTCCCCTGCTGCCAGATCACTGTTCAAAATGGCCACCGAGACTTCCAATGGTGGAAACGCGAGACTTCTGCTGAAGTCTTGGAGGCTGCCCTTGTAAGTCTCGGCAGCCATTTTGAACAGTGATCTGGCAGTGGGGGCGCGTCAGCACCAGCGCCAGCAGCGGGCAGGCAGGACCGGGGATCTTTGAAACCTGCACCTGAAGAATTGGTTACACAACCTGGGTGGATGAAGGCGGGGCAGGTGAGAGAGCAGGGTCGTTTGACATGGGTGGCTGGAGGGGGGGGCAGGGGGAGAGTAGGGTCGCTGGACATGGGTGGCTGCAGGGGGGGGCAGGGGGAGCGGAGGGTCGCAGGACATGGGTGGCTGGAGGGGGGGCAGGGGAGAGGAGGGTTGTTGTTTGATGCGCCGCTCCCTGCCACTTGCTCCGTTCCCTGCCATTTGCTCCGCGTGTTTCCCTACTTCTCCCCCTGCCTGGGAATCAGCTGTGAGTGACGTCAGCCTGGCTACGGAGCCTAGCTCAGCAACTCCGAAGGAGCCATGGACACAGGCAGACATATTAGAACGTTGGGGGTGAGAATTATTATATAGGACAAACTCCCAATACAGTATAATATGTAGCAAATTAAAACGAGAGTTTTCCCTGGGAGCTGTCAATATGTTCACCTCCTAGTGCTCTCCATCCTCAGTTCTATTTCCTCTTAAATACTTTTTTCTTCCTTTCTTCATTATCTTAATTATAATTACCCTTCCTACCTAATGAATATGCATCGTTCCAGAATATTCTGTTTCCTGTTATGAATCATCCATCGAATTCTATAATTTATTTTCTTATTATATTGGCAGTTAGGGCCTGTCATGCATATAAGCATAAGTTTTCGTTAGATAATGGGTATGTTACCAAGTTACTACCCCCATCCTCGTGCTATGGCTACAATTTTGATCACACCCACTTACTTCTCCTTTTGATTGTTTATCTGGATACAGCAGATGTCCTTAGTCATAGGAGTCTCTGGCTCTTAGTTGCTGACCAGCAACCTATCACAAGTTAGCGAAGGCCAAAATGTCAAACTACAAATTTCTACAGCCTTAGAAAGTAGTTACCAGAAAAAATGCTGTCTTGCAATTCCAGATCTGCTCCCAGTTCAAAGAAGATCAAAATAGCTTATAATAAAAACTAGAAATATGTATGGTTTGTACCTTTTCATGGCCTTTATGTTATACAGCTTTCAAATAGTATTTTTTAAACAACATCCACACCTGATTTAAAATCTTTTTTGAAGCAGCTCCTTTTTACCTTTTTTTTTTTTAACCATTACCCTCATTTTATAATACAGTAGGGTGCTCTTTTGAAAGTTAAATGCTCATGCAGTAGATTTCCTTAGAGTATTTATTCTACTTATTAATTTAATTTGATCATGTTATCCTGTATCTGGCTGAATTGCTTTTCTCTATGAAAAACATTCAATACATATAAAGAGAAAAAAAAAACATAATTTGATCATGTTGTGATCACTGTTTCCAAGTGACCCCAGCACCTTTACTTCTGCACAAATTCCTGCATTCCATTCAGGACTAGATCTAAAATAGCTCCTTTCTTTATGGTTTATAAACCAGCTGTTCCCTAGCATTTCCTGACATTACAGTTATCCGGTCAATACCTTTCTTTAAATTCTGTTAGCATTTCATCATCTGTCTGTTCATTCTGGCCAGGCATATAGTAGCATAGCCCTGCTGCTATTTTCTATTTATAAAACTTCCACATTGCAGTCTGTTTCCTGCAGAATTTTTATTGTTTGACTTGAAGCTTTCTTTAACATATAGGGCCTCTTTTATCAAGCAGCGTTAGCGGCTTCCGGTGTAGTAATGCCAACAAAGCACATTCACTTTGAATGGGCTCTATCGGCATTGCTACATGGGAACCGCTAGAGTGGCTTGATAAGAGGCCCACCATAGTGCCACCTCTTCTCCAATTTGACCCACCCTATCACTGCAATGTAATTTGTACTCTGGTATCAGTGTGTCCCATTGCTTATCTTCCTTCTACCATGTCTCTGAGATGTTTATCATATTTATCTCTTCATTTGGGGGTTCTTTTACTAAGCCACAGTAAAAAGTGGCCTGCGATACTGTGGGCATGTCTTTTAGGTGCATGCTAGGCCATTTTTTTTACCGTGGCTGAGAAAAAGGCAATTATTTAATGGGCTGGGAAATGGGCCTGTGCTAAAATTAACACTAGTGCACGCCTATTTACAGCATTAACCTTTACTTGCCGAAGGTCACAAGGAGCTGCAGTGGGAATTGAACCAAAGTTGCTAGGATGAAAGCCCACTGCACTAACCATTAGGGGTACTCCTCCACCAGATCTCTACATGTGTTCTCAGGCTCTTTGAAACTCTGACACTTAAAAAATAAAGAGGCAGAGTGCAATGCAGTTAACTTCACTTCTTGAGGTGGCGGGGGGAAGAGGGGTTGGTGGTTGAGAGGCTAGGATAGGGGAGGGCAGACTTATACGGGGTCTGTGCCAGAGCCGGTGATGGGAGGCGGGATTGGTGGTTGGGAGGCGGGAAATACTGCTGGACAGACTTATACGGTCTGTGCCCTGAAAAAGACAGGTACAAATCAAGGTAAGGTATACACGTATGAGTTTATCGTGGGCAGACTAGATGGACCGTGCAGGTCTTTTTCTGCCGTCATCTACTATGTTACTATATATGTAACTACTCCGTGCTCTGTCGCACTGATAGTTAACGTGTGGTCACTACCTCCGTATTAATTGTAAGTCATAGTCCCCCACCCTTTCCATGCCCATTCCACTCCTCCTTTCCATTTAGTGGCCACAGTGAGCACTTTAGACATATATTCCACACTGCTTGTCGCAGTGTTTAAACATTAACCCATATGTTGTCATATTTCATGCATCATTTAGCTAGGGCTCACGCACTACCCACACGGTAACTATATAGCGTGTGACAATGTAGGCACTGCCAGTTACTGTTGGAACTGCCCCCCCACCCCCACCCCGGTAGAAAATAGAAAATTATTTTCTACCGCGGGATTTGGCACATGCCAAAATTGGAATTACTGCCAGTTGCACACGCTACCCCGGCAGTAGTGCCAATTGGGCATTATATTGCAGGAGTTTGTAAATCTTGTCCATTTGTTCTTGAAATACATTCCAGCTAAAGAATGATCCTTTTCTTCTACCCCCTAAACCAGTGTCTTCCACACTGTGTGCCATGGCGCTCTGCTGCACCACAATGAATTCACAGGGATCCCATGGAGGAGCTGGGAGATGCAGGCATGGCCACAGTGAATTCTGGGCCCCACCACTCCAGAGGTTGAGGAGGCAGAAAGCTGCAAGGAAGCAGTGAATCCTGGCACCCCTTCCGCCGCTGTCAGGATGATGAGCGACAGTAGAAAGGTTCCCGACAGTGATTCCCACATGCTGCCTGCCGCTAAACCAGGGGCAGGAGAAGGCAGAGAGGAGGCTTCCTGGTTAGTGACAGGTAGGGTGTGGGAATCGCTGCTGGGGACCTGTTGAAGTGAGAGGGGGAGTTGTGGGGGTCAAAAGGAAAGCTGCTGCATGGGGGGAGGGGCAGAATTGTTGGGGTGGAGGGGGAGGAAGAGAGAAGTGCAGCAAAGGGGTGGTGAGGGAAGGAGAGATGCATGTGGGGGAGAGGGCCAGAATTGTTGGGGTGGAGAAGGGAGGAAGGGAGAGATGCAGCAAAAGGTGTGGTGAGGGAAGGAGAGATGCTGCATGGGCAAGGGGGCAGAATTGTTGGGGTGGAGGGAGAGGAAGAGAGAGATGCATCAAAGGGGTGGTGAGGGATGAGAAAGGGAAAAAATCTTGTATATGGGGAGGAGGAGAGGGAGAGGTGCTGCATGGAAAGGGGTGTGAGATGGAGAAGTGTTAGGCATCATGGTGGAGAGGAGGAAGGGAGAGTTGCTGCACATGTTGTTGGACCCGGGGTACAAGGAAAGGAGGGAAGAGAGAGAGAGATGGTAGAAGAAGGGTAGACGCCGGATGGTGGGGGAAATGAAGGAGGTCAAACGCTGAATGGAAAAGGGGAAGATAAGAAGGGCATGTATGGGAATGACAGCATTAGTGGCTGAAGCATGCCAGTGATTTTGTTCTGGAGATTGGGCCTCAAGTAGTGGACTTCTTCAGCTGGCGGGGCTTGGGCATCCCTGCTAGCAAAGGTAGGACTCAATACCATCGGCTGCGGTGTTGGCAGTGCTGGCAGTGGGGGTGTGGAGGGGGGGGGGAGACATGAGAGGAAATGAGTAGCCTAGAGGTGCTATGACCCAAGAAAGTTTGGGAACCACTGCCTGGAGGGGGGGGGGGGGGGAGATTTTTTTTTTCTAAAAGATGTTGTTGTAGTAGGGCTACTGTAATATTTGCAGTGCTGCTCATTCATAGGTAGGTTTGTTGGGGCCAGTATTCAAAACAGTGCATGCAATTTACTTCAGAGCTATCTCCATAAACTTCTATCTCTGAAAATTTGGACCCTTTCACTGGATAAAATTTTAACCAAAGTCCTCACTGTCCAGTTAAAATTGACCTGCTTAAGAGGGATCTATTGCATTCCAGGGATGGCACTTTAAACTGAAAAACATAGTTATTTTGGACTGTTTAGCTACCTTTATTTGCTTAACTAGGATTGCATCAATAGCTGCCCTAACCAGGCCCATTACAAGGTATCTGAGACCCTAGGCAAACCTTCAGCTCAATATCCCCAGCCTAGGGCAGCTCAAGAACTTCTCGCCATCCTACTCAGGCCCAGCATCTCCCTTTCCTACTCCCTCTGTAGTCCAGCATTTCCTCTTCCTTACCCCCACCCCCACCCCTTACGCTGTTGTGTCTATCATCTCACTTTCTTCTTCATGATTTCCAGCATGTTTTTCCTTCCCTACCTTCCTCTGTGTTCAGCATTTCTCTTTCCCTTCCCTTCCCTTCTTTCCACCCCAAGGTGTTCAGCAGCTTTCCTTCCTTTCCTTACTCCTTTTGAGGCAGCAGTCAGCATGCAGCACAACTTTCATCATGGCTGGAATGAGACCTCAAGCATCCATGTGTGCCCAAGACCCACTGGGTCCCATCCCTACCATAAAAGGAAGTCAGGAGGGGGTAGAATCCAGTGGATCTTGAGCCCATACAGATGCTTGAGGCTCTGTGCTGGTTGCAGTGTCTTCTATAAGCATGTCCGAGGTGGATGCCTAGTTCACCTACTGGTTGAGCTGGCTCCAGCCCTGATCTTAGCTAGAAAAACCACATATTTAACAGTTTGACTTAAGTGGAGAATTCAGCTGGGAATCCGTTTAATTATTTAAATGAACGATCAAGTTAACTCAGTAGACAGTCTAACTGAATTTTGGCTCCATTGCTGTTTGAATTCTGGGAATTAGTATAGTTGAAAGGGGGGTGTCCAAGTTTGAAGGGCTGTCCATTGACAGATTCATACCCCAGGGCTTCCACAGAACATTGTTGACATACTGGGACAGACCAAAGGTCCATCAAGCCCAGTATCCTGTTTCCAAACGTGGCCAATCCAGGTCACAAGTACCTGGCAAGATCCCAAAAAAGTGTAATAGTTTTTATGCTGCTTATCCCAGAAATAAGCAGTGGATTTTCCCAAGTCCATTTTAATAATGGCTTATGAACGTTTCTTTTAGGAAGCTATCCAAACCTTTTTTTAAATCCCACTAAGCTAACTGCTTTTACCGCATTCTCTGGCAACGAATTCTGATGTTTAATTACACGTTGAGTGAAGAAATGTTTTCTCTGATTGACTATTTTGTGTCCTCTTTGCATGCTTGCTATTCCTAGTATTTTTGGAAAGAGTAAACAATTGATTCACCTCTCCACTCCACTCAGTATTTTATATACCTCTATCATATCTCCCCTCAGCCGTCTTTTTTCCAAGCTGAAGAGCCCAAGCCATTTCAGCCTTTTCTCATAGGGAAGTCGTTTCATTCCCTTTATCATTTTTGTCGCCCTTCTCTGTACATTTTCTAATTCCACTATATCTTTTTTGAGATGCCACCCTTGAGCTGGCTCTGCAGGAGCTTGCCTTTCCTCTACCACCACTCTATTTATCGTAGGCCAGCTTTGGCCACCGGCACAGTGTTAAAATTGGAGAGTAACTTTGTTCTTTGTGAGACAAGTATGAGCACCTAAGTTTTAGGCACTTTGATAGCTGGTTATGCTCATATTGTTAATTGGAGGTACCGTTATAGAATTGCTCCTTAAATGCACATTCTGATTCTGGGTGTGGGCTCAGTAAGTCCAACTACATACCGTATAAGGAAGAATGACTGGTGCCTGTTCCATTGCAAAGTCTCTTCGGCTTTGATTTGGATGGTTGTTGCATCTAACCTGTGAGCTGACAGAGGAAGGTAGCTGTAGTGTGTTGTAATAATTACATCAGCAGCATAGCAGCTTTTCTTTAATTACATCTTAGAGTCAGACTGGCTTGTTTTTTTTGTACATCATTAGTCTCCTTAATTTTGTTTTACCCATTATCACCTCGTTTCCCAGCACACATCTGTCCAAGGAAAGCCACTTTACTGCTTCACTTGGTTGCTTACTGTCTTGCTTCTCTCTGCCTTTAGGCAGTTGTTTGAACAATTAGATACCATGCTTATCTGTGGCTAAAGCCCAAATCCTTGCTTTCACTAATATGATGCTTTCTAAAATAGTTTATTATTAAGAGTTTTCTATACTTCTTCATTTGTACACCTCCCTCTCTGATATATCGGAGTTAGAAGCAAAATTTATACGGTCAAGTGTTCCTTCTAGGATTACTAACTACTAGTTCCATGTCATTTAAACAAACTGGGAGACTGGTTTTATCCTTCTGCTAGTGGCATACCATAGACGGGGCGGTAGGGGCGGTCCGCTCTGGGTGCGTGCTGCAGCCGCACAGCTGTCAGTTCCCTGCTCCCGCTGACGTTACTTCCTGTTCCGGGGCAGGGCAGCCGCGTGATTGCTTCCTGCACCCCCAGGAGATGAGTGATGTGTTTGGGGGGAGGGTGCACAGCAGCAATCCTCCCCGGATGGCTGCTGACCTAGGAACACCACTGCCTAATTATGCTCTTATCTACCTAACCTTAATTATTTGTTTGTTCTTGAGATAGTCTAAATCCCTTTTTACTTACTGCACATGTATTAATTTACTTCTTGAGGTTATTGTAATTTGTGTTATATTCTGTACATTATTATTATGTTTTATTCACTTTATTGTTTGTTTGTAAGCCACATTGAATGAATCTATTTCAGGCTAATGTGGTGTATAAATGTCATGAATAAATAAATAAAATAATGCACTTTCTGTGCTTGTAGTTCTACATTGTTTTCTAGGAAAAGTAGAAATACAGGTCTATAGGTGCAGAGGGGAGAAATAACATACTTTCTCAGCTTGTCCATTAAAAAACCCTAGTTCCTTGTCATCAAGCAGATGAATCCATTACGAGTGGGTTGTGTCCATCAACCAGAAGGGGGAGATAGAGAGCACTGAAAAACCATAGTGCCTCATGGCCAGCTAGCTCCATCTGCCTCTTCAGTATTCTCTATCTCCCCAGCAGGGTGGTTGTAGCTTGTTCAAGCTCCTTCAGAAGATCTGCCTGGGGTGGCTCCTGTGCTTTTGCCAGTTGTAGCAGGGGTGTTGTGGCTGATGGTGCCCACTTTAAAGGCAAATAGGTTAGCCCTTTCCCTGCCTTACCCGGCCCCCGATGTGGAAGTAGACAAATAGGCAAGCCCTGTCCCTGTCTTTGCCCACGCTGTGGATGCAGGCACATAGGTTCGCCCTTTCCCTGCCTTTCCCATGCTACTGATTCTCCGAAGTTGGAAAGTTGCCTCTTTCGCTGTTGCCTCAAACTTTTCTCACAGCGTTTAAAAAAAAGGTCGTGTCGCGCTTTGGCGCTGTGATCCCAGAAAAGAGGTTTTCTTCTGATTGTGCAGCGTGACCGGAGCTCGGAGACTCGGTCTGGTGAGGTAAGAGCATTTTGTAGCTCCTCCGGGGAGGGCCCGCGTTTGGGATGATTTTGGCGTGAATCCGCCATTTTGAATTTCCACCGCTTTTGGCGATGTCTGCTAAGAAACTTAAGCGCTGTTCCGTTTGTGGCAAGTGCAAATCTGCAGCGGGTCTCTGTAAGGCATGCTTTTCAGACGGTAGAGCTGGCCCGAGCATGGCGAGCGATGTTCCTTCCCGCTCCGTGGAGCTGGCAGCGGGCGCCATTTTGGAACAGCATGACGCAACCCCTGCTGAGGCGGAGGGGTTTGAGCCTGGAGGGGCGCCTTGTGTGGAGGCTGATAAAAGAGCTGTTTCCCCCGGACTGGAACCGGGAGGCCAGGGTGAGCCATTTTTCCGTGAATTTGTTTTATTGCTGCATAATGCATACCTGTTAAAAAGAGCGGCCCTGCTTTCTGTATCCCCTCCAGTGGAGTCTGGCCTTGGATTACCGTCAGGCGCGTTTTCCCCTGACAGATGGCCGCAAGACAAGCGCAGAAGGGTGAATTCCCCTTCAGAGAGTGGCGCACCCCCTCCCCCCCCCCCCCCCCCCCCCCCCCCCCCCCCGGTTGTCGGGATGTGAGGACTCTGAGGGGTCTGGCAGGCCTTCGTGGTCTGGAGAGCCAGAAGAAGGTGCAGGATTGCCACCGGATCCAGATGATCCTTCCGCGGTGAGGATTTTCCACCGCGATGAGCTGCCATTACTAATGCCTTGCAGGTCCTCTCTATAGAAGACCCTGGGAGTACTGAGACCTCCTCCGGTAATCCGAGGATGGCAAGTGCTAAGAAGCCTGCTCGAGCCTTTCCTTTGCATGACTCCATCCAAGAGCTTATCACGGCTCAATGGGCTGACCCCAAGGGGCCTTTGAAAGTCGCCAGGGCTATGGGGCAATTATACCCTCTAAGTGAGAAGCATTTGGCGCGCCTAGCAGTGCCTAAATTGGATGCCCTGGTCACGGCTGTGACAAAGAAAACTACCCTCCCAGTGGAAGGAGGAGTTGCTCTGAAGGACATGCAGGACTGTCGCCTGGAGGCAGCTATGAAACGGTCCTTTGAAATTTCAGGCCTATCCTTATGGGCATCTGCAGGCAGCTGCTACGCTGCCCGAGCCTGCGTCACTTGGTTACAACAGGCAGTGGAACAGCCCAGAGATGGAGCAGAGCCCCTTTCGGAGGTGGCACCACGGATGGAGTCGGCCTTGTCATTTTTGGCTGACGCCCTTTATGATCTGGTCAGAGCTTCGGCTAAACAGATGGCTGTAGCGGTGGCGGCTCGCCGTCTTCTGTGGCTACGGCATTGGGCAGCTGACATGGCCTCTAAGCAAAGGTTGGTGAAGTTGCCCTTTCAAGGCCTTCTCCTGTTTGGTGAGGAGTTGGAGAAAATTGTGAAAGGCCTGGGGGGTGCCAAACCCCAGCGCTTACCTGAGGATAGGTCGCGACCTTCTTCCAAGGGTCAGGCGGTTCCCTCCTCTTACAGACCTCGCTTCCGTGAAGCTAGAAGGTACCGCCCGGGGCATTCTGCTGGGTTCACTTCGCGTGCCCGTTTTCAGCAGAGGAACTCCTTTCGCTCGGACAAACGTTCCACAGCAGCAGGCTCAAGTCCTGGAGTTCAAGGGAGATCCTCTCAATGATGGTGCGCCGGCCCCCTCCTCGATTCCTGTGATAGGAGGACGACTTTCCCTCATTCTCGAGGAGTGGGCCAAGATTACCTCAGATCAGTGGGTCTTGGACCTGATCAGAGAAGGCTACAGAATAGAATTCAATGCCCCGATAAGAGACGTGTTTGTGGAGTCCCGATGCTGTTCTGCCGCTAAATGGGCAGCGGTAGAGGAGACCTTGCAAGGCTTGATTCATATGGGGGCGGTTTCCCCTGTGCCTCCCGCCGAATGCGGCTCTGGCCATTACTCCATTTACTTTGTGGTGCCGTGAAAAGGAGGGTATTTTCGGCCTATCCTAGACTTAAAAGAAGTCAACAAGTCTCTGAACATGCGGCATTTTCACATGGAAACCCTGCGCTCCGTCATAGCTTACTTGCACATACCAATCTGGCCCCAGCACCAGAGGTTTCTGCGTTTTGCGGTGATGGGAAAATATTTCCAGTTTCGGGCCTTGCCTTTTTGCCTTGCCACAGCTCCCCAAACCTTTTCCAAGGTAATGGTGGTAGTAGCTGCTTTTCTCAGGTGAGAGGGTCCGGTTCGACACAGCCTCGGGGATGGTCTTCCTACCCGAGCAAAGGCGGTGCAAGCTTCAGAACCAGGTCCGTCTGCTCCTGAGGATGCCTCGCCCGCGAGCTTGGGACATAGTCCAGCTGTTGGGGTCGATGGCGGCCACTTTGGAAGTGGTGCCTTGGGTGAGAGCGCACCTGAGACCTCTGCAGTGTTCCCTGCTTCAACGGTGGTCTCCAATATCTCAGGATTATCAGTGCAGACTCACGTGGCTCCCTGCGGCCCGGCTCAGTATGGAGTGGTGGCTCTCAGACAACATGCTGCGAGGAATGCCGCTAGCGCTCCCCGATTGGTGCCTGGTGGTAACAGATGCCAGCCTGAAGGGCTGGGGTGCACATTGCCGGGGAAGGCATGCCCAGGGTCTTTGGACACCCGAGGAGTCAGAGTGGTCCATCAATCGCTTGGAATTGAAAGCGATTTTCCAGGTGCTTCTTTCCTTTCAATTGACCCTGGAAGGATTGGCTGTTAGAGTTCTGTCGGACAACACGACAGCAGTGGCCTACATAAATCGCCAGGGAGGCACTCGGTCCATAGCACTAGCAGCGCAGGCTGCGCAGATTTGCCACTGGGCTGAGCTTCATCTGCAGTTTAGTCAGCAGCTCATATTGCAGGTCAGAGCAACGTGCAAGCCCATTATCTGAGCAGGAATCAGATCGACCTAGTGGAGTGGGAACTTGCAGACGAAGTATTCCTGAAGATATGTGCCAAATGGGGAAAGCCTGTAATGGACCTTATGGCATCAAGCACAAATGCCAAAGTCCCGTGCTTCTACAGCAGACGGAGAGATCCTCGCTTGGCAGGGTTGGATGCCTTGGCTCAACCCTGGCCTCAGGGCCTCCTGTATGTGTTCCCTCCGTGGCCCTTGATAGGGCGAGTACTCCTGCGGATTCGGCTTCACCAAGGGGAGGTGGTTCTCATTGCCCCGGATTGGCCCAGGAGGCCGTGGTATGTGGACCTCCGGCGGATGCTGGTAGAGGATCCCCTGCCTTTACCTCTGGTACTGAACCTGTTGTCACAGGGCCCGGTGACCATGGAGGACGCCTGCCGCTTTGGTCTTATGGCATGGCTATTGAGAGGGCGCAATTGAGAGACAAGGGATATTCCAGTAAAGTCATTTCCACTCTCCTACAGGCCCACAAGCATTCCACTTCCGTGGCTTATGCCAGGATTTGGCGCCAATTTGAGGCTTGGTGTGCTTCTAAAGCGATTACACCCATGCGGGCTTCTGTCTCGCCGATACTTGACTTTTTGCAGGATGGTTTACAAAAAGGCTTGGCCTATAATTCCCTGCATGTTCATGTGGCAGCCTTAGCATTTTTTCGAGGGAAGGTCGCTGGCCTCTCTCTGGCTGCTGGCCCGGATGTGACACGGTTTCTTAGAGGGGTGCTTCGGCTCCGTCCTTCCTTGCAGGTCCCGTGTCCAGCCTGGAACCTGGGGTTAGTTTTAAAGGCCCTTCAGTGTACACCCTTCGAGCCACTTAGGCGAGCTTCGGAGAAGGATGTGACCTTAAAGACGGTATTTTTGGTGGCCGTGACATCGGCGAGACGGGTATCTGAGCTCCAGGCACTGTCCTGTCGAGACCCATTTCTGCAATTCTCAGAGTCCGGAGTAATGGTACGTACGGTGCCTTCCTTCATGCCTAAGGTGGTTTCAGCGTTTCACTTAAACCAGCCTATTTTCCTGCCCTCCTTTTCTAAAGAGGAATTTCCAGAAGCTTATGGGCAGTTGCACCTTCTGGATGTGCGAAGGGCTCTGTTGCAATATCCGTGCATGTAAAATTTCTTCAGGACCTCTGACCATCTTTTTGTTCTTTTGTCAGGTCCGCGCAGAGGGTCTCCAGCGTCTAAGGCCACTATAGCCCGATGGCTCAAAGAAGCTATCTTTTCATCATATCTGCTATCTGACCGGCCTCCGCCTGAAGCCTTTAAGGCACATTCCACAAGAGCGATTTCCTCTTCTTGGGATGAAACTGGCGCACTCTCTCTTCAAGAGATATGTAGTGCAGCTACTTGGGCTTCTAAGCTCTCGTTTGCCCGACATTACAGGGTGGATGTGGCTGCCAGGAGAGACGCGCATTTTGGAGCACAAGTGCTGGTGCGTGGTGTGGCTTGTTCCCACCCTATCTAGGGATTGCTTTGATACATCCCACTCGTAATGGATTCATCTGCTTGATGACAAGGAAAGAAAAATTAGGTTCTTACCTTGGTAATTTTCTTTCCTTTAGTCATAGCAGATGAATCCATGAGCCCTCCCTCAGTGGTTCATTATGTGATTTATGTTACTTTTATGTTCAGTTTTTTCTGTAGATATGTTCCCTCATTGGGAGAAGTTGGAAAACAGTCTTCAGGATTTCTGTTCAGTTACAGGAGGATGAGTTCATTCCCTCCTTTGAATTATAGCTCCAGTTTTGGGGCGTTCATCCGCTGTGAGGAAAGTTCATGTTATTATGCTTTGCGATGTAACACTACTTTGGAAGCTTCAAATACTGAAGAGTCAGATGGAGTTAGCGGGCCATAAGGCACAATGGTTTTTCAGTGCTCTCTATCTCCCCCTGCTGGTTGATGGACACAACCCACTCGTAATGGATTCATCTGCTATGACTAAAGGAAAGAAAATTGCCAAGGTAAGAACCTAATTTTCCCTTCTTGCTTTTAGCATTAAAATAATTTTGGTTCTTCGTTCACTGGATTTTTTTTTTTAATCTGAACTGCAAAAGTAACTGGTGTTGTCCCTAGGAGTAGTAGCATTTTGATACACATTTGCTCCCCTGATTCTGTATAGCAGGGGTGTAGCTACTCGGGGCCATGGGAGCCTGGGCCCCCATAGATTTGGTCCTGGACCCCCCTGCCGACGGCCCCCTCGACCCCCCCCTCCCGCCGCCAACCCTCCCCTACCCTCGCTGTGGGCTACCTTTTCTGGCGGGGGACCCCAACCCCTGCCAGCCGAGGTCCTCTTGCTTCCCACGGAAGGCTTTGTTCTGTTTCTGACGTCCTGCACGTTGTCCTTGCAGATCAAGGCTTCGTTCTGTTTCAGTGAGTCTGACATCACTAAACATTTAAAGAAATGACTGCTAAAGACAATTTACACATGGTCCACCTGACCTATCACGCCTTACCCTAAGGCTCAGACAGACATTCTTTTAAGCCAAGTTTCCTAGTGACACCCGTCCCATCTACATCCCAGGGGCGTAGCTAGATGGCCAATTTTGGATGGGCCAGAGCCCAAGGTGGGCGGGCATGGAATTCACCCCCCCCCCCCCCCCACCGGTCCCCTCCGGTTTGCTCCTCTCTCCACCCCTCCCTGCCCAAAAAACCCAAATATTAAATTCTTGAGCTGGCGGGGATCCCCAAACCCTGTCAGCTGAAGATTTCCTCCTCCTCCTCAAGCAGCCAACACTCTTTCAAATGGCAGCCGGCAGCACTTGCCTCAAACTGATGCTGCTGCTGGCAGGCCGTGCATGCTCAGTGCTTTTGCATGTGCGAAAACTGAGCATGTGCAGAAGGGCCAGTTTGTGTCAGCTCAAGGCAAGTGCTGCTGGCTGACATTTGGAAGAGCGCTGGCTGCCCAAACAGAGAAAATTTTCAGCATGGCAAGGTTTGGGGATCCCCACCAGCCACAGCAAGTGTTACAATTTTGGGTGGGCCTGAGTCCAGGGCCCACCCAGGCCCACCTGTAGCTACGCCACTGCTATATCCACATAGTGACCCTGCACACAGTGGCCAGCCTACCACCCAATCATATAACAGCGAAGCGAAACAACACCAAGATGATCACCACCAAACTACTTCTAATAATCTACACACTAGAGGAGGAGTGGCCTAGTGGTTAGGGTGGTGGACTTTGGTCCTGGGGAACTGAGGAACTGAGTTCGATTCCTGACACAGGCAGCTCCTTGTGACTCTGGGCAAGTCACTTAACCCTCCATTGCCTGCCACATTGAGCCTGCCATGAGTGGGAAAAAGTGTGGGGTACAAATGTAATAAATAAAATAAAAAAATAAAAAATAATTCACCACACATTAACCACCCCCCTCATGGACACCAACAACATACCCATAATACATAATCTCTATAGACTACCCAGATACAATACACCCCACCAGAATAATAACAACCAAAACAATGGAAGAACTTCCTTACGCGAACAAAATCACTACAAAGGAAAGAAAGGTCATAATAAAACTACACTACAGGAGAAGAGACAACTTACGAAAATCAATACAACCACAGACCCCTACCAAACAATTCAAGTGGGATACATAAACGCCAGATCAGTAGTCAACAGAACAACAATAATCACAGACTTGATCACGGCAGACAATCTCAATCTACTATTCATCAGCGAAACCTGGATCCACGATCACAAGGACCCCATAATCCTAGACCTGTACCCCCCAGGCTACAAAATCACTAACTGGACAAGGAAAGAAAAAAGAGGAGGAGGCATAGCACTAATCTATAGATCTCACTTCACCGTAACAACAACAGCCAAGTCTATAACACCAAAACTTGAACTTGCCTCAGTTAGAATCCACTGTACTACCCTGCTGGACCACCTAAACGTTGTCTTGTTTTACAGACCACCAGGTAGCTGGCAAGAATGCCAACAATACTTCATGGATTTCATATTGAATACCTGTGCATCTAACTCTAATCTACTTATAATAGGGGACATAAACCTACACATAGAAGACCCTAATGCAACCAATGCACATGAATGCAAGGATTTCCTCCAATTATGGGACCTCAGTTGGCCAAACGTTCAAGCTACCCATGTCAAAGGACACACAATTGACCTCATTACACACAAACTGTCCTCAGACTTAAACCTTATACTAACAGATACAAAATGGACTGACATACCATGGTCAGACCACCACAAACTAAACCTTGCCCTACAGTGGCAAAAAAAAAAAGGCACATATCACTCGCAAGAATGCACACCACGAGAGGCAAAATTGACCCTGTAACATTCTGGCAACAGATCTATGAAAATGAATGGATAGCACAAACAGACTCCAAACATTACCTCCTAAATTGGGACAACAGATGCAGGAGCATATTAGACAAAATTGCACCATTGCAAACAAGAATTACACAAAGACACATCTTGATACCTTGGCTTAACGAAGAACTGAAAAAACTAAAAAACACAAGTTAGGAGACTAGAATGAGCATGGAAAAAAATGAAAGATGAATACACACTTAACGCATGGAAACAAATGCAAAGAAAATACAAATACACAATAAAACAAACCAAAAGAGTATACTTCAAAACCAAAATAGGGCCAAACTACAAAGATGTGCATAAACTTTACCAACTCGTGAACAAACTATTAGATACCACTCCAGTTACCACAACCAGCACAGACACCCCATCAGCAGACAACCTTGCTAAATACTTCAATGAGAAAATGATAAAACTACGATCCACGCTACCACTTACTACCACCGATCACAAAAAATTAATTGACTGGACCCTATTCCCAATGAATACCCAGCAGACTGAACCTGGACAAACTTCGATCTTATGACCGACGAAACCGTCACCCAAGCAATCTACAGATTCGCCAAATCCCACTGCAAACTGGATATGTGTCCCAACAACCTTATAAAACTCGCCCCCCAACGCTTCATAATGGACCTCATGTCACACCTAAACTACATGTTACAACATGGTCTCTTCCCCAAGGATAAAGGAAATATACTACTCACCCCTATACCCAAAGACTTAAAGAAAAAAACAAATGACATAACCAACTACCGCCCAGTAGCATCCATCTCACTGGCAGTCAAACTAATGGAAAGTATGGTAACCAAACAACTCACCGACTACTTAAACAAAGTAGCAAATAGAATGTTAGGTATTATTAGGAAAGGAATGGAAAACAAAAATGAGGATGTTGTAATGCCTTTGTATCGCTCCATGGTGCGACCGCATCTTGAATATTGTGTTCAATTCTGGTTGCCGCATCTCAAAAAAGATATATTGGAATTAGAAAAAGTGCAGAGAAGGGCGACGAAAATGATAAAGAGAATGGAACGACTTCCCTATGAGGAAAGGCTAAAGCGGCTAGGGCTCTTTAGCTTGGAGAAAAGACGGCTGAGGGGAGATATGATAGAGGTCTATAAAATTATGAGTGGAGTTGAACGGGTAGATGTGAAGCGTCTGTTTATGCTTTCCAAAAATACTAGGACTAGGGGGCATGTGATGAAGCTACAATGTAGTAAATTTAAAACGAATTGGAGAAACATTTTCTTCACTCAACGTGCAATTAAACTCTGGAATTCGTTACCAGAGAATGTGGTAAAGGCAGTTAGATTAGCAGAGTTTTAAAAAGGTTTGGACGGCTTCCTAAAAGAAAAGTCCATAGATTGTTATTTAATGGACTTGGAGAAAATCCACTGTTTCTGGGATAAGCAGTATAAAATGTTTTGTACATTTTTGGGATCTTACCGGGTATTTGTGACCTGGATTGGCCACTGTTGGAAACAGGATGCTGGGCTCGATGGACCTTTGGTCTTTCCCAGTATGGCAATACTTACGTACTTATGTACATGAATCACAGTCAGGATTTCGATCCAACCACAGCACTGAAACAATATTAATCACTCTCCTAACTAATTTCAAACAAACAATTGCAACCGGCAATAGTGTACTTCTACTACAATTTGACATGTCCAGTGCATTCGACATGGTTAACCATCAAATACTATTAAACATCCTAGAATACTTCGGGATTGGATTCCTAACCGCAAAAACATATCAAGTGATATCAAGTTCAAATACATCATCACCATAACCTGAATGTGGAGTACCCCAAGGATCACCGCTCTCACCAACCCTTTTTAACTTAGTGATGACACCTTTAGCCAAATCGCTATCCAACCAAGGTCTTAATTGTTACATCTATACAGACGATGTCACGATATACATCCCATTCAAACACGATCTAACTGAAATCACAAACGAAATCACACACAGCCTCCAAATAATGAATTCATGGGCGGAAGCATTCCAACTAAAGCTCAACACAGAAAAAACACAATGTCTCATTCTCTCCTCACAATACAACACGAACAAACCCACCACCATAAACACCCCAGAATACACCCTTCCTGTTTCAGACAGTTTGAAAATCCTTGGAGTTACAATTGACTGAAATCTCACACTTGAAAGCCATGCGAAAAATACAGCAAAGAAAATGTTCCACTCAATGTGGAAACTCAAAAGAATAAAACTTTTCTTCCCTAGGGAAATATTTCTTAGCCTGGTACAATCAATGGTACTAAGCCACCTAGACTATTGCAATGCCATCTATGCCGGATGCAAAGAACAAATCATTAAGAAACTCCAAACTGCTCAAAACATAGCAGCTAGACTCATATTTGGAAATACGAAAGCACCAAACCCCTAAGAGAAAAACTACACTGGCTCCCACTAAAAGAATGAATTGCGTTCAAAGTTTGCACCCTGATTCACAAAATCATTTATGGTGAAGCCCCGATCTATATGTCAGACCTCATAGAGTTGCCAACTAGGAACACAAAAAAATCATAATGCACATTCTTGAATCTCCACTACCCCAGCTGAAAAGGACTGAAATATAAATCCACATATGCAGTCAGCTTCTCCTATATAAGCACGCAACTGTGGAACACACTACCAATGGCCATAAAAACAATGCATGACCTAGCAATCTTCCGAAAACTACTGAAAACCAACCTGTTCAAAAAGGCATACCATAATGATCTATCCTAAATACTAGACAACTAGACTCTACATGAACTAGACAAAACCGAAAACTGCACACTAGACTGATAACCGAGCTACTAATGAAATTTAAGCAATACGCACTACCACTTTATCTCATATACCAGAAATGAACTTGCTATAGTTGATTGTCTAACTTATTTTATAATTCACGTTATCAATATGGTCTGTGCACTGAAGAGGACAGTACAAATAAAAAAGTAGCACATATGAATTTATCTTCTTGGGCAGACTGGATGGACCGTGCAGGTCTTTTTCTGCCGTCATCTACTATGTTACTATGTTACTTTTAGGAACTTCAATGCAATACCACTGTGTATTCTACTTTACCACTTATGTACCTAAATGTAATACCACTTGTATTTCTCTATCCGGAAATGGCGATCGCCATTACGGTATAATACAAGCCACATTGAGCCTGCAAATTGGTGGAAAAATGTGGGATACAAATGCAACAAATAAATAAATATATATGTGCACATATATACGCAAATTCCATAATTTTGACCATTCATGCCCATTCCAGCACCTAAATGTTGTTGCCACATATATAGAATTACCCCAGATATGTCTGATGTTGACACTAACCTGATGTTTCTAGTTTTTAAACTTGTTTGAAATATTCACATGTTCTGTTTTTAGAGAATTATTGTTCCTACAAACAGATTGGCACAGTGATCCTTTTCTAATTTTTTTCAACTTTCCATATGTTAGAAAGCATAAAAACGTTGATCCATATATATGGAATAAAAAATTACTAACAGAAAAAGAAAATAATAACTTGGCACAAGACCAAAAATAGTAATTGAAGAATGAATCATGCAAAACTGATATTTTTAGGACTGGAGCTGAGGAATAGATTTGCTTAGTGTTGTGTCTTGACCAGTGCTTTTTTTTGTAGGAAAAAAGAAACTGGTACTCATTATGGGTAACCTTAGGGGTTGGGTCACTATGTTATGAATATTTTCTAAGTGAGAGACCTATGTAAGAACTACATCAACTTCCTCTCTTTATCCCTCTTAACAGGCAGCGTTTATACTCTTTCTTGAACTCTGTTACATTCAGGGATAAAACTTTAAAGTCAAATACTTTATGTAACCCCCTCCCCCAAATCAATTTGTACTTTCTTCCATCCCTTCCCTCCAACCCCAGTCCCCTCAATGTCAGTTTTCCCTGACTTCCAATCGAGTACGATGACTCAGCATTCCCTCAGGCCTACCCATTTTCAGTCTGCCATCCCCCACCCTCCCTGTTCACATATGTTCCTACCATAATTCCCCGCTTGTCCCTCTTCTCCCCCAATGAACACAATATTACGCTTGTTCTCACCCCATACTACCCACAACCTCACATACAACCCCCTCCTCAGAGTCCATTCTATGCTACCTCAGCCTTCATGGTGACCGATCTTCTCCCATCATTCACTATAGCGCCCTTGCTTTCCTGCCTGATCTTCCACTGCTTCTGTCTGGCACAGTCTGGCACCTTTTTGCACAACTTTCTGCAAGACTTCTATGGATTACCTTCACTGTAATCACTGCTATCTCTACTCCCAGGATCACTTCTTCCACCTTCTGGAGAGTAGTTATGTACGACCTAGCAGTGTATGTTTTTCCAATTGCCATGAAGTTGAGCACAAATGGGCTTTTCCATCAATATTTGAGTCCCTTATTTTTTGTAATGTTACAGCTGATAGATCTACATAAATGGAGAGTTTGTGGCCTTCCTACATGCAGTGCTGTAGCAGATTTGTTTTACTCAGGATCCACTCTGAAAGTCATTTTTGCATATGATTGTCTCTGGGTCAGTTAGTTTGCTCTTGGTGGGTATGATGCAGTTTTAGCTCCGGTTTCTCATTCTCACCACCAACACTGCAACACATATCACTGGGGCCACTTTATGGCATCCATATAGGCCTCGCTGTCTGGCACCTCAAATTCTTAGGCTATTACACTATAACCTATTTTCTAGATCTTCAGCTGTATCCATAAGAAACTATTTTGTTTCTCCAGATGTGAAAAAATTAGTCCTGAGACCAGTGTTTGAAGTTCAGCAAGAGCGAAAAAGGAATGGATTTGATGCAAAAAAAAAAAAAAAAAAAAACACTTGCCGGGGGGGGGGGGGGGGGGGGGGGGGGGAACACCAGAAGAAACAAAATGGTTGGCTTGGGACTTGCCATCCAAAGCAGAATCCAACCAGATTCCCAAGCTACTGTTGTTTGCAGGTGGATAGTCTTTCCTTCAAACAAACAAATTTCAGCAGGTAATAAATTTCTTACCACCAACCAATAGCAATCAGAATATAACCTAAAACTATGGTCAAACATTCACCGAGATATATATTGTAAGCTAGTAGTCATTCTGTCTGTATCCTCCAGTGTATTAGTAACAGGAAGATTATTTGTACATCATCTGCATAAATGTGATTATTCAGACATCAAACTAACCCACTGTTTACTAAGCCGCACTAGCGGTTGCAGAATGCTAATGCCAACACAGCCCATTCACTTTGAATGGGCTGTGTCGACATTTCCATGTGGTAGCAGCTAGCGCAGGTTAGTAAACAGGGGTGTAAGTTCCTTACCCTAGGAACTAAAATACGTTGAATAAAGTAGATGAGAGTGGAGACCCCTGAAGGACTCATGCAAAGTCCAGAATTCAGAAAACATATTAGACATTGTGACTATATATTTGCAATTATTTAAGAAGTCTGAGAACCAAGACAAAACTACTCCAGTAATTCACTTGATTACAATTTAAACAGAAGACAATCATGATCAACCAGTTTTTAAGTTGGAGCCATATTTGATCTGAATGAGCTGAAGAACAGCCACCAAATATCTTTCCATACGAGGCAACACTGTTGATCAGTGTGTGTCAGACATCCACCCTGCCAGCCTACCTTCAGTCTTTTTATTGTGTGTATCCTCAAGGAGGTAGACCTTTCTAAATGCATTCTCTTTAAGCTGGTAACTCTTCCTCCCATCTATTTCCCCCTTTCTGTCATAAGTTTGGGTATGAAGGTAGAGAGTAGCAGAAAAAAAAGCCAGAATGATGATGAGAGCCAACCCATTGGCCCCCGGGCCTTGCATTGAAAAACACTGATCTAGATCAAAAGCAGCCAGTAGATCTAGTTGCATTAGAATTGATGGAATATCCTTATCTAGTAGTATTCTTATTTTAGTAACCAATGATAATAAACAGGTCTTGACACTAAAAGATTTGCAGAGACACGAATATTGGTGAAACAGGATTCTAGTCAGATAACATTTTATGGGCCTGACTGATTTTACATGTGTCGCCAAAGTAATATAGAGTACAGCAATCCAAGCCCTTTCCACATGTCGCGTGGAGGGGCATAATCAGAAGGGGTGCCCAAGCTTTCCTGAGGACGTCCTCGCAGGACGTCCTGGTAAAGGGGCGGGGAAACCCGTATTATTGAAACAAGATGGGCGTCCATCTTTCGTTTCAATAATACGGACGGGGACGCCCAAATCTTGACGTTTAGGTCATCCCTAGTGATGGTAGTACTTAGACTTGGTCGTTTCTGATTTTCGGCGATAATGGAAACTAAGGCCGCCCATCTCAGAAACGACCAAATGCAAGCCCTTTGGTCATGGGAGGAGCCAGCATTCGTAGTGCACTGGTCCCCCTGACATGCCAGGACACCAACCGGGCACCCTAGGGGGCACTGCAGTGGACTTCATAAATTGCTCCCAGATACATAGCTCCCTTACCTTGTGTGCTGAGCCCCCCAAACCCACTACCCACCACTGTACACCACTACCATAGCCCTTACAGGTGAAGGGGGGCACCTAGATGTGGGTTCAGTGGGTTTGTGGTGGGTTTGGAGGGCTCACATTTACCACCACAAGTGTAACAGGTGGGGGTGGGGGGGTGGGCCTGGGTCTGCCTGCCTGAAGTGCACTGCACCCACTAAAACTGCTCCAGGGATCTGCATACTGTTGTCCTGGAGCTTGTTATGATATTTGAGGCTGACATAGAGGCTGGCAAAAAATATAAAAAAAAATTTTTTTTGAGGGTGGGAGGGGGTTAGTGACCACTGGGGGAATAAGGGGATGTCATCCCTGATTCCCTCTGGTGGTCATCTGGTCAGTTCGAGCACCTTTTCGTGGCTTGGTCATAAGAAAAAAAGTACCAAGTAAAGTCGTCCAAGTGCTCGTCATGGACGCCCTTTTTTTCGATTATGGGTCGAGGACGCCCATGTGTTAGGCACGCCCAAGACCCACCTTCGCTACCCCTCCGACACACCCCCCGGAACTTTGGTTGTCCCCGCAATGGAAAGAAGTTGAGGACGCCCAAAATTGGCTTTCGATTATGCTGATTTGGGCGACCCTGGGAGAAGGACGCCCATCTCCCGATTTGTATCGAAAGATGGGCATCCTTCTCTTTTGAAAATAAGCCTGATAGTCACCTCAGGGATCTCTTGCAGTATATCAAGTGCTGAAAATAAATAAAACAGCATTTATTTATTTATTGGGATTTATTAACTGCCTTCATGAAGAGATTCACCCAAGGTAGTGTACAGCAGGTACAGTTTAACATAAAAGTTACAATTGTAACAGCATAACAATAGTAAAATAACCAAGAATAAACATAAATACAGTAAATGAGGTAAATTTTAAAAACAGTAAATTAAAAACAGTAAACGCTTACAAGGAACTAGATAGGCTGACTTCCACTCCTAACCTACCAAACATCCTCGCAGCAGCTCAGAGACTCATAGGCTATTTTTAATGTACTGGATGACGGCTGTGCAGATTTGAGGAAACCTCCTTGCAGCAGCTCTGAAACTTGCAGACACTGTTTCTGAGTGTACTGGATGACGGCAGCGCAGAATTGGGGAAACAGAGACTAAACAACTCGGCTTTCTTGCTTATAATGGCCTGGACAGGCCAACGTCCACACCAGTCACCTAAATCTCCCTCAAATTAACCAGGAAAGAGGAGTACAGAGAACCATAGTGCTAAGTACAACGAACGATCGCTGTATACACAAAATAAAAGCAGAGAGTATAACAATCTCCTATAGCAGCTCATAGGCCTGAACGCTCTGTTTTGAGTACATGGAATGATGGTTGCACAGGACCAGGGAAATGGATTATGCTGACTAACTTCCCTGTCCACAATGGACTGAATAGGATTACTCCCTCTACAGCCTACGTCCGTACAAATGATGACACGCAGACCTAGAATTACTACTAAGGTTCACACCGCTTGATGCTAACACTGCCTTAAGGCGACACTACCCGGCGCACAAAATCGGCCAAGATTTATCACTAATACCCTAAGATACAACCAATCACCACGAACCATAGCCAATATGAACACCAACAAACTGCTCATGATAATCTACTTCCTTTCCTTAATCTACCACACATGGACTACTCCCAACATAAACAACAATCTACCCACAACACACAATACGCACAGACAACCCAACCACAGTTCACCAGACCAAAAGAACAACAACCAACTAAAAGGAAAAACAAATACATACGGAAATAACCAACAGAAAGGGAAGAAAGGACACAACAAAACCAGATACCAAGAAAACAGGCAACTAATAAAAATCAACACATCTATGTCCTGAACCGAACCCTACCATTCAATCCAAATAGGATACGTAAACGCCAGATCAGTAGTAAATAAAACAGAGACTATCACAGACTGGATCACTACAGATAGTCTTGACCTCCTATTCATTACTGAAACCTGGATCCACGACCTTAAAGACCCCGTAATCTTAGACTTATGCCCACCAGGATACAAAATTACCCATTGGACAAGAAATGGAAAAAGAGGAGGAGGAATAGCCATAATATACAAATCTGAATTCACTATCACAACCACAGCTGAATCCATTCTGCCGCAACTCGAAATTGCCTCGGTAAGAATCAATCACCCAAAACTGCAAGGACACCTTAACACAGTCATACTTTACAGACCACCAGGCAACTGGCAAGACTCCCAAACACACCTCATGGACTTTATCTCAAACACCTGTGTCTCTGCCTCAAACCTCATCATAATAGGAGATATCAACCTGCACCTAGAAGACTTACCACAACAAGCACCCAAGAATGCAAAGAGTTCCTACAACTGTGGGAACTTCACGAACCAAACACGCAACCAACTCACATTAAAGGACACACATTAGACATCATCACACACAAATTCGATCACGACTCAAACCTTATATTAACAGATACTAAATGGACACCTACAGCTTGGTCAGACCACTATAAAGCACACATCTCCCTCCAAAGGAGAACGAAAGAATCACCTAACAAACAAACCAGAAAAACCTACACCACGAGAGGAAAAATAGACCTGGTTATATTCTGGCAACAGATCTACCACAATGGATGGACAATAAAAGCAGACACAATCCAATTCCTCTTAGAATGGGATAACAGATGCAAATCAATACTAGACAATATTGCCCCAACTCAAACCAGAACCTCACACAGAAAGAACTCAATGCCATGGTTCAACGAAGAACTGAAAAAACTCAAAACACAAGTTAGAAGATTAGAACAGAAGTGGAATAAAAAGAAAGACGATCCAACACTTAACGCTTGGAAACAACTTCGAAGAAAATATAAATATATCATAAGACAAACTAAAAGACTATATTACAAAACTGAAATTGGACCAAACTACAAAGACACACACAAACTCTTCCAACTCGTGAACAAACTACTAGACACCACACCAGTCACAAACAACAGTAAAGACACACCAGGAGCCGACAACCTCGCGAAGTACTTCAAGGAGAAAATCGTACAATTGCGACTTAAAATACCTGTCAGCCCCATCGAATACGCTGTACTTCTAGACTGTCTAGACCCAGAACCTGGATCATACCCAGCAGACAGAACTTGGACCAAATTCAAGATACTATCGGAGGATCTCATCTCCCAAACGCTTAAAAGATTCGCCAAATCGTATTGCAAACTAGACATATGCCCAAACAACCTTATTGTTATGATCGTGGTCAGAACCCCTCTCAAACTTACCTTTTTCCTGGGGGTCAGCTTCTTAGCTGGCTTCTGTTTCGTTTGTCTGTCTTGTCTGAGCTAGCTCTCTCTCTCTGTGCTGGCTGCTGCCAGCATGGGGCTAATTGTCTCACTTTACTACAGCTGTGTGTGTGGACTGAGTTAGCTCTACCTCTTTTTGGGTGTACTGGCTTCAAGCGCTTCACGGTGCTGCATTGGTGTGGGTTGGGCCTCTATCCAGCTTATAATCGAAAGACAAAAACGCCTATATTGCGACCTAAATCGGGAGATAGGCGTTTATCTCCCAAAAACGAATAACGCGGTATAATCGAAAGCCGAACTCGGACGTTTTCAACTGCACTCCATCGCGGAAGCATACAGAGTTGACGGGGGCGTGTCGGAGGCATGGTGAAGGCGGGACTGGGGCGTGGTTATCACCCGAACAGAGATGGGCACCTTTCGCCGATAATTGAAAAAAAGTATGCGTTTGTAGCTAGAATTTAGGGCACTTTTCCTGGACCCTGTTTTTTCACGAATAAGGCCACAAAAAGTGCCCTAAATGACCAGATTACCACCAGAGGGAATCGGGGATGACCTCCCCTGACTCCCCCACTGGTCAATAACCCCCTTCCACCACAAAACATGACGTTTCACAACTTTTTATTTTCACCCTCAAACGTCATACCCACCTCCCTGGCAACAGTATGCAGGTCCCTGGAGCAGTTGTTAGGGGGTGCAGTGGACTTCAGGCAGGTGGACCCAGGCCCATCCCCCCCTACCTGTTACAGTTGTGCTGCTTAATGCTTAATCGTCCAACCCCCCCAAACCCACTGTACCCACATGTAGGTGCCCCCCTTCACCCCTTAGGGCTATAGTAATGGTGTAGACTTGTGGGCAGTGGGTTTTGAGGGGGATTTGGGGGGCTCAACACACAAGGGAAGGGTGCTATGCACCTGGGAACTCTTTTACCTTTTGTTTTGTTTTTGTAAAAGTGCCCCCTAGGGTGCCCGGTTGGTGTCCTGGCATGTGAGGGGGACTAGTGCACTACGAATCCTGGCCCCTCCCACGAACAAATGCCTTGGATTTATTCATTTTTGAGCTGGGCGCTTTCATTTTCCATTATCATTGAAAAACAAAAACGCCCAGCTCACAAATTGTCGAATAAAACATGGACGTCTATTTTTTTCGACAATACGGTTCGGTCCGCCCCTTCACGGACCCGTTCTCGGAGATAAACGCCCATGGAGATAGACGTTTTCGTTCGATTATGCCCCTCCACGGGTTTCAATGTGCTCTCTGTGTTTGTGTGCTGCCTGGGTCTAGGGTGTGTGACATCATCAGGGAGGGCCTTGATAAGGAAGTGGTGTTCTTTCCTTCAGGTCCTTTGCAACGGTTCCGTTTGCTTTAGGTAGGGTGGTGCAGTGTGCACTTTTGACTTTGTGTCTAGTTTCCCTGCTTGCTTTTGCTAAGGTCCAGGTTAGTGTTAGTGCAGTGTGCACTGGTGTCTGTGTGTTTAGCTTTCCTGCTTTTCCCTTGTGGTTCCCCTGCTTTTCCCTCTTGGTTTTGGAAGCATTGCTATGTGTAGGGCTTTGGAAGTTCTGTTGCTGTTAGAAGTACTTCTGGTGTTTGTGCTATTGAGAGCATTGCAGTCTTTGCTGTTTGTGTTTGGTGCTTTAGAAGCACGGTTGGGTCTGGTGCTTTGGAAGCACTTTTGGCTTATGTGTTAGCTTCCCTGCTTTTTCCTTGTGGCTCCCCTGTCTTCCCTTTTAGTGCTAGGAGCTCTTCTGGTTGTTTGGTGCATAGGAGCACCTTAGTTAGTTTAGAGTTGTAGAGCACTGCTTGTAGCTTGGTGCTTAGTAGCACCTGTATTAGCTTTGTGTTAGGGCTTAGGAAATCCCTTTGTTGAGCACGGCTTAGGAGCTCCTGTTTAGTATAGGGCTTAGGAAGTCCTTTTGTCAGTTTACTGTTAGGAACACTTCTGCTGGTTTAGGGCTTGGGAGCACTTAGGTCAGTTTAGGTTTAGGAGTACTTTTGTTTCCAGTCCTGGTCCCTGTGTCATCCGGTATCCGGTAAGTCCTGCCGGCCACTCGAACCCAAGGGCTCAACCCTTGGGGGGGGGGGGGGGTAGTGGCCAAGCACAGGTGAAGCTGTACGGACCAGTCCAGTGTGTTCCGGTCCGGTGTGTGTTCCAGTCTGGTGCGCTCCAGTCCAGTGTGTTCCGGTCCGGTGTGTGTTCCAGTCCTGTGTCCTCCAGTCCGGGGGATTGCAGTCCAGTGTTCCAGTCCTGTGTCCTCCAGTCCGGGGGATTCCAGTCCATGTGTTCCGGCTCGCTGGGCGGTGCCTGCAGTCCTTGCCGGTGCCAGTGTGCTTGCCCAGCGTTGGTTGTTGGGTTTTGCCTGCTGCTGTCGCTCCTCATCAGCAGCTCAAGGGTTCACGTTTGCTGCAGAGCCCGGCCCCGCGGGCTCTGAACCTGAGAACCTGACACTTATGAAATCGGCCCCTCAACAATTTATAACAGACCTAACAAACCACGTGAACTTTATGCTACAAAATGGACTCTTCCCAAAGGAGAAAGGAAACATTCTACTCACCCCATACCCAAAGATGCAAAGAAAAATGCTAGTGAACTAACTAACTATAGGCCAGTAGCATCCATTCCCTTAATAACCAAAATAACAGAAGGGATGGTGACCAAACAACTCACAGACTATTTAAATAAGTTCTCTATACTACACAACTCCCAGTCAGGATTTCGTTCTAATCACAGTACTGAAACAGTACTAGTTACGCTCATGACTAAATTCAAACAAATGATTGCAACCGTCAAGAACGTACTACTTCTACAATTCGACATGTCCTGCGCCTTCGACATGGTTGATCATGGAATTCTATTACACATCCTCGAATACTTCGGTATCGGAGGCAAAGTTCTCAATTGGTTTAAGGGGTTCCTAACCACACGCTCATATCAAGTGACATCAAATTCGATTACATCAGCCACATGGACACCTGAATGCGGAGTTCCACAGGGATCCCCCCCTCTCACCGACATTATTCAACCTAATGATGATACCCTTGGTGAAATTACTATCAAACCAAAACCTCAACCCATACATATACGCTGATGATGTAATGATCTACATCCCATTTAAACAAGATCTAAAAGAAATTTCCAATGACATCAACCAAAGTCTACATATAATGCATTCCTGGGCAGATGCATTTCAGCTGAAACTTAATGCAGAAAAAACCCAATGCCTAATACTTACCTCTCAACACAACAAGAACAAATTTACCACCATCAACACACCAAAATTAAATCTACCAGTTTCGGACACCCTAAAAATTCTAGGAGTTACCATAGATCGGCACCTAACACTTGAGAGTCATGCGAAAAACACAACCAAAAAGATGTTTCACTCAATGTGGAAATTAAAAAGAGTAAGACCATTCTTCCCAAGGACCGTCTTCCGCAATCTGGTACAATCATTGGTACTCAGTCATCTAGACTATTGCAACTCACTCTATGCTGGCTGCAAAGAGCAAATACTCAAAAAACTCCAGACAGCCCAGAATACTGCAGCCAGACTCATATTCGGAAAATCAAAATATGAAAGTGGAAAACCCCTACGTGAGAGATAAACTGGCTCCCACTCAAAGAATGCATCACGTTCAAAATATGTACCTTAGTTCACAAAATCATCCATGGCGATGCCCCAGTCTACATATCAGGTCTGATAGACTTACCACCCAGGAATGCCAAAAAATCATCTCACACATTCCTTAATCTTCATTTCCCCAACTGTAAAGGTCTAAAATACATATTAATGCACGCATCAACCTTTTCCTATATGAGCACACAACTATGGAACGTGCTGCCGCGCAATCTACTACGCATACTACTGAAGACCCATCTCTTTAACAAGACATATCACAAAGATCAACACATGTGAATTCCCCACATGTATCCTGAACTGTATTATAATGTTTTTCTGTTATATTACAATCATGTTTCTTTCATTGTCATGTAACCCAAAATCCTTCTATAATACCAAATGTCTTTTCTCTTCTTATTTCCACTATTCATGATGTATTGTAAGCCACATTGAGCCTGCAAAGAGGTGGGAAAATGTGGGATACAAATGCAATAAATAAAATAAATAAATAAAATAAACCTAATAATAGAACTACTGAGAAATAGTATCAAAAATATATATATTTAACAGCACTGAAAATCAAAGACCAGAGATATAATACAACGTTAGCATAATATTAATGATACACCTAGAGGGGCATAATCGAACGGGAACGCCTATGTGTAAGAACGTCCATCTCTGAGAACGGGTCTGTGAAGGGGCGGGCCAAACTGTATTTTCGAACAAAATGGACGTCCATCTTTTTTTTTTAAATACATTGGATTAGGGCGTTTTTTGAGCTGGGCATTTTTGTTTTTTAGCGATAATCAAAACCGAAGCAGCCCAGCTCAAAAACGACCAAATCCAAGGCATTTGGTCGTGGGAGGGGCCAGCATTTGTAGTGCACTGGTCCCCCTGAGATGCCTCTATGCCAGCCTCAAATATCATACCTAGCTCCATGACAGCAGTATGCAGGTCGGGACCCATGCAGAGAGGAAAAATCGGAAGAAAAAAAAAACAAGCAAGCAAGTGCAGTCAGGGACGTCCAAATTAAACCGATAGTAAAAGGGGGAATCAAACCAGCAACCTTCTGATTAGAAGCTCAGTTCTCTAGCCACTGCACCAAGTCATTCAGTTGCTTAAACATCCTTCCCTTTCCATTAAGTCCCTCCAAGTTTCTGTCAGCCAATCACAGCTAGTTTAGCTGACATCTGTGTCAGCTAAACAGCTGTGATTGGCTGACAGAAACTTGGAGGGACTTAATGGAAAGGGAAGGACATCTAAGCAAGTGAATTATGTGCTGCAGTGGCTAGAGCACTGAGCTTGTAATCAGGAGGTTGCTGGTTCAAATCCCCCTTTTACTATCCTGGTAATTTAGACGTCCCTGACTGCACTTGCTTGTTTTTTTTTTTTCTTCCGATTTTTCCTCTCTGTATGGATCCTGCACAGCACCAACTAACCTAAAATTACTTCGGGGCCCTGCATACTGCTGTCATAGAGCTGGGGATGACATTTGACGCTGGCTTACAGGTTGGAAAAAAAAGTGTTTAACGTTCATTTTTTTTTGGTGGGAGGGGGTTAGTGACCACTGGGGGAGTCAGGGGAGGTCATCCCCGGTTCCCTTCTGGTGGTCATCTGGTCATTTATGGCACTTTTTTGGGACCTGTTCGTGAAAAAAACGGGTCCAACAAAAGTGACCTAAATTCTCTCTAAAAACGCCTTTCTTTTTTCCATTATCGGCCGAGCATGCACATCTCTGCTCAGCCGATAACCACGCCTCAGTCCCGCCTTCACCACGCCTCCGACACGCCCCCATCAACTTTATACGTTCCCACAACGGAGTGCAGTTGGAAACGCCCAAAATCGGCTTTCGATTATACCGATTTGGGCACCCGCGTGAAAAAGACGTCCATGTCCCGATTTAAGTCAGAATATAGGCGTTTTTCTCTTTCGATTATAAGCAGGCTAATAAGCATGCATTAGAACATTCAACTAACATAGATATGATGCTAAAGATTTTCTACAATATGGCTTACCATATAACTGAGGGACCAAGAGCAGATATATGATGGGAACAAGATGTGTGGTACAGAGTCCTTTGGGATAGTTTGATGGTTAGCTAAAATCAAGGCAAGTTGTTTGTAAAGTTGAGTAAGAGATAAGAAACTGATCTAAGTTACAGTATGTGTAACAAGCTAGTCCAGGTGCATAATGGATGTATAGTCAGTCACCCTACATATTAAAGGCTTGGGAAAAAAGCCGGGCTTTCATCTGCTTCCTGAAGTAGAGGTAGTCTTGAGTTATATGTAGCCCATCTGGGAGTAAATTCCAGAGCATGGGGGCTACTCCTGAGAAGACTTGCTGGCGGGTATCACATCATGCAATTTCTTTTGATGAGGGTACAGATAGTGATGATCCTTGAGAGGACCTTAGAGGTCTTAATGGTGTGTAAAGGGTTAACTTATTCTTTAAGTACTCTGACCCATTTTGTCTGAGGGCCTTGAAAATCAAACATAGAGTTTGAAATTTAGCCCTGTAAGGTACTGGTAGCCGGTGTAGCTTTTGCAGGAAGGGTGTGATTTGGTCATGCGCTTTCAGCCTTCTATTAGTCATGCTGCAGCATTGTGAATTAGTTGGAGCTGATATAAACTCTTTTTGGCTTGGCCAGTGTACAGGGCATTACAGTAGTCTAGTTGTGATGTTATCATGGCATGGACCACTGTGCTGAGACTCGTCTTTTCAATATATGGAGAGAGATTTCGTAGCTGCAGTAGATGACAGAGACAATTTTTGAAGGTTGTTTGAATTTGTGGGAGAGTAGTGATGAGTCTAGCAGTATTCCAAGATTCCTGACCTGTGAATTTAGGGTGAGTTCATGCTTCCCAAAAGGTATTTTGAAGTTGGGTATTTGTCCACTTGTGTTTGGTACCCAAAGAATCTCTGTTTTATAAGGGTTCAGGCAAAGTTTGTTGTTTGCCCATTTCTGAGTTGCGATTAGGCAGGCAGGCAGTTTACTCAGAGCTGTGGGTAGATCTGGTTCAGTGGGTATGAGTAGTTGCACATCGTCAGCATAGATGTAGAATTTTGTGTCCATTTATTGAAGCAACTCAGCCAGAGGCTTGAGGTAGATACTAAATAAAATGGGAGACAGTATGAGCATCATTACCTTGGGCACCCCACAGTCCAGTGCCCAAGGTAATGATGTGCTGTTGCTGAACAGAACTAATTGTTGTGTATCTGACAGATAGATAGGATTTGAACCAAGTAAATACTGTACCACTGATACGTATTTATGCCAATCTTGTAAGCATGATATTATAATCCACCATATCGAAGGCTGCCGAGAAATTGAGCAACACTAGTATCGAGGCAAATCCTCTGCCATGGTTTCTTTGCAGATCATCAAGAAGGGACATAAGAACTGTCTCTGTTCCATACCCAGGTCTGAAGCCAGACTGACATAGGTCTAGCTAATTACTTTCAATTAGCCAGTTATTGAGTTGACTGCAGACTGTTCTTTCTATAAGTTTTGCCAGGAAAGGAATGTTAGAGATTGGTCAGTAGTTTTTGAGCTTGTCCTGGTCCAGTGAGCTCTTTTTGAGTAGGGGGCGCACCACAGCTCTTTTTAGTGTTGTTGGCAGCTGCCCTTCCATAAGAGAGGAGTTGACCATTTTAGTGGCCTCTTCAATGAGGCCTGTGCTTGCTCATTGTACAATCTTTGCTGGGCAGGGATCAAGAGGAAAGATTGTAGGCCATAGACCTTTCAAGATATTTTCAAGAGCTTCCTCTGTGACCTGGTTGAATGAGTCTCAGATGACTGTGCATAATGAAGAGAACACTCCCTCTTCCTCATTATGCACAGTCATCTGAGACTCATTCAACCAGGTCACAGAGGAAGCTCTTGAAAATATCTTGAAAGGTCTATGGCCTACAATAGATGGTAGGAGCTTTGATGGGGTTGTCTGTAGGTCCTGATTGAGACCTTTAATTTTATTGGCAAAGTGGCAAAATCTTTGCTGGTTAGCTGTGTCTGGGAAGGCTGGTTCTGTTGTGAGCTTTTTAGTAGGCTATTTACTATTTTAAATAGCTGCTGTATACTATTTTAAATAGCTGCTTGGTTGAATATGCAGCTTGTTCCATGTGTTGAGAAAAATATTGTTTTTTTTGGCTGCTGTTATGGCCTGGTGGTACCTTGTCCATATATTTCTTACAGTTGAGCCTATCTTCATCTTGGTGAGATTGTCTCCATTTTCTTTCAAGTTGGTGTCCTTGATGCTTAAGAATTCATAGTTCTGGGGAGCAACACGGGAAACATTTAGAGGGGCCGTTTTTTCTAATGCCATTGCTAATCATATATTCCAAATATCAACCTGTTCTGACATGGTCATCATCTTTTCATCCACATGGGGGTAGGAAAGGCCTCTAGGAAGTTTTCAGCAGTCAAATTTCTCATTTCTCAGATTTCCTTCCAAGCTTTGATTGGGCCCATCTGTTTTCTGTAGTCCTTAATAAAAAATTTGATTAGGAAATGATCAGTCCATGATAGGGGTGTTATCTCTATTTTTTTTTTTGGTTACATTTGTACCCCACGCTTTCCCACTCATGGCAGGCTCATTGTGGCTTACATGGGGCAATGGAGGGTTAAGTGATTTGCCCAGAGTCACAAGGAGCTGTCTGTGCCTGAAGTGGGAATTGAACTCAGTTCCTCAGGACCAAAGTCCACCACCCTAACCACTAGGCCACTCCTCCAGCCTTGTATTTCAAGATGTCGACCGCTTTGCAGAACACCAAGAGGGGCATAATTGAATGGGACACCCAAGTTTTCATGAGGGCGTCCTCACAGGACGGCCCCACGAAGGGGCAGGGATATTCGTATTATCGAAACAAGATGTGGCGGCCATCTTTCATTTTGATAATACGGTCGGGGACTCCCAAATCTCAACATTTAGGTTGAACTTAGAGATGGTCGACCTTAGAGATGGTTGTCCCCGGTTTTCGGCCATAATGGAAACCGAGAATGCCCATCTCAAAAACGACAAAATCCAACTCATTTGGTTGTGGGAGGAGCCAGCATTCATAGTGCACTGGTCCCCCTGACATGCCAGGACACCAACCGGGCACCCTAGGGGGTAAAGCAGTGGACACCAAGACACCAAGAAAAAAACAAACGACATTACCAACTACCGCCCAGTAGCATCTATCCCATTAGTAGTCAAACTAATGGAAGAACTGGTGACCAAACAACTCAATGACTACATAAACAAGTTTACTATATTACATGAGTCACAGTATTTGACCCCTACACAGCACGGAAACAGTACTACTAACTCTCCTAACCAAATTTGAAGACGCCCAAAATCAGCTTTCGATTATGCCGATTTGGGCTACCCTGAGAGAAGGACGCCCATCTCCCGATTTGTGTCGGAAGATGGGAACCCTTCTCTTTCGAAAATAAGTCTGCAAGTCTAGCAAATGGCCATTTTCATGGGTTGGAGATTTGATCACCTGAATGAATCGTAGAGCTAGCGAGAAAAAGGAGCAGGGTAAGCTGACTGTTTCCAAACAACGAGGGAGACGTATGTACAATCCCAGGTCTTTATTGAAAAATACCAAACAACTCAACACAGCTGCTGTGTTTCAGTGCCAAAGCACCTATCTCAGGAGTCTACAAAACATGTAAATGCTGATGTAAACAAGTAACATTAAAAACAATGATAAAAGTAAAATAAAAGTATAAATATGCAAAACATAACATGATAAAAATTATGCATATGTAAACAGAAGACACTCATATTTAATTAAAAATTACTATCCAGCTTATTTTTGAAAGTTAAAGACGCCCATATTTCGACCCAAATTGGGAGATGGGCGTCCGTTTCCCGTGGGCGCTCAAATTGGTATAATCGAAACCCGATTTTTGGCGTTATCAACTGCAGTCCGTCATGGAGATGAACAAAGATCACGGGGGCGTGTCGGAGGCGTGGCGAAGGCGGGACTGGGGCGTGGTTATCGACCGAGGAGAGATGGGCGGCTTTAGCTGATAATTGAAACAAGAAGGGCGTTTTTGACAAGAATTTGGTCCGCTTTATTTGGACCCTTTTTTTTCAGGTCCAAGTCCCAAAAAAGTGCCCCAAATGACCAGATGACCACCGGAGGGAATCGGGGATGACCTCCCCTGACTCCCCCAGTGGTCACTAACCCCCTCCCACCAAAAAACCCCCACTTTACAAACTTTTTTTGCCAGCCTGTATGCCAGCCTCAAATACCGTACCCACCTCCATGACAGCAGAATGTGTTCTATCCCTTTCACTGGTTCTGATGTGGGTCTCGGGTGAGTGTGACACCTTTTCTGTTAAGGGCACTCCAGAGTCACATCAGCAATGCATTGTGGTGGGTGTAGGGTAGTGGGCTCCGTGATTCCACTATCTTGTGTTAAATGCTTACGATGTTGGTAGTTGGTAGGCTCTACTTCCATGGTGCTTTTCCCTCTGCTTACTGGGTCAGAGTGTGCCCTATTTTGTTTCCGGTAGTCCATGAGGTAGTGGCCATTTGTGTAAGACACTTTTAGATCCCTTTCATATGTTAGCCACGTTACAGCACTTAGTTCTTACCTTGAATGTTGCTGAAAGAGGTCATTGTACACCATTCTGCCAGCTTGGACCTACTACTGCTAATCTCAGTACCAGGGAGTCTCGTTGCGAGTGGGGCACAACCTCTGATCTGCAGTTAACTGTGAGTAAAGGTGCTTATTCAAATAAAGGACGTTTTCAGCGAGATTAATCTTCAGGTGTGAGCTGCTGTGCCAAGGTTATACAGCAGCAACAAGTCCTGTCCCTGGAGCACTTTTAGTGGGTACTGCAGTGCACTTCAGGCAGGCAGACCCAGGCCCATCCCCCCCCCACCCGTAACACTTGTGGTGGTAAATGGGAGGCCTCTAAAACCCACTGTACCCACATGTAGTTGCCCCCTTCACCCCTAAGAGCTATGGTAGTGTTGTACATTTGTCCCTCCCACGACCAAATGGCTTGGATTGGGACGTTTCTGAACTGGGCGTTTTTAGTTTCCATTATCGCAAAAAAAAAAAAAAAACGCCCATCTCAGAAGGGACCAAATCCATGGCATTTGGTCCGTCCAAACCGTATTTTCGAAACGAAAGATGGATGCCCATCTTTTTTGAAAATACAGTCTGTCCCGCCTCTTCACATACCCGTTTTCGGACATAGACGCCCATGGAGATGGGCGTTCGCGTTCGATTATGCCCCTCCACATAAGTTTGTATATATATGAATAATGAAAATATAAATACACAAAATAAAAATAATAATAATGAACTTAAGTCAAATTCACCAATGATATAACTTTGACAAGCTAATCATAAAACATTGAAAATCAGGTACAAGTGAAGTTCTAGACCACTAACCTTATAATATAATGAGATGATGTTTCCTTGTTTCTGGTTTTTAATGCAAGAAACAAATGTAATGTTGAAAATTCTACATAAGGGAGAAAAAGATATTCACTCACTAAGCAGTAATGAAAATGTTCTTGATATTCAAAAAACACACATATGGAGAAAGAAAAACATGAAATTGAATGTTGAAAAATAATAAAATAATTTTGTACAATGCACGAGGTCAAGAGGGAAAAGAAAAACCTTTTTTAAAATCTATTGCCATAAAAAAGCTACTGTCATAAAAAGGCAAGCACGTTTCATGCTTATGGTGTAAGAACATCGTGTTGACTGAGTGGTTGACATCTCAGAAGTGATGTGTACAAAATGGAAAAAAAAAGGAAAGAAGGAAGAAAAAAGTTTTCTCACTTGATTGACTCATATGGATTGAGTGCACCTCCACTTTTTGTGGATGCTCTTTTCCTCTTACTGAAACCTTGAGCTGCCAGCATATAAGGCAGCAGTAGTGGTGTCTGGAGTTTCAATGTGCAGGTTAATGTCTCCCAGGAATCACCAGATTCAGCAGTTCTTGCGCAGATGGTGTGGTGTTGTGAGGTGTTCTGTAGACCATGAGCAGCCACATTGGTTCCTTGCTCCCTGCTGGATTTATTTATGCATCTGCAGAACTGGGCGTTTTGACTATTGTTTACCTTGTATGTATATTATATATATATATATATATATATATATATATATATATATATATATATATATATGTAGTGAGGCAGTCCAGGGGCAGAGTCAGGGTGGACCCGGAAAGTATCTGGGTGGTGCCAATTTTTAATGCTGGTACCCAGATAGCCAGCTGGGCAAGAAGGACCACATAAAATGTAGTTTTAACTATTTCTGCTTAGTTATTGGGATACTGCCACTGAATTTTGGTGCACCTAGGTGACTTGAAGGAGCTGCCCATACCTGGATAAGGGCACCACAAGGCTTCCCTATCCCCTGCCCGTTCCCCCAACCCCTTCCAACAGTCATAACAGTCTGATCACTAAAAACCAACCTATTCAAAAAGACATACCACAATGATCTATCCTAAATTCCACATAACGAAACTTATACCAGAACTGGACAAAACTGAACCCTCGATACTTGATTGCTTAATTTACTCTGTCACCATTGAACTTTAACGCAATACCACTTTATTTCTCAGTCCGGAAATGAATTCTCTATACCTGACTGCTTAAAGTACTCTGTCATTTATGAACTTTAATGCAATACCACTCTGTATTTCTCATTTCGATAATGGCGATCACCACTATGGCATAATGTAAGCCACATTGAACATTGATCCTGCAAATAGGTGGGAAAATGTGGGATACAAATGCAACAAATATATATATATATATATATATAGAGAGAGAGAGAGAGAGAGAGAGAGAGAGAGAGAGAGAGAGAGAGAGAGAGATGTATATGTATATATATAGATACATAAATAAATCCAGCAGAGAGCAAGGAACCAGTGAGTGTGGCTGCTCGTGGCCTACAGAACACCTCACAACACCACACCATCTGCGCAAGAACTGCTGAATCTGGTGATTCCTAAGAGACATTAACCTGCACATTGAAACTCCAGACACCACTACTGCTGCCTTATATGCTGGCAGCTCAAGGATTCAGTAGGAGGAAAAGAGCATCCACAAAAAGTGGAGGTGCACTCAATCCATATGAGTCAATCAAGTGAGAAAACTTTTTTCTTCCTTCTTTCCTTTTTTTTTCCACACCATTTAATGACCTATATATTATACATGCACCCATGGAGTTCAGAGGCGTTTTCAGAGTGAGAATAGATCAAGGGAAAAAAGTATATATGTATTGCTGAATAATCAATGCTGTCCACATTTATAAAGCCATAGCTGCTCATGTGAACATAATTTGGTTTTAGATTTATTATTTGCCTTTCCTAAATTGGAGCTCAAAGCAGGTTGCATAAAGGTACATATGCATATGCTCCAAAGGGTCCCTCAGGGTTCCCCTCTTTCACTTGTATTATTTGAGTGGTTTGGAAAAAGTGCTGGAACCCTTCAATATTTCTTGTTATTCCTATGCGTTTCCAATTGAAAACACCTTGTCAGAGACTTTTGGCTTAATGAAATCAGTATTTGAAAAAAATCCTCCTATGGATGGTAGCTCAAGGATTAAAACTAAATCCAGACAAAACTAACATACAACGGGTGGGAGGAAAGGAAGCAGATATACCAAAAATGAATTAAGCCTAGCTATGTGACTAGTCCTCTTACCCAGATATAAAGTTTCTAGGGGTAACAATAGACTCCAACTTAACTCCATTTATATGTTTTGCAATGTTTATCAGGAAGATATTTGCCAACTTAAGGGGGTCTTTTACTAAAGATTAGCTCCACCTCACCTCCAGTTAGTATTGTAGGCTATCATTCTGACATAACTGGATTACTGCAATATTGCTCTGTTAGGCTTCAAGACCATCAGCAACACAGATACCAGATTGTGCAGAGTGCTGCAGCTAATTAGATTTTTGGAGATAAAGCAACAGATCACGCCATCCCAGTCCTTATAAAGTTGTACTGGCTTCCCATAAAAGCAAGAATTGTGCTCAAATGTTTATTATTTGTTTATAAAATTCTTCATGATCTAGCACTGGAATATCTTTGCTCATCAATTTCTTTGTACTCAACTAAATGTCTCCGCTCATCTCAGGAAATATGCTTAACAATTAAGTCATTATGCTGGAAAATGTCTATAAGACTAAGATCAATTGCAGGCAGAGGTTCCAACCTATGGAACAAGCTTCCATTAAACCTTAGAGTAATTAATAGTTACTTTATCTTCAGATGATACCTGAACTTACCTATTATGAACAATATATCTTAAGTTTTTTAATGTTATGGTTTCCTTTGATTATTTACATTTTAATATATTAATGGGACTACTAGACTAATTTCACTTTTTTTCTCATTGTAATCTGCCTAGAGCCATATAGTTAAGAGGAATATAATGCCCAGTTTAATTTAGATTAGATTAAATGCCCAGATGGTCTCAAAATTTAGATTGTACCTGAGGCAGTGAAGTGTAAGTTGACTTGCCTAAGGTTAGAAACAGTGTCAGTGGGAGAAACAGGATTTGAATACTGTCTTCCCTGGTTCATAACCAACTTCTTCAGCCACTAAAATTTTACTTGTGCTAGAATTCTGCACACAACTGTGGAGCACAAAAGTTATGCAGAATTCTGCATTTTTGCCACCCCCGACCTGAGCCATGGTGGGCCTTACACAGCCTGTGGCAAAGTCAGGCTCCCCCACCACTCTCCCAGGCCTACCTGAGTACACCCTGGTAGTTTAGTGATCTCTTTGGGGGCAGGAAAGAGTCCTACACTTTCCTGCCCACTGCCACCATTCTCTGGCTCATGCTGCCGCTTTTTGTAAGTGGCTGCCAAAGACTTCAAGTGGTAATCTCATGAAATTGCCACAGGAAATCTTGGTGGCCATTTGGAAAAAGCAGCGGCACCTCTAACTTCCTTGATGGTACTGATCCAGACCAACAGCAGTGGGCAGAAAAGATTGGGTTTCTTTCTTTCCCCAAAGAGGTACTCCCATGCAGCTCCTACCTCACGGGTGAGTGCAGGGGTAGGCTGAAAAAAAATATTGATGGCCTGTGGGTGCAAGCAGAGAGGGAACTGCAAAAAAAATAAAATAAACGTGGATGCTATATGTGGTTGGGTGTATGTGGAGGGAGGGGCTGTAAAAAAAGGTGGATGCTATGGGGGTGGATGGGAGGCAGGGCTGTAAAAGAAAAAGTTGGATGCTATATGGGTGGGTGGGTGTATGTGGAGAGAGGGGGCTGTAAAAGAAAAAAGGTGGATGCTATGGGTGGGTGGGAGGGAGGGGGCTGTAAAGGTGGATGTTGTGTGGGTGAATGGAGGAGACTGGAAAACAATATGGATGGGAAAATATAGATGGTATCTGTGTATGGGAGAAGGGGAGCCGTAATATTGGTTATGACAAACTTGCAGAATTTGCAAATGTTTTGCTCAGAATTATGAAATTGTTTTTGGTGCAGAATTCTGGCAGCAGTAAAAATGACTCCACCACACTAGACAACAAGCGCTTTTGAGCCAGACTAAGTGTCAGAAACCCTTTCATTTTCAAGGCAGATGTGGTGCACCACTCCCCATGTAACCCTGCGCTGTGTCATGCATTGGATGTATAACTTTCTAGCACCCATCATGTATACTGCCTACTGCTCTGTGGGACCGATACAGACATGGGTGACATCAGAGATGGAACAGATGGTCTCCTTGGTTTTATATTTGCTGCATTATTTCCAAGAAACTTACAAATGCCAAACCACACATAATTGAATTGCAAAAGAACAAAGAATAAAAATAGGTTACCTAGGTAATATTTTCCATGTCCTCTTACAGCCTAACTTCCCCAGCTCCCAACACACATACACACACTCACACACACATGAGCACAAAAGTCTAGTGGCACTGTTTCCACGGTGATAGCAGGGGCCTGTCAACACCTTGCTCTGTAATAGTGACAAATGGTACTTATTACATCAGCACTAATTTCAGCCGATCCTGTTCTGATGAAGATACTTTGTTCTGGCTGATCAAATTGTGGTGCTGTAATTACCGAGAACCAACCTCCATTAAAACACTATGCCCTTCACTCATTGCCTGCACCTTATGACAAGGTGCAGGGGTGATTGCCTTCTGTGACCTTTGGTGATGGGTTATTTTATGTAATTGTAAAGAGCAATTGCTTTATTTAACTAGAATAGAGAATGATGATGAAGAAAGTGCTATTTTTGTGCAATTAAAGACAGAGCAGAAATTGCTTCTGAATGCACTAGGTTTGCTAGGGAGCACAGGTTATGCAGGATATGTAACTTCAGAGTTGACACCTGCTAGCATGATAATCTGTAGGGATGTGCATTCATTTGAAATGACATAGGAAATGTTTCATATCATTGTCAATTGAAAGTAATAGTTACAAAAAATTGAAAGTTTGTTGAATATGTCCATTCTTGAAGAATTGTCAAACTCTTTACAAAGTGTGTGCACTCCTTGCAAAGAATGTGCACTGTTGCAAAATAGTGCAATCATGTGCACACTGTTTTCAATAATTTGCACTTTTTGCAAATAGTGTATGATATTCGATATTCGATATCAGAGAAGAACAGTCAGTTGAAACCAAGGGGGTTACTGGGGGAACACTTTGCTTCTGCATCCCCATTGGTTGCTTACAGTACTGTGTTTATGCTGTTGCTGTGGTGACGTGGGGAGGAAAAGAGGAGGACATAGTTTGAATTGGCCAATCCTTTGCTGTGAAGGATTTTGTTTCTAGGTGAGGAGTTTGGCCATGTATGGTTTGAAAATGCATCTGCCAATCCTGCCTTGTTATGTGAAGAGTTTGCTTTCTAAGCTAAGGAGTTTGGCAGTGCATGATTTGAAAAATATAATCTGCCAATTTGTGTAGGCTTTTTAAAATATTTTTAAGGTGAGCCCAAAACAACATATAAGGGGACTTGGGCAGGCAGCTCACTTATTTGGGGAAAGAAAAGACAGGTTCTGATAGGAGGCACACACTGGAGACAGATATTTAGTGAGAGAGTGTATATTTTTTCTTTTCCAAACTATGGCTCTCTGGCTGATAAACTGTGTCTTGTGGCAGTTAGCGTGACTTCAGTGCAGATATTTTGCTAGTGCTATAAAGGAACAGATATATTTGATCCTACTACATCCAGGAGGACAGGGAGAAGTAGGTACTAGTAACATTTTTCTTTTTAAACTTAGAGCTCGGTGACTGTCTATGTCTTGTAACAGGCCTCACTAGTTTGTGGCCTCATAAAGCATGCACAAAACACAACAACAAAAATGCTGCATATGGCACAGGAAATTTAAAAATGTCACCATGTACACCCTAGTCATTTTGGCACTTTTAGCTCTTGCTCTCCACGGAAAGAGTTAACCGGTATCTCTTCACTTGTTATTTTATAGCCAATTCTTGTTCTGGTCTGTTAAAGTATAGAGCGATATCGTTTATTGTTTATTAGGTTTACTATCAGGCTCATTTTCAAAAGAGATAGACGTCCAAAAAGTGACATAAGTCAGCATTTAGAGGTTTATCTCACAGAAACGTCTAAATCAGTATTATTGGCCACTCCTACATTATCAAAACCTCTTTTTGGATGTCTTTCTCTGAAGTCTGTCAGAAGGACGTCCAAATCTCAAGGGGGTGTGCCAGGGGCGTGTTTAAGGTGGGACTTGGGTGTTCCTAAGACATGGATGTCTTTCAGCAATAATGGAACAAAACAAAGACATCCAAGACCAGTGGCGTACCTAGGGTAGTTGACACCCGGGGCCGGTCATTTTTTAACACCCCCCCCCCAAATCCAGTACTAGGCATGCCGAGAATACAAAACACTCAGGACCTATAGAGCAATTCTACCATACCATAAGCAGTCATTTCTACGAGTCACACAAGGAAAAGGAAAGCATCTTAAACACTACAGTGAGCACTAGAACATCAATTCACCTATTGTAAAATGAAACCAATCTCAAGGGGGTGTGCCAGGGGCGTGTTTAAGGTGGGACTTGGGTGTTCCTAAGACATGGATGTCTTTCAGCAATAATGGAACAAAACAAAGACATCCAAGACCAGTGGCGTACCTAGGGTAGTTGACACCCGGGGCCGGTCATTTTTTAACACCCCCCCCCCCAAATCCAGTACTAGGCATGCCGAGAATACAAAACACTCAGGACCTATAGAGCAATTCTACCATACCATAAGCAGTCATTTCTACGAGTCACACAAGGAAAAGGAAAGCATCTTAAACACTACAGTGAGCACTAGAACATCAATTCACCTATTGTAAAATGAAACCAGACAGAATAGTACAGATCGTAGATCCTGCACAGTCAATGCCAACTGAAAGCCATGTCTTTTTCACAAACACAGATACACCCTAATCCACTATAGAATAAGTAATCATAAACTTTCTAGTTAGACAAAAATTAAACTGAACCCCCAATGCCAGACTCTGCATACAATGCAACACCACAGAAACAGAAACTGTCCCCTAGTACTGTGCAAAATATAAAGACAGCAGATGTAAATTTGAAAAAAAAACCTAACAAGTACCAATCACCACTTTACAAATTAACAAATAGAAATAAAACAAATATAGAAAGTAAAATAATACCATTTTATTGGACTAATACATTTAGCTTTCAGAGGCCAAAACCTCCGTCCTCGGGTCAGTACAGTATAGTGCTGTTACAGTATCCTATCCTGACCTGAGGAAGGGGGTTTTGTTCTCCAAACGTTAGTCAAAATGTATTAAAATTAGTCCAATAAAAAGATTACCTTATTTACATGTTCTATTATAAACATTTAACACATCTACAATACTTTATCCTAAAGCAAAAAAAATAAAAAAAATATATTTTATTTACAGTTTGTTGTCTCTGGTTTCTGCTTTCCTCATCTTCTTTTCACCGTCTTCCTTCCATCCAGCATCTGTCTTCACTCTCTCTCTCTCTCTCTCTCTACCATCCAGTGTCTGCCCTCTCTGCCGTCCCTTCCATCCACTGCCTGCCCTTTCTCTCTGCCCCTTCAATCCACCATTTGCCCTCCCTCTCCCATCCATCCAGGGTCTGCCCTCCCTCTCGCTCCCCCTTCCATCTAGTCTCTGTCCCCTCTCTCTCTGCCCCTTTTTTCAGCCCCCAGTTCCAGCCCCCTTCTCCCCTCTGAACACCCCCACCCCAGTCCCCTTCTCTCCTCCCCTTCTCCTGTCTGAGACCCCCACCACAGTCCCCTTCTCCCCTCCCCTGTCTGAGACCCCCACCCCAGTCCCCTTCTCTCCTCTGAACACCCCCATCCCAGTCCCCTTCTCCCCTCCCTTCTCCCCTCTGAGATCCCCACCCCAGTCCCCTTCTCCCCTCTGAGATCCCCACCCCAGTCCCCTTCTCCCCTCCCCTTTTCCCCTCTGAACACCCCACCCCAGTCCCCTTCTCCCCTCCCCTTCTCTTCTCCCCTCTGAGATCCCCACCCCAGTCCCCTTCTCCCCTCTGAACACCCCCACCCGAGTCCCTTTCGCCCCTCTCCTTCCTCACCTCAGTCCCGTTAAAACCGGCGAAGCAGCATCGCAGGCAGCGCCTCGTGCCCTGCTTGTAAAAAAAAATCAAATCTCCTTCCTTCTCCTCGTCTTGACGTTGACTCGGGCCTTCCAATCAAATTGATTGGAAGGCCTGAGTCGATGTCAAGACGAGGAGGGGAAGGAGATTTGATTTTTTTTTTTACAAGCAGGGCACGAGGCGCTGCCTGCGACGCTGCTTTGCCGGTTTTTTAAATGTGCAGCGCTGCGGGAACGGCCACGGGAGGCGGTGGGAGTGGAGCACCCCCCACCCACTGGCACCCGGGGTGGACCGCCCCCACCCTTGGTACGCCACTGTCCAAGACTGTTCTTATAGTGAATAACTGCAGTGGGAATTGAACCCACTTCCCCAGGATCAAAGTCTGCTGCACTAACCATTAGGCTACTCCTCTACTCCACACAAGAGGTGCCCCAGATGACCAGATGTCCACTGGAGGGAATTGGGGATCACCTCCCCTTACTCCCCCAGTGGTCACTATCCCCCTCCCACCCCCCAAAATGTGATTTTTGTGGACTGTTGAATCCGGGGCTAAACTTGCCTGGGGGGATGCTAGTTGGGACGTCCTTCCAGGCACCTGGCTCAGTACAATTTACTTATAGGCTGTTTTTTTAGATAGTTTTACATGGTGAAAATTGTAACATGGAATGTAGGAGGGATTAACTTGCCTATTAAACGATCAAAAATTTTACAGCATCTACATAGACATAGAGTAGATATTGCCTTGCTACAGGAGACACATCTTACTCAATTAGAACATACTAAACTAAAAACCTGGTGGGTGGGAGATTGTGTGGCGGCTGCAGCTCAAGGGAAGAAAGGAGGGGTAGCAATATTAATTAGGAAAGGGGTGGCTGATTCTGTGCAACCTATTTATACAGATGGGAAGGACAGATTTCTGTTGGCAGAAGTGATGATTAAGCGTCAGAAGCTTCTCCTGTGTAACCTCTATGCCCCCAACCAATATGACAAAAAGTTTTACCAAGAGGTGCTTAAGATCTTATCGTGTAACCAGAATAGAGCTTTGATGATAGGCGGGGATTTTAATACTGTGTGGGACCCTTCCATAGATAGATCTGGGGCGGTAAGGGCTGGGCACTATTATTCCAACAGGGGTCTGTTCCATGTAGGGCAACTGTTTGATTTAGTAGATGTTTGGAGAGTTTTACAATGGACAGAGATGATACCCACCTTTCGAGGGCACATTCTACTCAGGCGCGGATAGATTACTTATTAGTATCAAGTCAGTTGTTTAGTTCAGTCTCGAGGGCAGAGATAGGGCCTTATGCCATTTCCGATCATGCGTGGGTGTGTTTGGAATGGGAAGTAGACACAGGGCCTAAAGAGCAAGGTAGTTGGGTATACCCGCTGGACTTGCAAATTAGTTTGAAGTTTTGAGAACAGCTTTTAAATTATTGGGAGACGTTTGAGTGTTGTAATAGCGGGCATGTGGCAGAGCCGCTTTTGTATTGGAGGCAGCGAAAACGCTACTGAGCTCACAATTGAGTAAGGCCAGGAGGCAATATGGACAGTCACATACGGAGGAGCATAAACAACTTTTATTGAGTTTGCAGATGGCTCTCAACGAATGTTTGCATAGTCGGGTCCTTAAATCTCAAACTTATTTTAGATATAGACTGTACAAATATGGCAATAAAGTGGGTAGTTTGTTAGCAAGATTGATTCGCCCCCAGGGAGGGGGGTTAAGAAAATTCTATCACTCAAAGATGATAGGGGGAAATATGTTCATTCGGATGAAGAAATTTGTAAAACATTTTTTGAGTATTATAAACGATTATATACCTCACCGGACAGCCAGGAGCTGCAGGGGCAGATGTACTTAGATAATGTGTCTTTGCCAAAGCTTAAACAAAAGGATGTAGATTTTCTGAATGCCCCTATTCGAGAGGAAGAAGTGGAATTAGCAATAGCACGCAGTCCCCTTCATAAGGCCCCAGGACCTGACGGTTTTAGGGCCGAGTTTTATAAACTCTTGGGTAGAGCAATTATCCCGACACTCACAAAGTTTATGAATCATATTGTTTTGTTTTTTTTTAATTTATTTATTTATTCAATTATTCAAATTATTACAAGAAACATCTTGTTTAGGAAGTGTCATACATATGCATAAATCTTTCTCAGAAAAAACTTAATCACAAAAAGTAAAATAATTTCGCTCTTCATAAGAAATTGACACTCAAGTCCATAAATCAGGAATCCAAAATATAGGAAAAATACTGGAAACAAACGACAGAAAAAGAAAATATAACTGGATATCGCACTACATTAAGTGGGGTTGCCTAATTATTTTATCGTTTATCCAATTTTGCTGAGGCTATAAGTGCAGAGACATGAGCAGGTTCCATAAATACATATTTTTTACCCCCAAGCCTTATTATGCACTTGCAAGGGTATCTTAAAAAAAAGGTACCCCCCAAGTGCAACACTTCAGGCTTTAGGAGTAAGAATTGTTTCCTCCGCCGTCTAGTCTCCTTAGAGACATCTGGAAACAGGAGAATTTTAAACCCTAAAAAAGGCTTTTCTTTATTACGGAAAAACATGCGGAATATCCAATTCTTATCTGGCAATAATGCCACAGTCGCCACCAAAGTGGCGGCTGAGGCAAGTTCTGAGTCAGTAGTTTCAAGCAAAAGAGAAATGTCTATTGGTTTATCAGGTATCCGATTCGGGTCTTTCCCAGGAATATAGTAAACCAAGGTAAAAGGTGGAAGATTCTGTTCAGGAATATCCAAGATCTCACGCAAATAGCGTTTTAACATTTCTTGAGGAGTTACATTTTGTACTCTGGGAAAGTTGACAAATCTTAAATTATGACTTTTAGTATAGTTATCAAATACCTCAGTCTTCATCCTAAGACTGGTCAAATCTTTTATCATCGTAGATTGAATTACTTCAAAAATCGAAATTTTTTTATCAACTTTTTCCTCTAATTTCCCAAATTTGTCCTTCAGATCTTTAAACTCCTCTTCTTTTTTTAGAAAATCAGTCTCCAAAGATTTTAATCTTGGTAACGTCTCATTATTTTGCTTAGGAAAAATTTGACCCAGGTTAGACACCAAATCCCATAAGGTATCTAATGTCACATCTTTTGGTTTTTCTACTAACGCTCTAGGAATTTCAAACCTTGTGGAAGTCAGCTCAGGAGTACGACTCTGTTCCTCAGCTCCTCTCCCCTCACTCTGCGGCGTCTCGTTAGGCAAAATGCCCTCCGTTCCCTTCTCCGTTGTTAGCTGTGCTTCCAATCGACGCTCTACAGGGCCCTCTGTACCTTCCGGGGTAGACCCTGTCGATTCAAGGAGGAAAGAACTCGCGCCAATCGGCTGGGGAGGTGGTGAACGCATAGCGGGGCTTAGCGTGACATCAGAGCCAAAGGAAGCCGAAGTCTCCAGTTCAACGGCGTTTCCAGCTGGCGACATCTCGCTTAGAGAGGCAAGACCCAGCGGTCTGAAGAATCGATCGATAGTACCAGGCAATGGAGGGGGTAGCGGGGAAGCTCTAGCCGGTACTCTCCCTCGATGTTTAGGCATTATTTCGAAGGTAAGATCCCGACCTGCAGCGTCTTAATGAAGTGCGGCCATCTTGGATTCTCGCTTTGGCTTCATTTAAAGACTGATGAATCATATTGTTGATGCAGAATGGATTTCCTTTGCTTTGGCTCAGGCACAAATTATTGTTTTTTTTTTTGTTACATTTGTACCCCGCGCTTTCCCACTCATGGCAGGCTCAATGTGGCTTACATATACAGGTACTTATTTGTACCTGGGGCAATGGAGGGTTAAGTGACTTGCCCAGAGTCACAAGGAGCTGCCCGTGCCTGAAGTGGGAATCGAACTCAGTTCCCCAGGACCAAAGTCCACCATCCTAACCACTAGGCCACTCCTGGGTAAAGATTCTCAGTGTCCAGCATCCTGCCGCCCTATATCTTTATTGAATTTTGAAACTAAATTATTGGCGAAGATTTTGGTGACTTGGATGGCCTGTTTTTTGCCGGACCTGCTGCATGAGGCTCAGGTGGAGTTTGTGACCGGCAGGTCAACAGCTAAGAGTCTCCGTAAGATTTTGGCATCCTTGGCCAGGTCGACAGCTAAGAGTCTCCGTAAGATTTTGGCATCCTTGGCATATGGTCAGAGGCATAACATCCAGTCAGTGCTCATTAGCTTTGACGCAGAAAAAGCTTTTGATAGGGTCAGGTGGGATTTTTTGATTGATACATTGAAGGCTTATGGATTTTCAGGACGCTTTCTCTCAGCTCTCAAGGCGTTATATGCGGAGCCCAACGCCCGGGTAAAGGTGAATGGATTGTACTCCCCGTCTTTCCCGATATTACGGGGGATGAGGCAGGGGTGTCCTCTGTCCCCCTTATTGTTTGTGTTGACGCTGGATCCCCTGGTTTGAGATGTGATAGCAAATGCTTCAGTGTGGGATTGGTACACACTGCTTTAAGATTGCAGCTTTTGCAGATGATTTGCTAGTCCACATTACGAAGCTGCAGGAATCCTTGTAGATTTGCTTGATACGTTTCAAGAATATGGAGATTTTGCAGGGTTTCGATTAAACTTGGCCAAATCTGAGTCCTTAGCCTCGACTCCACAGGTGAAACAGAGCTGGGGAAACTCATTTCCTCTGCGATGGGCAGATGGCTCCTTTAAATATTTAGGCATCAGAATGTCAATGGACGTCAGGGCTCTATACCATCTTAATATGGAGATGCTTACTAGTTGGCAACTGAATACCTGGAAGGATCTGCCATTAACATTACTGGGCAGGGTGGGTCTTTTGAAGATGGTTTTATTCCCGCGCTGGCTACAAACATTGCCCCTTAGGGTGTTTCAGAAAGACCTCCTCAAAGTTTATAGCATGTTTAGTCATTTTTGCTGGGCAGGCAAAAAGCCAAAATTGAGGCTAAAAGCTATGTTGGGGAGCTGGAAGAGTGGGGGTCTGGGGATCCCTAACTTGGCTCTGTATAACCAGGCATGTCTCCTGCGGCACTTGGGTGAGTGGTTTGGCACTTCACAAAAATTCATGCCTATAAATTTGGAACAAGAATTTTAATGCTTCATACAACTTCTTCTCATTATTACATAATACCACCGAGCAGCTACCGAAACACCTTCGAACATGTATATTAATTGGTCCTCTGTGAGAGGTGTGGAAAGTATTAGCAAGGAAGTTGGGGGGCTGCCCTTTTGTTTCTGATCAGATATCTCTTAGAGGGAATGTCGCTTTTGAGCCAAGATTGACAAATCTTGTCTTTGCTAATTGGGAGGAAAAAGGATTTATGCTATTAGAACATTTGCTGGGAGAGGAGGGCCAGTTAATCTCATTTGAAGATCTACAATCTAAAGTGGGGGCTACATGGGGGAATAGATTTGCATATGCACAAGTTAAGCATTATGTAACATCTTTATATGGGACACAATTGGATTGTAAGCTTGACACACTAATAAGAGTTTTTTGAGGAGACTTTGGCTGAGGATCTCTCTGTCTCGGGGCTGCATAAATCTTTGGATAAAAGAACATCCCCTAAAGATTACACAGAAATTGCGTTCGGCGGAAGACACAGGGGCTCATTTGGCAGATGGGATGTAGGAGTCACTCTGCAGGGCTTTTTATCCTTAACGGTAGATGCAAAATTGTGAGAATGTGGTTATAGAGTGATATGCTGAGCGTACATGACGAGGGCACAACTGGCGCATGTGGGGAGCTCAGGTTAAAAGGATTGCATTAAATGTGGGCAAGCCCCTCACATACTTAATCATGCTTTCTGATTGTGTCCGAACATCTGTGCTTTTTGATTGCAAGTTCAGCGTTTTTTGATTCATTTGCTAGGGGTGATTATTCAAGGAACTTTGGAACAATTTGTTTTAGATAAACCCAAAGCTTTTGCTAATCTGTCTAAATTTGGTAGTTTGATGTGTCGCAAAATGTGTCTGGTGGCAAGGAAAAGTATATTACAGTGCTGGACGTCGCAGGAGGCCCCTTCATACTTGCCGTGGAGGAATCAGGTCCATTTATTGGTGTCTTGGGAAGCCAGAGACGTGAGGGACTCCCCTAAGTGTAAACACCATTTTATGCATACTTGGAATCCCTACCTACAAAATTTACAGGCCCAGGGTCGCAGTCTAATACTCAATTTAGTTTTCGATAAAGGATAACAAATCTAGTAAATCGTGGTATTCCTTTCTGTGGGAGGGAGCCCAGAGGCTATCAGAATACAAGCGTCTGGGTTATTAAGGGTGGATATGGAGGTGGGGTGGGATGAGAATAGTGGGGGAGGGGTATGGGGGTAGGGGGTATAAGGATTGGGGGCAGGGAGGGGGGATCTTGGGGGGGGGGCGAGGGAGGTAGGGAGGTAAAGGTATATAAATACCAGGTTGTGGACGGTTATAGTTTGATATGTTCTGCAAATGATGTTCCTGGGTTGCAGGGTATATAATTTACTGGATCTTGAATTGGTTGACTGGAAGAGGGGGAACAAGGGGGGGAGTGGGGAGGTCTGGGGGAAGGGGGAAGGGGGAAAGGGATGGGGTAAGGGTTAAATCTTTGGTTGATGATGGTTTGGCCATGTTAGTGTTATTTTGATTGCCTTGCGTAAACAGGATGCTAGGAATTATTAGAAAAGGGATGGTAAATAAGACCGAAAATACTATAATGCTTCTGTATCACACCATGGTGCAACCTTACCTTGAGTATTGCGTTCATTTCTGGTCGCCATATCTCAAAAAAGATACAGCGGAATTAGAAAAGGTTCAAAGAAGAGTGACCAAAATGATAAAGGGGATTGAACTTCTCTCGTATGAAGAAAGGTTAAAGAAGTTAGGTTTCTTCAGTTTGGAAAATAGATGGATGAGGGGAGATATTGATTGTCTACAAAATCCTGAGTGGTGTAGAACAAGTAGAAGTGAATTGATTTTTTACTCGTTCCAAAAGTACAAAGGCTAGGCGGCAGTCAAGGAAGTTAATGGAAATACTTTTAAAACAAATAGAAAAAAAAATATTTTTTTGCTCAATGAATAGTTAAGCTGTGGAACTCTTTGCCAGAGGTTGTAGTAATAGCAGTTAGTGTATCTGGGTTTAAAAAAGGTTTGGACAAATTCCTGGAGGAAAAGTCCATAGTCTGCTTTTGAGACAGACATGGGGAAGCTACTGCTTGTTAGCATGGAATGTTGCCAGTATGGTTGGCCACTGTTCGGAAGCAGGATCCTGGGCTAGATGGACCAATGGTCTGACCCAGTATGGCTGTTCTTATGTGATCTGCAAAAACCTTGTAAGTCCACTTTAGGGGCAAACTTCGATTTTCTTACTAATGTAGTCTATCAAAGGCTGTTCATTATGTACTTACCTATTTTTGTTGAAAAACAAGTCAATATTAGCCATTGTAAAATTTATTGTGTCTTTGGTTTTGTGCAAAATCTTGTTAAGTCCACAAGAAGTGGTCCTACAGGAAAAAAAAAAAAAAAAAGGCAACTAGAAACGAACTGTAACAAAAATTAAACATTTGAAAGGAGAGGAATTTGTGAACGGAAAAGGACAGAAAATGCTGCAGTGGTCTACTGGCTCCGATTGTGGTGGTTGGCTCTATCGTTTAGATGGTTTAAATGAACAAAGCAAGCAAGAAATCCTTTCAACTTTTAATAATATCAAAGATCATGCCACCCAAAATCTCTATCTGTGAGGAATGTCGACAAAATTAGATGTCAGTCAGCATCGAGTCCAAAATTAAAATGGGATTCCAAGAAACTGCAGGTGGCTGTTTAAAGTGAATGGACAGATTCTTGCAGAAACGAGTTGTGTCAAATACTATTTTTGTGATGTGCTATATCATGAGATGGATATTTATACAGTATGCTGTAATATAATATTACAACATACAGGGGTCCTTTTACTAAGGCGCACTAACAGATTTAGTACAATTTAAATGATAAGACACCCGTAGGAATATGAGTGTCTAGCATGTGCTATTCCTTAGCGTGCACTAAATCTGTTAGTGTGCCTTAGTAAAAGGACCCCAGAATTTCTAGAGCATACAATAAGTCATAGCCTCAAAAGTTTTGTAGGTGCTTGGTCAAATTCAAATCACTATCCATTCTCCATGGACGGGCTTAACTAGGCCAAAATTCCTTAATGTTCAAAGAAAAAATGGTAATCTTTTAGTCAGATTTTTCTGTGCAGCTGTGCTGTTAATCTTGTGTCTTTAAAAAATATAATTTTAATATTGCATTATTAATTCTACATTCATATGTAGACAGATCATATTATGCTTTAGACAGTAATCACATTATTTTTGCTATTCTGACATTGCTTTGATGACGTATGAAAGGTAGCAACGATTAACCTATGAATGATGGCTTTCAGAGAAAAAAAAATCTGAATTCAAGAATTACTTATGTGCCATGCCCTTCATATAGATTTGTGTACTTGGTGTTTAATGAGAATAAGGCAGAAAGAATCCCAGGAATGTGGCAGAGCTAAAGACCTGTAGTGTCCATTGCATCCATGCATTACAATGGGCTAGTTCTAGATGGACATCACTTCCATTTGTTCATTCTTTCTAATCTCAGGAACTGCAAATGGTGAACAGCATGGCTGGTTCCATCTTTCTGCAGATAAATGTCCTTGTTTCTTGGCACATATGTACTTCATGCCGTTGTGGTTGCATGTTGCTGATTTTACTGTGTATTGTGCTTAGGGTAAAGATGGCAGAGTCTGTTATTTAACATGTTAAATAGGGAGGTCATAAAACCCAATTGTGATTTTGACTCAGTAAAGCGAGTCTAATTAAATTAAATGTTGTATGCCAAACAACAACTGCTGAGGAGTGAAGGAAAGAGGCACATGTCAGCTCACATGCTGTTCGCTAAATGCAGGGGAACCCTTGCTGCTGAGACACAGTAGCTGTTTTCCATAACACTGCCTCCATCTACAGAGTAGTTGAGAAGCTGTGCACAGCTATTTTGTTTAGTTCATCTTTTATGCATCATGGTTTGCTGCTCTCAGGTGTGGTCTATACAGACAGTACACAAATTACTGGAAATTGGAGGGTTGCATACGTTAAGTTATTTCAATCTTTAATACATTTGCAGGGAAGGAGGGAGCTCTTAGAAGCACCCAGTTAAATTACTTTATGAAAACAGAGTGAAGTGTATTTATTTATTTAATTTATTTATGCATTCTTGTATCCAACTATTATCCAAAAGTAGGTTTTGGTTCAATTTTACTTACAATGTACAATTAGGAGCGATATTACAGTGGTGTTTGTAGTTACAAAGCGGAATGTGACACCATTATCCTGTGGGTTTAGCTGTAGAATTTTTTTGAAGAGGTAGGTCTTCAGTTCTTTTCTAAACTGAAGATAGTTAGTTATTCTTATTGTGGCCTTGGGTATTGAGTTCCACCATTTGGAGCCCAGATAGCTAAATCATGTTGTGTAGATGGTTTTGTAAGTTATGTTTCTGCAGTTTGGTAGATGAAGAAGTAAGTAACTTCTGGTTTCAGGGCTTGTGTTTCTTGGGGATAGTTTGATCAGATTTAGCATGTATTCAGGAGCCATTCCAAGTAATATTTTGAAAATTAGGGTGCTAGTTTATAAAAACAATCTTGCCTTGATTTGATGCCAGTGTAGCATTAGAAGCAGTGGAGTCGCTCTTTCGTATTTTGAGTTTTTTTAAATATCAGTCTTGCTGCCCTATTTTGAATAGTTTGCAATGATTTTAGTGTGTTTTCTCTGCACCCTATATATTCTGCATTGCAATAGTCTAATTGTGAAATTATCAATGATTGTACTATTAGCCTGAATGATTGTCTGGGAAAGTAGTCTCTGATTCTTCTCAGTTTCCATAGTGTTCTGAAGCATTTTGTTGTGACTGCTGATACTTGGCTTTCCAGAGATAGATATTTATCTAGAATGATTCCCAGTATTTTTAATTGTGGTTCAATTTGGTATGTTTGCTGGTTGATTGTGAATTGTTGGGTGCCGGGATAATGCGGACTTGATAACACTAGGAATTTAGTGTTTTCTTTATTGAGTTTGAGTTTAAAGGTTGTGGCCCAGTTTTCCATAAGGTTAAGACCTGTTTTAACCTTATCCAGTATTTCTGTGATGTTGTTGAAAGGTATCTAAATGGTGACATCGGCATAGATGAATGGGTTGAATACCATTAATTCCAGTTTTTTGTTGAATGGATCCATTATGATATTGAATAGTATGGGTGATATTGGAGACCCTTGTGGCACTCCACACTCAGAGATCTAGGAGTCCGATGTTGGTTCGGCATTTTAACAATATAAGATCTGGTCCGTAGAAAACCATTGAACCATGCTGCTACTGTACCACTAATTCCTATGTTGTCAAGCAGGGTTATTAGTATTATGTGGTCTACTAGGTCGAACGCACTTGACATATCGAATTGTTTGGGTTTGGGTTATATTATGGGTTTGGGTTATATTACTTATGTCATTTGTGTAAGGCTGTTTATCATAGATTGGCACTATAAATCCATTTCTATCCATCCAAGGCTGCAATGGTATAAAACCAGAACTGAATTAGTCTGACTTGATGGGCTACTATTTTGTGCTTTTTGTAACCTGCAGTCTTATCACTGGTCACAAACATCACTCAGCTATGCCTCACCCACACATAAACTACATGGAAAGTTGGAGAGATCATTGGGTCAAGCTTGCACTATTGTGCCATTGACAGGATTTGGATCTAAGTGAGGACAGAAGAATGCTGAGATGTTTGTTTGATGAAACTGCGTTCTGGATGTGTTCTGAAAATATTTGGGGTATCATTTGAAAAATGTATAGGAATATTATTAGCTTACTTTCTGAAGGATAAAAGACATATATGATTGAATTTGGTGTCCCTTTCTCACCAAATTTTCAGAACATGCCAGGGAGTCCAAGAATATCCCGAGAGGATTTTTTTTTTTTTTTGATGTGGGATACAGCTTTACGTGTAGAACCATTCTGGAAAATAGGTTCCCATTAGTTCTGTGTGGAACTTTTTCTTGTTTCAAGGAATGTATGTACTGAACAGAAACTGTTTCCTGAGGAAGTTAGTGATAGGAACTGTAAAGCCTGCCTTTTTTGTGCACTTGTGATACTAACTGATCCTATCCTTCAATGCTTAGAGCCCAGATCTGAGTGTACTGGGGAGTATCCTTTACCAGTAAGAGGCTCTGGAAAGAAGCAGAAAACAGAAGAGTTCTTCTATAGGATAGTGTACCAGAACATTTGCTACTTCCATAGAGTTCAACCTCAAATTAAGTGCAAGCTAATTATTAAAGCAAGGGGAATAATGGTGACATCTCACATCTCCCTGTGCACAAAATTATGTTAACTTTCCTTGGCCACAAAGTTGTGAAAAAGTTGGGGGGGGGGGGGGGGGGTTGTTTGAAAAAGCCTGGTACTCTTAACCTGCGTTACACAATCACCCTTTTGGCAAATGCCCTCTACCTTCCCAACAAAACGTACCCTGATCTCCCCCCACACCCATGATGCAACAAGTTTACTTAGATCTCAACTACCTAGGCTTCCCCTAACACATCAAGGTCACCCAGACCCTCTCAGCCCTTCTACCTCTATAACACAACAGCCTGCTTGAACCTGACCTCTAACCCCCCCAAAACACAACCAACCCCCTTGCCCCAAGCAAGTAGAAGAGGTGCTTACCTTCAAAATAACACCATAACATCAACCCATATTAAGGATGTAAAGAATAGGCATGAACATTCATTTTCTAAGAAACTGAGAAATATAACAAAACCTTGGGTTCAATATTTAAATCATATAGCCAGCTTTTTTTCTAAATGTCAGCCATGGTGTTTAAATCATATGACAGCTGCAGCGCCATAACCATACGTTGTGCAAGTAGTGTGTCCATAAATATAAATTGCACAACTGTGGAGGGGCACAAAAATTGCTTCCACTCTACATCTCCTCTCATTGGCAGTGATGAAATGGGAGAGGGTGGGGACAAGGGGTGCCAATGGACAGATCATACAGTGCACAATTATAGCTCGGTACAGTGCTCAGCAGCAAAGTTATATGTATAATGGCGATATTTACCCACATTTTCTTGGCTAATTTTAAACCAGTGGTCAATGGAACCATTAGATCATCAAGGAATAAAGGGCACTAAGGCTATAGTGGAGAGACTAAATTGCGGTCTTTACTGAGGAGGATGCAGGGATCTTCGTGTGCCAGAAAATGTATTTAAGGGTGATGGTATGGAGGTGGAACTGAAAGAAATCTTGGTGAACGTGAAAGATGTTATAAACCAAATTGTCAAGTTAACATAGTAACATAGTAGATGATGGCAGAAAAAGACCTGCACGGTCCATCCAGTCTGCCCAACAAGATAACTCATATGTGCTACTTTTTGTGTATACCTTACCTTGATTTGTATCTATCTTTTTCAGGGCACAGACCGTATAAGTCTGCCCAGCACTAGCCCCGCCTCCCAACCACCAGCCCCTTGATTTGTATCTGTCTTTTTCAGGGCACCACTAAATCACCTGGACCAGATGGTATACACCCCAGAGTTTTGAAAGAACTTAAAAATGAAATTGCTGATCTACTATTAACAATCTGTAAACTGTCATTAAAATCATCCATGTTACACAAAGATTGGAAGTTGGCCAGTGTAATGCCAATTTTTTAAAAAAGGTTCCAAGGAAGAACCATTAAATTTCAGACCAGTAAGCCTGACTTCAGAGCCAGGCAAAATGGCTATAAAGAACAGAGGACCCAATATTCAAAATGATATAAATTGCCAGGCATTATATCCAATACCTGACTATATCTGAGGACCTTGAGCATAGGACAGGATATCAGTCCCCCTGTGTACATTGTGTAGGTAACTTGTGGGCCTGTTCAATTTCATACACTCTATTGAAGGTAAGGTTCAAGTAAGGTAGGTATAAAAGTTTCCAAAAACTTAATTAATAGGATCCTGACTTACCCTTCCCTCTAGTATGCCCATTATATGAATAATATTCTGGTGGGACCAGTTGTTTAAATCTTCTTGGTCCCTTTCTAGCTGTGTAATGGCCTTTGTGCTTTTCATTAGGCCTCAAATGTTTTCCTCTGCAACACAAGTTCTTTGCTCCAACCCTTCCATTCTAGTCTGGAAGCCGGCCATAACCAGTTTAAGAGAAGCTAAGTTTGATGTTATTTCTGTTGTAACATCTTTAGTATCAGAAAGCAATTCTCTTACTGCCCAAAGCTCTTTCATAAATTGCTGTGAAGGATGCCTCATCTTGGTTGACAGGTGCCATTTTATGTGGGGAGAGAGACTGCGTTTTACACCGCTTGTTGCCGAGTGTGTAGGCCTTTTCAGATTTGCTTGAAGACATATTAAGAAGTTACTTCAATCAGAAAGTAGACCTTGGTTGAAACTAAAGTGATTCCTCTGGAGCTCTCCATCTGTGTTTCCATCCTTGTTGGTGCTCAGCATCACCTCATAGAAATACTTAAAAAAAATAGGAGAAAATAATTTTTCGCTCAGCATAGATTTAAGCTGTTAAACTTGTTGCCAGAGGATGTGGTAAAAGCAGTTATGGACAAGTTCCTGGAGTTAAGTCCATAAAGTGTTGTCAAGATAGATCTGCAGAAAGCTACGGCTTATCCCTGGGATTGGTAGCATGGAATTTTGCTACTACTTTGGATTCTGCCAGGTACTTGTGACCTGGATTGGCCTTTGTTGGAAGCAGAATGCTTGACCCAGTATGGCAACTCTTATGTTTAATTAGCTATATGGATAGCGGCTGAACCTCGCTAGCTATATGTATAGTTGGGCAGAAAGTTTCTGGGAGGAACATGAGCAATCTGATAGTGTTGGGGTGATTTGTAAGAATTTTCAGTGGAAATACATGTTTAGAATACTGTGGCAAGAATTTTGTTGGGTCTCAAATCATTGGAATCTGTTTTGGATGTTTTGCGTTGGCTTCATGTTAGTCATCAAGTAAAATTTAAAGCCCAGTCTGTTACTTTAAAGATGCTGTTTTGGGAGCCTCTGCTGTTATGAAGGTGAAATTAAGATTTCAACTCTCCTTCCCTAAGAGTGCTAATATACGCTTAAGATACTATTTTGAAAACAATGTGTCTGCCTCATAGCTGGAAGAATATATTTTCTAGCTATGCCCCTGAATTATAGAATAAAACTCAGTGACTGGTGACATTCTTCACTAATATTCTGTAAAGGAATATAGATGTTTACTTTCCTTTATAGAAAAGGCTCAAAAGAGGTAATCCCTTTATAGAATAACCTTCATAATTTTAAGGTCCACTTGAACCGGAGTAGCCTAGTGGTTAGTGCAGCGGCCTGAGTCCCGCTGCAGCTCCTTGTGACTCCTGGCAAGTCACTTACCCCAGGACTCTATATATTGCACCGATATTTCTGCATGGAAATCAATGCGTATTCCATAACAACATGCATAACTTAATTAGTTAACAAGTGATTCAGCACTGATAATTGGATGTTAATTATCCAGCTGTTGAGGGCCGCCTGGCTTCTGATCGCCTCCGGTATCCCGAAATGGTTGAGCTGCGGTTTGGCCGCGATTCAGTCGGTCCCCTGGGCCTTTCAACTCTTCATTTTGCTTATTCAATGGACCAACAGCTGAAGAGCTCTTTCCTACTGACAAGCTTCTCGGTCATTCATAGCAAGAGACTGCCTCCTGCACTGCACTTACTCTGCCTTCATTACTTCGCCTGATAGGAGAAGTTGGAGAACGGCTCCCAGCTGCGATGGGAAAATCTTTATCGTGTGGCCTTCTCGGCTTTGCTGCTGATCTGGGGTGGTCGACTTCGGCGATGCTGGCTGCTGGTCTTCTCTTCTGCGGTTGCTTCGTGCCTGGAGAGTGCTGCTTGTTGAAGGGGCTCTGTTTCCTCCTGGTCGCAAGATCTGATTTAATATGTCTCGGCGAGTCAAGATCTGATTCTGGACTCATTACTCTTTTCTTTCCCTTCTTTTTGATTTATTTTCCCTGCCTGCTGCTTATTTGTTTAAATATTGTATTAATCATCCCTTCCCTTCTGCCTTCAACTGTCATTGTAATTGTTTTCATTAGTTCATTGTAAGCTGCTCTGGGGCTGCTTTATGTGGCAAAAAGCGGGGTATAAATGATCTAAATTAATTAATTAGAATTTACACGCAGTACTTGCTAAGCATATTCTGTAACATGGTACGCATAAATTCTAAATCACATAGTTGGAAAGTGAGTGCTTTTATAGGTGTGGAATGGGCAAATTATAGGCGTTTCTAAAATCTATGTGCAGTGTTGCAGAATACACTCACTCTGCACCTAATTTGGGCGTTGGGATTTACGCCAGGTTTTAGTTGGCGTAATTGATGGCAACTAAATTTAGTCAAGTGGATCAGCATTTGTCGTATTCTATAATGTACTCCTAAATTAAAGTGTACTTTATGGAATACGCTTCGATTTCCATGCTGAAACCTTGGTGCAATTATATAGAATCTAGCCTAGTGGTTAGTGCAGCGGACTTTGATCCTGGGGAACTGGGTTCCCACTGCAGCTCGTTGTGACTGTAGGCAAGTCACTTAACCCTCCATTGCCCCAGGTACAAAAGAAGTACCTGTATATATGTAAACCGCTTTGAATGTAGTTGCAAAATACCACAGAAAGGCAGTATATCAAGTCCCATTTCCCTTCCCTTAATGCTCCATTGCCCCAGAAAGGCAGTATATCAAATCCCGTCCCCTAACGTTGCCCAACCTCAGAGCACACCCCTTCAAATCTGTCTGTTCCGCATTCATACTTATATATGTACCGCCTCTTCATTATTTATACATACAAGCAGATTTATGTGTAAATGGCATCCCCCTCCCCGTTTTTTACATGTGTAAAAAAATCACCTATATTGTGGGCAGACATCAATAGATATATAAATAAAGCAAATGAAAGATTTTGCCACAGATACCTCTAATGATTAATAAACATCTTATTTGTTGTATTATATTGTTTTTATTTCTCTATACAATTTATTGTGCCACAATTTGAGATCTTTAATGTGAAATAATGAAAAGAAAACATTCAGTTTAAAAATATAGAGGGTTAAAAAGACAGAAAAAGGATTGAATATATATGGGGTTCACCTTAATTGTGATCTTGAGTGGTGTATTGCTTAGCCATGTGGTTGTTGTACAAACTGAAATTGAATTCCTTAAAAATAATATGTTTAAAAAATGTGAAGGCTTGATTACATACCCTAGGTAAATCTCTGTTCTCTCTTCAGGATCTAGATTTCTCATTACATCCACGGGAGCCTTGTATATTATAGATGTCCAGAATGAGGATGGATTGAATAATTACCGATGTATCACACGACACAGATACACTGGAGAAACACGACAGAGCAACAGTGCAAGACTTTTTGTATCAGGTACAGTAACCCTTTATTACATACTACATCGGGGGGGGGGGGGGGGGGTCTGCTCAGCTGCAGGTCAAAAAGGACAGGGGAATGGCTTTTCAGCTCTGATTTCAGGACATCATTCGAGCTTCATCTTATGAAAATCCTTGAAGAATTTGAAAGTATAGAGCTGAATTCTCTTGGGCTTATGATGTGGCATAGTTAGGGAACAGTGTCATAACATTAGCATTCTTTTGGTAAGGCATCTACTCTGTCAGGAATGACATTCAGTCTCTTAGATTTCAGTGGCAGGAGCCCTTTTATATTACAGAGTTATCTATTTGAACTCTTCTTCATTAGTATGGTGTAAGTCGGGCAATTCTATCTAAGTGAAGTGGATGCTTCAGCTGGTAAATTTTTGGAGGTGGCAGCAAGTGCTGCCAAAAAAACCCTATGATGGCAGCTTGACTTTACTGATAGCCAAGAAGAGGCTATTTTCTTCTTCCTACCACACATTAAACAGAAGAGGTAACATAGTGAGGGGAGATATGCTGGAGGAGTAGTTAGAACAAATGACAGCAAAAGAAAGCATAAGCACAGAGATTTTGAGCCCACATGTATGATCAAGGCCTATTACATCCCACCTTCTTTTAAACAAGTCTGCATTGAAGAGGGTGGGATGCAGCAAGTTTTAAGTAAGCCATGGGCTTAAATTCCCCAAGTTTACTTCTTCTTTTACTGCTTTTGCTGCAGGCCAGAGAGAAGCAGTGACAGTGGTGGTGATGGCTTGAGGGGTTGATGCTGAACCACAAATTGGGGAAGGAGCAAAAGAGAAGGGAAGGTACTGGACATGGAGGGATAGAAAGAGAGGGTAGTGCTGCATATAAGGAAAGAAGGAAGAGAGAAGTTGCTGAACATAGGGGGGGGAGAGAGAGGGAGTTGTTAATGAAAGACTGTGGAATAAAAGGCTGGGGAAGGGGAGAGATGGAAAGTTTGTAGGTAGATGCTCCAAAAAAGAGGAAATTGAGGACTGGGTGGGTAAAGAGGCAGAAAAATAAATGGAAGGAAACTCAAACAAATCAATGTCAGAGATAGATGTAGAGAAGGAAGAGAAGAAGACAGAAGAAATAGCAAATGAACACCCTGGAAACAAAGTTAAGAGAAGATGGACAGAGGAAAGCAGAAACTAGCGTCAGATATGGTGAGTTCCTGTGCTGCTGGGTGTGAAAAGACACAGACCCGGGTTCTGCTTGGCATCTGAGCAACCCCGAAGTTCACCTGTGGTGACCACCATTCCCCGAGGGTTGAGCCCCCAGATGCGGGTGGCCAACAGGACTTATACTGAGAGGCCAGGAAAGGGGCGCCCAGAGAGACCAGCCAGAGGAGAGCAGAAGGAAGAAGTTCAGGAGCGGGTCACAACAGAGTGACAGGCAGTAGGCTAAGGAGTGTCTTGGGTTCAGGCAGGTATACAGGCGGGTAACTGATCCGTGAGTCACCAGGTCCAGGCAAGATATTCAGGCAGGCAGCAGACAGGAGAATAACCAGATCCAGGCAGGATATTCAGGCAAGCAGCAGACAAGAGAGTAGCCAGGTCCAGGCAGGATATTCAGGCAGGCAGCAGACAAGAGAGTAGCCAGGTCCAGGCAGGATATTCAGGCAGGCAGCAGACAAGAGAGTAGCCAGGTCCAGGCAGGATATTCAGGCAGGCAGCAGACAAGAGAGTAGCCAGGTCCAGGCAGGATATTCAGGCAGGCAGCAGACAAGAGAGTAGCCAGGTCCAGGCAAGATATTCAGGCAGGCAGCAGTCGAGTGTAGCCAGGTCCAGGCAGGATATCCAGGCAGGTAGCAGACAAGAGAGTAGCCAGGTCCAGGCAGGATATCCAGACAGGCAGCAGACAAGAGAGTAGCCAGGTCCAGGTAGGATATTCAAGCAGGCAGCAGACAAGAGAGTAACCAGGTCCAGGCAGAGTCTTACAGGCAGGCAGTAAACAGAAGAGTAATCCAGGTACAAGCAGGGTCTTTACAGGCAGGCCCATGGAGCTGCCCCAGCCTACATGTCAGACCTAATAGACCTGCCACCAAGGAATGAAAAAAAATCTTCTCGAACATTCCTTAATCTTCATTTCCCCAACTGCAAAGGACTGAAATACAAATTAATACACGCCTCCACCTTCTCCTACATGAGCACGCAACTCTGGAACGCGTTACCATGCTACTTGAAAGCGACCTATGAACTGGCCAACTTCTGCAAACTGACTCATCTCTTTGAAAAGGTATACCACAAAGATCAAAACATGTAAAATCTCCAAATACACCCAGGAACTTCGTAACACGTCTAATGTCTTACAATGTCCCTGCTATACCATTATCTTGTATTTCTAATGTCTGACAATGTCTTCTGTTATACCACTATTCTGTTATTGCTAATGTCTGATAATGCCTTCTGTAATACCACTATCTTGTACTGCATGACCATGTAACACAAAATCCTTCTGTAAAACCAAATGTATATCCTCTTCTTATTTCCAGTATCCATGATATATTGTAAGCCACATTGAGCCTGCAAAGAGGTGGGAAAACGTGGGATACAAATGCAATAAATAAATAAATAAGAGTAATCCAGGTACAAGTAGGATCTTTTGCTCCATCAGAATAATCTCAGAACAAAATTTTAAAGTAATAGACACATGCTGGACTGAGGTCCCATGGTCCGATCACTTTAAACTAAATTTATCAATGCTTTAGTATCCAACAACACACAACAATTACCTCAAGAGGTAAAATAGATCCTACAGAGTTTTAGTCTAAACTGTATGACAACAAGTGGACTACTAATGCGAACTCTAATCACTTCCTTGTTGAGTGGGATAAAAGATGCAACAATATTTTAGATGAATTAGCTCCTTTAAACAATAATAAGAAAAAAAGATTAAATACCACACCTTGGTATAATGAAGAACTAAGGTCCTTAAAATCACTAACCAGAAAAATGGAACATAAATGGAGAAAAAATAAAAATGAATACACCTTTACAGACTGGAAACAAACCCTTAGAAAATGTAAATATGCTACAAAATAAGCACGAAAGCAATATTACAAATCAAAAATCGGTTATGATTACTCAAACCCAAAGAAATTATTCCAAATTGTCAACAATCTTCTTGAAACAAATTTGGTCACCTCTATATGCTCAGTTTCCCCATCGGCGGATTCACTGGCCAGCTATTTCAAAGAAAAAATCCTAAAATTACGCAACTCCCTCACACTACAAAACTCTGACATTGATGGATTCCTTAATCACCTTCAGTCTACCTCCGAAGACCATCCAGCAGATCATATTTGGCTGCATTTCACTCCACTCTTCATTGAACAAATCACCAAAGCAATTTCTAAATTCTCAAACTCCTTCTGCAAATTGGATATATGCCCTAATTACCTACTAAAATCCGCCCCTCCATGCTTCATCCAAGACTTCACATCCTGTTTAAACTTTATGCTTAAAACTGGTTTCTTCCCCCCCAAATTATGGAAACATACTCCTTACCCCCATTCCTAAAGATAATAAGAAAAAAATCAAGTGATATTACTAACTATTGTCCAATTGCCTCCATGCCATTGATAATAAAATTAATGGAGAGCATGGTAACTAAACAACTTGTGGAGTACTTGGGCAAATTTTCCATCCTACATGATTCACAATCCAGTTTTCGATCCTTATATAGTACTGAAACGGTATTGGTTACCCTTATATCCAAGTTTAAAGAACTAACTGCTGCTGGTAAGAGCATACTCCTTATGCAATTTGATATGTCCAGTGCATTTAATATGATTGACCACAACATCCTGTTACACCTCTTGGACTATTTTGGAATTGGTGGAACAGTACTGGAATGGATTAAGGGTTTTCTTTCATTTAGATCCTATCGAGTGAAAATGAACTCAACCTTATCTTTTTCATGGAACGCAATTTGTGGAGTCCCTCAGGGATCACCACTGTCCCCCATGTTGTTTAACATAATGATGGCCCCACTAGCCAATGCCCTATCCATGTTAAGTTTAAATCCTTTTATTTACGCAGATGATGCAACAATATATATATACCATTTAATAAGAATTTGGACGAAATTACCAATCAAATCACACTTGGACTGTCCACAATGGACAATTGGGCCAACTCTTTCCACCTGAAATTAAATGCTGAAAAGACCCATTGTTTAATTCTATCTCAATATAACAAATATAATCCTACCACTTTAAATACTCCCAACCTTTCTTTACCAATCTCAGATAGTTTGAAACTTCTAGGGATCAAAATTGATCGACATTTAACATTGGATACTCAAGTAAACAACACCAAAACGAAAATGTTTTATTCAATGTGGAGACTCAAACGAATAAAGCCATTTTTTCCTCACGACGTCTTCCGCAATCTGATACAATCTGTGGTCTTAAATCAGATGGATTACTGCAACGTTATATATGCAGGATGCAAGGAATAACTATTCATGAAACTACAAATGGCTCAAAATACAGCGGCTAGACTGATCTTTGGAAAACCCAAATTTGAATCTGCAAAACCACTTTGAGAAATTCTGCACTGGCTCCCCATTAGAGTACGAGTAGCCTTTAAAATATGCACACTAATCCACAGGATAATCTTCGGTGAAGTCCCAGAATATATGCTCGAATTAATTAACCTACCACCCAGAAACAGATCCAGTACCTCAAGGTCATATCTGAACTTACACTACCCAGATGTAATGGCCTTAAATACAAATCAATTTACGCCTCCAACTTTGCATACGTGGAGGGGCATAAACGAATGGAAACGCCTATCTCCATGGGCATTTATCTCCGAGAACGGGTCCATGAAGGGACGGGCCGAACTGTATTTTCGAAAAAAATGGACGTTTTTGAGCTGGGTGTTTGGGTTTTTTAGCGATAATGGAAACTAAAAACGCCAAGCTCAAAAAAGTCCTAATCTGAGCCATTTGGTCGTGGGAGGGGCCAGGATTGGTAGTACACTGGTCCCTCTGATATGCCAGGACACCAACTGGGCACCCTAGGTCAGTGCGGTGGACTTCAGAAAAAGCTCCCACATGCATAGCTCCCTTACCACGGGTGCTGAGCTCCCAACCCCCCTCCCCCAAAACCCACTACCCACAAATGTACTACACTACCATAGCTCTTAGGGGTGAAGGGGGCACCTACATGTGGGTACAGTGGGTTTTAGAGGCCTCCCATTTACCAGCTCAAGTGTTACAGGTGGGGGGCGGGATGGGCCTGGGTCCACCTGGCTGAAGTGCACTGCGGTACCCACTAAAAGTGCTCCAGGGACCTGCATACATGCAGGACTCTAGGACTGGTTGCTGCTATATTACATTGGCACAGCAGTTGACACCTGAAGACTAATCTCTCCGAAAACGTCCTTTATTGGAATAACCGCGTTTACTCACAGTTAACTGCAGATCAGAGGTTGTGCCCCACTGGCAATGAGTCTCCCTGGTACTGAGATGAGCAGTAGGTCAGAGCTGGCAGAATGCTGTACAATGCCCTCTTTCAGCCACATTCAAGGGAAGAACTAAGTTGTCTAACGTGGCTAACACAGGAAAGGGAACTAAAACTGGCTTACAAAAATGGCCACTACCGCATGGACTACAACAGGAAACACAACAGGGCACACTCTGATCCAGTAGGCAGGGGGAAAAGCACCATGGGAGAAGAGCCTACCAACTACCAACATCGTGAGACTGTAACACAAGCTAATGAAATCACGGAGCCCAATACCCTACACCCACCACAATGCAATGCTGATGTGACCCTGTAGTGCACCCGAGAGCCACATCTGACCCAGGGAAAGGCTGTGAGAGGATCGAACACATTCTGCTGTCATGGAGGTGGGTATGGCATTTGAGGCTGGCATACAGGCTGGAAAAAAAGTTTTTAAAGTGGGGTTTTTTTGGTGGGAGGGGTTAGTGACCACTGGGGGAGTCCGGGGAGGTCATCCCCGATTCCCTCCAGTGGTCATCTGGTCAGTTGGGCACTTTTTTGGGACTTGTTCGTGAAAAAAAGGGTCCAAAAAAAGTGACCCAAAATTGCGGTAAAAACACCTTTTTTTTCGATTATCAGCTAAAGACGCCCATCTCTCCTCGGCTGATAACCATGCCCCAGTTCCGCCTCCACCACGCCTCCGACACGCCCCCTGTCAACTTTATTCATTTCTGCGACGGAGTGCAGTTGGAAACGCCCAAAATCGGCTTTCGATTATACCGATTTGGGCGCCTTTGTGAAACAAACGTCTATCTCCCGATTTAGGTCGCACTATAGGCGTTTTTCTCTTTCGAAAATAAGCTGGATAGGCACTCAACTATGGAATGCTCTACCCAAATCAGTAAAATCTACCCAGAACTACCTAAACTTCTGAAAATTATTGAAATCAGTATTGTTTAAGAAGGCTTATTCCCCAAGTTTAACTTAACTTGAATTAACTATAAATTAAGATCCAAGGACAACAATTACCTGTTGTTATCTCTTGCCTTTTTGCTGCTAATTGTTATTTTTATATCTTATTCTCAATTTGTATAATTGTTCTTCTTGCACTGTAGCCTTACTACAGGTTTATGCAAGCCACTTTGAGCCTGCTATCAGTGGGAAAATGTGGGATATAAATGTAATAATAAATAAATAAATTTACAGGCAGGCAGCAAACAGAAGAGTACGCAGAAGAGAAATGCTTACCCAAGTAGAAGCCGAGGCAATGAGGCAGAGGGAAAGCGTCCCAGAAATAGTGCAGGCTTCTGACATAGACAGGAACCAGCTGAAGAAGAGAGCTTCCATAGGTCAGGTAGGCAGAGAGAAAGTCAACACAGGTGCGTGGTGGCAAGGCAATTAAAGAGCCTGGAAGCCAGGCAGAGAAAGCAGATCCAGGTGCATGAGAGCAAGGCAATCAAGTAGCCTGCAGCCAGAGAAGAAGTACACAGACATGGCTCAAGGCTGAGCCAGTCAATTGTGTGTGTTACCAGGACCCTGCGCAGCCCGAGGACGCTGCTTGCGTTGAGGTAGGGGACATGACAACTAGAGACAGGGGCTAACATGATTAGAAAAACAAAATTACAGACAACAAAAGGCAGGGGGAAACTTAATAGAGTCCATTGGCTGGCTGCCGTTATATTTTGCATAGTACAAAGGACGAGTACCTCTGTTTCTATTTTCTGGTGTTTTACTGTATCCTGATTTCTTCTACTTTAGTTCACTAATCATACTAATTGCTAACAATAGCATATCCTCTGATTAATCAACACACTGACAATACTTCCAGTCTTTAATTCAAAACATCCGGACATGATGTCACAAATTTTGGGTTCTTTTGGCGGGATAATATTTAAATGGCTTTCCAATACCAGTCTGGTTTGATTTCATAGATACGAGACGCTGACTTTAGCAGCTCTAGTCTATATTGTTCTGAGCAAATTTCAGCATTGCAAGTTCCCTGAAGAGGTAAGAGGAGAGTACAGTACAAAGGACGAGTACCTCTGTTTCTATTTTCTGGTGTTTTACTGTATCCTGAATCCGGATTCTTGAAGTTTTAGATTTTTGTGTACATATTTCTATTTTTAGTTTGTGCTAAATTTTTGTATACTTGGTGAGGGTTTATTTGTGTTCTGTGAGAGACTGAGGGCAGATTAGCATAGAGTTTCTGTGTAGTGTTCCTAGTAATCCAGCTTGTTCAGGTTTCCCATTAAGGGGTCTTTTTACTAAGGGGTGCTAATGATTAGTGTGTGCTAAATACCATGCAGCCCATGGGAATATAATAGGCTCTGCAGAATTTATCGCATGCTAAAACTGAAAACTGATCTGTTCAAAAAGGCATACCACAAACATCCATCTTAAACACTAGATAATAAGACTTAACACATTCTAGACAAAACCGAAATCCCATCACTTGACTGATTAACTTATTTGCGACTATGAACAACCATTAATACTTTAATCCATACGTTGAATATGATCTCTATAGTCCATGACCTAATGTATGTTACAATCCAATTTATTATTCAGGAACCTTCATGCAATACCATAATGTATTCTTCTTCTTTACCATGTATGTATGCACATGGTATATATATATATATATATATATACCATGACCTGTTCCATGTATGTTACGTTCCATGTATGTTACCTTGTATGTATACACTTTAACGCAATACCATTTGTAATTCTGTTACCCGGAAATGGCAACCGCCATTATGGCAAATGTAAGCCACATTGAGCCTGCAAATTGGTGGGAAAATGTGGGATATATATGCTACAAACAAACAAACAAACAAACAAATAAATAAATAAATAAATACGTTAGTGTGCCTTGGTAACAGGACCCCTAAGTTTGTTGTTGATCTTGGGCCCACTGCAATATTTATTGTATGGTGCTGCCTTTATAGGTGGGGTCCTTGTTTTATGAGTTCTGGTCCTGAGTGATTTTGTATATATTTTTTATTATTACTCACAATGTGCCTATGCTGGAGAGTGTTATATTGTTTTTACTGAGATGACACCAGAATCAGAATTATTTTTGTAAGGTGAGTTCAGTGTCGAAATGTTGTAACCCATTATTGGGGGGAGGGAGTTGTCTGTGGATGCAGACTATATGTGTACATTTAACTCTGTAATTGTCCAGTGTACAGTGTCGGGTCAGTATTTTATATTAGAGTCCCAGGCTATATTCATCCGAATTCCGATGATTTGGATTTCCAATTATCACCAATACCTTCCCAGCCAATCCTTGCAGTCCACACAGAGAAAAGCCCTGTCCTTTCCTTTTCCAGCACTTTCCTGACTCATACGCAGCAGGAAAAAAACCCTTTCTGCCTTGCTTTTGTGGTAATGCGGCAGAGGAAACAGCCTTGCTATTGCTGCTTGCGGGACGCAGCAGAGTAAACAGCCTTGCTTGCGGGGATGCAACAGAGGAAACAGCTTTGCTATCACTGCTTACGGGACGCGGCAGAGAAAACAGCCGTGCTATTGCTGTTTGGAAATGAAAAAAAAAAGCAAAAAAGGCACATTTTGTCATTAAAAGATAAAACTGATATTGTGGAGAAATTAAGAAGGGAGTATCGGGGGAAAAATTTGGCAGAAGAATACGGTGTAGGAACATCAACAATATCTGACATAAAAAGTGATGTTATTGGTATACTATGGCTCAGTTTCTGAAAAAGATGAAGGAGTTGTCCAGAAAAAACATAAAAGAGACACCTATTGAAAAGATAGATAAACCTCTATAGCTTTGATTCCTTCAAACAACATCCTTGGGCCACCTCATTTCTGGGCCACTATTAGCCGAAAAGGCAATATTTTTCAATAGCAGCTTCAGGGGGATCCACTGATGGCTTAGAAATTTCAAGCACCACCAAAGAATAAGGCAAATTGAATTCCATGGTGAGAAACCTTCTGCAGATTTGCCAGCAGGTAATGATTTTCTTCTTCAACTTAATGACCTTTCAAGAACTATGACCCTGATTGTGTTTATAAAGCAGACAAACTTATTGCTGATTGGTAAATCTAAAAATCCTTGTGCATTCAAAAACATACATATCCTTCCGTTGTTTGTACAGAAGCAAAAAACAAAAGCATGGATGAGTTGCAAGGTTTTCTTTGACTGGTAGAACAGTTGCTTCATACCGGAGGTGAAAAGATTTCAGCTTCAGGAAATCAAGGAGATGTAGTTCTTCGAGGACAACAGGCTGTATTATACCTCACAATGGGTCGGCGATCCGTGCCGGCCTGGGAACCGCATTTCACATAGCAAAATGTTTGCTAGCGCGTTCTGAGCGCGCTGCGCATCGAACTGCTCATGTGCCGAGTGTCTTCCTGCCCACCGCTCAGACGTGCTCCTCAGTTCCTTTCTTCTGTGCAGGAGCATCAGTGTTTTTCTGTGGCTCCTCTGTCTGCCCGGGAAAGAGCCTTGACCATATTTTGGTAATTTTCTGAGTATTTCTTCGGTTTCTTCTTTAGTTCTCTGCTGGGAACTCATTCATACAGCTCCCAGCACAGGCAGGTACTTGCAGAGGAACTCTCTGCCCTTCTAAAGGCCCATGCGGTCGAACCTGATCCACCAAGGGAAGAAGGGCTGGGATTTCCTTCCTTGTGCTGAAGAAAACAGGAAGGATGCGTCCCTTCCTAGACCTAAGGGCCCTGAACACATTCCTAGTATGAGAAAAGTTCAAGATGGTTTCCCTGGGCACCCTTCTTCCCATGAGTCAGCAAAACGATTGGCTATGCTCTCTGGTCGATTGGCTGGTGAAGAGCACCTCGGAGGACGGTGCTCGGGAGTCCATAGTGATAACTATTCAGGTGCTGGAACTACTAGGGTTTGTAATAAATTACACTAAGTCCCATCTCACTCCTGTTCAAAAATTGGAGTTCATAGGAGCACTGCTGGACACAAGAACAGTTCGAGCCTATCTTCCCAAGGCATGGGCAACAACTTTCTGACCCTGGTGTCCATGGTTCAGGCATCTCAGCAGTCACAGCTTGGCAGATGTTGAGACTCTTGGGGCACATAGCTTCCACAGTTCATGTTACAGCCATGGCATGTCTACAGTGGTCCTTAGCTTCTCAGTGGTATCAAGCTCCAGGGATTCTAGAAGATGTCATCCAACTGTCCACCGACTTTTGGAACTCTCTTCAATGGTCTGATCCATTTTGACCATGGGACGACCATATCCAAATTCCACAGCCACAGAAAGTGCTGACGACAGATGCATCTCTCGTGGGTTGGGGGGCTCATGTAGATGGCCTCCACAGGCAGGGAGCCTGGTCCTCCCCAGGAAACAGGTCTTCAGATCAACCTCCTAGAGCTCCAAGCGATCTGGAATGCTGTAAAGTCTTTCAGAGATTGGCTGTCCAACTAAATTATCTTAATTCAAATAGACAATCAGGGTGCGATGTACTACACCAACAAGCAGGGGGGCACTGGGTCCTTGCCCTCTTTGTCAGGAAGCCATCCAGATGTGGCTTTGGGTGTGCTATCACAGCATGTTTCTCAAGTCACTTAGTAGTAGTCTGCACGCACCCTAAGTTCCTTGCCAAAGGTGGTGTCGGAGTGCCACCTGAACCAGTCAATTGTCTTGCCAACTTTTTTTCCCCTTCCTCATGTCCACCCTGGCAAAAGCAGCTTGCACACCTTGGACTGCAAGAGAGCATTGACCTTTTACATGGAACGGATGAAGCCCTTCAGACAGTCCGCCCAGTTGTTTGTTTCTTTTGATCCCAACAGGAGGGGAGTCGTCATTGGAAAATGCCACAGTCTCCAATTGGATAGCAGATTGCATTTCCTTGCTAATGTGTTGCGTCGCTCACCTGTTAGGCTCCCCTCGTGGCCAGTCCATTCCCTGGCCCTGCGGCGATGAAGATGAGCGTCGGCCATGTTGGCCAGGCCGACGCTTCGACGTCCCTCGCCCTACTCCAGTGGCTCTTCGACCGTCGGGGCTGCCCTTGCCCTTCAGAAATTCAGAATGCCGGCCATTTTTGCGTGTTGGCATTCCTGAGGGGCTCTTCTCTTCTGGATGTGGGACCCGGGGGCACAGGAGGTCTTGCTCCGCCTCCGGCAGCCGGGATTAGGCCCTCGCACCATGGCTCCACCCCTCTTCCGCTTGCCCCACCCCTCTTCCGCTGCCAGCCAATCCAGAGCCACTCTCCTCAGCTGACTCCTGTTGCTCCCAATGGTGGGGGCTATTTAGGAGCGTCTACCCCTGCCCTCAGTGCTTCGGCTTCTACTTTGGTAGATCGGATTGAGCCCCTGTGTGACTTTGTCTGCTGCTTGCTGCCTGACCTGATCTGACCTTTGCCTGCACACCGGATTACGCCTTGCCTACTGCCTGACCTGACCTTTGCCTGAACACCGGATTATGCCTTGCCTGCTGCCTGACCTGACCTTTGCCTGCACACCGGATTACGCCTTGATCTGTCCCCCTGCTCCGGAAGGCACATGTGACGGCCCGTCTGAAGTTTGCCAGTGAACACCTGGATGATGCCGAGAGTGATTGGGAGAAGGTGCTGTGGTCAGATGAGACAAAAATTGAGCTCTTTGGCATGAACTCACTCGCCGTGTTTGGAGAAAGAGAAATGCTGCCTATGACCCAAAGAACACCGTCCCCACTGTCAAGCATGGAGGTGGAAAATGTTATGTTTTGGGGGTGTTTCTCTGCTAAGGGCACAGGACTACTTCACCCGCATCAATGGGAGAATGGATGGGGCCATGTACCCGTACAATTCTGAGTGACAACCTCCTTCCCTCCGCCAGGGCCTTAAAAATGGGTCGTGGCTGGGTCTTCCAGCACGACAATGACCCAAACATACAGCCAAGGCAACAAAGGAGTGGCTCAGGAAGAAGCACATTAGGTCATGGAGTGGCCTAGCCAGTCACCAGACCTTAATCCCATTGAAAAACTTATGGAGGGAGCTGAAGCTGCGAGTTGCCAAGCGACAGCCCAGAACTCTTAATGATTTAGAGATATCTGCAAAGAGGAGTGGACCAAAATTCCTCCTGACATGTGTGCAAAACCTCATCATCAACTACAGAAGACGTCTGACCGCTGTGCTTGCCAACAAGGGTTTTGCCACCAAGTATTAGGTCTTGTTTGCCAGAGGGATCAAATACTTATTTCCCTCTGCAGAATGCAAATAAATTCATATACTTTCCACAATGTGAGTTTCCGATTTAATTTGTGATGTGCTATCTCTCACTGTTACCAATAACTCTACCCTTCAATTATGGGCTGCTCATGTCTTTGTCAGTGGGCAAAACTTACAAAATCAGCAAGGGATCAAATACTTATTTCCCCCACTGTACCCTGTTGTAGCATGAAGTTTAAGTGGGATGTGAGATCTATTTTGAAGCGTTGGGGGGCAGATCGTATTAGGTAGCTGGGGTAGGTGTCCAGTTGACAGTGTTGTTTGAGTATTGTTTAATCTCCTGGGTAATTGTGTTGGCGGTGAGTAGAGCGAAATTGGACTATATTCGGTCAGCAGGGTATTCACCAGGGATTGGGTCTAGACCATTATGAAGTTTTCTGTGGCCATGTTGCTCTGAGGTAGGTTTTACGTAGGTTTATGATTTTTTCATTGAAATATTTAGTAAGGTTGTCTGCAGATGGGATGTCAGTGTTGGTTGTGGTAACCAGTGTTGTGTCTAGTAGTTTGTTCACGAGATGGTATAGTTTCTTCGTGTTTTTATAGTCCGGCCCAATTTAGTTTTATAGTACAACCTTTTGGTCTGTTTTATTGCGTATTATATTTCCTTTGTAATCGTTTCCATGCGTTGAGTGTTGTTCGTCTTTATTTTTACATGCGCATTCCAGTTTCCTAGATTCCTAGATTCTCACAAACCGCCCACCTACCCTTGGAGTTGTCTCCTTTATATCGTTCTTTTTACTCTGCACGGAATGAGGAGCGTGGTCTGTACGTCGGATGGGAAGACACTCGGCGCATGCACAGGACTGTCTTTTGTGTATGTTATGCAGCGCTGCATATGCCTTGTAGCGCTATAGAAATGATAAGTAGTAGTAGTAGTAGTAGTTTGATGCATGGCTGCTCAGAAGGCGCTAGCAAACCTTTTGCTATGTGAACTGCTGGTTCACAGATCGCCGACCCACTTCTGGGCATAATCAGTCCTGCTACAGGTAAGTAACTTTGCTTTTATTGTTGGACAATACACCTTCACATCCTACAGCTGAAAGCCTAGAGTGAGAGGAAGGTAGATTCAAAGTGCTTTTTTTTGCCACCAATGTGACATCTTTAATGCAGCCAATGGATCAAGGAGTTATTGTTTCATTGAAATGACTTTACAGGAAACACTGCTAAAAAAATGTATTTTGGATGACAGAGAAACTGAAAGCGGCATGATCCAATTCAGAAGAGAATTGAACATAAAAGATTGTTCCTTCATGGTTGCTGACGCTTGGAATCATGTTAAAAAACAAACCCTGAAAAACACGTGGAACATTATTCTAAACAAACAAGAAAGACCCGGAGAGGGAAAAGAAGAAGATGATGTCCTTGAAAACATTGCCAGAAGTCTTCTACAGGTTCCTGGTTGCTCTGATTGTGATGTTGAGTATGTCAGCGAATGGATATGCAGTGATGCAAATGATTCATGGTATCAGATCATAATAGATGATGAAATCGTGGAATCTGTACAGGAACAAGGAACATGAAGTATCAGAAACTGATGATGACGCACCAGGTTGATGCTAATGCGGGACTGACACATGCAGAAGCCTTTGAATGTTTAATACAGTGATGGCTTAGCTGGAACAGCAGAAGAAAGCAGGTGCAATGCCAGCTCCTTTGTCTGAAAAGACCTACATGATCTTGCAGCAGAGAAACATCGACCTTAAAGCAATTAAGAATACTTCCTCTTTAGAGTAGAGTAGTGTATATACAGCACTGTACTTATAAAAACTGTACTTTTTGGTTAGAACTACTGTATTTTATACTTTTTCTGGCAAACATATTGATGAAAATAAAATGTGCCAGTATTGGAGGGGGTGGTCTAATGATTAGAGCTCCGGAGGAGTAGCCTAGTGGTTAGAGCATAGGCTGCAAACGGAAAGAAACCAGGGTTCAGATTCTTATACTCCTTGTGCCTTGGGTAAGTCACTTCACACACTGTTGCTTGCAGGTATAGCTTAGATTGGACTTCCTTTTGGGAAGGGCCCTACCACTGTACCTAAATAATGTAATTTGCCTTGAAGTTAGCTCTGGAGATCTAGTATTCAATCCAAATTGAATAGCATCAGCCTATTTCAATTGTTTTGCAGTCTCTATCAGATGCACAAGAAACTACTGTAGTTTGACCATTTGTGGCTTCTTCTAGTTTCCTATTCCTATTAAACTTGAGATGGTATTGTTAGAAATGTTAGCATGTCATTCAGGTGTATGCATACAGGGGTAGATATTCAGCTGACAGCGGTGAGCTTTTTTTTAGTCGCCACCAGCATTATTCCCAGTATTCAATGTCAGGCCATGTCCGGCACCAGCATTGAGTATTCGGGTTTATGCAGCCTGCTGTCTTTATACAGTTAATTGATGTATTCAGCACTTACCACATAAGCAGCACTGTATAAAGATAGGACTGACTTTTATGCAGTCAGATATTGCTGTTTTAGTTCCTACTCCACCCCGGACTGCCTACAAATGACCGGCTTTCACTTTAACAGTCTGGCGATATTCAGAAACACTAACCAGTTAAGTGCCACTGAATATCAGTGAATAGTCATGCACAAGTGATGTAACCGCCAGGGGCTGTTTCTGGCCAGTTAAATCTCTTTGAATATTGACGCCATATTTTATAAAATATGTGCATTATTGCAACTCTGCCCATGCTTTGCCCGAACTCCTTCCATGAGCATGCATATTCTATAAGGTACTTACTGGCTTGCACCAATCATACTTAGGCATACTTTTAGTGTTTTTAAGAGCAAAAAAACATTATAAAATTACCATTTATCTTTGGTCTTCACTCCTAATCCTCGAGGGCTACCAACAGGTCAGGTTTTCAGGATACCCCTCACGAATATCTTTGAGAGAGATTTGCATACATGGAGATAGTAGGCATGCAAATCTCTCTCATGGATATTCATTATTTTCACCTTTATTGTTCCAAAAATATTAATTGTATAAAAAAGTATCCCTCAATAAGCATTGGTAAAATATTTTTCTCTTCTCACAACCTACTCATGTATCACAGCATAGGACATCTATTCCTACTGACCCTATACCACAGTGTTATTTATATAGTCAAATTTGTTCACATTTAGATACATATAAGATGTCAATCTTGTGTGGTTTAAGAATCAACAGATGGTGTTCTTCCTCCTGAAGTACTCGTCTTTCATGTTTAAAAATGATTTTTGTGGGAAAATGCTCCTTCAGCTTTTCTGTGTGATGCAGCTGTTCCGTCCTTTAAAGCATGATGTTGAAGTGTCCCTTTATGCATACTGTTCTCCCACTTTACAATGAATCAAAATGTTGCAATCCATATAGTTAAACTGTCAAATCCATATTTACGATCTTCCATTTCATCTTGCTGTCACAATCCACCTTCTCACAACCCAGCAGTGAGTCATGTTCGTTGCAAATCAAGCAGGGATTATATCAGCTAGGGAATTTAAATATCTTTTTAATCCCTCTATACCTGTGATGTACGTTGTTCCGAAAGTCACAAGTCTTTACAACATTCCCTGGGTAGACCAATAGTATCTGGCCGAGGCTGTCTGTTTGAGCCTCTGTCCCAATATTTAGATTTTTGTTTTTATTTTATCATATCGTATTTAGTCATACTTGTATCCCACATTATCCAAAAACAGTTTTGGTTCAAGATGGCTTACATTGATTCAATTACATTTACAAAGTTGTATAATGCTAGTTTTACAGATTTTCATTTGAGGCCATGTTTGGGTAACAGATCATATGTTAAAGACTCTGGTCATTTTTTGCAGATACTGGGCCAGTTGCAAATGCCTAGTGATCAATCATCTTAGCAGCTTTAGATGTACAGCACTGTATACCAACATCTCTCAACAGAGAGCGGTAGAAATGTTAAATGAACAACTACAAACTTTAGATTTATCTGATACCAAAATTCAGTTTGCTACTTCAAATGGCAGAATTGATCATTTTTAACAACTATTTTAAATTTGAAAATCATATTTCCTTCAAATCAAAGAGTGGCCATGGGGGCTACAGTGGCTCCTACTGTAGCCTGCCTGTATATGGCTCAGCATGAAGAGAAGTTTGTTTATACATCACAGTTTTTTGGTAGTGTGATAAAATGGGTTAGATATATAAATGACGTGCTTTTGATCTGGAGAGGGGATATAACTATTTTAAATCAATTTGTGAAATTTTTAAATTCGTGTGACCTAATATACAATTTACTCATCATGTGGGATACCATCAGGCTCATTTTTGAAAGGAGAAGGACGCCCATCTTTCTACACAAATTGGAAGATGGACGTTCTTCTCACAGGGTTGTCCAAATCGGTGTAATTGAAAGCCGATTTTGGACGTTCCCAACTGCTTTCCGTCGCAGGGACAGCCTCAAGGGGGCGTATCGGAGGCTTAAGAAAGAGGGACTTGGGCATGGCTAGCACTAGGACGTTCTTGAACCCATAATGGAAAAAAAGGACATCCCTGACGAGCACTTGGACGACTTTACCTGGCCATGTTTTTCTCACGACCAAGGCACAAAAAGGTGCCTGAAATGACCAGAAGACCACCAGAGGGAATTGGGGATGACCTCCCTTACTCCCCCAGCGGTCACTAACTCCCTCCCACCCTCAAACAATATCTTTCAAAATATTTTTTGCCAGCCTCAGATGTCATACTCAGTTCCATCACAGTAGTATGCAGGGCCCTGAAGCAGTTTTAGTGGATGCAGTGCAATTCAGGCAGGTGGACCAGGCCCATACCCACCTACCTCTTATGTTTGTGGAGGAAACAGCGAGCCCTCCAAAACCTACCAGAAACCCAGTGTACCCACATCTAGGTGCCCCCTCTGTCACCTGTAAGGGCTATGGTAGTGGTGTACAGTTGTGGGTAGTGGTTTTGGGGGGGGGGGGGGTTGGGGGGGGGCTCAGCAGACAAGGTAAGGGAGCTATGTACCTGGGAGCAATTTCTGAAGTGCACTGCAATGCCCCCTAGGGTGTCTGGTTGGTGTCCTGGCATGTCGGGGGACCAGTGCACTACAAACGCTGGCTCCTCCCATGACCAAAGGGCTTGCATTTGGTCGTTATGAGATGGACGTCCTTAGTTTTCCATTATCGTCGAAAATCAGAAACAACCAAGTCTCTAAGGAAGACCAAAATTTCAAGATTTGGACGTCTCTGACTGTATTATCGAAACGAAGATGGATGTCCATCTTATTTCGATAATATGGGTTTCCCCACCCCTCCATTGTGACATTTTGCGAGGACGTCCTCATCAAAACTTGGACGTCCCTTTTGATTATGCCCCTCTACGTGGTTAATGTTTTAGATGTAAGTTTAGAGTGGAACAATAACAGTTTTCTTACACAGTCATACTGTAAAAGTACTGATAGAAATGCTGTTTTGCATTATCAAAGCCATTATCCAGGTAACTTATGCAATAACATTCCTGTAGGTCAGTTCTTTAGAATTCATAGACTTTGTTCCCACTAGGATATGTTTGTAAAAGAGGCTAATGAGAATGTCAAGACGATTTAGGCAACAGAAATACCCCTCTAAGATTGTTTGTAAAGCTTATATAAACGAGCATATAACGTTCAATGCCAATGGTTATTACAACCGATTATTAAAGAACAGTAACAGGATGATTTGTATATTACCATATACTCAGTCAGTCAGGCAGGTGGAAGATCTGGTTAGAAAACATTGGCATATTTTGTCAACTTATACACAGTTTCAACATCTCAATGATTTGCATATATAAGGGGTAATAATTTGGGGAGAATTTTTATCCATTTGTAGACACAGCCTTTGACCAGGGAACAACAGTTAGGTCATTATAGATGTAATGCCTGTACTTATTGTCATTATACTTGGGAAAGTCAGTCAGTGGGAATTCCTTATATGGCTGGGAAACTATTTACTTGTTGCAGCATACTGATTGCAATTCTCATCAGGTTATTTATGAATAAAATGTCCCTGTATGTCCCTGTAACCTTTGGTATATAGGGCAAACTATAAGGAAAATCAAATATAGGATAGCATAACACCTGAGCAATTTAGAGTTCAACGTTTAGAAGCACCCCTGATTGCTGTTATGATTCTGCCGGCTTGGCAGGGAGAGAGGGGAGACGTCTCTTCTGATTGGCTGCCAGGGTTTGTGCTGACGTCTGTGAGTCTACTTAAGCCTGCGTGTTACTCCCAGCCTTGCTTGGCGTTACTCTCACTCTTGTGGTGACTTGAAAGCCGCAGTTCTTGGTCAGAACGTGCTCTGTGCTCTGACTTTGATCTGAGTTCCCTGTTCAGGGATTTCTTTCCTTTCCTTTTGTTTGTGTTAGCTGGGGGCAGCATTGTGTGGTTTAATTAGTTCTCTTGCCTCCATCTGGGCTTCCCTTTGCTGGCTACTGCTCTCTGTGGAAGCCAGCTGCTTGTTCCTCAGTGGGGGCTGGGCTTTGTTCAGCTTTGTCTCAGCTAGGCTGCTTGTCTGAGAGCATCCTCTCTGGTTGTTTGTTTACTCTAAGGATTTCTCTTCCCAGTGTCCTGCCTGCTGGCTCAGGAGTTTAACCCTTTGTGTACTCTGTGTTCTGTGTCCCTGCCTCTGACAGTGTGTTTTGTTCTATTGGCCCTGCTTCCCCTCGGGGAAGCGTTCTCTCTGTTTGTTTGTTGATTTAGGGAGCTCTCTCTCTCTCCCGGTGTGCCTGCTGGCTCTACAAGCTTAACCCTTTGTGTTCCGGTTGCCCTCTGTCTGCTGTGGGTTTGAGGCAAAGGCTTTCTGCCTTCCTTTTGTGTCTGGTTCCTCTGGCTTCTGCCTGGGGCTTCCTAACCCTTTTGGGGGTTGCTGTATTAGTTTCCCCTGCCCTGCGCTAGTCCCCTGGGTGGGCATGGCCCCCTGTTCTTTTGTTGTCTCCCTCTGTCCTATCGCTAGTGTTCAGCGCGTGTCTGACATCTTGGGTCCCGGGGCCCCTCTGGGTTTCTTCACCCTCCCTGTGTGTGTCTGGGTTCCTGTTCGGAGCCGTGAGGCTCACCACAGTGGCTCTGTGTGCGTGGGTTCTGGTTCGGCCGCGAGGCCTGCCCGTTGCCCTATTTCCCTTCTTCTTTAGGGACTGCGGGGAGGGGGTAGCTAGGGGGTATTGTGTAGCTGGGGTGTGTGGTGGTGGGTCGGTCTCCCCTTGGCCTGGGTCGCGCCCCGCTGGCCTCGCCAGGGCCCAGGGCTCACGACCAACCCAACGGATTACATTGCTCATTGGTTGACAGCATAGCACCAATTATTAGAATTAAAATTTGTAGTGTTGCACCAAATGCAAACATCCCAGGGAGGTAATATATCCATTATTGATTCGTAAAGAGCAACGATTTATCTTTAAATGGAAGACTGTGATGCTGCAGGGCCTTAATTAGAGGTAGATTGGCAGCTATTTAATTGATTAAGATCTTTATCCACTGGAAATCATGGATGCCCATTGCCCTCACAACGCATGCGATTGGCATTTTCATAGCCGATGGCGTGCTGTGGAACGTTACTCTTGGGACGTTCAGTTCTCTATATCGTAAGTAATGAATTTCAACATGTAGTTACGTAAAGTGTTTGATCGGTTTTTAAAAAGTTAGAATTTCTCTAACTACTACATTTAGTAGATATTGCAAATCATCGTAGTTTCAATCCCTGAAAACGCCGTAGTAAAACATGGACCATGTTAGGTTGTGAGAAGAAGGTTTGTGACAGCAAGATGAAGTGGAAAATTGTGAATATGGATTTGACAGTTATGCTATAAAGGGACACTTCAACATTGTGGCTTAAAGGACGGAACAACTGCATCACACAGAAAAGTTGAAGGAGAATTTTCCACAAAAATCATTTTTAAACATGAAAGACTGAGAACTTTAGGAGGAAGAACATCATCTGCTGACTCTTAAACCACAACAAGATTAACATTTATATTATCTTAATTGTGAACAAATTTGTCTATATAAATAACACTGTGGTATAGGGTCAGTAGGAATAGATGACCTTTGCTATGATATATGAGTAGGTTGTGAGAAATGGAAAAATATTTTATCAATGCTTAATTGAGGGAAAGCTTTCTATACAATTAATATGTTTGTAACAATAAAGGTGAAAATAATAGAAATTAATTTTTCATAGTTATGTATAGTGTTATTCACAAGTGATAACTATATTGAAATAGAGTGAACCTTGTAGTTGTGATAATGGATATTCATTAGAAATATCCTGAAAACCTGACCTGTTTGTGGCCCTCAAGAACTGGGAGTGAAACAAAGGCTGTGTGTACCCAGTAGTGCTGCTGAATAACATGGCATAAAAACTCTAAGTAGGTTAGTTTCTGCATGCCTTCAGCCTCATCCAGCCCATGTTGGTGAAATATGCAGTCTTGCTTCTGAATTGAATGCCCACTTGAGGGAATTATATTGCTAAATGTTGGGCCTTAATTTGTCCTGTATCATTACTTTATTAAAAAAGTTGAAAAGTCACGTTGCTTACTTGCTTTGCAGATCCATCAAACTCTGCTCCATCCATTCTTGATGGATTTGAGCACCGCAAAGCCATGGCAGGTCAGCGAGTGGAGCTGCCCTGCAAAGCTTCAGGGCACCCAATACCAAAGTATCGCTGGCTGAAGGACAGTGTCCTGCTGGAGCTAGACAGCAGGTTCCGGCAGACTGTCATTGGGTTGCTGATTGAGAACACTCGGCCTTCAGACTCTGGCACCTATGTCTGTGAAGTATGGAACAACTATGGGAACGCCGAGGTCATTGGAACACTGCATGTTAAGCGTAAGTGAGAAAGAGGCTTGTGTCTAAACACATGCCTTCTATTCATTCCAGCATGCTATCTGTATAAATCTGCCATGGGAATAAAACTAAATAAAATAAATAAATGTGGCCCTGCTATAGATTTGTATAGTGCACTGCAGAAGACCCAGGTTGTATCTCCTAATCCATTGGTATATTGTAGAGGTGATACACATGAGATGGGAAGGAGAGGGGTACAGAAGGATAATGGCTACTGGTGTAATAATAGTATACAAGTAGCATTAATGAATTTTTCCTTACAAAGGGTTCCCTTTCATCCTGTGGCTAGCAAGAAATCTGAATACTTCTTCTCCTTGCCTATCATTCTTGAAATTGGCTTTCAGAAAATGAGTAAAACTCCTTCAAAAAATGTTATCAGATAATCAGAACCTCTCAGTGTAATGATATTCAGTTGAGGCTCAGATGCCTCTTCTATGACCTGTGTGGCTTTTTTACAAGAAAATTGTTAAAGCATCACAGACTCTAATTTTGAAGGCCAGAAGAGATATAGGAAAGCCATAGAGACATGTTCAATAGCAGCTCGATGTGAAGTCCCCTTCTGATAGAAGCAGCAGAATGTGCTGAGATCATGTCAATGGCGCATTAGGCTGAGGAAAGTCATGGTAATAGAAATACTTGACTGCTATGAGATATAAAACCCCATGAGAAGTTTGAACGCAATTCGGCAATGTTGTTGACGTATCTAGAGGAAAATCTCGCGTCATTCATAGGAGCCGACTCTGTGGGTGCTGTGGTGCTTGAGCACCCCCAATATTGAGAAAATTCCTTGTATGTGTCCGGGAGTGGTTATTCCATGGGTTTAGCATCCCCAATAATTTTGAAAAGTTGGCTCCTATGCTGTCGTTGACTATGTTACTGTGTAAATGCGGGAGGGGGGACTTAGCATTTGATTCTTTTGTGATATGGGTATGACCGGTCCCAGAAGAATAACTAGGGGACAGATGGGATAAACTAACGAGATTAGTTATATTAGCATAATTGTTGTATAAGGAGCACGAGAGAGGCAGAATGAGGTAAGTGGAGAGAGGGGGAGTAATGTGGGAGAAAACTGAAAAACTGTTAGACTGTAATATTTTGTGGTTGGTGAACTGGCGCACTAAAACTCTGTTCTGATGTGGTTGATATATATTTAAAAATACAGAAAAAATGAAGGTATTTGGATGCAACTCCTTGAGAGTGGCTTGAAATTATTGACATTTTCCTTTATTTTAGAAGCTCTAGTCATGTTTTGGACGTTTGAAAACAGACATTTAGACATCCATATTTTATGGATGTCTAAATCCCTATTTTATAAAGCCAGGACATGAGCATCTAAAACTGCAGTATGTCCTTATGGCAAGCGGATGTGGTCTGTGTGTGTTTTGGGTGAGGCTAGGGAGGGGCCAAAATATAGACATCCAACTCTGATTTCAGAAGGGGAAGGGACATCTGTGTCCAAAAACATGGACATTATTTAGACCTGATGCTTGACATGTTCAAGTTATAGAAAGGTGCTCTGATTGAGCAGCTGTCCACTGGAGGGATTAAGGAAAGTGACCACCTTAATCCCTCAGTGGTTACTGCCCCTTCTCTTCCCCGAATATGAACAGCAAGGGATACCGGACTCTGCAGAGTTGGGGAGTAGCTTAATGGTAGTACAACAAGCCTCCTGGTTCTCAGGAGACAAAACTAGAGCCTGGGTCAGTGAGTTATTAAAGCATTTAATAATTGAATCCATTAGCAGATAATCTCCTTTGGCCATCTCTGCTCCAGCTTTGTCTCTTCTTTCTACTGTTTGGCACCCTGGTTCTCAGCCCATTACTCTAATCATTAGGCTGCCCCTCTGCTCTGCATGGACATTCCTGTGCTGCCACAAAGATGGCCATGCCCCTTGTTTGCCTCATTCATAATTTGGACTTTTCTGTTTGTAAAATAGGTAGGTGTTCATGCTGGACATCACCATCACACAGACATCCATTTCTCATATATTTTAGAACAGACTATGTTCTAAATGACATGAGAAATGGACATCCATATGTGGTGTATCTACTTGGATGTCTGTATTTTGAGTTGGGTATCATTTCTAAAATGCTGTTCATTACCATCCAGAATTCTTAGCGTTTTTAGTGCCTGAGAAACCATCTCATTGCATACAGAGCTCTTTGTAGAAAATGCCACTGAAGTATTTGTCTTCCTGTATGTATTACATTTAAACTGTGGAAGGAGCCAGGCCAAATTTCCCTGAGGGTGCTTCTGGGCTTTACAGGTCAATGTTGTTCTGAATTCCTTCCCCTGATATGATTCTCTCCTCCTTTCCAGCAAGGGTATGGGAGGGTGGGAGGAGATGCTGAAAATCTTTGCCTAGGTGGATGTGAGATGGAAATCTGGCCATAGGGGAGAAAGAAGTGTAAAAACTTGAGATTTGGTTTGATTTTGTGGAGGGCTGCATGATTCTTATAGCTTATTAGTGGATCCCAAGTAGACTTTTATAAGTTATAACATCTTAGAAGAGACCAACAATAAGTAAAATATAGTAAAAAGATACAGTAAGAAGTATTGACAAAGCAGGTGCTATATGTGATATTTTCACACTCATGCCCTGTAATACTTTTTTTTTTTTTTTTTTTTCTTATATAAACCCATAGAGCCTCTGAAGGCTACAATCGGCCCACGGAAAGTGAAGAGCAGTGTGGGCAGCCAGGTGTCTTTGGCCTGCAGTGTGACAGGAGCAGATGATCCTGAAGTATCCTGGTACCATAATGGTGAAATTATCATCCCTGGGAACAATATTAGGATCACCGGTATTGACCATGAAAACCTTGTAATGGATGGCATGGCCAAAAGTGATAGTGGAGCATATCAGTGCTTTGTACGTAAGGACAAGATGTCAGCACAAGACTACGTTCAAGTGGTGCTAGAAGGTCAGTCATAATATGCTCTCTGATGCTGCCCCTATTAACAGAGATATTAAATAGCCATTGTTGCCCTATTATAATTGTTCCTACTACAGAAAAATTGTGTTTATGTTTGATTGCTGGTTGAACCATCTGTAAATTTCTGATTACACAAATGTCAGAAGCTGATGCATTAGATGGTGAAGTCAGTCATTTAGAAGTGTCAGATTAGGGGCATATCCAGATAGATTCAACTAATGAACAAAAATGCAGACTGTAGAACACAAAGAGGCGATGATCTGCATGTCGACATTCTACATATAATATAGAACAGACCACTGAATCAATGAAATGGATATTATTGCTCAAGATGCCCAATGTGGCCATATTTAGCCTTCTAAGAGGCTGCGTCAGAGGCAACACCATTCAGTTAGAACATATATAACAGTTAAAATCATATAGTATTTTATTTCACAAACAAAATAAATTCAAATTATGCATTCAAATATTCAACAAACATGCAAGTAGTTTAACCAATCATAAGAAATAATAAAAACAATAGAATAATAAGAGTTAGTACATGCATAAAATGTCCAATAATAAATAAAGAGGATATTACAAAACTAGTGATCCACTAACAAAAAAAGAGAGAGACTCGTGTTCCAAATAATCACATGTTAAAGGAAGGAAAAGCCTCAAAGAGCTCCAAACCTGAAGGTTTATAGAGCTAAACGTGATCAAAAAAATCTACTCTTTATCATCAGCTAAAAAACCTTCCCACAGTATTCAATTTTCAAAATATTTCAAAATGTTTATAATCTTATCATTCATCAAGTCTAATGTATAATCCAGTGTTCATAGACAACATATAGCTTGCAAAAAGCTCTCAAAAAGGTGCAGTATGCACCTCTATACAATATTCAGTATCACTGAGTTCTTACTCAATACTTTACTTATCTGAAAGTCAGCATGTGTAGAGCGCTGCCTGCAACACCTCGAGCCAGTCTCCTTTCTCCCAGGACCAACGTTGGCCAGCATTTCATTTAACTACTTCGGGGTCCAAACACAGGGCTGTCAACCAAAAAAGGAGAAAAACCTCAAAACATCGTTCCAGCATATAGAGACATTTTAAACACTTCTCAGTCTCTTACAGAATATGGCAGTGTATATACTTCTTACTGCTGCCTACCGGCTTTCACACGGTTACAAAATGGCCACAATACTTATAGGGTGACATCAGATGCTGTGAAGAAACACCTCCAATCACCTGCTTAAAAGAAATGGCACCATTCAGTATGGGAATTTAAACCTGTAGGTTCTCAAGATTAAGCATAAAAATCCACTTTTGTGCTCTCTGCTTTAGTATTCTCAATCCGATCTGGATCGACCAACCACATGATCACGTCAACAGTAATGAATCAATAGTAGTGAATTTGTCACATTATTCACTCTCTGTGGAAGACTGTCAGTAATTATCTAAAGGGCTGTCATTTGTTCCCACACAACAATTAGATTAATTTCAAATGAGAATTGAACTAGAAAAGTTTCTGAGGACTTTGCAACTGAAAGTTTCTTTGCAGATAAGAATGTGTCCTCCAGGATTTGTCTGTGGTTAAGAGGAAATCACAGTGGGTGCCACTGGGACCGCTTGACCCATTTCTGACTTCATTTAAGCATTTGGTTTTAGCAGAATTCCAGCAAGTGGAGGTGGATAGCAAATAAGAGGGTTACAGATATTAAAAGGAAAGAAAAGAAAGCCCTTGAGAAGTTGAAAGCTAACACAGCTGTAATAAGAAGAAAGGACAAAGCGGGGAATGCTAGTTGTTCAAGAGCGAGACTTCTATACTGTAGAGATCCTTAGACAACTTCAAGTTCAATCTGATTATGTGGAATTATCCTGTGACCCTACTTTAGTGAAGGTTATGCTTTGGGCATCTTGACAGAAAAAGAATTCCACTTTTTGAACATTGCACATCCCCAGATACCTGTATTTTATTCACTACCCAAATTCATAAAACACTTAATAATCCCCCTGGAAGACCTATTATTTCAAGTAGGGGGTCGCTACTAGAACCACTATCAATATATATTGGTTGCTTTTTGCAGCCTTTGGTTGCTGCTAGTAAATCATATTTGAAGGATTCGATGCATTTCTTGAGATGCCTTTCTGAGCAACAGTCTAATATACATACTTATGTGTTGGCATCGATAGATGTCACATTTCTCGATACAATGATACCCCAAGATGAAGCCATCACTATTTTACGCAAAAGTTTGGATGCCTGATTGGTTATGAGGGTACCTACTTCCTTTATTATACAACTGGTTCAATTGGTGATGAAAAAGAATTGTTTCCAGTTTGACAATAAAATATATCAGCAAATTCCTGGAGTAGCAATGGGGGCTACGATGGCTCCCTCAGTGTTTATGAATGCATATGAACAAAAGTACATTTATACTGCAGAATTGTTTCAACACATTTGCCTTTGGATTTGATATATTGATGATATTTTTGTGCTGTGGAATAGGAGGGTGGAACTTTTACAAGAATTTGTTACATATTTAAATGGTTGCCGTTCCAGGATAAATTTTGTTTTGCATTTTGATTGCTCAGAAATATCTTTTTTTAGATGTGATGGTGAAGAAATTGGAGTTGGGATTTTCTACAACGGTATTTCATAAGGACACAGATAGAAATACCTTTTTGAATTATGACAGCAGTCATCCTCCTTCATTAAAAAAACAGTCTTTCTTTCTCGTAATTTGTTAGGTATCACAGGGTTTGTTCAGCAGAATCAGAATATTGTATACAAGCTAAAGAGTTGATGAACAAGCTGCAAGTTCGAGGCTGTCCCCTTTTCAGTGGTTAAAAAAGCTTATTATAGGGCAAAATTTAATAACTGGGATCTCCTCTTAATGCCTAGACCTGCAAACCTTGCAAGATGAGCTGAAGATGTGCTTACGTATGTCACTAAATATAATTCATGTTCTTCAGGAGTAGTTAAAGCTATAAGGAGACACTAGGATTTGATTAAAAAGTTTCCCGTATTTGCTACATCATAGCTTCAATTTGCCTATAGTAGGAGCAGGAATTTAAAAGAACATCTTAGTCCATCAGTTCTGCCCAGACAAGATATTGATTCAACAGCAATTGGTGTCTATGGTGGCCACAAAAAATGTAGAGAGTGCATGGTTTGTGCCATAATGGAGGAGACATCAGAGTTTATAACCCAGTAGATGAAAAGAAGTATTTCTTGAGAGATGACACGTCATGCAAAACAGGTTTTGTTGTGTACTGTATGCGGTGTCTGTGCAACAAAATATATGTTGGTCAGACTACCAGAGCCCTCTCTGTGTGTCTAATTGAACATAGAAGATCAATAGAAACATGTAAGGTAGGTTTGCCTTTGGTGGCACATTGTGCACAGTTTGGACATCTATTTAAAGATCTACACTGCATAGTTCTACAGAGAGTGGGGGTTGCTGCAGAGAGGAGGGGACAGATGCACAATACTAATGCAGAGAGAGCAAAAGTGGATTTTTATGCTTTAGTCTTTAGAACCTACAGGTTTAAATTCCTGTATTGAATGATGCCATTTCTTTTAAGCAGCTGATTGGAGGTGTTTCTTCACAGCGTCTGATGTCACCCTATAAGTTAAGTGGCCATTTTGTAACTGTGTGAGAGCCAGTAGGCAGCAGTAAGAAGTATATATGTTGCTGTATTCCGTAAGAGAATGAGAAGTGTTTAAAATGTCCTTATATGCTGGAGCGATGTTTTGAGGGTTTTTTTCTCCTTTTTTGGTTGACAGCCCTGTTGTTTGGACCCTGAAGCAACTAAGTAAAATGCTGGCCACGTTGGTCCTAAGAGGAAGGAGACTGGCTTGAGGAGTTGCAGGCAGCGCTCTACACATGCTGACTTTTCGATAAGATAAGTACAGCATTGAGTTGTTGAGTTGCATATTGCATCTTTTTGAGAGCTTTTTGAAAGCTGTTTGTTGTCTGTGGACATTGGATTATACATTAGACTTGATGAATAAAATTACATATAAACATTTTGAAATATTTTGAAAATTGAATACTGTGGGAAGGTTTACTTTCCGATGATGAAGAGTAGATCTTTGTGATCACATTTAACTCTATAAACCTTCCGGTGTGGAGCTCTTTAAGGATTTCCTTCCTTTACCATATGATTATTTGGAACACAAGTCTCTCTCTTTTTTTTGTTAGTGCATCACTAGTTTTATAATATCTTCTATATTGAAGTTCTGATTCCATACCCGTTGTTTTGATACAGTGGACAGTAATAAATAAAAACATGGATATATATATAAAATCATGCATAATAAGACATTTCAAAGGGACACCTACCTATTGAGATCTCTCAAAGCATTGTCCCCTAATAGTGAATAATATCACAGTCTACAACAGCAGAAAGGTTTTAAGTGAGATTTGAAACCAGCATGGCTTGTAAACACAAATGAGTAGCTGCATAATCTACTTATTTGTTTACAAGCTACACTGGTTTTAAATCTCATTTAAAACCTTTCTGTTTTTGTAGTCTCCATAGGTACTTTTGGTAATAGAGCTTATAAGGAGGCATTCTACAGATCTATTTTAAAAATACCAATTGGTTTGCATAAAATACTTCTTATTAAAAGATGTTTATGGCATTAGTACTTAATAGTCTCTCAAACATTATCTTGTTTGTTGCTAGAAGGAAAATCTTCAAAGTCTTGTATCATTATCTGTGTAGTTGAAATGTTCTGCAGCAATTGCTTCCTCTTCATCATTATTTAATTCATATTCCTCCTCATCAGTAGTCATACAACGTCCCTTCTCTAATTAAACCTGCTTTTTAAAATCCATTGATAATCAAATGTGGTTTCACTGTCTGTCATGCAGTGTAAATCCTGCAGCAGACTTCTGCATAAGTAGCACATTTCTATTTCCCTATGTCCAGAGGATGTAGCTTGCACATTAGTCCACGAGAGATTACTGCTATATAGGCTCCAGCGGCATTCAACATTTTCATAACTGAGACCAGCTTCTGGGTTGTCATGGAGTCTAATATTAATAACATTTTATTGTTGAAAAATCCACCTGAGTGAGCCCGAAAACATGCATTTATCCAGTCCTTCATAATATCTTCATTCATCCACCCCTTGTTGTTGCACTTAACAGTGGATATTGGGACTTGTTCATGTGACATAGTTATGCGTTTGAAGGTAACTAGTGGTTTCAACTTCTTTCCATCTGCAGTATATGATAACACAACATTGAAACTTGTCTGTTCATGACCAGTAGTTGTTATAGCCATCATCTATGTGCCACACTCAGCAATTTTTCTTATGTTCTTCTTGCATGAAATTAATGAATTGACACATTTTGTCTCCCCAATCATCTGGTAGCTTTTGAACCACTATAGTTTTAGCTCAAATAAATAAATCATTCCTGCGTATAAACGTAAACACCCAGTTCACTCCTCCCATAAAAATCAGGGATCTTCATGTCAGTTTGGTAATGATTTAGCCTTCTGTTTGATGATGATGGTGGAAACAATCCTGCAGCTATCTTGTTCCGAAAGTACCCACTGTTTCAGATTTGCCTCCAGGTGGGCCATTTCCTAGGGTGGATTTCTTTCAGTTTTTCCTCAGCTTCTTTGCACCACTCAAGAATAGCCTTCTCATCAAAAGAAAACAGATGCCAACCTTCACAATTTCCATGTTCTTTCACATAGTTGACTGCCAGCAATTTGAAATCAGCTATATACAACATTCTTCTTGGTATTGTAAATTGACTACTGGTAATTTACGGTAAAACTTTCTTCATATCAGCTTACCTTACTTTTCCTCCAGTCTAGCATTGTTGGAATGCCTCAGTTTCCCACACACCACACTCCCATGCATGCTCAGCTCGGCATAATGAACTGAGCATACACGGGGAATACAAAGGTGTAGGGCCATACAAAATGATTTTTACATGTTTTCTTCCTTTCCGCGGAATATATAGGGGTGCGAGTTATATCTCTGTGGGGTATATAGGTGTAAATATGGTAACACTTCCTTCTCAAGGATGTCTTCCTATTAGCGGTCAAAATCATTAAACACCTTGGGGTAAACTTTCAGCAGTAGCAATGACCATAATAATTAAATGATGGTGCTGATGATAAAATTATTACAAACATTTAGCGCACTATGATGCTTATTTTAAAAGCATCCTCAAAAAGCAGGAAACATGCAGTTTGCTAACAAAATGGCTAACACAGACTATGGGGGTGTACAAAAATCTCAAAATTTAAATAAACAATACCTCAAAGCTCAGAGAGCATTGGCCTTCCCAAATGTGTCGGTTTTCCAAAGGAATTCCTAGATATTATCATTGGCTTCAATAAATCATCAAACTCCAGAAAAAAGAGAGCAACCAAAAAACTCCCCAAATGGAGAAAAAGGTTGGTCACCAAAAAAACCGGTGAAAAATAGCCAGAACCTACACAGTCTGTTTTAGTCATCAACAGAGCCGCCCCCCCCCCCTCAAATTCCCACATCAAATCCCCATTAATCCCTATAAAATATCACTTGTAATTCACGAATAATATCAAAATGCAGTTCTACAAATACTTAGCTTGACTGAAGAGGCATCCTGTCCCCATACTGGATCGTCAAATCCACTACTGCTCCGGTGCCTAAGAGAGCTCTTTTCCAGTGCTGTGATGCCTAAACATATTTCAGCTGTCCAAAATCTTGACAAAGAGCCACTTGTTTCACGAACCCACTGCTTTAGGAAGTGGAACCAAGATTCAAAAGATTGTCCAAAATGGCCACCGTGTTTTATAACAGACCTTCACAGGTACAACCAATCACAGACTGGCCAATTCTTAAAGGTGTAGTATTCAATAAAAGGCATGCCTCTCCACAGCCATATTCAAACCCATAGGTTCAACAGTGTTAAGAGAAAAGATCCAGCATTGCTCTGGATGTCTAAGTATTTTTTTTAAATCCCAGCTTTCCCACCCTTAGTCATCTGTTCAATCACCCAACAGTGCAAATCAACAAATTCATGTTTAGCCTTAATACAATGTTGAACAAGAGGGCTTCCAATTTTCTTGTAGATTCACAGTGGCAGTGCTCAATAATTATTGCTTTAAAGATCCGGGAAGTTTTGTCCCACATACTGTAAACAATGGAGGCAGTGGATAGCATAAATTACTTCCAAATATTCACAAGTTGTCTCGCTCTTCAGATGAACCCATTTGTTGTTGTTCTTACTTAAAGTGAAGTACATTCTTCTGTAATTGAGCAAATAGAGCACTTAATACATTTCTGATTACCGCCCCTGTTGTAATGAACTGATCAACCAGACTGCAGACTTGTATAATCTGTCAGCCAATTTCTAGTTTGGGTATAGGAAATCATACAGTCAGTATCTATGAAGCAAGGATGAGCCTGCATGATGGTCCAGTGACACTTGATATAAGAAGACATTTTAGAGGACAAAGTAGTATACTTTAAAACACGTCATCCTCTTTTCCTCTTCTACATTTGACCGAGGTTGCAATAAGAGATCTTTATTGTTAAATAATGCCTGTTTACATTCTTTTTGGGATATCCCTATTATTGAGATTTATTTTTTAATTCTTCAGCTCAATCTCTAAATTGCAAAGTAGAATCATAAATCCGGCGATATCTAAGGAACTTAGAAAAAGGTAGACTTTTTCAAAAGATAAGGATGCATGCTGTTGTACTGCAATAAGATGTTTCTATCAGTTGGTTTAGTGTACACATTGGTATGAAATCAACCTTCCCTCAATTTTGACCTCAAAATACCCCCCCCCAGTCCTCAAATGCATAAAGGATTCTCAAGAGTTGAAAGGATGATGCATAGAGACTTTTTGGCACTTTTGACCTCCAGTGTATTGGCATTTGAGGCATCAGTCCCCATGTCTCCCGGAGCTGCACGTTGGCACTGAGAAGTTCTCGACCTGCCTTAACATTAGGTGACAATAGTGCCAGTCCAGGCCGAGCATACCTGGGACCCGACACCGAGGGCATGGAAAGATTCAACAATGACCTTGTTGGCACGGAGGATCCCGATATCTGGCATCAAGCAGATGTGAAGAAGCATCGACATTGGACCTTCTCGAACACTGTGTCAGGAGCTCCAGTACAGGTATCTGAAAAGCATGGGTACTCTGATTTGGCCCCATCATCTTCTCAAGCTTGTCTCTGCACTTGTGCCAGCCCATCTTACCAATGCCTGCTCTTGAGGAGTGGTTCTGGGCCATGCTTCAGGAGGAGCTGGAGCAGATCTTGGCTTGGTGCTACGTCAGGGCATTGAGAGGCTCAGTGTTGGCCATGGCAGTGCCCTAGCCAATCCTGGAGGCCCATGCCCTGCCTGTCAGCCTTTCGTTGATGTGGTGCCCCATTGGGTGACAGAGTTGGAGACAGCCTATCGAGGAAGGAAGCCCTCTCAGAGTCCCAGAAGAGAACTCACTCCTCATTGCTCCCACTCAGACGGGCCATGCGTTCAGTGCAGGCACAGACTCAGAAGTCTTGAGAGGAGTACTTTGCTATTCTAATTTGGACTACTCTTGGACATCTGGTTGAACCAGAGAGAGAGCAGGAGGGTCCCTGTGTCTGCCTTCAGAACCCTCCCCACATCATGAAGGAGGAAGTCTCCCCTGGAGGATCTCTCTCCTGTGTCACTTTTTTTTGCAGGAGATGGCTGAATCTGTCCCATTCAGTTAGAGGTCGAGGACGAGACAGGGCCAAGATGTTGGACATCCGTGATTATAATGCCCCTCCCTAAGAAGGCTGTGATCAGTGCTTGTTCACAGCATCCTTAAGGCAGTACAGTTGAGGAATTGGGAGACTCCCCTCTCTGAACAGTCCGTCAGTAAGAAGGTAGACTCTAAGTCCAATTGGCTTCTGGATTCAAGAAATAACAGCTTCCTCACCATTCCTTGGTAGTCGAATCTGCCCTTAAAAGGATCAGACATTCGTGGACCCATGCCTCGGTGCCCCCTGGGAAGGATCCTTGAACTCTGGAGTCTTTTGGGCAGAAGGTTTTTCAGGGCTGTATGCTTATTTCCCGCACACCATCCTACTAGCTTTATATGAACCTTGACTTGAAGACTTGGTGCATAATGTGGCAAAGTTTGTGGACACACTGGATCCAGAGCAGGCCACTGAGTTTCATCAGTTAGTAGTCGAGCAGAAGCAGTGCTGAAAGCTAGAAACGAGGGGAAGGCCGACAGTCGCACAACAGCGTATGGTTCGGAATGAGGTATCTTGTAAAGATATTGCCAAAACAGAGAGGATGGGGTTCCTGATGGTGAGATTGCAAAGGCGATTGTAATAGATTCGTCTGTAATAGAAATAATAAAAATCAGGCAGAAAATTGTAAATTAATACTGTCAAGTAATCAACATAAGGTGACTAGGAATAACAAACCTTACTTGAGTGTCTTTATGCAAATGCCAGGAGCCTAAGACATAAGATGGGAGAATTGGAATATATTGCACTAAATAAAAAAAATAGATATAATAGGCATCTTCGAGACCTGGTGGAAGGAGGATAATCAGTGGGACACCGTCATACCGGGATACAATTGTAATCGCAGTGATAGAGTAGACCGGATTGGGGAGGAGTAGCATTGTATATTAATGAGGCATTGAATCAAATAGACTGCAAATGTTACAGGAAACAAACGACCTCTTGGAATCATTATGGTGCGCAATTCCATTGTCAAGGGAAAAAGACGGTGGTAGGAGTGTACTACTGTCCGCCTGACCAGGATGAGCAGAACGGACGCAGTCATGTTAAAGGAAATTAGGGACACTAATAAAATGGGCAACACGATAATAATGGGTGATTTCAATTACCCCGATATAGACTGGGTTAATGTAGCATCGGAGCATGCCAAGGAGGTAAAATTCATTATGACATCAAGGACTGCTTTATGGAGCAGCTGGTACAGGAGCCGACGAGAGAAGGGAAAATTCTAGATCTAGTCATTTGTGGAGCACATGATCTGGTACGGGAGGGTAATGTGCGGGGGGCCGCTGATAACAGTGATCATAATATGATCAGCTTTGAAATCTGCTTTCAAAAAAAGTAGACAACGGAAGTCAAATATATTGGTGTTTAACTTCAAAAAAGGGAGCTATGATAAAATGAGAAGAATGGTAAAAAAAGAACTTAGAGGAGCGAAGGATAGGGTAAAAAAACCTACAACAGGCATGGATGCTGTCAAAAAACACTGTCCTGGAGGCCCAGGCCAAATATATTCCATGTATCAGTAAGGAGGGCAGAAGACCAACGACAACCGGCGTGGTTAAAAAGAGAGGTGAAGGAGGCTATTGGAACAAAAAGAGAATCCTTCAGAAAATGGAAGAAAGAACCAACTGAAGATATAAAAAGTGGCATAAGGAATGTCAAATCAGATGCAAAGCGCTGATAAGAAGGCTAAGAAGGGCTTTGAAAGAAAGATAGCGGTAGAGGCTAAAAACACATAGTAAAAATTTTTCAGGTATATTAAAAGCAGGAAACCGGCAAAAGAATCGGTTGGGCCACTGGATGACCGTGGAGTAAAAGGGGCACTCAGGGAAGATAAAGTAATAGCGGAAAGATTAAATGAGTTCTTTGCCTTGGTCTTCACTGAGGAAGATTTGGTTGGGATACCGGTGCCAGACAGGGTATTCGAGGCTGAGAGTCGGAGAAAATAATGAAATCTCTGTAAACCTGGAGGATGTAATGGGACAGTTCTGCAAACTAAAGAGTAGCAAACTCCTGGGCCGGATGGCATTCATCCCTGGGTACTATGGAACTAAAAAATGAGCTTGCGGAGCTACTGTTGTTGATATGTAAGTTATCCTTAAAATCGAGCGTGGTACCGGAAGATTGGAGGGTCGCTAATGTAACACCGAGTTTTAAGATGGCTCCAGGGGAGATCCTGGGAATTGTAGACCAGTGAGTCTGACATTGGTGCCAGGCAAAATGGTAGAGACTATCATTAAGAACAAAATAACAAAAACACATTCTAAAGCATGGACTGATGAGACAGAAGTCAGCATGGATTTAGTGAAGGGAAGTCTTGCCTCACCAATCTACTGCATTTCTTTGAAGGGGTAAACAAACATGTCGACAATGGTGAGCCAGTGGATATTGTGTATCTGGATTTTCAGAAAGGCATTGACAAGTCCCTCATGAAAGGCTCCAGAGGAATTTGGAGAGTCATGGGATCGGAGGTAGTGTATTGTTATGGAGTAAAAACTGGTTGAAAAAGCAGGAAACAGAGAGTGGGGTTAAATGGTCAAGTATTCTCAATGGAGAAGGATAGATAGTGGGGTTCCCCAGGAGTCTGTGCTGAGACCGCTGCTTTTTAACTTATTTATAAATGATCTAGAGATGGGAGTAACTAGTGAGATAATTAAATTTGCTGACGACACAAAGTTATTCAAAATTGTTAAAATCGCAAGAGGACTGTGAAAAATTACAAAAGGATCTTACGAGACTGGGAGACTGGGCGTCTAAATGGCAGATGACGTTTAATGTGAGCAAAGTGATGCATGTGGGAAAGAGGAACCCAAACTAGCTACGTCATGCAAGGTTCAGCGTTAGGAGTTATGGAACGAGAAAGGGACCTGGGAGTCATCATTGATGATACGTTGAAATCTTCTGCTCAGTGTGCTGCTGCGGCTAAGAAAGCAAATAGAATGTTAGGTATTATTAGGAAAGGGATGGAAAACAAAAATGAGGATATTATATTGCCACTGTATCTGTCCATGGTGCGACCGCACCTAGAGTATTGTGTTCAATTCTGGTCGTCGCACCTCAAAATAGATATAGTGGAATTAGAAAAGGTGCAGAGAAGGGCGACGAAGATGATTAAGAGGATGGGAATGACTTTTCTATGAGGAAAGGGCTAAAGCGGCTGGGGCTCTTCAGCTTGGAGAAAGGCGGCTGAGGGGTGATATGATAGCGTATATAAAATAATGAGTGGAGTGGAACAGATAGATGTGGAGCATCTGTTTATGCTTTCCAAAAATACTAGGACAAGGGGCATGCTGAATAGCTGGAGTGCAGCAAGTTTAAAACAAATAAGATGAATTTTTTCTTTACTCAGCGCATAATTCAACTCTGGAATTCGTTGCCAGAAATGTGGTTAAAGCGGTTAGCTAGCAGAGTTTAAGGAAGGTTTGGACGGCTTCCTGAAGGAAAAGGTCATAGAAATGTTATAATGGATGTAGGAAAAATCCACTATTCCTTGGACAAGCAGTACAAAATGCTTTGCTCCGTGGATCTTGGCGGGTGATTGTGACCATGGATGGGCCACTGTCAGAGACAAGGTGCTGGGCTAGATGGACCTTTGGTCTGTCCATGTGGCGATGCTTATGTCTTATGTCACATAGCTTCGGCAACCTATGATTATTTCAATGTAGAGTCCAGAGTCTGCCATAGGTATTGACATGCACAGACTCGCCTGGTTGCATGTTTCAGGAGATATTCAGGATGTTCTTGCTCAGGTGATAACCTTTTTGGCGATAAGGTGAGAGATTTCTAACCTTATCCAAGAAGTATGCTGACACCATTAGACACTGTCTCAGCCTCCTCCTATGGCCTCCACATCTTGGATGATTTCAGTCAATACAGGAGGCTCTGCTATTCTCAAAAGCATAAGTTCAGTCCTTCAACCCCCCCCCCCCCCCCCCCCCCCCAGCAGGTCTTATGGTTCCTGCTCCCACCCTCAATAGCAGAGAACCCAAAAGCCCCAGCCAGCTCCCCAGTCAAAGCTGGAGATGAGCTTTTGACTGGGTTCAAGAGAGCATAGCTGCCATAAAAGTAATTGTCCCAGATGGCCTACCAGTAGGAGGGAGGCTAAATATTTTTAAGCAAGATGGCCTCTTGTAATCTCAGACCGGTGGGGTTCTTGAAATAGTCCCGGGGGTGGGGGGGATTATGCCCTGCATGGGCAAGACTCTCTCCAAATTGCCCTCCAAGGGCACCAAAATTCAGCTCTCATCAGCTAGGGTGTGCTTATAGAGGAACTTTGTTCGCTTCTACAGAACCATGCGGTCAAGCTCAGTTCACCCAGGGGAATAAGGGAAGGAATTCTGTTCCAAGTGCTTCTCATCGTTCCCAAAAAAACAGGGGAATTTCATCCCATCCTAGATCTAAGGGCCCTGAAAAAAATATCTAGTTGAAGAAAGACTTAGGGATGTTTTCCCTGGGCACCCTGCATTCAGGCAAACCATTAGCTATGCTCTCTAGACTTAAATGATGCTGCACCCACATACAAATATGTCTCGGTCATAGGAAGTATCTCAGATTTTGAACAGTAAACATCATTACCTGTATTGTCTCCTGCCATATGCCTTGCATCTGGTCCCAGGATCTGTATAAATGCCTCACAGCCGTTGCAGCATCACTATGCAGATTGGGGAGTGCATGGTTTTCCCCTGCTTGGACAATTGGCTAGTGAAGTGCTCAGGAATCAATGATGTCCAGCTGTTCGGGCACTGGAGTTATTAGGTCTTAGTGAGCTACACACAGTCCCATCTCCTTCCTGTTCAGCAGTTGGGATTCACTGGAATCCTTCTAGAAATGGTTCAGGTTTGAGCCTACCTACCAACTTTCAGGAAAGGTGCCATGATCTGCATTGTTCGTCAGGTTCATCAAGGTTGATAGATCACATGACTTTTACTGTGCGTGTCACGCTCTTTTGTATGCCTCCAGTGGACTCTAGCTTCCTAGTGATGTCAGGCAAAGGGGAACCTAGTAAACGGCATCACTGTCATTCGGCGTTTGAGGAGTTGCTCTTATGGTGACAATTCGGCACAATTAGAGTCATGCTATTGATCCCTGGGACAAGCAGTGGCTTTTCCCATGTCTATCTCAATAGCAGGCTATGGACTTTTCCTCCAGAAACTTGTCCAAATCTTTTTTAAACCCCAGATACACTAACTGCTGATACGTTCTCTGGCAACGAGTTCCGGAGCTTAGTTATTCATTGAGTGAAAAAATATTTCCTCCTGTTTGTTTTATATTCTTATGTTCTTAGACTACCTACAGTTTTAGGAGAGGACTTGGGAGCAAGTTGCTTTCCTTTTCAGAGTTTGTTTATAAAGAAACTATACCCTCAACTGCTGCATAAGCTGCTGGTGCTTCATCATCATAACGCAGATGCATTCAAGATTTAGATGATTGGATGCCTGTATCAGATCAGGGGAGGTCCTTCAGATCAGACTGAACTCCTTAGCAGAGCAGCTGGAAAAGGGGGAGAGGATTCCAATTGATGAAAGGAAATGATCCTTCTGTAGTATGGTTATTCTGGAGGAATGAATTCCTGGTGGTAGTTTTGAAAAATCTTTGCAGTTTTAAGCATCGCTATGGAACTTATGCAGGAAACTCTTTCTACAGGAGCTCTTATGTTGGTGAGTACTAGAAAGCCTTCTAACGCTTTCCTTATTTATCAGGTTATTGAAAACACTCATTACAACTGAGTGGGAATCTCCAAAATTTGGATTCAAGATAGGCAGGGCTATGGCTAAGTTTTATACCTTGCTACTTGATGAAAAAGAAAAGCTTTAGCAGCCTGAGATGGACACTTTGGTAACTGCAGTTAACAAGACCACTACTCCTTTAGAGGATGGCTCACATTTAAAGGACATTCAATAAGTTAGGAACCTTGCTTAAAGCTTTTGATGTCTCAGCTCTCAGTCTACATGCTGCTGTTTGCAGTGCTTATGAATCTAGGACTTGTTCCTTATAGATTCAGCAAGGATGTGAACTATGTCCAGAAATTGAAGAATATATTAGAAACCTTAAGGTTTTTCTTTCCTACAGGAGGGGATCTACAAACCCCGCCAGCTGAAGATTTCCTCCTGCTCAGGCAGTCAGCGCTCTTCCAAACAGCAGCCAGCAGCACTTTCCTTGAGCTGATGCCACGGCCAGCAGGCTGTGTATGCATGAAAACTAAGCATGTACAGAGGGGCTGGTGTTGGTGTCTGCTCGAGGCAAGTGCTGCCAGCTGCCGTTTGAAAGAGCACCGGCTTCTTGAGGAGGAGGAAATCTTCAGCTGGTGGGGGTTTGAGGATCTCTGCCAGCTATAGCAAGAGTGCCACAATTTTGGGTGGGTGAGCCTGTCCAAATAGGGTGGGTCCTAGCCCACCCAGGCTCATCCATGGCTACGCCACTGCTATGAAGCCCTCAGTTCAATTTATCCCATTTTAAAGTTTCTTTTTATCATTTTATCCTTCATCCCAAGTTTCTTCTCATTCTGTTAAATTTTCGGAGAGTTATTTTGCCCTGAGACAGGCAAATGGACAAATATTCTTGATCTCGTTTGTATAATTCTTTCCAACTTCCAGTGGGTTGGAAAGAATACAAAAATTTTCAAATGCATTAGTTATTCTTCCTTTTACATACATTTAGAAGCCTCTACCATGGACCCTCATTTATTTTCTCAGTCCTTCCCTTAGAATCTCATTCTCTGTTCCCCTTCCCCCTCCCCCTGCCAGGTCCTTTGTCCAGAATTAGCATAGGAAAAACTGTAGGTTTTAGCTGAGAGTGATGTCAGTAGCAAGTTGTGAGGAAACATGGGGAACTTTGCAAGCACATGCTTAGAGTAGAATGGTCTAGTGGTTAGATCAGTGGGCTGAGAACCAGGGAAGTGTCATTTACACCCTTTATTGCCTTTGGAAAAAGCTAGAGATGGTGAGGATAGACCCCCCCCTCCCCCCCACCAAAGAGGGAGCTTGAAAGCAAGAGAATAAGATTCTACAGATGATTTATCTGAGATATAAATCTGAAAGATAAGTGTTGAAAAAGCTTCACAAATTAAAGAAAAAACAGAAAGTGATCTTTCTTTCTTTCTTTTTAAATTTCTATTCAATTTCTATTTTTACAATCACAACCTAAATCATGACAAAAGTAATATTTAGCAATATCAATTCAAATTTAGAAAAGAAAAAATATACAGGTCGATATTCAAAGCGAGTTAACTGGCTGGGAATGACTGGTTAGTGGCACAGAAAATGACAGGTTAGCATTGAAGTGGAAGCCAGCTATGTCGGGGGTGTTCTGGGGGAATTTCACAAGCATAATCCAGTTAGCTCCCAATATTCAGAGCTAACTGGCCATGTTTACTGCATAAACAGGACCACATAAATAGCTGTCTTATGTTTATGCTAGCCCATTTCCGGTTAAGTCTGAATATTGACTTACGTGGGCATGCGCTAGCCGGCTTTAAAAAAAAAAAAATTAAATGCTGAAATCCACACAGTGCCTGGAATTGAATTTCCGGTTTAGCGCTGGTGCCGTGACAAAAAAAATGCTGTCCGTCACTGGCTGAATATTGGCCAGATAGGAAGTAAATTATTATAAACGTCATCATCCAGCATCATGTGGACAATACTGGAACCAAGAAAAGGAAATTAAACAAAACAAGAAAAGGAAATATGAGACACCACACCTCAGATCATTACTTCAAAGCCAACTTTACTTTAACAGATCTCTTAAATCATGCCACAGTCCTCAATTCTTCCCTTGATATTGTAAAATCTAATAGTTGTTGAAGGTCACAAAACATATGGTTTACTCTCAAACGTTACAACACACGTACAAGAAACACCTAAATTATAAGTAGGACCCAGCGCACTGGGCTCCTGGACACACAGCCGAAAACTTCTGACATCATTTTGAGTTACCTAGATAAATCAGGAAATACTTTAATTTTTGATCTCAGAAAACAACCTTATTTCCGCTTTATGGATGAGTTGTTTCTGAGATAGTTAACTTTCTTTGGTGTCTTTGATAGGATATGGACAGAGTGGAAGGGCAGTATTAGGAAGGAATTCCCAGACTGAAAACTCCTTCCACTACTGGGGACAATTGTATTAATGGTTCCCAGATCTGTCAGGTTTTCAGGATAGCACATTGCATCTTTGCCCATAACCTTTTTGCACCCTATATAGCACTGGTTCCCAACCTGGTCCCTGGAAGCACCCCAGCCTGTCAGTTTTTCAGGATATCCGCAGTGAGTATTCATGAGAGATATTTACATGCACTGCCTCAACTGCAATGCAAATCTCTCTCATGAATATTCATTGTGGATATCCTGAAACCCTGACTGTCTGGGGTGTCTCCAAGACCAGGTTTGGGAACCACTGCTATAAAGGTGCCAAATTCCATATTGGTTTTGGGTTTTGTAATTTAGGAGAGCCACTGCTGATATTCTCTTTGTTTTCTAATTAGTAATACCAGCTTCCGTATAGTTTCATTTAATCTTGAATCCTCATTTTTGCGGCCTGTAGTAACCAAATTAAGAGTATTAATGATTATTACTGTATTCCTAAGAGCGAACTGTTCGTATTTGGTGTATCTTGTTCAAAGAAGTTTTCTTTGTATAACTATTAAAATCATAATAAAAATTAAAAAAAAAAAGGTGCCAAAAAGTTAGGTGCCAAGATGCAGTGCACTAATTCCATAATAGTGCACTCTCAGCCGGTGACATCAATCCCAATCCTGGCCCTCCTCACCAACTATTATCCCAACTCTACAGATCTCACTGCGACCTCTCTAACCTCATCTCTATTCCTCTACTCTCCTCCTCTTCTCTGCCCTTCGCCTGCGCACTATGGAATGCCTGCTCTATCTGTAACAAACTCCCCTATATCCAGGACCTCTTTATCTCGTGTCACCTCCATCTGCTCGCCATAACAGAAACCTGGCTCTGCCCTGATGAGTCTGCTTCAGTCGCAGCCCTCTGCCATGGCGGTTATCTTTTTTCACATACTCCTCACCCTGCTGGTCGCGGGGCCGGTGTTGGACTACTTCTCTCTTCCTCCTCCAGATTTCAACCCCTTCTTCCACCTCAATCTCACTGTGTTTCCTCCTTTGAAGTCCACTCTATCCGTCTTTTCTCTCCTCTGCCTCTTTGAATAGCGGTCATTTATCGTCCCCCTGATAAGTCCCTTTCATCCTTTCTCAGTGACTTTGATGCCTGGCTTGCCTTCTTCCATGATCCTTCCTCCCCCTCTCTCATCCTTGGTGACTCTAATATTCCTGCTAATGATCCTTCCAACTCTTATATTTCCAAGTTACTCGCTTTAACATCCTCCTTTAATCTCCAACAATGCTCCACATTGTCACATCCGTCGCTCCCTCCGGCTGCTCCTCTGCGGGAAGCAAGAGCCGGCGTCCGCCATGGCGAAGACCGGCTTTCTTGAGGCCGCGGTGGGGAGCCGGGGCTCGCCGCGGTGATGGCCGCCCAGTCCGGGGCTGATGCCGGGGGCCGGCGATCGCGGCTGCCGTACTCTTGATCGCCGGCTATGGGGGCTGTGCTTGCGCCAGTAGGGGAAATGGCGCCGAGGCGCGACGGCTGGCGTCTCCTTCACTCTCGGGCGCGGGAATCTGAAGCTCCACCTCAGAGGAGTTAGATTGGGAGGCCAGTACTGTGGGTCCCGCCTGGGAGGTCGGACAGAGCCAATCAGAAGGGTTCTGTCGATAACCAGGTTCTGATTGGCTGGCTATGTCTACGGGGGTTAGGCGGTTGATTGCTGACAGTATTTAAGGAGCGGGCCTGAGATAGGACATTGCTTCAGGTTCTATTCCGAGGGCCAGTCTCCGCTTGTTCCTGTGCTCAGTTGGTTTCCTTGTACTTCTGGTTTTGACTTTTGGACTGTTCCTGGTTTTCTCTGCTAGCTGCCTGCCTTGACCTTTTGGCCTGATCTGACTACCTGTTAGCTGCCTGCCCTGAACTGTTGCCCTGTTCTTGGATACTCCATTTCCATCTGCCCTCTTCTCTCCTGGTTCCAGTCTGGGTCAGTTCGTCAACCCCGCTGTTCCAGACATCCCGTTGATCGCCTGCAGCTGGGGGCTCAACCCTTGGTGAACGGCGGTCGCCGCGGGTGAAGACTTGGGGTTGCACGGCTGTCCTTTGAGGTCCTTCGGGACCTAAGGGCTCACCTTTCTTGTGGACAAGACACACATCCCCCCACTCATCAAAATGGTTACTGTCTTGATCTCATCTTCTCCTCCAACTGTTCACCCTCTAGTTTCCTTGCCTCTGATTTTCCCCTCTCTGATCACCATCTTATAAATTTCACACTTAAATCTCCTCCCTTCCAGTCCCGTCCTATCTTATCTAATTTATCTAGGAATCTTCACGATATTGACCCTTCATCTCTATCCTCCCATGTTTCAAACCTCCTCTCTACTGTGGCACCATCCATGTCTGTCAACGAGGCTGTTTCTTCTTACAACAAAACTCTATCCTCTGCCTTAGACACACTTGCACCTTTGATGACCTGCCGTATAAGGCGTACAAAACCCTAACCTTGGCTGACTTCTAATATCCGCTACCTACATTCCTGTACCTGCTCCGCAGAATGCCTCTGGCGGAAATCTCGGGCCTGTCTGATTCTTACACTTTTAAGTTCATGGTGACCTCCTTCCAAGCTGCTCTTTACGCGCCAAACAGGATTATTATATCCAACTGACCAACTCCTCTTGGCTCTAACCCTCGACTTCTCTTCACCACATTGAACTCTCTCCTCAAGGTGCCCCCTCTCCCAACTCCCCCTTCATTATCTCCTTAGACCCTTGCTGAATTCTTTCACGACAAGGTTCAAATGATAAACCTTGAATTCTGTACCTCGCCACCTCTCCCTCCACTAGTCCGTTCCCCTCTCTCTCCTTCCCCCTCATTCCTTTTCCTCCTTTCCTGAAGTTACTATAGAGGAAACTACACTTCTCCTTTCTTCCTCAAAATGTACCACCGTTCCTCTGATCCCATTCCCACCCACCTTCTTAATTGCCATCTCACCTGCTCTTATTCCTTTTATCTGTCACATTCTCAACCTCTCACTTTTCCACTGCAACTGTCCCTACTGCCTTTTAAACATGCTGTGGTCACACCTCTCCTTAAGAAGCCTTCACTCGATCCTACTTGCCCTCTAATTACCGACCCATCTCCCTCCTCCCTTTCTCTCCAAATTACTTGAGCGTGCTGTTCAGCACCGCTGCCTTGATTTTCTCTCCTCACATGCTATTCTTGACCCACTACAATCTGGTTTTCGCCCTCTCCACTCAACCGAAACTGCGCTTACTAAAGTCTTCAATGACCCTATTATTGGCTAAATTCAGAGGTCAATATTCCATCTCATTCTTCTTGATCTTTCCGCTGCTTTGACACTGTCGATCACAGCATACTTCTTGATACCCAGTCCTTACATGGATTCCAGGGCTCTGTCCTTTCCTGGTTCTCTTCCTACCTCTCCCTCCGCACCTTTAGTGTTCACTCTGGTGGATCCTCTTCTACTTCTATCCCTCTGCCTGTCGGCGTACCTCAGGGTTCTGTTCTTGGTCCCCTCCTCTTTTCTATCTACACTTCTTCCCTTGGGCTCATTAATCTCATCCCATGGCTTTTCCTACCATCTCTATGCTGATGACTCCCAAATCTACCTTTCTACTCCTGATATCTCACCTTGCATCCAAACCAAAGTTTCAGCGTGCCTGTCTGACATTGCTGTCTGGATGTCTCAACGCCACCTGAAATTAAACATGAACCAAAACCGAGCTTCTCATTTTCCCCCCCCCCCCCCAAACCCACCTTCCCACTCCCCCCGTTTTCCTATTTCTGTTGATGGCTCTCTCATTCTCCCTGTCTCCTCAGCTCGAAACCTTGGGGTCATGCGTTGACTCTTCTCTCTCCTTCTCTGCTCATATCCAGCAGATCGCCAAGACCTGTTGTTTCTTTCTTTACAACATCCGTAAAATCTGCCCCCTTTCTTTCCGAGCACCTCTACCAAAACCCTCACACCCTTGTCACCTCTCATTTAGACTACTGCAATCTGCTTCTTGCTGGCCTCCCACTTAGTCACCTCTCCCTCTCCATTCGGTTCAAAACTCTGCTGCCCGTCTCGTCTTCCGCCTAGGGTCGCTTTACTCATACTACCCCTCTCCTCAAGTCACTTCACTGGCTCCCTATCCGTTTTTCGTATCCTGTTCAAACTTCTTCTACTAACCTATAAATGTACTCACTCTGCTGCTCCCCAGTATCTCTCCACACTCGTCCTTCCTACACCCCTTCCCGTGCACTCCGCTCCATGGATAAATTCTTCTTATCTGTTCCCTTCTCCACTACTGCCAACTCCAGACTTCGTGCCTTCTGTCTGCTGCACCCTACGCCTGGAATAAACGTCCTGAGCACCTACGTCTTGCCCATCCTTGGCCCCTTTAATCTAGACTGAAAGCCCACCTCTTTAACATTGCTTTTGACTCGTAACCACTTGTAACCACTCGCCTCCAACCTACCCTCCTCTCCTCCTTCCTGTACACATTAATTGATTGATTTGGTTACTTATTTTTTGTCTATTAGATTGTAAACTCTTTGAGCAGGGACTGTCTTTCTTCTATGTTTGTGCAGCGCTGCGTACGCCTTGTAGCGCTATAGAAATGCTAAATAGTAGTAGCATTTGGGTGTCATTATAGAATTAGCACTGTTATTGAATACTGGCATAAGTCAGTATTTATTAACAACAGGCAAACTCACTCACACTGTGTCAATAGCAGGTGTATATGTGTATGCCTAAATATGGGATCTTAGCATGTACCTTATTTATTTATTTATATTATTTTTTACCTTTGTATTCCACATTTTCCCACCTATTTGCAGGCTCAATGTGGCTTACATAGTGCCGGAGATGTGATTGCAGACTCCGGTGTAAACAAATACAGAGTGATGTAGAGATAAGATAAGGTTCATGTGGTAGTGCCACATGAGATAGGATAAAGTTCATGTGGAATAGCCACATAGGGGCATCGTACACGGAAGAATTGTGTTGTGTCCATGATGTATTTTGTTATTATTGTGTCCATACTGTATTTTGATTTAGTTTGTCCATACTGTATTTTGGTTTTGTTGTGTTGCAGCGGTCAGGCTTTTATGTTGGGTTGGTAGGGTATGCCTTTTTGAACAAATACGTTTTTAGTGTTCTCCGGAAGTGTAGGTGGTCGTACATAGTTTTTAAGGCTTTTGGAAGTGCATTCCACAATTGTGTGCTTATGTAGGAAAAATTGGATGCTGTCTATATGTTATGTGCATAAATGTGGGGCCCATGCACCTCCTTGTGCTTGAGCACAGTTGTGGGTCTGTCTTATCCATGCACCTCCTTGTGCTTGAGCACAGTTGTGGGTCTGTCTTATAGAATGCCACCGAGTGTGCAGCTAGCACTTACGTGTTTAACAATAGCTCGTGTAAATTATGTGTGCAGATTGGCAGCTAACTAGGTGACCTGTTATAGAATGAGGAGGATTATGCACATGAGTGCGTTTATAGCACCAGACTTCTTCACTTCAAATTTCCAAAGGGAAATTCTATAATACAGTGGGCCCATCTGAGACAAACAAAAACACACACACACAAAATAAATCTGAGACAAAAAAAACCACACACACACTATTCTGCTGCCTGCTATTGTTCATATCTTCATTTAGTGAATTCTTCTTCCCCCCCCCCCCCCCCCACCCCTCAGCCGCTCTGTCTATAATGAAGTAAAATTCTTGAAGTTGCTGACAGCCCCTCATCTCTGCCTGCACCAACCCCATTCTCTTCACCCACCCATTCTCTTCTCTTTCCTATTCTTACCCCTTCTCAGCACCCACTTCCCCATGACACTCACTAGTTGTCTCCAGGCCGTCCAGGGTAACCTCTTTGCCTCTTACAGAGTTTAGTCCCCAACCTTAATGAGAAGCTTAAGCTTCACATACACACCAGAGAATTTCTCCTCCCTTCCTGTGATTGGAGCTGCCTTCCAGTGCTCCCACCTCTACAGACTACTCATAGGCTGGATCCTAACCACAGTCTCTCCTGCTAGCCATATTGGAAGCAGGTAGAGCAGGCTCACTCATACATATGGGACGTTTGGAGGGCTGTAGATAGATTTCTATTTAACTGTGAAAAATGTCCAGATGTATTAAATATCCTTCTATCTTTAGACATTAATGCAGAAATCTGTAGAATCCTGAAAGAGTCAGATATTGCTAATCCTGAGTCCTGAGTGCATCTGATAGGGCCCCTCCCCCTAAACATTTAGGCCCTAGGTATGTGCTTAGTTTGCCAATATCTTAATCCAGCACCTAACTTTACTGTGTTGTTTTCTCAAAATATTTCTTATCTACAGATGGGACACCCCAAAATCATTTGTGCCTTCAGTGAAAAAGTGTGAGTCCTGGAGAGCCCGTTTCTCTCATGTGCAATGTGAAGGGTACACCTCTGCCAACCATTATGTGGACATTGGATGATGAGCCCATCATTAAAAATGGCAATCACCGGATCAGCCAAATTATCACTTCGGAGGGCAATGTAGTGAGCTACCTAAACATCACCACACTCAGGTCCGGGATGGCGGAATCTATCGCTGCACTGCCAACAACTCTGCAGGAGTCATCTTCTACCAGGCTCGAATAACGTAAGAGGTGCTTGTCAAATCAGCTCTTCAAACACACGTAACTCATCCTAGTTAACTTGGTTTTACTGCATACATTAAGCCAAGTTTGGAATGCTACAGACTAACTTAGCATCACCCCTGTTTTCCCTTCCCAACCAACATCATGCTAAATTGCATCTGTTGATTTGATGTTGGGTTTGTGGCCTGTATCACTCCTCCCATTCTTTTTCTTTCCCCTTCCATTTTGGTTTAAAATCTTTATAAATATTGTTTCTTGCAAAGCATGTTGGCATTTCTGTCCTTTCCTTCTGTCATTTACTGCATGTCCTACAGGTTTAATAAAGAGCATTTGAGCCATGTTCTTCAGGTCAGCAATTCCAAGGGAAGACCATTAGCAACTTCCAGTGGATTGCAGAACTCTGCAGGAGATGTTTCGGAAGTTTTGTGGGAGATATCTGATTTTTCTGGGAGACTCCAGTTGCATTAGGGCAAAATGCTGAAAGCTCAGTATGTAGCACTGGATGTACACAGGGCATCGTCACGTAGCAGAATAAGATGTGTTGCCCATAGCATCACTAGGACCTGACTCCATTAGATTGTGAATCATGATATACAACCACTGTTTATTCAGTCATACAATAGATAATTAGTTCCCATTCTGTGGCTCAAGACCCCAAATGAGGTCACATCTTCAGTGGATGGGGTCACAAAAAGAGGGTTTCTCCACCTCCCTCTGGACCTCCACTGTGACCTGTGCCCAGTAGTGGTAGTCAGCATGAGGCCTGTGAGTCAGTGATGTTCACGGGCCCTGCCTCCTGTTTTTATGTGGGCTTCCTATTATACTGGAAACCCATTCAGAATACTGGGGTCTGTGAGTGCTTCCTCCTATTCAGGTCCCATACTAACTGCTTCTACACTCACCACACTCTTTTCTTGTTTTGAATAAATGGTGGGAGGAAGAAGTGGGTGAGGGAGTAGATTGAAAGTCTATTTTGTTTGGGGTCATGTGAATTTTTTTAGTGTTATAAAAGGAGTCACACTGCAGACGTTTGAGAAGTACTGCTTTAAATTCAGACATAATAGAATGTATTCTTAACATATTGCAAATCAGAGCAAACTAAAACATTAACGACTGGCATCAATATTAGACAAGTTTTTGAAACACTGAGATAGGAAGTTATGTTCTTGTAAATAGTTCTGAATGCTGGATGCTAACTTTCCACAATGTTTTACCCATTCTGTCTCTTGGAGACTGGGCCTACTGACAGAATTCCAGAATAAGTTAGGGCAGTGCTTCTCAACCCTCTCCTGAAGGCACACCTAGCTAGTCAGATTTTCAGGATTATCGCAATGAATAGCCATGAGATAAATTTGCATACAATAGATCTACTGTGCATGCAAATCTATCTCATGTATATTCATTTTAGTAGTCCTGAAAACCCAGCTAGCTAGATGTGCCTCCAGTTGGAAAATCTTGGGTTAGGGAACAAATTTAAGCTGGTTATGAAAAAGATTTACTTAATATGAGGGACAGGGCTGCCGAGGGGGAGGGGGAGGAACATGGGGGGAGGGCAAGATTCCTTCTGCCCAGACTACAAGGGGGGCCTGGCGCAGGCAAGGCTTCTGGAGGCAGGCAGAAGGTTCTGCTTCCTTGGTCTGTCTCTCTCCTGCTCCTGTGTGTTGGGACCCAGGTGATTGCGTTAATGTGATAACCTGAGTCCTGGCACAGAAGAGGAGGAGAGTGACAGACTGAGGGAGGATAAGATGCAGGAAGGTAAGGGGAGGGGGACACAGCGGTGGCCATGGTGAGGGAATTGACTTTCTGGAATTTACTACTTTTACAGATGGTTGCAGCCTCTTCATAAAGATTTCTATATGTTGACTGAGTTTCTCAGAGCTGTAAACTAGGCATTTTAGTACCCAGGGGTGGCAAGTAAAGAGGTCATGGATTTGATATATCGCCTTTCTGTGGTACAACCATAGTGGTTGACATTTATTATACGCAGGTTCTTTCTCTATCCCTAGTGGGCTCACAATCTACGTGGGTTTTTTTTTTTTTTGGTGCTTTAGGCAATGGAGGGTTAAGTGCCCAGGTTCACAAGTCTATTTGTACTCTTTGCTCCCATTCTGATCCCCGTTCCTTTTTCTTATGTTCTTCTCTTCTACAACGTGAATGGTGAGAGAACCAAGGGTATCAAACTTCTTGACCAGATGTACAAAGGATCAAAGAATCTTTTCCGAGAAATGTTCTACAAAGCAGAATCCCCTCTGTTCCCATGCTCTCGTCATTTAGGAAGAAGTATGCACAGAAACACAGGCATTGTTTATCAGAGGGTTTAAAGAGGACATTCCCCCATCCCGCATCCCCAAGTATTTTCCCACGGCCCCTCAGACATTCAGTGTGTATTAAATAAGATGACTTACATTGCAGATATGAAGTAGACAAAAGAGAGAGATAAGTCTCCACAACTCGAAGCACAGCAAAAGAAACAGTGGAGATGACCAAACAACCAGTATGCAGTCAAACGTGTCTTCAAAGGAGGGGTCCTTTATTGGCAACAGGTCATATAGATTACATAGGAACACACATAACTACTTAGAGGACTCAACACGGGCCATGTTTCGACTATACTGCCTGCATCAGGAGCAGGCCAACAACAGACCCACTTTTCTGGCTTGGTTGTTGGTGGTTATCGGCCGCAGAAAAAGGAGCAAATCTACATTTCCAACCTGGTGGCAATAGCAGTGGCAATGTTTGTAATGTGGCAGTGCTCCAGGGTGCATTACCTAGTCCATTAGCATCCAACAGTTTTGATCCTGGCTAAAATACTTCTTGTACCCTGCAAGCTGAAGAGTGCCTTGAATGACAGCAAAACACTTTGGAAAGGGAAAGATAAGATGATGCCTGTTGAATCTAAAATAGTGGACAGAGTACCTGAAGATATCTTTGCATTCAATAAGATGCTGGTGATAGAAGTCTTTGATGCACAGTCTATTCCTTGGAAGGGAAGTTTGAACAGATATATGCACCGCTGAATGAGGTAACTTACATTCTAGAAGTCTTCCAAGGTAGGACATTGCAGGTGGAACAACACATTTCCAACATGGAAAATGCTGACCAAAGAGCCACAGTTCAGCTTTCTTCCCTTCAAGAGAGACTGACCTGACAGAAAGAGAAGATAGATGATCTAGAGAACCAATCATGATGTAACAATATGTAGGTCATCAGGATCTCTGAAAATGTACAAGACAGCGAACGCCAGGGCTTTTGAAACCCAGCTGCTAGCCTGAAAATTGGGGACAGAATTGGGCCTACTACATGTTGAGCACATATACTGAATTGAGCCTTGGTTTGAGGGAGCTGCACAGCCATGTGTTAGATTCATCCAGTTTCTCAACTTTAGTCATAAGTAATCTGTACTAAGAGCAGCTTGGTGGCTTCAGCAGGGTTGAAAGGTCCAGGATTATTTTGAGTTGTCGCACAGCAGAGGGAGTTCTCCCAGATTTTCTTCAGCTTGCGTAACTAGAAGGTGCACTTCACTTTTCAGTACCCTGCGAAGCTGCAGGTGCATCATAGTGTGACTGTAAGGGTGTTACCTATACACGATGCACCTACTAAGTTTCTGGACAATCTGTTGGCCTCTACACATGCAGGATCACAGAGCTGAGGTATACTGTTGGATGCTGGTGAGAGGCTGTAACCTGTATCCGGGCTGAGTTGAGGAGGTTTGCTATGTGCTTGTCATCTGGACTTCTATTGACTCTTTGGTTGACTCATAGCAGTGGGAGAGATGTGATCATAGGCGCCCGGTATAAGAGGCTTGGGGAGGCTAAGCCTCCCCAGCCGCGGCAGATGATTGGATCAGCTGTTTTTCTCCGAGTCGAGAGCGGTCCTGAGTCTGACTTGTCTTCTTTGCAGACAGTGCTGCCGCCATCACCGCTGAGCGCCGCCATGCCCATGCCCAGTCCTCCTCTTTTTGCCTCCACTGTACACCGCCGATCCGCCTTCGGTTTGGTTCAGGCTTGCAACGTTACGTCACCGATCGTCTAAGGTCTGCTCAGCCAGTAGTTAGGCTCAGCGCCTCAGCCTCCCCTGCTAGGAGAGTTCCCGAGTCCCGCCTCCCGTTCTTGATGCAATGCAACACTTCCTGTTCTGCATAGGCGGGAACGTGCGGGAGGGGCCGTTACTGTAGCGAAGATTAAGAAGAAGACTCAAGGCTGAAACTGAACTGAAGGCTGGTAAGTAAGAAAGTGACCTGGTTTTGCTGCACATACTGCTCTACTACTCCTAGATTAAACTGCACTGCTGTCTGCTGCTTGCTTCTTGCTTGGAACAGAACAGCATTTTATTGATAAATTCACTAGACTGACTGATTCTGGGCAGGTTACAGTGTTTTTCAATAAAGATGATGTTGCAGGGAAAGATCAAGTGGGCATGGCATTACTCCTCCCTTCCAACTTAAAGGTGTGTGGGAAAAGGGGTGGGGTCTGGGGGCCCGGGCCAGGAGTGGGCTATCATGGTAATTTGTGGTGTTGGAGGGTGGGAGGTCCAGGTGGCCTACATGTACCACCAGGGATGTTTTTGGAGTTGTTCCCACTTCCTTCCCAGACCCAGAAATTGTGGCATGCAGCAGCGCACATTGATTCAGGAGAGGTAGGTGCTGACTCTGAAGGTTTTAAGTCAAACAAAAAAATAAATATTTTGTTTCATGCAGATCTCTTTTGTTTAAATATAACTAACTAAATGGGCTATAAGCCCCTAATGCTTTTGGTTTTCCTATATTTTGTTTGTGATGACTCTGTGATCTCATCTCAACTTTGTGGATACAGGAATTTGTCCATTATTAACCCTCAGCAGGATATTTCAAGTCCATTTTTGTTATTTTGGACATTTGATAGTGTGGAGTTTTTTGGGGTGCTAGATGATGTTGCGCCGGGCCTACGCCTTATAGTCCGATCATCTTGGGCTGGCTGTGGTGGCGTAACTGAACCCCCCCTTTTTTCTCCCTCTATATGCTGAAAGATTCACATTTAACTGTGGGTGATAACTTGGTCCTGTATCCTGTTTTATACACAGGTAGTGTGAGACTGTGGCTTTGGAGTTTCAAATTAATACTTGCAAGCTTGAGTGCATCAGTAGTCATAAAGATAACTTATACTTGTGCCAAATTGAAATTTGAAAACTCTTATCTCTATCTGGTCGTTAATAAAAGGAGCTCATTGTGAATACTATCCACCCTAAAAGGATGTTTTGTGGCTGTACACATAGGCGCCCCGTATAAGAGGCTTGGGGAGGCTAAGCCTCCCCAGCCCGCCCACTGCCCTGCCCCGCCGCCGCCCACCGTACCTTTAAATATTATATTTTTGCTGGAGTCGCGGGCAGCGCCGGGCCGCCGGTATTGAAGGCATCAGCAGGCTCATCGCGGTTCCAGCAGCCTTCCCTCGCAAGTCGGATGATGGCTCCGCCCTCTTCTGACGTATTTCCTGTTTCTACGAGGGCGGAGCCATCATCCGACTTGCGAGGGAAGGCTGCTGGAACCGCGATGAGCCTGCTGATGCCTTCAATACCGGCGGCCCGGCGCTGCCCGCGACTCCAGCAAAAATATAATATTTAAAGGTATGGCGGGGGGGGAGGAGGAAACGAGGGCAGACGGGAGAGGAGAGGAGGGTTGCTGCACATGGGTGGATGGAGGGAAGGGGAGAGGAGGGTTGCTGCACATGGTGGATGAAAGGGAGAGGAGAGGGCAAGGGGAGAGGAGGGTTGCTGGACATGGGTGGATGGAGGGGAGAGGAGGTTTGCTGCAACATGGTGGATGAAGGGGAGAGGAGAGGGCAGGGGAGAGGATGGTTGCTGGACATGGGTGGATGGAGGGGAGAGGAGGGTTGCTGCACTGGTGGATGAAGGGGAGAGGAGTGGGCAGGGGAGAGGATGGTTGCTGGACATGGGTGGATGGAGGGGAGAGGAGAGGGGCAGGGGAGAGGAGGGTTGCTGGACATGGGTGGATGGAGGGGAGGGGAGAGGAGGGTTGCTGGACATGGGAGGGGGGAGGGGAGGAGTTAGGAAGGAGATGAGATGACGGAAAAGGGAAGAGAGGTAAAAAACTGCACATGGGATGAAGAAAATAGGCAAAAGCTGATCCACTGGACAGTCAAGTCTGTGGAGGACCCAGCTTTTACTTACGGATCTAGAACAAGAAATGAAGAAGAAAGGCGGAAAGTAACAAATAAATGGAAAGGAAGCCCTGGAAAACGGAGTTAAGAGGACAGATAGCAGCACAGAATCGGATACTGGCCAGCACAATCAAAAAACAAAGTCACCAGACAACAAAGGTAGAAAGATCATTTTAAATTTTCATTATACTGTTTGGAATATGTCCACTTTGAGAATTAGTTTTCAACATTAAAAGTTTATTTACTTATGACATTTTATCCCACATTAAATATGAATTAGGATGTTTTGTGGCTCTACATGAGAATGTGATATTATGATCCCTTGTTTCAATATTGTTGACGGTCCTACATTTTCCATAGGGGTGGTATATTGTTGTATTAGGTTCTGCCCAGTGTAATATTTATGGTACAGTAAGGTTCAGAGTGTGTTTTTGCACAAAGTTGTGCATAGTGTTTTGCAGGTTGAGCGATTGTGGGTTAGTATATGCTTTGAGCAACCACTTTATTCTTTGACATATGATACATATCTAATAACTAAATTCAATAAAGGTATTAATTTGTGATTATTTTATTTTTCCTTATTTTTTTTCTGTGTGTTTATCAGACAATTATGGATTTAGGCTCCCACCCTGGTTCCACCCCCTAACCCCGCCCCGTTAGCCTCCCCAAACAGTTTGGGCCACTGACCGCCTATGGATGTGATGAGTGGGGCGAGTGGGTGTGGAGTGGCAGAGTCTTCTTTTCTTTCATCATGGGGATTTCAGCTGTTACAGTGCATGCCAGTTAACAAATTTCGATCTAGAGGGAGGGCAACAAGAATATACAGTGAGTTGGACTTTTTATTATTCCTCTGAACCTGACTCTCCCTTAGACTCTCCAGTCTGTAGACTTGTTTGAAAATAGGTAACTGGTAGTGTACTGATTAATCCTAGGTTTCCAGAGACAGAACTGGACTGGGGGTTGAGGGGCCACTTCCAAGTCCCTAAAGGAACTTGTTAAAGAGGGATGGATAAGTCCCATTGTCTGGTTTGGTTTGGTTTTAACATTATTACTATTATGTGCTGTGTGAGACTTGCATGAGATGGTTGGATTGGTCGGATGCTTTATTTGCAGTCTTAGATGCTTCACTGCGGGCTTTTAATTAGCACTTGCTCAGCTGACATACAGCTTCCTTGCACAACTTAATCCAAAGTGCAATTGGAAGTAGGAATAAAGTTACCTAATCACAACTGTTTCTGATCCTCTGTGGCATAGACTGCAGCCTGTGTACCTTGCAAAGTGTCTGCTATCTAACTTTTCAATCAGCTTCTCCAGTGCTGAATACAGTTTTTGGCTTGTGTCCTCTATATATTACAGATCTTAGTTTCTCCATGTAATCAGGGAGGTTATTTCCCGGGTCCCTTGGTCTTTAACATTCCCAACACCCAATATCACACAATATTTGCCAGAAAATTATGCAAAAAGCACGAGGAGAAAAAAGACCTCAGAACTTTCACAGCTGTATTTTACTAATAGCTGGAAATGGTTTGAACTATGAGTTATAATCATAGATCTAAAAAAAAACTTCTCTTATAAATAGCTTTATTAGACCTATGATTATAATGTATAGCTCAAAACATTGCCAGCTGTTAGTAGCCTAGAGCTATGAAAGTTCAGAAAGTTTTTTTTCTACTTGTGAGTTTTGCTTTATTATTTTGACAAATGCATTTCAACTAAAACTAAACAAAGAAAAAACACACTGATGGGTATTTTCGATCAGGGATGCCCATCTCCAAGGACGATGCCGTGAAGGGGCGGGGGCCAACCATATTTTCAAACGAGATAGGCGTCCAGCTTTTGTTTCGATAAGTACGGTTGGGGCGTCCCAAATCTCAACATTTGGGTCAAATGCTGAGATCGCCAGCTGTAGAGATGGCGCACCATCAGTGTTTCAGCCATAATGGAAACCAACGGGCGCCCATCTCAAAAAACGAACAACTCCAAGGCCTTTGGTCGTGGAAGGGACCAGGATTCATAGTGCACTGGTCCCCCTGACATGCCAGGACACCAACCGGGCACCCTAGGGGCCACTTCTAAAAAATAAAAATAGCTCCCAGGTGCATAGCTCCCTTACCTTGGGTGCTGAGCCCACCAAAACCCACTCTCCACAACTATACACCACTACCATAGCCCAAAGGGTGAAGGGGGGCACCTACATGTGGGTACAGTGGGTTTCAGGTAAGTTTTGAAGGGCTCCCATTTTTCACCACAAGTGTAACAGGTAGGGGGGGATGAGCCTGGGTCCGCCTGTCTGAGGTATACTGCACCCACTGAAACTGCTCCAGGGACCTGCATACTGCTGCGAGGGACCGAAGTATGACATTTGAGGGTGGCATGGAGGCTGGCAAAAAAAGTTTTTAAAGTTGTCGTTTTTAGGGTGGGAGGGGGTTAGTGACCACTGGGGGAGTCAGGGGAGGTCATCCCTGATTCCATCCGGTAGTCATCTGGGCAGTTCGGGCACTTTTTTGTGACTTGGACCTAAAAAAAAGGGACCAAATAAAGCGGACCAAATTCTCGCTAGGGACGCCCTTCTTTTTTCCATTATCGGCCGAAGCCGGCCATGTCTTAACCACGCCCCTTCCCATCCCCGCCTTCCATACCCTGCCGACACGCCCCCTTGAACTTTCACCGGCTCTGCGACGGAAAGCAGTTGGAGCCGGTCAAAATCGGCTTTTGATTATACCGATTTGGCCGGCTTCAGGAGATGGACGGCCATCTCCCGATTTATGTCGAAAGATGGCCAGCGATCTCTTTCAAAAATAAGCTGGACTGTCTCATCATCTCATCCCTACACAGCGCCGATAATCCCACAATTATCAACACCCCAGATTACACCCTTCCTATCTCAGACAGCCTAAAAATTCTCGGCGTTACAATGGACCGCAACTTAACACTAGAGAGCCAAGTGACATCCACAACAAAGAAAATGTTCCACTCAATGTGGAAACTCAAACGCGTGAAACAATTCTTCCTGAGGGAATCATTTCGCAACCTGATACAATCAATGGTACTAAGCCATGTAGACTACTGCAATGGAATTTATGCGGGATGCAAAGAACAAACCTTAAAGAAACTTCAGACCGCTCAAAACATGGCAGCTAGGCTTATCTTTGGAAAAACGCAATTTGAAAGTGCAAAACCCCTTCATGAAAAACTACACTGGCTCCCAATCAAAGAACGCATTGCTTTCAAAATCTGCACTCTGGTTCACAAAATTATCTATGGAGAAGCTCCGGGATACATGACAGACTTGATCGACCTGCCAACTAGAAACACATCCGAATCAACATGAACGTACCTAAATCTGCACTACCCAAGCTGCAAAGGACTCAAATACAAATCAACTTACGCGTCCATTTTTTCCTACATAAGCACACAACTGTGGAACGCATTACCAAAAGCCTTGAAAACTACGAATGACCACCTAAACTTCCGGAAAACACTAAAAACTAACCTGTTTAAAAAGGCATACCATACAGATCCAACATAAATGCCTGATCTCTGCAAGGGAAAGTGAAATGGGACTTGATAATACCGCCTTTCTGAGGTTTTTGCAACTACATTCAAAGCGGTTTACATATATTCAGGTACTTATTTTTGTACCAGAGGCAATGGAGGGTTAAGTGACTTGCCCAGAGTCACAAGGATCTGCAGTGGGGATTGAACTCAGTTCCCCAGGATCAAAGTCCACTGCACTAACCACTAGGATACTCCTCCGCTCAAACACAACAAAACTAAAGAACGTAATGGACATAACACAACTCTTCCGTTGTACGATTCCCTAGTGTGGCTGTACCACATGAACTTTATCTTACCACAGCATCACTTTGTATTTGTTTACACCGGAGTCTGTAATGCCTCTCCGGTACTATGTAAGCCACATTGAGCCTACAAATAGGTGGGAAAATGTGGGATATAAATTTAACAAATAAATAAATATTGTGTCATATCGGGTGTTATTGTAATATTCCCAGCCACTATAGAAGATCTTGTGCAAAATATCAATCCTGGGTGTTTTTCTAATGATAGGTTACTTCTTCCAGTTTGTCTGTTTCCCACAGCACTGACTACTTACCCAAGTATTTTAAGCTACTAAGTTGAATGTTTCTTTCTGGATTCTACTCAGGACCTTTCACAGCAAATGCATTGCCCTCCTGCCAGCTTCCCAAAACACTGTCAGTTCTTTAATTCTAATAAAATTTGTAGGAGCATTTTTGGAGGTCCAGTGCAATTCCATCTCTCATCTATTCCCCTTACGTGTGAGGTACCTGGCCCTTACCGTTTAATATTTTTTTCTTGCACTGTTGGTATTTCTGTGTTTTGTATGCAGATTGTATACAGTTAATAGCCTACACTGACCCAGAAGCCCCATATATATCTACCTTCAATTGCTTCTTAGGTGCCCTTGCCAACTGAATATCTTCCAACAGACAGAAATTAAATCCTAAAATCTCATAAGCCATATAGATATCCTGCATAAAAACTAATTTCACTCTCATGCTTAAAGAGCCATTCACTGCCCTTGATTCTGGCCTCACCTGGAACATAACTCATTAGATAGTAGGAATATATATTTCTTTTTTTTATAAGATTTGCTTCCTTCAGCCTTGTCTCTCTCATCTCATGATATTCAAGTTCTGGTACTTCTTTTGTTTTCACCCCCTAGACTACTGTAATGCACTGCAGTAAAGTATTCTGTTATTGTCAGTAAATTTATCTGTGCTATTCTATCTGCACATTACTGGCAGCCAATCTCATCTCAATAAATTTTAAGATTCTCATTCTGAACGGTTGCACCTTCTGCACTGATGCACCCAGCTATGCTATGACTTCTTATTCTGTATGCTCCACCCAAAGCCTAAGATATGCCCAACAGAATTTGCTAGTAATTCCACCTCCTACTAAAATTCAACTAAAAGAAACTCACTGTTCTGCTTTCAGTTAGCTTGCTTTGACCTTATGGACCTTGTCTCCATATCTTTGATCGAAATTAAATCTCATCTTCATTAAGCCCAGTCTCAAAACTTTCTTATTCCAGCACACCTTTTAACTTCTTGATCTGAGGCTTGAGATCTCAATTTTAGTGGGAAGTAATAGATGGCTGCTTAATAACATATGTGTATGATTCTTATCCCCTGTTTGTGTGTCTGGTATTAAGGTATGTGGTCCTTTCTTGTAAACTCTCACTCATTGATTGGCTGTAACTTCTACGTTGAAATATTTTTATTGTGAACCACAAAACCTTTACAACCTCTCCTATTGGCTCAAATTCTACACAGTTTGGATATTTTTTATTAGGATTTATTTACCGCATTTTTGAAGGAATTTACTCAAGGCGGTGTACAGCAAGGATAAGTATATAGAGTATGGCTAATTTACAGAATAAAATAGAGAAACTCTCGCTTTTGTTTTATTTTTAGATTCATAACTTAAAGTTCTGCTGTCCTATCATTATAACTGGAACTTCAACATTATATATGAATGTTGAAGTTACATATAGGCAAACTATTTCTCCTCGTCGAGGTGGAATTCCTCAAAAAGTACCTGGAAGCTCTTAAGTTTCCATCCCTCATCTAGTGCTTGATGGAAGAGAGTAGGTGCCCTTATTCACCCATATCCTAGAAGTCCTTATTGGACCATGGCAGAAAAAAATGCATTACCGTGAATTGACAGTAATGGAATAACCAAGGCCAGATATTGGTGATATTTACAAACCCATTTTCAGGTTGAGGGTAAGGGCTTAAATAGAACATAGTCTTTGACAGGCAGTCTGCTGGAGCGAGGAGAATATAACTAAAATGTATTGATGGGGCTAAATATACCTTCATAGGAGTGATATTTGACCTACCTCTGTACCAGTCATCGATGAGACACTTGCCTCAAACAAAAGTGAAGAGTCTGAGATTCAAGAGGTCCGAAACAACCCTTGACTCTGAGCCTGGCATCTCTAGAGACTGGTAGCCTCACTTGCTTCCCATGCCCTAAATATTGGTGAAGTAGTTTATTTAAACTTCTTCCATCTCTTTGAGCTAAGAACAAGGGCAACATTTCAAAATACATAGAACCAGATGAATATGATTAGTATGTTATAAATACTTATCCTAAAGAGAGAGAATAAGTTTGCCAAATATGCAGTTTTATTTTGGTATCTGCTTTCAAGGGTTGGAAATTAAATGGAGTACAATGAGGCTGAGTTTATGGCAACTGCACCCCAAGTATTTTATGGAGTCTGTGGCTCAAAGTAATGGAAACTCACCCACCCAAGAATCTCTCACTACAGTCTGAACAGGAAGTGACAGGGATTTTTGTAAGTTTAATTTGAAACCTGACATAGAACCAAAGTCACTTATCAATGTAAGCACCCTAGGTAAGGACTGTGGTTCATTTGTGAGTACCAAGAGTATATCATCTGTGAAGGCTAGGGCTAATTGTTATGACATGCTGCCCAAGCTGCAACCCCATCACTATCTCCTCCCTCTTTAGGTGTTACAGAAGAGGTTCTAGAAATAGGAGGAATAACAAAGGGGAAAGAAGACACCCCTGATGTGAACTTCTTTGTATGAGAAAAGTCTTTGTCTGAATTCCATTTACTTTACTTTCCAGTTTATATAGTGCACAGATACCTTTACAGCTCAAAGTGGGTAACACATAAGAAACTGGGAACAACCCAGGAAATACAAAATTCTGATATTACATCACAGTTACTATTAAAATAATGAGCAGACCTTCCAGTATTCCCTAAACAAACAAACAAAAAGATTTGACTGCTCATCCAAATGAAAAAAGCTCTAACTTCTGTAGGAAGAGAATTCCAGATTGAAACCATACAGTACAATTGTGAGGAATTAGCATGTTTCAGAAGGAAAATTTAATTTCATTTGATTTAAAAAACTATACTGCAAATTACTATGTGATAGTGAAATAATACCAACCAAATATGCCTGTGGTTCCACATAAAGTGTATGAACCGCCTGTAGAAACCATCCATTAAGGCCTATATATGAAAGGGTCTGAAAAAGAAACGTTCAGCTGACTGTATAAAATGTCTTCTCAGCATCAAGTCCGATTCCCATAGTAGGCAAGTAATATTTTTGACAATGTGACATCACTATTAGTACCTTTGTAACATTTTAAATATGACTGGGGCCTCTTAATAAGTCCTATCTGTTCTTCCCCTATAATACTTGGCAAGTGGTAAAAAAGAGAATCTGCCAATATTCTAGATAGAATTTATGTCAACATTGATGAGTGATATCAACTTATAAAAGTTATGAAGCTGTAAAGGTTTGCCTGGGTTAGGAATCAGTGATAATAATAATAATAATAATACATTTATTTATTTTATTTGTTACATTTGTATCCCACATTTTCCCACCTTTTTGCAGGCTCAATGTGGCTTACATATTATCGTTAATGGCGTTAGCCGGTTCCGGTCTGAACAAATATGAATGAATACAAGGTGATATTATGGTAGATAAGGTACATGTATGGTAGATACAATTGGGGGGAACTTAGAGGGGGAGAGGGAGAGGAAGAGTCAGGTAATGTCCATTACGGTCGGTCTTTGGTTATATTGTGTCGCAGGTGTCCAGGTGTTTTTTATGTTGGGTCGGTGGGGAATGCTCTTCTGAACAGGTCTGTCTTTAGTGCTTTCCGGAAATTTAGGTTGTCTAGCGTAGTTTTTACTGCTTTTGGCAGTGCACTCCATAATTGTGCGCTTAAGTAGGAAAAGTTGGATGCATAGGTGGATTTGTATTTGAGTCCTTTGTTGCTTGGGTAGTGGAGGTTTAGGTAAGATCGTGCCGATCTTGTGGTATTTCTGGTTGGCAGGTCGTAAAGGTCAGTCGTGTATACAGGTGCCTCGCCGTAAATAATTTTATGAACAGTCGTGCAGATTTTGAAAGTGATACATTCTTTGATTGGTAGCCAGTGCAGTTTTTCTTGGAGTGGTTTGGCGCTGTCAAAACGAGTTTTTCCAAATATAAGCCTGGCTGCTGTGTTTTGGGTGGTCTGGAGTTTTTTTATGATTTGATCCTTGCATCCCGCATAGATTCCATTACAGTAGTCTGCGTGGCTTAGTACCATTGATTGTATCAGATTACAAAATATTTCCCTCGGAAAGAATGGTTTCACGCGTTTCAGTTTCCACATTGAGAAAAACATTTTCTTTATGTCCTAAGCATTGCATAATAGTTTAGTGTGGCTTATAGAAAGAATAAACTGGACCAACTCCAAGAATATTACAAATCATTAGGCGACAGATAGATGATATAAAACTAATTCAAACTGAATACTTTCTAAATAAAAAAGTTTTCAGTAACTTTTGAAAAACTACATAATTGGATTACCGTCTAATTTCTATAGGTAATTCATTCCAGTTACTCACTGCCAGATATGCAAAGGTACTAGCAAAAATATTCTTATACGCTACCATTTTTGGGCCCCGTTATTGAAGCATTAAAAAATATCTTAACCCAGGACTAATATTCCTAATTTATAATCGAATTAAATTTCACATATACCCAGGTTCTTCACCATGCAGAACTAGAAAAACCAAGCAACAGAGCTTAAAAGTGACACAAGCCTGTATTGGCAACCAAGGCAGTTTCAACAATAATGGTGTGGCTCTATTATACTTGGATACCTTAAATATTAGGTAAGCAGTTATATTTAATAAGGTTTGAAGTTTCTTTGTAACCACTTCTTTACAGCCTATGTAAATGATATTACAATAATCAATGTATGACAACACCATTGATTGTGTAGTCAATCTAAAACACCTGTGGCTTAAAGTTTGATCTTATACGATATAACTTCCATAGTACTTTGAACACCTTAAGGGCTACTGCCTGCATTAGGTCTTCAAACAAAAAGTATTTACTGAAAATTATTCCCAGAATTTTAAGAGAATTTTCCAGTGGAAAACTGTTATCAATGCTTAAATTTTTCTCACTCCCCCATCTTAAACTTATTGCCAAACATTATAAATTCTGTTTTATCCTCATTCATTTAAGTATAAAGGTGATTGCCCATTCTTCTATTACATTTTTCCTCATGGTCACAAAGGCGGCGACAGCATTCGACAAATGGCTTTCAAAAGGAATGAAAACTGTTATATCATCTGCATACATTAGAATTTTAAAACCCAAGCCGGCCAACTTCGTACCTAAAGGTGCCATAATTACATTTTAAAAAGTAGCCTCACCGGAGCCGACGGAAAAAGAACCTCTATTCATTTCTTCTGTATAATAGTCCTCAAGAGGATCACAAAGCTGGATCTGCAGTAATTTATAAAACTTAGCTGTAAAGTCAGTTGGCCCAGACTTTGTAAAATGTTTTGCCTCCTTTATTGCTCTTTGAATTTCTTTTGCTTAGAGCCAGGGTGCTTTTTGTTAACTTATTGCATCTTGGGTTAAACAGGGCATATCCAAGGCATGAGGATAAGATTATATCTGCTCCTCCATGCTTAAAGATTCTACGCTATACATCTTTTTGTTAATTTCTAACAAAATGCTGAAGATCTGGGATTTTTAAGCAACAGTATGTATTGTGAATCATTCCAGGTCAGCTGAGCCAAAAGTATACTTGGTTTATTGCCAAATCTGTGAAATCTATATTTCCCATAGAAGAACATTTTTTTTTTGTTTGCTCATGAAATAATGAATTAAGTGCTGTTTAGGTGGGCACCATAGTGTGTTTTTCCTCAAAGTTATGAATTTTGTATAAGCTACTTTGGCATTTCTTAACTTCTTTCCCAGCATTATAACCCTTTTGTTTCAGAAATATGTATCCCACGCTAACCACTGATTTACTATTTTTCTTTTAACTACTGATTTTCTAATTTTCTTTTTAAGTACTAAATTTATTATTATGTCTCTCCTTCCCAGTTAAATGAAACTGGTTTCTTAAAAGTTGTAACCCGCTTAGAACTGCGAGGTAATAGCGGGATAGAAAACTAATTAACCATTACCATAATACCCTTGCAATACACTGAGTCCTAGCGCTAACATAGGAAATAATATCCCACTGGAGCACCATTAGTGGTTTCCTAGAAGAGCAGGAGCTCATAAGCGTGTTGCCAATTGTCACAAAAATTGGTCCGCTTTTGTAGAAGATAATTTTGGAAATCATGATTCTGGTACAAGTATGATGGAAATTTTCAACCCTTGGATCTAGTATAAGATGCATCCAACTCCATGTCAGTCCATATAATAGCATGATCAGACACCTGTGTGGCTCCTATTTCAGCTGAGTTTATCAATGGATATTTTACAACAAATATATAATCAGTACTAGAGTGTGATCTGTGTGTATGTCACAGATGGGTAATGGATCATTTTTTACTAAGGTGTGCCAGCATTTTTAGCGCGTGCTAAAAATAGGTGCATACTAAACGCTAGAGACGCCAGTGTATTCCTGTGGGCATATCTAGTGTTTAGTGTGTGCTAGAAACGCTAGCACATCTTAGTAAAAGACCCCCCCCCCCCTATTTAGTATACTGTCTGTGGTACAATCAAAGCGTTTTATATATTATATATAGGTGTGTGTGGTCTTGTTCTTCTGGATGAAACAGGCATTAGGAGTCTAGTCTACTAAATCAAAGCATAACATAGATAGGATAGACCTTTACTGTTTACCAAACGCTGCCATTTGCATGTTGAAGATCTGCCTAATTTGATGTCCAAGAGTAGATTGAAGTCTTCTGCCACCACCAAGGTCTTATCTATGTGTCCTGTGTATGACCTTACAAGTCTCTTGAAAAAATGTAGGATGGTAAATGTTTGGGATTAAACCACTGACAATATGAACTCCTGCCTCCATGAGGATTATATTCAGCAAACAATATTATCCCTTTTTGTCCTTAGATATGAGTTACTTTACATTGTAGTGACTTTTGTACTAAAACTGCCACACAAACCCTTCTCAACCCAGATGGGGAGAAATACACCTCACCCACCCAATTTCTTATTAATTTTTTATGCTGTGTCTGAAAACCTTGTTTCATGGAGTCAGGCTATATCTGCTTGTGGTGTTTAAGCATGATCAAAACTGCATTTGAGTGAAGTAATCCCTGCTACATTCTAAGAGATCCTGATCTTCAAACTACCCATCTTGGTATGGGAAAGTGAATCAAACTAAGAAGTTTACTGCCTTTAACAGAAAACTTGTAAGCCCAGCTCCCATCTATGTATCAATCTTAGTGTCTTATTTCATCAAAAACAGCATTGGATGCAGATTAAAGTTTAATGTCTGAGTGTCCAGACAATAATAAAACCAATTTACGTTTCTGTCTCTTCACCTGTATTTCTATTTATGTCTCCTAATGAAACCTCCAATCCCTTCCCCATGAAATCCTATATCATACACACCATGTATCACAGCTCTGCCTACTTCCCTGTCAACACAGCAAAAAGGAGCAGATAGGTCATGTAGTATGTTCTGCAAGCGATTGCCCCCCTCCCCCTGGCACCCCATCCATATGCATTATACAAACAGGTTCCTTACCAAGCTGTTATTTTCCCTAATAGCCTTATCAAACAAGTCTTCTAATGATATGCAGTGCTGTTGGATGTAGTCTTTAGCACATGCACACCTCCTGCATCTCAATATAAACTGAAGGATTAGTCAGGAGGATCTATGATCCACTTAATCAAGATGATCCATGTAAGCTGAGGTATGAAGACTTGCCCATAGTGTTGTTGTCCAAAGTAGTGGAAAACAAAACAAAGCAAAACAAAAAAGACACTCCCAAGTCAAATAGCAAATGAGGAACCAAACTGTTCTCCAAACTAGGAAAACCCATACTCCATTTATCTCAGCATTTCCAACAGCAGGATATTGAAAACTAAGAGATCTATTCCAGTTGAGGACTATAAGAGCTCCCTAAGATTTCAGGTCGAGTAGGAGCACCCACAAGGTGATTCAAGAAATCCAGTACCTTGTTGGCCAATACATATACAACCCATATCCCATCATGGAATACCTTAAGTGCTGCAGGGTAAAGGCAGCATAAATCGAATCTGCTTCTCAAAATGTTGCTGTAGACTAGTACAAATGCCCTGTGCTTCTCCATCAAGGCAGAAGAATAATCCTGAAACATATGTATTGTCACACCCTCATAAAGTATATCATCTCACTTTATTTGGGCCATTAAAAAAAAAGTCCATGGGAAAAACGTGGGAAAACAAGCCATTGGGATGTATGGGGGTTCGGCATTCTTAGTATAGAAAGAAAAAAGGAGATAGATTAAGAACTGGCAGAGGAACAGAGAGACAACTGACTGTCTGCTTCTACTTGTTGCCTAAAAATAATTCTCAAGAAAAAAATGTATGGAAACACCTGAGAAAATAAATGGGCTTTGAGGAGACAGCAGAAGCGAGGGAATGAAAGTTCAGCTTTCAGAGCAAAGGATAAAGAATGCAGAAGTGTGTGTGGAATTAAAGCAGGCACAATAGCTTCTATGGAAGCCAACATTCTAATTTTGGGATCAGTCATTGCTGGAGTACAGTTTCAGGTAAGCTACAAATCATAAATTACCTCTCTTGATCATTTTCAAGATCCTCTAGTTTGTCAGCATGCACTTGTGTAATTGTACTTAATGCCTTAGGCATCATCATTCACTACCAGACATCTCCATTCCAATTCACTGGTATGGCAGGTAGTATCCATAATAAGTTAGTGCAGGCCCAAGATTTGGTCAGACAGGTTTTCATATTGTGGGTCTAATGCTTTAACCACTGATGAGGTTAATTCTGCGATTAAAGACTTTATGACTGGTGACAGTACTTCTGCAGGCCCATCCACCTCTTTTCTTCTTCTGCCTTGACATGATTCTTGTCCGTCTTAAGCATTTTAGATGCCATGGTCTCCACTAATTTAGTAACAAATCTCTCCATATAAGTTGGTATGGCTGACAGAGCACTTGTGATCCTCAGATCCTAGTTTAGAAGGCTGGATGAAGTAAAGGCCCTGAAAGTGAGTCAGAAACACATCTGGATTTGATCACAGCACCACATGATATCTTGTTATTTTTCATTTGTTTATCTGTATTCTTCCTTGTATTATTGTCATCTGAGGAGATTGGGATGTTTTATATCTATTTGCCTAATTAAATTACATTTTTATTTTATTTTGTACACTACTTTGATTGTTGCAGGGAGAGGCGGTATATCATTCAAGCAATAAAACTAAACTAAACTACCCTTAGCAAGCTATGGGGGCATTTTCAATATGATGTCTAAATCCAATTTTGGACATTTTGCGGAAAATGTCCAAACATCCAGTAGCGAAAATGACCATTTTCAAACTAGAAAAACATCTAACTTTTTGTTTTCAAAATGGCTATTTGCTAGATGTTTTTGTGCTCCGTGCATCTATCTTTTTGGACCATTAAAAAAAAAGTCCAAGGGGAAAACCACAAAAACAAGTCATTGGGATGTATAGGGGGGTCAGCATTCTTAGTAGACTGGCCACATAGACATCCCAGCAGAGCAGTGGGGCACCCTAGGGGGCACTGCAGTAGACTTCACATAAAAGGTCCCAGGTACACATCTCACCGTTACCCCCTTTTTTTGTTTGGTGAGCCTCCAAAAACCTACTGTACCCAACTGTACACCACTACAATATCCCTTATGCCTGCAGGTGTCACCTATATGTAGAATACAGTAAGTTTTTGGTGGATTTTGGAGGGATAACACTTTCCACCACAAATGTAACAGTTAGCACTAGGCGACTCCAGGGACCTGTCATACAGACTGGTATGCACTGTTTCTTTCGCATCTTTGGGAAGTGGAAGGGGGGCAGTGACCACTGGGGGAGTAAGGGGGTCGTGTCTTAATCCCTCTAGTGGCCATATAGGGCACCTTTTTGTGACTTAGTTATGATTGAAACAGGTCTACACCAAAAGTCTATTTTAGCCCTGGATGTTTTTGCTTTGTTCCGTTATGACAGGAATGCCCAAATCCCACCCCTGACACACACCCCTTATGATTTGGACGCACTGCATACAAACTGTATAGAGAACTGTCATAAAAATAGGTTTCAAAAATAGCAATTTGGACATTTCAGCAAACAAAACATCCATCTGCTGCTTTGTGCCACTTTTTCTGTTTTGAAAATGAGTCCCTATCCAGCTTATTTTCGAAGAAGAAGGGCGGCCATCTTCCAACACAAATCCGGAGATGGGCGTCCTTCTCCTAAGGGTACCCAAATTGGCATAATCGAAAGCCGATTTTAGCCGACTTCAAGTGCTTTCCGTCGCAGGGACGGCCAAAGTTCAAGAGGGTGTGTCGGCAGTGTACCGAAGGTGGGACGGGGGTGTGGTTAAGAGATGGCCGCCCTCAGCCGATAATGGAAAAAAAAAGGGCGGCCCTGACGAGCATTTGGCTGAATTTACTTGGTCCCTTTTTGTTCACGACCAAGCCTTGAAAAGGTGCCCAAACTGACCAGATGACCACCGGAGGGAATCGGGGATCACCTCCCCTTACTCCCCCAGTGGTCACCAACCCCCTCCCACCTCTATGCCAGCCTCAAATGTCATACCCAGCTCCATCACAGCACTATGCAGGTCCCTGGAGCAATTTTTAGTGGGTACTGCAGTGCACTTCAGGCAGGTGGACCCAGGCCCATCCCCCCCTACCTTACACTTGTGGTGGTAAATGGGAGCCCTCCAAAACCCACCCGAAACCCACTGTACCCACATCTAGGTGCCCCCTGTTACCCTACTATGGTAGTGTTTTACAGTTGTGGGGAGTGGGTTTGGGGGGGGTTGGGGGGCTCAGCACACAAGGTAATGGAGCTATGCACCTGGGAACAATTTGTGAAGTCCACTGCAGTGCCCCCTAGGGTGCCCATGTGAGGGGGACCTGTCCACTAGAAATGCTGACTCCTCCCACGACCAAATGGCTTGGATTTGGCCGGGTTTGAGATGGGCGCCCTTAGTTTTCATTATCGGTGAAAATGAATGTCGGCCATCTCTAAGGGCGACTATCTCTAAGGTCGACTCAAATGTTGAGATTTGGCCATCCCTGACCATATTATCGAAACGAAAGATGGCCGCCCATCTTGTTTCAATAATACGGTCGGGTACGCTTCTATACGGGGCCATCCTTAGAGATGGGCGCCCTTATAGATGGGCGCCCCCATTCAATTATGCCCCTCCATATCATCTAACTGCATGAAAAGCAGGTATAACCTTAGTCAGTACATCATTTTTGGCTGTTTGTCATCCATCAACTAACCAACACTTTGCTTAAATCTAGACTGCTATAATCCCACCAACTATCTTACTATGGAGTGGCTGCCTGAAAGTTCCTGGTAGTGTACTTGAAAGCAAGTCTAAATGCCAGCAAGCTTTAACTCTTTCACTCTTTCTTGGCCCCAAATTTAACCACAGCTGTTAAACATCTAAAATTGCGGAACACATCTGCAAAGAGGCTGTTTGGACACCCTGTGAATTTTCAAAGGAACAAGTATCACCAGAAGTAGATGGCTGGCAATAAATAATTTTGTTTCAGATATAATTTTATTAGAGAGTTACATGGACAATTCAACCGAACCCTTTGAGAGTAAAAAATTAATATAACAAATTATTCTACATGAGCAAGAAGTGGATATGATAATAGACCAGAAATTTTGAATAATAAAATGAATATTATTATAGATGATTAATATCGAGATTATTGCTTTTCCCAGAGTTCCGGGTATGACTCTTAAAGTTTTCCTTAGAAATATTTCCTCAAATTATTACTTTAAAAGGAGTGAAGCCTGTGAAAACTGGGATTACTTTAATCAGTGGGATTTGAATTAGAGACTTAAGTATATGTATTGTTAAATAACTTCTGGTTTTTAAAAGAGAGAAAATGTAATCAGATATATTATTTCTAACTAATATTGGACAATAAGTATGTTTTTCAATGAAATGATTTGACTATACACCGTATTGGCCTTGAAGAAACCAACCAGATGATCAATGTGGAATAATGAATTAGACGAGTAATATCTGGGGATAATCAGGTTAATACCACGGGGTTTTTTTTTCTGTTTATTCTTTAATTGATCTCCTTATCTTGTTTCACTCTCCCTATTTAGTGGTCTAAGGAAGAGAATAGAATTACCTGACTGAAATAATTCCTACATATTACTTTCTCTGTATTTCCAGCAAGTTGTTTTATCGCTTGTAAAAATGTAAATGGTTATACATAAAAAATGTTTTTAAAAGAAGTAGATGGCTAATGTAGATATGCAAAAAAGAAGTGGGTGTCTTGGAGGAATGGATTTTGTATTGATTTCACTGCAGAGATTTTTAACATGCCAGATGCATAATCATCCTTGCTTTATTGCACTGGGTTTGTAGGTATCTAATAAAACTAAACTTCCTATTTAGGTGTCCATTTCAGTCTAATTTTACATGTCTAGTATTGATTGAAGATCGGTCCCATTTTCTGAGTGCATGGTTATTTAACTTAAAATCCAAGTTTTCACATAGTTTCTGATCTTGGGAAATTTACTTTATATGGACAAATTAAGTTTTCCAAATATTTCCAGCAGAGTTCATTGACGTGTCTTAGGGTTAACAGCTATCCCTTAAATAATTTTCAAGAGTTTGTGCGTCTGTACCATTCCAGGTCCAGCAAGCATTCGACCAATGAAAAACATCACAGCAATAGCAGGCCGGGACACTTACATTCACTGCCGAGTGATTGGGTATCCATATTACTCCATCAAGTGGTACAAGAACTCTAACCTCCTTCCTTTCAACCATCGGCAAGTGGCATTTGAGAACAATGGGACACTGAAACTCTCAGATGTGCAGAAGAATGTGGATGAGGGTGAATACACTTGTAATGTCCTGGTACAGCCACAGTTGTCCACCAGCCAGAGTGTACACGTGACTGTTAAAGGTGAGATCTGCATACTCTTATGAAGTGGCTCCCAAATGGCTCCTCAGGGCAATAAGGTTTTCAGCATATCCACACTAAATATGCATAAGAGATAATTGCATGCATTGCTTCTACTATGTGCAAATAAATGTTATATATTTTGTTGTGAGGTCAATGTTGAAAACATGACTGTAAAAGTGTTTTTCCCTAATGCCACACTGACATGCAGTTAAATTTTACCTGTATAAATTAATATAAGTACAGAATTTAACCACATATTTTTAAAAGGAGCCCATGAATTCTGAGGACAGAATTTCTCTCTGGGCGGTTTTTATTGCTTTGGGAATAATTCTATAAGTGAGTGCCTCCTTTTAGGTGCCACAGTACCATGTGGTAAGATCAGATTCTGCTAAAGAATCCAAGCGTAACCTTACGTTTAGGTGCCCACAGTTACACCAGCCATAGACTTGGTGTAACTTGCAGCCCCAGATGCGGCAGATGTGGCCGCCTTGTTATAACATTTCCCTTCACATGGATAAATTACACCATATATCTTGCCCACAGAAGTAGTGGGAGTAAGGTAATATGGATAAATGTAAATTATCCACAAAACTTTTTCTTTGTGTTTTCAGCAGTGACAAGATGGATGGGTAGATCTTTAAAAATCTACATAAACATGGTAACATAATAGTTGACAGCAGAAAAAGACCTGTACAGTCCATCAAGTCTGCCCAACAAGATAAACTCATTACAAATGGTATGATTTGATATATCATATGTACTGTATATCTAATCTTGATTTATCCTTGCCATTTTTAGGGCATAGATTATAGAAGTCTGCTTCACACTGGCTTTGTTCCAAAATTTCTGAAATTGTTAAAGCCCCTGTAAAGTTCCATTCCAGCCCATCCAAATCTATTCAGCCTTGATCAGCACTGGCTTTCCTAACTAATCTCCTCTAAGCTTCTTTGGATCCATTCCTTCTAAACAGGATTCCATAGTTTTTGTCCCATGCATTTTGAATTTCATTACCATTTGCATCTCTACCACCTCCTGTGGGAGGGCATTCCAGGTATCTACCACCTTCTTGGTGAAAAAATACTTCCTGACATTATTTCTGAGTTGGCCACCTTTCAACTTCAATTCATATTCTCTAGTTCTACTGCTTTGCTTGAGGATTAATACCTTTCAAATATTTGAATGTCTGTATCATGTCACTCCTGTTTCTCCTTTCCTCCAGGGTATACATGTTGAGGTCTTCAAGTCTCTCCATGTATGACTTGCTACGTAAACCACATACCCTTTTCATCATTTTTCTTTGAACCACTTCAAGTCTTTTTACATCCCAAGATAAGGATTCCAAAACTGAACACAATCCTTCAAGTGGGGGCTCACCAAAGACTTGTAAAGGGGCATCCACGCCTCCTTTCTTCTGCTGGTTATACCTCTCTCTATGCAGCCTAGCATCCTTCTCGCTGCAGCCACCACCTTGTCACACATTTTTGTCACCTTGAGATCCTTGGACACCATCACCCCAAGGTCCCTCTCCTGAGCTGAGCTTACCATGAACGTATATAGAACTTATCCATATATCTTTATGCTGATACGGTGCCACAGAAAATGTACCCCTCTGAGTCAGGGGCATAGCCAGACAGCCAATTTTGGGTGGGCCTGAGCCCAAAATGGATGGGCAGGGAATTGAGCCCCTCCTGGCCCCCTACGCTCTGCATTCTGCCTCTCTCCTTACCCTCAAACACAAAATATTAAATACCTGAGCTGGTCGGGATTCCCAAACTGCACCAGCTGAAGGTTTCCTCCTCCTTCCAAACAGCAGCTGGCAGCACTAAACTTGAGCTGACACTGCTGCCAGTAGTCCGGACATGCTCAGTTCTTCCGCATGGGTGACAACTGAGCATGTACAGAGGGGCCGGTCTGTGGTGCCAGATGCCATTTGGAAGAGCATTGGCTGCCTGAGGAGAAGGATTCCCACCAGCCACAGCAGGAGTGCCACAATTTTGGGTGGGCCTGAGTTCAAATTGGGTGGGCGGTAGCCCACCCAGGCCCACCTGTAGCTACGCCACTGCTCTGAGTATCCTGAACAGCACACTAAGGATAGGTTTGAGAGCCATTGCAGTGTGTCAGAATCCTTGCTGTAATGCAGACCTTTCCAAACTGGGGGGGCATGACATGGTCAGGCTCTCTATAGGACATCAATGTCCTCTGCCATCTGGGGGTTGTACACTTTGTGCAGCCACGCGATTGGGGTCTCAGCCACAGAAGGATTGGGGAACACTGCTTTAATGCCAGTCACATCATGCGTATAGTTATTAAAGGTAAGATCTGCATACTTTAAAGCCAACCAAATTTGAGTACTCTAATAGCCAGGTCATGCATCTGGCTGTTAAAGCATGAGTAAAGGATCATGGATTTAATATACTGCCTTTCTGTGGTACAACAAATTCAGTTTACATATATTATTTGCAGTTACCTTCTCTGTCCTAGTGAGCTCACAATCATAAGTTTTCTACCCAGCTCCTTTGCCAAAGGTTATGTTATTCATTTTTACATTTGTATCACTGACTCTGTAAAGGTTTAGTTTAGAGGGTAGCCAAAATTTGCAATTTATGGTTATGGTTATGGTTTGTTTGACTTAATATACTGCCCTTCCTGAGAACATAAGTGAGTGCTATACAGATCAAAATAACAGAGAAAAAGGAATGCCATTTCAGTTACGGAGGAGGAGGAAAATATAGATAGGGAGGGTAGACAGCATCAGTCTACTCCAAGGTATCCACTTTTGCTGTTAGGGGACATTATGGACTAGATTCAGTAAATGGTGCCGAGAAAAATTTGTGCAGAGCGCTTTTCTATGAACTGCAATCTGAGTTTTGTGCTTTTTGTAGAATGGTGTTTAGAGTCAATTTTCATATCAAACTTTGGGCGCGAGAATTTACAACAGCTGAAATCTGGTGTAAATCCTGGCATGTAAATTATGTGTGGATCCCTGGTATTCAGTAATACTACGCACATCTTTAGTGAACGCCAGTGACCCTCCTGTGGCCACACCCCCTTTTGATTTACATGCTATAAGATTTGCACACAGATCTTTATAGAATAGCATATAGGAAGATGCGCATGGAAGTCCAAATTGTTGCCAACTAAGGCCAATAATTGATTGCTAGCCAACATTTGGCATGGAAACGCGTTCTTTGGATGCAAGGTGCCGAAATGGCAGATTGGTAGGGAGATATATGAATAAAGCAATTAGCATATTACACATCCAGTTATAGGATAGCGCATCGGCAAAGAAGACATGCCCATGCAAGGTTCACAGGCAGGTTGGGGCGTGTGCACCCAGCTTATGCACCAGGATTTACACCTGGTTTCATCTGGTGTTAGCACTCATGCCCGAAGTTGGTCATGGAATTCAGCAACCAGCGCTATTCAATAAAGAATGCTCATCCTGGATCACCCTTTATAGAATAGTGCTGGGCGCTCATATTTGGCCGCCATTTACTGAATCTGGCCGTATATGCCAGCCAAAACAGGTTTTCAGAGCTACTTTGAATTTGGAAAAGAGGATTCTGGTGACGTCACTTCCCTCTCCCAGAAAAGAGGATTCTGTATTCAAATCCAAGGACAGAGAATTCCAGAGCAAAGGTGCAAAACAAAATGTGTATGCTGACTAGTTAAGTCTAAATGAGCATGTTGAACAGGAGGCTTATGTGAGCGACTATCATGCAATGAGTGAAGTGCTCTGTGCAGGGTATGAGCTATAATTACAGAAGATAAATAAGAAGGTACACCAGTATAGAACACCTTGCGAGCCACTGTAAGCAATCTTATAATGAATTCAATATTGTTTGGGTAGCCAGTGATGCTACATCAAAAGAGGGGTGAGTGACATGATCCTGTTTCCTACATGACAGAAAATTCTTATAGCATCAACTATGTTTCAAAAAGATGGATGGAGGATGAACTGATCCAATCAACTACAAATATTTATTACAATCTACAATAAATATTCAAGTCTGTGGAGTAAGTCTATAGATTCAAACAGAGTGAAGAGTGGGTGGAAAAAGCCTCAAAGAGCTCCAGGTAGAACACCTTCGAAACTAATAGCTCTTCATCATTGGCAAAAAAAACCACACCACAATTTACATAAGTGCAACCTTTTAATTTCTTATAATATTTTTTAACAAAGTGAAATGCACTTATCTAGCCTTCTCCAGCAGAATAAAGTAGTCCTCAGGAATGAAATAAACATCAGAATTAATAAGTATGCAAAGAATATGGAACATAGTTTATGGACCTTTCCACCCCTCTGCAAGGGCATGTGGGTGGAGCTGCATTACCTCTATGAGTATTTTTGACTTGGAAGAGAAGGGAGAGGTGGTTTTGTTCATGGATTCTTCCCCCCCCCCCCCCCCCAACTTTACCTCTCCATAGTACCATAATGAAAACTACAGGCCTAATATCTAATTTCTCCCTCCCTATGTCCTCTTTTTTCCAACTTCCATTGTGTTTGAGAGATAAAAATGATAATCTTTAATTACATGATTTGTTATAATTTCTAACTAAGTAATGTGAAAAATATAAAACATTTTTCTAGTACTGCAGCTTCAGTGACCAGCAATCTGCTGCTTCCTATAGGTTGCTCTGGCAATATGTGTATTTTCTCCTGTCTCAGTGGAGCTCTGGTGAGCTCCTGTGATAGACCTGTCCTATACAGTAGTCATCTAACTGGCACTCCAGCAAAAGAAGTGAGTTTCTCAGCAGGGGTTATTAGATATACCAGGACCTCGGGTTATCAAATTGTCATGCTCTAGTAGGATGACCTTCAATTATTTTGCATCAGAATTCTGGAATACTTTACTAGAGGAACTGAGATTTGAGAGTAATTATCTTATGTTTAGGGAACAAATTTTTACTTCATAAGGGATAGGTGACAGAAGGCTTTTTCTATTTTAACTGCTGTCTTCATCCTGGGCTAACGGTCTTTGCTCATAAGAGGTTGGAAGGGAAGGAGATAGATTATATGAGTGTTGATTTTGTTTGTTTAAAGATTAAATTGAGTTTGTCCTGGGAAAGGAGGTAGAGGAGAGTTGAAGGTTGGGGAAATAAAAGTGATGGGATTTATGGTGACTATTTTTGTATTGACTAGTGTTATATCATACTATTATTCATCCTTCGACTCAATTGAAGCTTCATGGTGAAGTGTGTAATCAAGTGTTTGAATCAAGTGTTTGTAAATAAAATAAATACATTCTCCTTAGGTCTTTGTGTATTGTTTTCAGGGAGAGTTAAGAGTGCCTCCCATGTGGTAATTCTCATTCTTTTCTCTTCTAGTTCCACCTTTCATCCAGCCGTTTGAGTCTCAAAGGTTCTCTATTGGTCAGCGAGTCTTCATACCATGTGTGGTAGTCTCAGGGGATTTGCCAATCACAATCACTTGGCAGAAGGACGGCCAACCTATTCCAGCTAGCTTGGATGTGACGATTGACAATATTGACTTCACAAGCTCCTTAAGAATCTTTAATCTGTCCCTGATGCACAATGGAAACTACACCTGCATTGCCAGGAATGAGGCTGCTGCCGTGGAGCATCAAAGCCAACTGATTGTGAGAGGTAAGCAGCCAGAAATAGCCTGGAGTTGATGTGCTTTTTCTGTCTTAAGTCATGGTGAATTATTCATTTATTCCAAACCCTGCAGCAGAAGGCTTGAAGAATAGTGAAACAATGGGATAAAGAAACAAAGATCAGTCATCAATGTATCATCATCAAGAGGATACATTTTTTGACATTCTTTCTAATACTTAGTTTTTTCATCATATGGAAGGATTCACTAGTGCCCCAGATTCAAAAACAGTTACTATCCAGATAAGTGCCCTATCTAGGCATTATCCATGAATTACGAGCAGCACTATGTGGATAGGGCCACTGAAAATTATTACAGACTGCCTTGGAACTATCCAGATAGTTCCGGGGTAGAGCAAGGACAGAGCGCAAACATTCAGCCTAATTCTACAGATGAGCAGTGATATTCAGCCACTATTCACATAGCTATGCAGATAAAATTAGGACAACAAAAAGGCGATAGTGCCGGTCACCGCTGAATATGTATATTCAGTACCACTGCCTCTGTAGGTACTGGCACTGAATATAGGTGGACAATTAAAACACTGCAGAAGGTGCTGACCATGGCATTTGAATATTAAGAACAAACAGTACTCCTGTTCTATATAAATTACAAAATCTTTATTAGTGAAAACAAACCAGTGCATTAAAAGAATTACCAAATAGTATCCCTGCAACTCACTCACACTGCCATCCACACCAGACTTATACCCTGATCACATATGTAAATCCCACAAAGAACATTGAACATAAACCCTAAATTGCAGTTTCTTCAGTTTCTGTGTATCATCAGAGCACAATCTCAATAAAGATCAGTCAGTGAGCCCTAAAAAACAAGGGCACACAAAACACAAGGGCACACAAAACCAGATCTTAATAATTGTAGCAGATATTGAACATTGCTGATCTTTGTATCCAATAAGTTCTGAAGTGAAGAAAGAAAAAACCTCCACCGCAATATAAAGCCACTGTTCTTATCTCTGTGATAAAAAAAACCCACAGAGAAACAGTGGGAATTGCAAAGTCACACAAATCTTCTGTGATCCTCCTGCACACAGTCAAACCTTTAAATTAAAGGCAGCCAAAGAATGCTTCAGGTAAGTGGGAGGCTTCCAGGGATAGGTAAATTAAACCCACATAGTTGGTATACTCCAAAGTTCCCCAATGCGAGACCTCATTTTGTAGCTCTCCCTCAGGGGGAACCACCCCTTATCACCAACGGGACTAATGTCCAGGCAGGGAATCCCAGCCCCACCTCCAAGCTTCCATTATGTTCAGTGTTCTTTGTGGGATTTACATATGTGATCAGGGTATAAGTCTGGTGTGGATGGCAGTGTGAGTGAGTTGCAGGGATACTATTTGGTAATTCTTTTAATGCACTGGTTTGTTTTCACTAATAAAGATTTTGTAATTTATATAGAACAGGAGTACTGTTTGTTGTTAATGTTTTAGGTACCTCCTATTATATATATATATATATATATATATATATATATATATATATATATATATATATATATATATATATATATATAAAATTCTACCTAAGGTATCATAACTTAAAATAGTTGTAACCAAGCATACAAGCAAATTCTAATACAACTATTACTATTTATAAATCTTTATTTCATTATTACATATTGTTACAAATTCTTATTATTGTTCATTATTTATTAAAACCCACAAATAACCATTCATTCTTCATCCATACATACATAACTTATACATTATATCATCACATTTTTTTAAACTATTCAAATACCATAGTACACATATATATTTTTTCAAATTTGCCGATTAAGTCCAACAGTGGTAAACCTTATCAACTGGTAATACATTCAATATAATAATTCACAAATCCAGTGCTTAAAAGTTTTTCAAGTTCTTCCAAAAACACAATCACTTTAAAGTTATCCACAACCTTATATCATTCCGATATCAGCAACTTTTCATTGTGGAAAAAAAGGGGGAAATCCACTGTTACTCCACTTAGTTAGCAAAATTGTCCACAAAATAATTTACTCCAAAACCATATATCTTCTAAAATTCTTCGTGATTTCCACCATCTTAATTCAATCAGCTACTGGCACGTAACTGCTTGCATTCTCCCTCGTAGTTGAAAATATGAAGACATCATTGGTTTAAATTTAACACTTCTTTTTCTTTTTCACCAAGACCCAACATGTACATGTTTCGCTCCTCAGAGCGTCTTCAGGGGTCACAATCGGCTATCGCAGACTGTTGGATACTCGAGACCAGTCATTCACTGGGTCGTCACTCAAGGCGCCCACACATGACGCATGTGTGGGCGCCTTGAGTGACGAATGGTTATTTGTCCTTTTCCTGGTACAGGCAGAGTATTCCCAGTTCTTCAACTGTTTCTTATCTACTGTTATTTGCATTTTTAAATAGTATCAGGACTAGAGGACACTTCTTGAAGCTAATAGGTAGCACTTTTTTATACAAGCTGGATAAAATATTTTTTTCACCCAGTGCACATTTGAAATGTGGAATCTATAGCCAGAGGGAGGCAGTTAATGTAGCTATGAAAGAAAAGTTCATAAACAATTACTAGCTAGATAGACTTGGGAAAACCACTGCTTATCCATGAGTATAAGGCAAAATAATTTGATGCATTCTTTGGGAACTAGCCCGATACTTTTGACCTGGTTTGCCACTGTCGGAGACAAGAGGTTGGGTTTGATGGACCTTTGCTCTGACCTGGTATTGCATTCCTGTTCTTCATTCTCAGTCCACCTTTTCAACCACTTACCCTTCTGTTAATTTTCTACTATCATTATGGTCTTAGATCTTTCTTCTGCGTTCAGTATTATTGGCCATTCTCTTCTACTGCTCACTGTCACTTGTATACAGGGCCTTATTTACCTCTTTGGTGCCTCTCTAGATAGTGACTGAGTAAGTGCTGTGCTAAAAAGCACCTCTTCCTTCACCACATGACCCACAACCTAAGCAGCATTGTTCTATTGGACCTGCCCCCCAGTGGCGTACTAAGGGGGGGGGGGCGGTGGGGGCAGTCCGCCCCGGGTGCATGCCGCGCGTCTGTCGGCAACGCTCGTTCTCTGCTCCCTCTGGCCTCGGAATGGGTTATTTCCCCCCATCTGCAATTCAGCATAACTTCCCCCTCCCCGTGCCAGTGTGCTTTAAAGGTGGTCTTCTGTTCATCCTTGCCAGTGGCAATGCTACACATATGCTGCCTGAGGCCTGGTCCAAAGCTTTCCCTCTGACCTGTCCCACCCAGGCAGAAACAGGAAGCGATGTCAGAAGAGGTGGGGCAGACCCGAGGGAAACCTTTGGATTAGGCCACAGGCAGCATACGTGCAATGCTACCATTCCCAGGACCAGTAAAAGACCACCTTTAAGGTAGACCAGAGGGCACAGATACTGAACCCTGGGGGGAGAAGAGTAAGATCCACAAGCAGAACTGGAGGGGTCACCGATGGAAGCTATAACCAAGACAGTGAGCTCATAAAGCCACAAGAAGAGCTTGGTGCTGCTCACCACCAAGTTTGTGTTACTTCTGATGGAGGTGGGTGAGAGGGAGGGAGAGGTGCTGGACAATGGGAGGGAAGAGAGAAAGATATACAATGGACCCCAGGAAAAAGAGAGAGATAATGGATCTGGGGGAAGAGGAGAGGAAGGGAAGGTTGAGAAAGGGAGAGATGTTGGATCTGGGGGTGGGAAGGAGGGAGATTATCAGTCCTTTAGGAAAGAGAAGGGGGTGGAATTTGATATATCACATTTCTGTGATTACAATCAGAGCAGTTTATATATTATATACAGGTACTTATTTTGTGCTTGTGGCAGTGGAGGGTTATGTGACTTCCCCAGAGTCACAACGAGCTGCAGTGGGAAATAAATAAATAAATACATAAGACATTATTATCATTATTATTATTATTTATTACATTTGAACCCTGCATTTTCCCACACATGGCAGGCTCAATGCGGCTTACATAGTAACAATATAAAGAATTAAAAAGTCGTAAATGAAATGAGCGTTAGGAGGTAGGCGTAGGGAGATGGAGAGGAATAGATATGGGATAGCAAAAGATTATGGGAAATGTGGTCAATGTATAACAGTCGTCGGTATAAATCATGTGGGCAGGCTTTAGTAAGTTGAATCATTAGGGTAGGCTTTCTTGAAGGGATGGGTCTTCAAAGCTTTCCTGAAGGGCAAAAGACCATTGATTGTTCGGATGGATCTTGGTAGCACATTCCAAAGGTGGCTACCCAAAAAGGAAAAGTTGGATGCGTAGAAGGATTTGTACTTAATACCTTTGCAGTTGGGAAGGTGTAGATTAAGGTAAGTATGGGAAGACATCAAACTGTTTCTGGTTGGGAGGTCGATAAGGCTATTCATGTAGGTGGGGGCTTCTCCATGTAATATCTTGTAAATCATTGTGTGGTCTTTAAAATTAATTCTTTCTCTGATGGGGAGCCAATGAAGCTTCTCTCAAAGAGGTGTTGCGCTATCGAATCTTGATCTGCCAAAAATAAGTCTGGCTGCCGTGTTTTGGGTGGTCTGGAGCTTTTTCAGTATTAGGGACTTACAGCCTAAAAACACACTGTTACAGTAATCTGCGTGTGTGAGTACAGTGGATTGTACTAGGTTCCGGAAGGTGACCAAGGGAAGATATGATTTCACTCGTTTCAAAATCCACATTATGTTAAACATCTTTTTGTTGATGAATTTAGCATGGTTTTCAAATGATAAATGGCTATCAATCGTTACTCCAAGGATTCTCAAGTTGTCAGATATGGGAAGTTTAACCTCTGGGGTGCTAAGAATTGTTGGGAGGAGTGGAGAGTGTTGAGATGAGAGGACTAAACATTGTGTTTTCTCTTTATTTAATTTCATCTTGAAAGCATCAGCCCAAGAGGTTAGAGTGGTCATACCTGTGTTTATTTTTCCAGATATTTCAGATAGGTTGGACTTAAAGGGGATGAATATGGTGACATCGTCAGCATAAATGAAGGGATTGAGGCCATATTTGGCTAGTGATCTGGCCAGAGGAATCATCATAAGGTTAAACAGTATCAGAGAAAGCGGAGATCCCTGTAGCACTCTGCATTCCAATAGCCATGGAGATGACATGTTTGAAGGCCCTTTAACTTGGTAGGATCTTGTAGTGATGAATCTTTTTATCCAGTTAATGATGTTGCCACCTATTCCAAGTTTGTCCAAAAGTTTAGTTAGGATGGTATGATCAACCATGTCAAAGGCGCTGGACAAGTCGAATTGCATAAGGAGAATATGGATTCCAATTGCTATTTCTTGTTTGAATTTGGATATTAAGGTAATAAGGACAGTTTCTGTGCTGTGGGCTGAATGGAATCCCGATTGTGATTCATGCAGGATGGAAAACTTTTAAATATACTCATTAAGCTGCGAAGTCACTCTGTTTTCCATCAGTTTAGTAATTAGGGGAATGGAGGCAATTGGACTGTAGTTGGTAATATCGTTTGCAGGTTTCTTGGAGTTCTTTGGTATTGGTGTTAGTAATATATTGCTACCAAATAGGGACAAGCTTAACCTACTAGAGTCACACAAACTACATTAATTTACAACTAGACTCCAATTTATTCAACATTTACAAAATATCTTTGTTGGTTAAATTTGAGAAAGTAAGAGTGAAATTTGGTTTATATTGTGTGTCATATTGTGATTTATTAATGTGTATGGATTTAGTAGGGGGGTGATAATGGGTTTGTATTGTTTTAGATGTGTTGGTGGTTCCTCCTGACAAAGTGAATGAAATGCGGTCCAGCATTGGGGAACTGGCATGCTTATGAGGAACAATTTGTGGTGAACAGTCGAGTGGTTATCTTTCACCGTAAACCTGTATATGGGATTTAAAGCCATTACATTTGCAAAGGTGGACTATTGAGTGACAACAACTAAGTGTACTGAAGGTGAAATCAGTACAGCTCAGTTTGAATAGAGTGCCCGAGTGGAAAGCCGGGACAAGGGGTAAAACCCGAAATTTGAATGTATAACAGCAATATAAAGGACTCTATTACTGTAATAATTATTGCGAATGGCAATGTTTCATGTATGTTTTTAGTGTGTTTAAACAGATTGATATTTTAGTCAGGTACTAAGAGTGATTGATGTACGTATTTGGGTATTGAGTGTTTTATTTAGGATAAGTGCCGGTTAGTAATATATTACCATGACTAGTGGGGAAGGAGCCTTGTTGGAGTAAGAAATTTAAGTGAGTGGTGAGATCAGCGATGAAACACATTGGAGCGCTTTTCAGAAGGTAGTTGGGACAAGTGTCAGTCACTGTAATTTTTTGTGTGTAATAGTCTCTTTTGGCACGTTTGATGGCGTATTTGTAATTTCTTTTTGATTGCTTCCATGCATTGAAGTCACGGTGATCCTTCGATTTACTCCATGCCTTTTCAAGTTTTCTGGTTTGAGACTTCAAATTTTTCAATAAATCGTTGAACTACAGTGAAGGGTTACGCATACGTAAGGATTTGGGATGTAGTGGTGCGATTTCATCTAAGACCATTTTGCATCTTTCGTCCCAGATTGTAAAGAAGAGGTCAGAATTGGGTTGCGTTGACCAATTATTGGCGTAGATAAGTTTCCAGAAAGTATAATTATCAATCCTACCTCTGGTAAGAATCGTCTCGGGGTTTTGTGATTTAGGTTGGCCCTTTTTACACCATTGTAAGGTTAGGAATGCATTGTAATGGTCGGACCAGGGTGTAAGAGACCAGTCAATATCGGACATAATTAAATTTAGCTCAGTAGAGAATTTATATGAAATAACATCAAGTGAGTGACCCTTAATGTGAGTGGGTTGTGTAGGAGGTAGAATAAGGTCACATATGTCAAAAGGTCCAAACAATCTTGGGTATGTACTGACTTGGAGTCCTCCAAATGTAAGTTTAAGTCACCTAGTAATATTACATTAGGGTTATTAATGCACGAGTTGGATATGAAGCCCATGAAGGAGGATTGGCTATGGGTCCAGTAACAAGGGGGTCTGTAGAATAAAATGCAGGTTATATGATCACAGAGTGTTGGGTTGTGGAATTTTATTGAGGCAATTTCAAGTTGCGGGGTAAGGCTTTCTGAGATGGGTTCAAGAATGAAGTTAGATCTGAAGATTAATACTATACCTCCTCCGGATTTCTCCTTTCTGGGCCAGTGTAATATCTTGTAAAGGTCAAGAATGATGGGGTCTTTAGAATCACGGATCCAAGTTTCTGTGATGAAGAGTAGGTCTAAATTGCCAGACTTTATCTAGTCAGTGATGATTTCAGCTTTATTAACTGCTGATCTTGCATTGATGTATCCTATTCGGACCGGTAAGTAAGAATCTGTAGTGTGGGAGGATGACTGGATATTTATGATTTGATATTTTGAACTTTAATTTTGGTTACTTTATGTGTTTTTGAGGCTGTGTTTGTAAAGTTGTCTTCTACTTTAGATGAAACTGCAGTTGTTTTTTGTGATGGTTGGTTGGGAATTGAAAGGTTTTGCTGATTGTGGGCAATTCTTGAAGGAATGATTGGCTTGTTTGGTCTTCTATGGTAATGAAGAACTGGTATGATGTTAATTTCCGATGGTAAGGCTTTAGAGGTTGCATGAATAAGAGTTAAAGAATGAATGACTATGAATAATTTTAGGAAAATCATTTTGATTGGTTAGTGAAGGCAGGCGTTTGTGGTTAACTGTAAAGGGGCAATTGGAGAGTAGTTAATATAATAGATTGGAACAGCAGTTTGCTGTAGAAGGAAGTTGTATATAATGAATAGTAGACAATAGATTTGAGTAATTTGAGTGTAAGAGGAGTTGGTTAGGAAAATGGCTGAGGAGTGTATTGAAAAGAGAGGGTGTCTAAGGTAGGGGAGGATAGATTTAAATTGAAGGGTAAATCAATTGTAACCAGAGCAGGCGATACAGTTATCAGCAGTTCAGGCAAGGCAGTAATCAACAATACAGGGCATAACAGTTGCCAGCACTGCAGGCAAAACAGATATCAGCAGTGCAGGCAAAACAGATATCAGCAGTACAGGGTAAAGTAGTTAGAGCAATACAAGGCATAACAGTTGCCGGCAGTGCAGGCAGATTAGTTGTCAGCAGTGCAGGCAAAATAGTTATCAGCAGTATAGGGTAAAATAGTTGAAGCAATGCAGGGCAATTAGATATCAGCAGTTCAGGCAATACAGTTGTCAGCAGTGCAGGCAAGACAGTTATCAGCAGTTCAGGGTAAAATATTTAAAGCAATGCAGGGCAATTCAGTTATCAACAGTGCAGGCAAAACAGATATTAGCAGTGCCGGGCAGAACATTTGTCAGCAGTACAGAGTAAAACACTTGAAGCAATGCAGGGCAAATCAGTTATCAATAGTGCAGGCAGTGCAGAGCAAGTCAGGAGGGAACCTCGGGCCACTTCTGGTTCCTCTGATGTCAATTCGCTGCGAGGGAGCCCACTGAAAGTGAGGTTGGTCGGGCAGCGATAGGGTATGATGGAAGTCAGGGCCAATCAGACAACGCTGCAGCCACGTGGCAGTGTCTGTCGGGCAGCGTTAGGGCCACAAGTCAGGTGGAAACCTCGGGCCTCTTCTGGTTTCTCTAGTATTGGTTCACTGCGGGGGCAGCCCACTGGAAGTTAGGTCGGTCGGGCAGCGTCTGGGTATGATGGAAGTTAGGGCCGACCAGACAACGTTTCAGCCACGAGGCAGGGTCTGTTGGGCAACGTTAGGGCCACGAGTTAGGAGGGAACCTCGGGCCACTTCTGGTCCCTTTGGTGTCGATTCACTCCGGGGGAGCCCACTGGTGACCCTTCCTGCAGGACAGGATGCAGGCTGGAGTTGAGGTTGCAGGCTGAATGCACGGCAGGACATCCATCAAGACTGTGCTGGGAGTGCCTTGGCAGCAGGCAGAATTTGAATGCCTGGACCAGCAACCACCTGAATGAGGCCCTTCAGGCTATATTTTGGTGTCTTTGTCACTGACCTGTGAGATCCACCGAGACTACGCTGGAAGTACCTTGGCAGCAGGCAGACATTTGGACGCCCATACCATCAGCCTGAGCGAGGCCCTTCGGGGTATATTTTGGCCTGTGGCGCATGCCTGTAGAGTCTTTAGCAAAGGGGCAGGTCGAGCCACTTTGTAGTCGCTAGGAGCATGCCATTCTGCTCTTCTCTATGGGGAAACAGAAAGGAGTGAGGACGAAGTCCTTCCAACTGACAGTTGTTAAAGGACCAATGGATTTTCATTTGCAACAGGTATCAATGTTGGGATTAACACCCAACAGTGAGTACTGTCTCCTTTCATGACGTTTCCCTTTCTTCTAGGGGTCCTCCCCCTCCCCCACAGCCTGCCATGGTACAGGAGGAGAAAGATGCCACTGAAGAAGTAAGCGCCTGGAACCTTTTGGGTTCACTCCTGCTGGACTCTCCTCCTTCTTTGCATGCTCCAGTGGTGAAATTGCCTTTACCTGTGCCTTTGCAAGTTTCATCTTCCTTTGCTTTAGAGATACAAGAGCCATCGTTGAGCCATGAGCCAAGTGGAGAAAACTCTAACAGGCAGATGATCAAAAGCCCCACGCTGTTCCAAACAGCGCTCTAAAATAGCGCTGGAACAGCGCGGGGCGCTATTAGACCTATGATCAGAGATAATGCATGCAAATTTAAGCAGCGCAATTATCTCTGATCATGGGGTAGAAGGGCGGGAGAATTGTGCCTGAGCATGCACTAGGCACAATCCTCCCACACTTGTTTGACAGGTCTGGGCAGGAGACCAATGAAAAGAGAAGGACACACATCTTTAAATTGGAAGATGGATGTCCTCAACTGCCCTGTTGCAGGGACGGCCAAATTTCAAGGGGGTGTCGGATATATAGCGACGGGGCAGTTGAGGATGTCCAAAATTTGTACGTTTCTGTGACGGGGCAGTAGAGGATCAGGCGACCCTCAGGGGGAGGAATGCTGGCTTTGGCCTAACCCCTGGTAAGCCTTTCCTCAGCTGAGAGGTGCCCAGCTCTACCACCGGCTGCCTTTCAGGTGCTGTGGAGGACTTGCAGCTCATCTGCATATCCTTACAGCCTTCTCCAGGGTGACACCCAGGTCCACTCCGATCCACTCAGGGCCTCCGCTCTAGGTGCCCAGCGCTCCCACCAGGTGCTGTGGAGGACTTGCAGCCCTTCTGTATTTCCTCACAGCTGTATCCGGGGTGACTCCAGTTCCACCCTGATCTTCCCAGGGCCCTCGCTCCAAGTGCACAGAGTTTCCAGGTGCTTTTTGGCTAGGATCAGGCGACCCTCAGGGGGAGGAATGCTGGCTTTGGCCTAACCCCTGGTAAGACTTTCCTCAGCTGAGAGGTGCCCAGCTCTACCACCGGCTGCCTTTCAGGTGCTGTGGAGGACTTGCAGCTCATCTGCATATCCTTACAGCCTTCTCCGGGGTGACACCCAGGTCCACTCCGATCCACTCAGGGCCTCTGCTCTAGGTGCTACGCGCCTAGGCGCGCAGGGCATTTTTCTCTCTACATCTAACATTCTTCCCAGTTGCTAAAGTACCTCAGTCGTTTATGGCCCCTATTCACATTCTCTTCCTAGCCCTGTCCGTTCCTAATCTTTTCCCTCACCCCCTACCTCTCTCCACTACAGGAACTCACTGCCCATCCATCGACTTCATCACCTCACCTTCTCTCCTACCCTCTTCCTCCCTCATGGCTTTTAATCTCCGCCTCTTTCTTCCCTCCATTTTGCCTTCCCCATTCCACCTAAATACCTCTCACCTTCGACGCATTCGTGGCCACACCTCTCCTACTCTCCTCCGCTCTCTTTTACTCCTTCTCTTACTCTCAGCTGGTGACATCAATCCCAATCCTGGCCCTCCTCACCAACTATTATCCCAACTCTACAGATCTCACCGCGACCTCTCTAACCTCATCTCTATTTCTCTACTCCCCTCCTCTTCTCTGCCCTTCTCTTGCGCCCTATGGAATGCCCGCTCTATCTGTAACAAACTTGCCTATATCCAGGACCTCTTTATCTCACGTCACCTCCATCTGCTCGCCATAACAGAAACCTGGCTCTGCCCTGATGACTCTGCTTCAGTCGCAGCCCTGTGCCATGGCGGTTATCTATTTTCACATACTCCTCGCCCTGCTGGCCGTGAGGGCGGTGTTGGACTACTTCTCTCTCCCTCCTCCAGATTTCAACCCCTTCTTCCACCTCAATCTCACTGTTTTTCCTCCTTTGAAGTCCACTCTATCCATCTTTTCTCTCCTCTGCCTCTTCGAATAGCGGTCATTTATCGTCCCCCTGATAAGTCCCTTTCATCCTTTCTCAGTGACTTTGACGCCTGGCTTGCCTTCTTCCATGATCCTTCCTCCCCCTCTCTCATCCTTGGTGACTTTAATATTCCTGCTAATGATCCTTCCAACTCTTATATTTCCAAGTTACTCGCTTTAACGGCCTCCTTTAATCTCTAACTATGCTCCACCTCCCCCACTCATCAAAATGGTCACTGTCTTGATCTCATCTTCTCCTCTAACTGTTCACCCTCTAATTTCCTTGCCTCTGATCTTCTCTCCTCTGATCACCATCTCATAACTTTCACACTTAAATCTCCTCCCTCCCAGTCCCGTCCTATCTTATCTAATTTATCTAGGAATCTTCACGATATTGACCCTTCATCTCTATCCTCCCATGTTTCAAACCTCCTCTCTACTGTGGCACCATCCACGTCTGTCAACAATATTCTATCCTCTGCCTTAGACACTCTTGCACCTTTGATGACCCGCCCTGTAAGGCGTACAAAACCCCAACCTTGGCTGACTTCTAATATCCGCTACCTACGTTCCTGTACCCGCTCCGCCGAACACCTCTGGCGGAAATCTCGGGCCCTTGCTGATTTCTTACACTTTAAGTTCATGCTGACCTCCTTCCAATCTGCTCTTTTACGTGCCAAACAGGATAATTACATCCAACTGACCAACTCTCTTGGCTCTAATCCTCGACTTCTCTTCACCACATTGAACTCTCTCCTCAAGGTGCCCCCTCCCCCAACTCCCCCTTCATTATCTCCTCAGACCCTTGCTGAATTCTTTCACAACAAGGTTCAAAAGATAAACCTTGCTTTCTCTACCTCACCACCTCTCCCTCCACTAGTCCATTCCCCTCTCTCTCCTTCCCCTCATTCCCTTTCCTCCTTTCCTGAAGTTACTATTGAGGAAACTACACTTCTCCTTTCTTCCTCAAAATGTACCATCTGTTCCTCTGATCCCATTCCCTCCCACCTTCTTAATGCCATCTCTCCTGCTCTTATTCCTTTTATCTGTCACATTCTCAACCTCTCACTTTCCACTGCGACTGTCCCTGCTTCCTTTAAACATGCTGTGGTCACACCTCTCCTTAAGAAGCCTTCACTCGGCCCTACTTGTCCCTCTAATTACCGACCCATCTCCCTGCTTCCTTTTCTCTCCAAATTACTTGAGCGTGCTGTTCACCGCCGCTGCTTTGATTTTCTCTCCTCACATGCTATTCTTGACCCACTACAATCTGGTTTTCGCCCTCTCCACTCAACCGAAACTGCGCTTACTAAAGTCTCCAATGACCTATTACTGGCTAAATCCAGAGGTCAATATTCCATCCTCATTCTTCTTGATCTTTCCGCTGCTTTTGACACTGTCGATCACAGCATACTTCTCGATACCCTGTCCTCACTTGGATTCCAGAGCTCTGTCCTTTCCTGGTTCTCTTCCTACCTCTCCCTCCGCACCTTTAGTGTTCACTCTGGTGGATCCTCTTCTACTTCTATCCCTCTGCCTGTCGGCGTACCTCAGGGTTCTGTTCTTGGTCCCCTCCTCTTTTCTATCTACACTTCTTCCCTTGGTTCATTAATCTCATCCCATGGCTTTTCCTACCATCTCTATGCTGATGACTCCCAAATCTACCTTTCTACCCCTGATATCTCACCTTGCATCCAAACCAAAGTTTCAGCATGCTTGTCTGACATTGCTGTCTGGATGTCTCAATGCCACCTGAAATTAAATATGACCAAAACCGAGCTTCTCATTTTCCCCTCCAAACCCAGCTCCCCGCTCCCCCCGTTTTCTATTTCTGTTGATGGCTCTCTCATTCTCCCTGTCTCCTCAGCTCGAAACCTTGGGGGTCATCTTTGACTCTTCTCTCTCATTCTCTGCTCATATCCAGCAGTTTGCCAAGACCTGTCGTTTCTTTCTTTACAACATCCGTAAAATCCGCCCCTTTCTTTCCGAGCACTCTACCAAAACCCTCATCCACACCCTTGTCACCTCTCGTTTAGACTACTGCAATCTGCTTCTTGCTGGCCTCCCACTTAGTCACCTCTCCCCCCTCCAGTCGGTTCAAAACTCTGCTGCCCGTCTCGTCTTCCGCCAGGGTCTCTTTACTCATACTCCCCTCTCCTCAAGACCCTTCACAGGCTCCCTATCCGTTTTCGCATCCTGCTCAAACTTCTTCTACTAACCTATAAATGTACTCACTCTGCTGCTCCCCAGTATCTCTCCACACTCGTCCTTCCCGTGCACTCCGCTCCATGGATAAATCCTTCTTATCTGTTCCCTTCTCCACTACTGCCAACTCCAGACTTCACGCCTTCTGTCTCGCTGCACCCTACGCCTGGAATAAACTTCCTGAGCCCCTACGTCTTGCCCCATCCTTGGCCACCTTTAAATCTAGACTGAAAGCCCACCTCTTTAACATTGCTTTTGACTCGTAACCACTTGTAACCACTCGCCTCCACCTACCCTCCTCTCTTCCTTCCCGTTCACATTAATTGATTTGATTTGCTTACTTTATTATTTTTTTTTGTCTATTAGATTGTAAGCTCTTCGAGCAGGGACTGTCTTTCTTCTATGTTTGTGCAGCGCTGCGTACGCCTTGTAGCGCTATAGAAATGCTAAATAGTAGTAGTAGTAGTAGGTCGTCTAAATTTTGGACGTTTCTGCAATGGGCAGTTAAGGACGTCCAAAATTGGATGTTTCTATGAGAAAGACGTCTTTCTCATAGAAACATCCAATTTTGGATGTCCTTAACTGCCCATTGCAGAAACATCCAAAATTTGGACGTCCTCTACTGCCCTGTCACAGAACCGTCCAAATTTTGGACATCCTCAACTGCCCTCGCTGGCAGGTTAGCGGTAGGGGGGAAATGGGGGCCTGCCAGCATGCAAATGCATGCTGGACAGGGCTCACCATTCCTCCCCAATGATCTGCAAACCCTAACGTCAGCTTGGAGCTGGCGTAGGGTTTGTCGCGGCCAGCGACCCAATCTTTGGCGCGCTGGTCGGTGATCATTGGGGATGAATTCGTTAAGCGCTGATTAGCATGCATTTGCAAGCTACTTGCGCTAAGAGCCTTGTTTAGCATGCATTTGCATGCTACTTGCGCTAAGAGCCCTCGCACTCAAGGGCTCTGATAATGGGGCGGTAGCAAACACTGGCACTAGTATGGCGCTAACAGCCTCTAGCGCCGGCGTTTGCTTTTGATCATCTGCCTGTGAATGCTTTAGTAATTTCACAGAAGCAGCAGCTTTAAAGTTTAAAGATCACGATTTGATGATTGGAGACTCATTTAGATAGAGTGGACACTGCTGTTTAAACTTTTCAAGCAGCCATAACGGCCTCAATTAAAGACAATTTAGCTCTCCACCTCCAAATGGAGAGGGCCTGTAACTTGAGATAGCTTAATTTCCCATGTACTCGTTTTTTGGTGCCATTAGAGATTTTTAAGATTTATATGAGAGAAATTTTGCAGTTGCCTGAAGATTCTTTTTCAGTTGAAACTATATGTTACTTGCCTAAATCTGCTAGAGTTCCAAATAAGGTGGAGGGAGCCTGTGATAATTTAAGTTCACCTGATAGTTTGGATTTATCAAAATTCTTTGAGTTATATCAGGAACCTATTACTAAAAGAGCTACACTGCTGGGTTGTTTTTTTTTTCTTTTTTCTTTTGAGGAACATAAGAAACTTATTCTGAAAACATATTTTTCAGAAAAAAAAACAGTTGCTTCTTATGGTCAAAGGGTAATGATCATCCTTGATGATGCCAGATCTACTCAGCTTAGATGTAAAGCTTTCCTTCAGTTGAGACCTAGGGTATTAGCTTTAGGGGCCTCATTTTTCCTGAAATTTCCATGTAAGTGTTTGGTGACATCGGGGGAGAATTGATACTTTTTTTTTAGATCCGATTCGTTTGGAGAAGTTTGTAAGGGAGAAGGAAATTTTGAAGGCCTGAAGTATTGTTTATTCTTTACTGGGTTGGGCGAATTGGTTTATGAATATTGTTTAACACAGGACCTGCTGCTTTTTCCTTTTTTGAGTCTGTAAATTTCTCTTACCAGAGTGGTATTTTTTTTTGATCTTCATGATTTGTACTAGTATGCTATTTTGGTTGTGTAATTTTGGATTACTTTGTATATTTTTCTGTCATTTTAGTATTATGTTTTGATTAATGTAATATTAAAAGTTTCAATTAAAAACAATACCTATAATCGTGTGATTATTTCCGATTAAAAAGTTTAATTGAAATGCAGCCCTAATTTTAAACATTTACACAAAAAATGCACCTAGTTTATAGAATAGCACTATAAAAGTGTTTACTCAATTTAGCTCTGCTATTCAGAGCTGTTGAGAGACAAAGCTGGGCCTGGGGCAAACAATCTTCAGGGCCCTGCTGCCCCCCCCCCCCCCCCACCACTGCCACAAGTGCTACCCCCTGCCACCACCGCCATTGCTCCTCCGCCACCCACTCCTGCCGCCACCGCCGCCTCCCGTATCAGCAAGCAAGAGAGAGTGCCGGCTATAGGTCCTTCTTCTTGCAACGTCATGCCTCCTTTGAATTAACTTCCTGTTTCTGCATAGGCAGGATGCGGCCAGAAGAAGGTTCTGTAACTGGGAGAGCAGTCTCTTTTGACCGCCAGCATGAGGCCCGCCACAGAGGTCGGGCCTGGGGAATCTTACCCCTGTGCCCCTCCCCCCTTTTGGCAGCCTGCTACTATTAAAGCCTTAGTACATTATAGGGGTAATTTACTCAAGGTTAGCATTATTTTCCTGTGGCCTTTGCAGCAGATAACGTGCAAACTTTGTTTGTATGTTCTAACTGTTAGTAACTGACCCCATATATGCTAGTGAATAACAGGTTTGTTGGCATGCCATTTAACTGTTTAGCCTATGTGGGCATGTGAAATTTTTAAAAGCCCACATATGTATTGATTAGCAGTGGCATAGGAAGGGCGGGGCGGTGGGGGCGGTCCGCCCCGGGTGTCAGCGGGTGGGGGGGGGGGTGCTCCGGACAGCCCTCGTCTCCTGCCCCCTTCGTTTTTTTTTATCCATTGCAGCGATGCAGGCAGCGCTTCGCGTCTGCCCTGCGTGTGCTGTGAAGATAGAAAATCACCTCGTTAGCGTCGGGCCTTCCCCCGTTGTGTCCCGCCCTCAAGGAAATAGGAAGTTACCTCAGAAGAGGGCGGGACACAACGGGGGAAGGCCCGACGCTAACGAGGTGATTTTCTATCTTCACAGCACACGCAGGGCAGACGCGAAGCGCTGCCTGCGTCGCTGCAATGGATTAAAAAAAAACGAAGGGTGATGGCAGGGGACAAGGCTCTGTCGGCTCTCCACAAGGGGGGACGGGGACGGGACCGGGTCGGGGGGGGGGGGTCAAATGGGAGAGGGGGAGCTCAGAGGGGAGAAGGGGAGTGCTCAGATGGGAGAAGGGGTGGGGGAGCTCAGATGGGAGAAGGGGTGGGGTGTTCAGAGGGGAGAAGGGGATTGGGAAGGGGTGGGGGAGCCCAGAGGGGTGTTCAGAGGGGAGAAGTTGATTGGGGAGGGTGGGGGAGCCCAGAGGGGAGCTCAGAGGGGAGAAGGGGAAGGTGGGGGAGCCCAGAGGGGAGAAGGGGATTGGGGAGGGAGGGTGGGTGAGCCCAGAGGGGTTCTCAGATGGGTGCTCGGAGGAGAGAAGGGGATTGGGGAGGGTGGGGGAGCCCAGATGGGCGCTCGGAGGGTAGAAGGGGATTGGGGAGGGGTGGTGGTGCTCAGTGGGGAGTGCTCAGATGGGAAGAAGGGGATTGGGGAGGGGTGGGGTGCTCAGAGGGGAGTGCTCAGATGGGAGAAGGGGTCTGACAAGGGGAGGAGGGAAAATGGGTCCATGCCTGGGGCAGGTGGGAGAATGGGTCTGGGGCTGAAAAGGGGGGATGCAAGGCATGTGGTGGATGAAGGGGGCTGGAACTGGGGGCTGAAAAGGGGACAGGGAGAAGTGGCTGGGGGCTGAAGCTCGGGACTAATGGAAGAAAAGGGCTGGGGACTGGTGGGATAGTGGGGCTGAAAAGGGGGGCAGGTGGGAGATGTGGGCTGGGGCTGGAACCAGGGGCAGGTGGAATAAGGGGTTGGAACTGGGGGCTGAAAGAGGGGGCAGAGAGAGAGGGGACATACCCTGGATGGAAGGGGGGAGTGTGAGGGAGGGCAGACCCTGGATGGATGGATGGGAGAGGGAGGGCAGACAGATTGAAGGGGCAGAGAGAAAGGGCAGATGGTGGGTGGAAGGGGGAGAGAGAAAGAGGGCAGACTGGGGCAAATGGTGGATGGAAGGGGCAGAGATAGAGGGCAGATGTGGATGGAAGGAAGAGAGAGTGCAGACAGTGGATGGAAGGAGCAGAGAGAGAGGGCAGATAGTGGATGGAAGGGACATTAGAGAGGGCAGACACTGGATGGCAGAGAGAGAGAGAGAGAGAGAGAGAGCGAAGACATATGCTGGATGGAAGGAAGACTGAAAAGAAGATGAGGAAAGCAGAAACCAGAGATAACAAACTGTAAATAAAATACATATTTTTATTTTTTTGCTTTAACATGTAAATAAGGTAATCTTTTTATTGGACTAATTTTAATACATTTTAACTTAACTTTCAGAGAACAAAACCCCCTTCCTCAGGTCAGGATAGGATACTGTAACAGCACTATACTGTATTGACCTGAGGAAGGAGATTTTGGCCCCTGGAAGCTAAATGTATTAGTCCAATAAAATGGGAGGATGAGCCAAGAGCTGAAATGTTTGTGCTTTTGGACTATCCTTCGCCACCTAAGGAATCGTCCACAGTACCCATGCATCATGTCTTCAAGAAGACATTGTTGGCGAACTGGGCGAAGCCGCTAACTAATCCCCACATTCCCAAGAAGATCGAATCCCAGTATCAGATCCATGGGGACCCGGAGTTGATGCGGACTCAGTTGCCTCACGACTCTGGTGTGATGGATCTGGCCCTTAAGAAGGTCAAGAGTTCTAGAGAGTATGCTTTGGCGCCCCCGGTCAAAGACTCTAGAACCTTGGATTCTTTTGGGAGGAAGGCCTACCATTCTTCAGTGCTCATTTCCAAAATCCAGTCCTACCAGCTCTACACGAGCATTCATATGCGGAACAATGTGCGGCAGTTGGCGGACTTGGTGGACAAGCTCCCCTCTGAGCAAGCCAAGCCTTTTCAGCAGGTGATCAGGCAGCTGAAGGCGTGTCGTAAATTCCTGGCCAGGGGTGTTTACGATACTTTTGAGGTTGCGTCCAGGGCCGCTGCTCAAGGTGTGGTGATGCGCAGACTCTCATGGCTGCATGCCTCAGACCTGGAGAATGCACTGAAATCCCTTATTACACCTCCAGGATCTGAAAAAGAATGTATATCCTTCAGTTTTTCTTTTCCTACCCTTCACAGTTTCAATTAAAATAAATGCTATGTGTGTGCTTTAGTAAATAATGTTTACTCTGTGTAGTAGTTTATTTTAAGCTGTCTCCAGAGACATCTCAACAGTTTTCATTGTTCCTTCTAAGATGAACAGGAATCTTTAGTCAGGGGTATTGCATAAGTCGAATGGTTTCAGTTGCATGGGACAGGTGGATCCATGGCAGTCCTTCAGAACTTGCTGCTTCCTACCTTGTTGGTTTGTATAAAATATGATCTTAACTCAGTCAATCAGCAAACTCGATGTATGCCATATATACTATGGGGCCGATATTCTAAAAGCTGATGAGCAGGTACCATATCTGGCTAAAGCTATAGGCATAACTTTATCCATATATTCAATGGGATTTATGTGCATAAATCTACCACCAAATATGCATGCTTATACAAATAACATTCTCTTAACTTAGAATAGCCTTTTTCTATGAGCAGATTTTTGTGTATAAATTTTTGCACTAAGCATTGTATGTCATCACTGAGCAATAAAGTTATGCACATGCCCAGGAACTCCTCCAGCCCCATTTCTACTTATGCAGCTAGATTTTATGTACATACAGTGGTGGAAATAAGTATTTGATCCCTTGCTGATTTTGTAAGTTTGCCCACTGACAAAGACATGAGCAGCCCATAATTGAAGGGTAGGTTATTGGTAACAGTGAGAGATAGCACATCACAAATTAAATCCGGAAAATCACATTGTGGAAAGTATATGAATTTATTTGCATTCTGCAGAGGGAAATAAGTATTTGATCCCCCACCAACCAGTAAGAGATCTGGCCCCTACAGACCAGGTAGATGCTCCAAATCAACTCGTTACCTGCATGACAGACAGCTGTCGGCAATGGTCACCTGTATGAAAGACACCTGTCCACAGACTCAGTGAATCAGTCAGACTCTAACCTCTACAAAATGGCCAAGAGCAAGGAGCTGTCTAAGGATGTCAGGGACAAGATCATACACCTGCACAAGGCTGGAATGGGCTACAAAACCATCAGTAAGACGCTGGGCAAGAAGGAGACAACTGTTGGTGCCATAGTAAGAAAATGGAAGAAGTACAAAATGACTGTCAATCGACAAAGATCTGGGGCTCCACGCAAAATCTCACCTCGTGGGGTATCCTTGATCATGAGGAAGGTTAGAAATCAGCCTACAACTACAAGGGGGGAACTTGTCAATGATCTCAAGGCAGCTGGGACCACTGTCACCACGAAAACCATTGGTAACACATTATGACATAACGGATTGCAATCCTGCAGTGCCCGCAAGGTCCCCCTGCTCCGGAAGGCACATGTGACGGCCCGTCTGAAGTTTGCCAGTGAACACCTGGATGATGCCGAGAGTGATTGGGAGAAGGTGCTGTGGTCAGATGAGACAAAAATTGAGCTCTTTGGCATGAACTCAACTCGCCGTGTTTGGAGGAAGAGAAATGCTGCCTATGACCCAAAGAACACCGTCCCCACTGTCAAGCATGGAGGTGGAAATGTTATGTTTTGGGGGTGTTTCTCTGCTAAGGGCACAGGACTACTTCACCGCATCAATGGGAGAATGGATGGGGCCATGTACCGTACAATTCTGAGTGACAACCTCCTTCCCTCCGCCAGGGCCTTAAAAATGGGTCGTGGCTGGGTCTTCCAGCACGACAATGACCCAAAACATACAGCCAAGGCAACAAAGGAGTGGCTCAGGAAGAAGCACATTAGGGTCATGGAGTGGCCTAGCCAGTTACCAGACCTTAATCCCATTGAAAACTTATGGAGGGAGCTGAAGCTGCGAGTTGCCAAGCGACAGCCCAGAACTCTTAATGATTTAGAGATGATCTGCAAAGAGGAGTGGACCAAAATTCCTCCTGACATGTGTGCAAACCTCATCATCAACTACAGAATTCGTCTGACCGCTGTGCTTGCCAACAAGGGTTTTGCCACCAAGTATTAGGTCTTGTTTGCCAGAGGGATTAAATACTTATTTCCCTCTGCAGAATGCAAATAAATTCATATACTTTCCACAATGTGATTTTCCGGATTTAATTTGTGATGTGCTATCTCTCACTGTTACCAATAACCTACCCTTCAATTATGGGCTGCTCATGTCTTTGTCAGTGGGCAAACTTACAAAATCAGCAAGGGATCAAATACTTATTTCCACCACTGTATCACATTATCCCCCTGATTCTGTAAAGGTCGGCAAAAATTGCATGTGTAAATTTATGCATGTTCCTGATTTGTGCTTACAAGTTAATTGAATAAGAAGCCAATTAGTACCAAGAATTATTTTTATTTAAAAAGCAGTTATTGGCACTAATTAGATTTAATTAGGACCAACACACGTAAAGTTTTACGTGCAATCCAAGAAAGAAGGTGCGGAAATGGGAGAGTCATGAATATTTGGGGATGGAATGAGGGGGTGTCTTCAAGTTAAACATGTAACAACAGAATAATGGTGCTCCACATGTAAATTTATGCAAGGGCATTTACACCATATTTTCGCTGCTGCAAATAGCCGTGCCTAAATTTACTTATAACTCTCCGTTTAAGTGTGTATTCTATAAAGCTTAGTGAATCAGGCCCTAAATGCTTTGGAAGATGTATCTGTGTTCGGTAGTCTCACTATGACAGTAGCACATCCAAACTCAGTTTCTGGATTTTGGCCTAGTATTATATTCTGTAATGTTGACATCATGATATTTATTTCATCTCTCTACTACATTGTCTTTGTAGTATGGTATCTGGGCTTAGGGCACCATATAGCATGCGATTTTAGTATTCTGCATGGTTGTAAAGGACCTGGTATTGTTACCACCCATACTTTGCAACTAATTTTCAAGGAGAAAATATTTGTGAAACATGATAATATCGAGAAACCAGTATGCCAATTGAGCTTGCTCCCAAATGAAAACTCTGTTCCTAATTCTAGTTTAGACTCAGCAAAGTGAGTCATAATAACACAAGGTTTTGCAGAAGTATTTTTCCGGATAGAAAGGTAATTCATGTTTCTTTCTCTTTTAATTCATTTAGTTCCCCCTAGGTTTGTGGTCCAACCCAGTGATCAGGATGGAATTTATGGGAAAGCTGTGATCCTTAATTGCTCTGCGGAGGGTTACCCAGTGCCCACCATTGTCTGGAAATATTCAAAAGGTCAGTGATAGGCTGTTCAGATGGTAAAACCCAGAATCACATCACACAATATATTTGTGAGTTGCTACAATAAATTTAACTGTCCTGTATTGTACAACATGTATTTTTTTTCAAAGTTTATTTTCTTTTATTGAAAAATAACAATAGCAACAGAGTCACAGGTTATCATATATATCAAAAAACAGCCATAAATCAACCCTACAACAGATAGGGTCTCAATACAAGCACAACTCTTCAGCATCTTTCCCTAATATATCCCAAACCCCCTCCCCCCAAAGAAATTCCCTCCTCTTATTATTTAATGATCAAAGAAGGGTCTGGATTCGAAGTCCACTGAACATATGGGTCCCAAGTTTTATGATATCTTGATAGATGTCCTGTACGCATAGCTGTCAATTTAGACATCAGATGAATATAGTCCAACTTATGTAAAATCGCTCGAAGACCAGGGAGGTGGGGGCTCCTCCATGCTGCCACCAGAACTAACTTGCTTGCTACAAACATTTGTGAGACAAGGCAATGAGTAGGCTTCTTCACCTCTCGAGGTTTAAAGTGGAGAAGACAATAGTCCATTTTCAGTTAATAATTAACATTTGTTACACTGAAAACAAGCTTCAAAACCCTGGTCCAGAATGTCTGGGCATGAGGGCAGGACCACCAAATATGGAACATGTCTCCCTCCAGCCCACATTAGCGCCAGCATAGAGCTGACCCTTGATGAAACATCTTCGCCAAACGTTGAGGGGTGTAATACCAACAGTAAAGTATTCTGTAGCCATTTTCCACCAGGGCGTTGGAGGTGGACACCTGAAGCAATGACGGAAAAACCTGTTCCCACTGTGCATAGTCATTGGACACCACCAGGGCGTTTCCCCACTTTGATAGATAGTATACAAGGGCCTACGATATGTGGCAGGAGGTTTGGCCAGATGGTCCTTCAGAATTTTTGTGGACTAGAATTTTTTTATTTATTTTATTTATTTATTTATTGCATTTGTATCCCACATTTTCCCACCTATTTGCAGGCTCAATGTGGCTTACACAGTTTTGTTATGACATTGTCATTCCAGGATATCAGATACAATTAGTAATGTACAGAGATTAAGTATCCAACTACATACCCCAGGTCTGTTTTTTTTTTTTTTTGTTCATACCGGAACTGGCTAACACCGTTACGGTACTATGTAAGCCACATTGAGCCTGCAAATAGGTGGGAAAATGTGGGATACAAATGTAACAAATAATAATAATAATTTATTTCCTGGTTGCCCAGATTTAGGACCATTTTCTAAACCATTCCACAAGCTTCGCTGGAACCTTCCTTATGTTGTCCAGACCTTCCAGGGTGGAAGACCTATTGCAGATTTTGGTATCTACAAAGAGGCAGACCTTTCCCAACAGCCCTTCTGCAGTATTGCTTACAGAAATGTTGAAAAGTACTGCTCCAAAGACTAATCTCTGTGGTACACCACTGGTATCACCCCTATACTCCATTTATCTGCTACTCAATCATTTTCTGACCAAGCCAGCCACTTTAGGACCAATAGCAAGGACACTCAGTGTACGAGTCACCTATGTGGAATCCTGTCAAAGACCTTGCTAAAATCTAAGGGATCGATATTGAGCCCATAGTGGTAAGCAGCTTGTAAGCCTCTCACTGCTGCGGGCTGAATTAATCCTGGATATTCAATGCTGTTCATGTTCGACCTCAGGTATTGAATATCTAGGTTAGTGGGGCACATGGAACTTAACCGAGCACCAGCCAATATTCAGACTGGTGCCCAGTTAAATCAGCAGATAAAGTTAGTTCATTGTTTATTTTCAGCTGTTCTTTTGACTAGTATTTTGGGTTCTGTCATAGGTGCTGGGGTGCCACAGTTCCAGCCCATTGCCTTGAATGGCCGGCTTCAGGTGCTCACTAATGGCTCCCTGTTGATTAAGCACGTCCTGGAGGAGGACAGCGGTTATTACCTCTGCAAGGTCAGCAATGATGTGGGAGCAGATGTCAGCAAATCCATGTACCTCACGGTTAAAAGTAAGAACTCGAAACACCCCTATTTCTTCCTATCCTGCTGCTGATCTAGATTGCTCTGTTCTTATATCCTAGATTAGGGTTGCCAGCCTAATGCCTTGTTATCCTCCAAAGTTATTCCAGTCCAGATTTTCTAACTTCCATCCCTATACAATCCTAGCCCCTTGGAATGGAATAGAGAACAGAGAAAGCTGGAACAAAATCAAAATCTCATGATGACATAGAGTTAATTTGACAGTGCTGTTCTAGGCTGACTGATGGGAAAGTGAGAATTACTATTGTCTATGAGTCTGTGCTGAAATTGTAAAGAGAATGCTAAATTCACCCTTCTGCCTTACTCTCTGGTGCTGCATGACTTTGTATGTATTTGTTCACTTAACAGTGCTTGCTAGCCCATTTTTCAAAATAAAATCACAGTGGAGTACAGACAATATAAAATACAAATCAATAGAGAACAAATCAATAAAGCATAAACCCCTCACCAGCAGTGTGCTGGAATAGGCTCTCAGGCTCGCGACAGCTGTTAAGTTTTTAAGAATTTGGGGAGCCAGTTGTTAAATTACACCCCTCCCCATGACTGCTTTAACAACTGGTTCCCAAAATGTGGGCTTGGCTTTCCTAATGAATTCTCTTTTTCTCCGAGGACATGTCCACGTCGGCCCAGGAAGCGGCAAATTTTTTGCAAGCAAAAAAGAAAAGGTTTTGCCAGAGTCTTCTGGTGCACGATCAGCGTGCACTGCGCATGTGCGGATGACTTCCCGCCCATTGTGTGAGCGTATCTGTTCAGTTTTCTTTTCTCCGCGTTGAGGTGCGGTAGGTTTTTATCTGCTCTCCTCTCTCAGGCCTAGGAAAGAGTCTTTGCGAGTGTTCGCTATTTTTTCTTTATTCTTTCTTTATTGTCAGTTAAAAAAAAAAGTTCCTGTAGTGTTTTCTCTTTAGATTTTTTTCACTTTTTAAAGTTTCCTTTATTTTTTCGACGCGGCCGGCTTAGTCTCTTCTTTTGTGTCCCTTTTTCTTTTAACAGGCACAATCGCGTCATTTGATTTCACCAAAGACGTTTTCCCTTCCATGTCATCGAAGACACGCAGCGGCTTCAAACGTTGTACTCGGTGCAACCGGACCATCTCAGGTACCAATACCCACGCCTAGTGTATCCAGTGCCTTGGTCCCAGCCCGACCATAGCCCAGCCGCTTGTATTCTGTGTCTTCGTATGAAGAAATGGATCCAAGCGTCTCGAGAAGTGCAATGAAAAAAGCTTTTTGGGGCTCGGTCCGGTCCTTTGACATTGGTACCGAGGTGGTGGCGTCGCCATTGGAAGGAGCATCAACGTCGAGACCAGAGGTAATGGCTGCTGATAGACCAGTTCGCACTGGGAGCAGTGAGGCGTCGAGTGGGTCTCCTCCTGCCTCGAGGCCTCCTGTTATGCAGGTCCCCGGGACCAAACTTCATCGGATCCAGCCCCGTGGAAACGTGAGGATTCCACGTCTTCATCGGTATTGAGGAGTCTCGATGACGGGCGTCGAGCGAAGGCGAAGAAACACCGTCATCATTCTCCAACTCATGGTGCTGGGAGCTCTGGGATGTCGAGAGAGTCAGCACCCGAGAAACGTCGCAGAGAGGATTACTCTCCCTCTATACAGGAGGTGCCGATGCGTTGGTCTTCTAGCAGCCCGGTACCTGCTCCCGAGCCTCCACAGATTCTGACACCGTCTGTTTCACCGACTCCTCAGCCTTCTGAATGGTGTCTCTCGACGAGTGCATCCGGGCCTTGTTTCCAGAACTTCTGGAAGGACTGCTACGTCACTCAGCTTCGGTGTCGGGGGTGCTTGCACCTTCTGTACCATCTGCTGCAGCAGTGTCTGGCCCTTCTCCTGCGGTGTGGTCCCCGACAGTGGTGCTGCCTGCGGCATCAGCGTTGGCTGTCACCCAGGTCGACTGCCATTCAACATTTGTGGAGGAAGCTTCCCTGCAGTCCGAGTGGCCGTCAGCCTCTCGACATCGCCATCGAGGACATCGTTCCTCGGCGTTGAGGCAGGTTCAGTGTCAAAGTACCTTAAGGGAGGCGACCCTCAGGGGAGGAATGCTGGCAGGGCCGTGCCAACACAGTAAGCGAGGTAAGCAACACCGACCACTAGAGGGCACCACTCACGAGCGGAGGAGTGGCCTAGTGGTTAGGGTGGTGGACTTTGGTCCTGGGGAACTGAGGAACTGAGTTCAATTCCCGGCACAGGCTGCTCCTTGTGACTCTGGGCAAGTCACTTAACCCTCCATTGCCCGCTGCATAGAGCCTGCCATGAGTGGGAAAGCGCGGGGTACAAATGTAACAAAAAAAAAAATCTTTTACCTGAAGTTGTGATTCTCCTCTCTCCCCTGCCCTTCCCCGCATCAGGAAGGGAAGGTAGCCCAGCAGTGCTGAGACAGACATGCTGCTCTGCTAAAGCTGCTTCAAAGAGTACAACCAGCAGCTATTTATGGCTTTGGTGTGTGAACAACTTTCATTCAGGGTGAGCTGGAACAACATTCAAATTAAAGAGAACAGGTTTGGAGGCAGGTGTGCAAGTGAGACTGGGGAGAAATAAAAAATAAATAGTGTAATTGTTATCTGTAAGTGGTTCAAAGTTTTTGTTTTTTGAGCATGTACACTGAGAGGAGGGCATGACTGCAATGATGTGTACATAATTATCATAGCTACAGCTAAAATCCATTTAATTGGCTGAGGTTCAAAGAGGAAGTTTAGCTGACGTATAGTGTAGAATAGCTGGTAAGTAAAAATCTGATTGCTTTTTTTGTGTGTTTGTTTTTATATAAAACATTCTGCTTGGATAGGGAGAGTTTGTGATATTTGAAAATACATTTTGCTTTAATGAAATTGCTAAACTTTAGAGTCAGAGACTTATCAATGAGGGATACATACAGTGGAAAGGAAGCCCTGGAAACAGAGTTAAGAGGACAGATACCAGCAACAGAATCAGATACTGGGCCAGCATGATCAGAAAAAGAAAGTCACCAGCCAACAAAGGTAGAAAAAAAATTGTTTTATTTTCATTTTAGTGTTTGGAATATGTCCACTTTGAGAATTTACATCTGCTATCTTATTTTGCAATGTATAGCAGTCTCCAAGAGACTGGGCTCCCAGTGAGCCAGGGAGGTCAGACTGTGTAAATGAGATGAAGAGACCCCCCCCCCCCCCTGTAACAAAGACAGGAACATGCATAATCAAAGCTTAGGTCTCTGCAGTTACAAGGGCTGGCCATTCCTAATTATGCTAATAGTTTTTAATAGGCTAAGTCCCACTGAAAAGCCTCTTTATAAAGGCAGAGCTTTCTCTGGAGAGCAGTGTTAAGAAACAGCAGGAATTGTGTTTATTTTTTTAAACTGCTTTCCTGTGTAAGCTAATTTACAGTTTTCTAGAATATGCTTGACATTGAAGGGTGTGGTAGACCCTTTTGTCAGGTCTGGCTGGGCCTGTAGTTTTCAGTCTAAAGGAAAGACAGATAGCAATGGAGAAACATCTAATGAAAAAGCGAGATGGGGGGGGGGCACCAACTGATAGTCTGCAGGGGGGCACCAGAGACCCTTGGCACGGCCCTGAATGCTGGCTTCGGCCTAACCCCTGGTAAGCCTTTCCTCAGCTGAGAGGTGCCCAGCTCTACCACCGGCTGCCTTTCAGGTGCTGTGGAGGACTTGCAGCTCATCTGCATATCCTTACAGTCTTCTCCGGGGGTGACACCCAGGTCCACTCCGATCCACTCAGGGCCTCCGCTCTAGGTGCTCAGCGCTCCCACCAGGTGCTGTGGAGGACTTGCAGCCCTTCTGCATTTCCTCACAGCTGTATCCGAGGTGACTCCAGGTCCACCCTGATCTTCCCAGGGCCCTCGCTCCAAGTGCACAGAGTTTCCAGGTGCTTTTTGGCTAGGATCAGGCGACCCTTAGGGGGAGGAATGCTGGCTTCAGCCTAACCCCTGGTAAGCCTTTCCTCAGCTGAGAGGTGCCCAGCTCTACCACCGACTGCCTTTCAGGTGCTGTGGAGGACTTGCAGTTCATCTGCATATCCTTACAGCCTTCTCCGGGGTGACACCCAGGTTCACTCCGATCCACTCAGGGCCTCTGCTCTAGGTGCTACGCGCCTAATGGCGCGCGGGTCATTTTTCTCTCTACGTCTAACATTCTTCCCAGTTGCTAAAGTACCTCAGTCGTTTATGGCCCCTATTCACATTCTCTTCCTAGCCCTGTCCCTTCCTAATCTTTTCCCTCACCCCCTACCTCTCTCCGCTACAGGAACTCACTGCCCATCCATCGACTTCATCACCTCACCTTCTCTCCTACCCTCTTCCTCCCTCTTGGCTTTTAATCTCCGTCTCTTTCTTCCCTCCATTTTGCCTTCCCCATTCCACCTAAATACCTCTCGCCTTCGACGCATTCGTGGCCACACCTCTCCTACTCTTCTCCGCTCTCTTTTACTCCTTCTCTTACTCTCAGCCGGTGACATCAATCCCAATCCTGGCCCTCCTCACCAACTATTATCCCAACTCTATAGATCTCACCGCGACCTCTCTAACCTCATCTCTATTCCTCTACTCCCCTCCTCTTCTCTGCCCTTCTCTTGCGCCCTATGGAATGCCTGCTCTATCTGTAACAAACTCCCCTATATCCAGGACCTCTTTATCTCACATCACCTCCATCTGCTCGCCATAACAGAAACCTGGCTCTGCCCTGATGACTCTGTTTCAGTCGCAGCCCTCTGCCATGGCGGTTATCTTTTTTCACATACTCCTCGCCTTGCTGGCCGCAGGGGCGGTGTTGGATTACTTCTCTCTCCCTCCTCCAGATTTCAACCCCTTCTTCCACCTCAATCTCACTGTTTTTCCTCCTTTGAAGTCCACTCTATCCATCTTTTCTCTCCTCTGCCTCTTCGAATAGCGGTCATTTATCGTCCCCCTGATAAGTCCCTTTCATCCTTTCTCAGTGACTTTGATGCCTGGCTTGCCTTCTTCCATGATCCTTCCTCCCCCTCTCTCATCCTTGGTGACTTTAATATTCCTGCTAATGATCCTTCCAACTCTTATATTTCCAAGTTACTCGCTTTAACATCCTCCTTTAATCTCCAACTATGCTCCACCTTCCCCACTCATCAAAATGGTCACTGTCTTGATCTCATCTTCTCCTCTAACTGTTCACCCTCTAGTTTCCTTGCCTCTGATCTTCCCCTCTCTGATCACCATCTTTTAATTTTCACAATTAAATCTCCTCCCTCCCAGTCCCGTCCTATCTTATCTAATTTATCTAGGAATCTTCACGATATTGACCCTTCATCTCTATCCTCCCATGTTTCAAACCTCCTCTCTACTGTGGCACCATCCACGTCTGTCAACGAGGCTGTTTCTTCTTACAACAATACTCTATCCTCTGCCTTTGGCACTCTTGCACCTTTGATGACCCGCCCTGTAAGGCGTACAAAACCCCAACCTTGGCTGACTTCTAATATCCGCTACCTACGTTCTTGTACCCGCTCCGCCAAATCCCTCTGGCTCTGACTGATTTCTTATACTTTAAGTTCATGCTGACCTCCTTCCAATCTGCTCTTTTACGCGCCAAACAGGATTATTATATCCAACTGACCAACTCTCTTGGCTCTAACCCTCGACTTCTCTTCACCACATTGAACTCTCTCCTCAAGGTGCCCCCTCCCCCAACTCCCCCTTCATTATCTCCTCAGACTCTTGCTGAATTCTTTCACGACAAGGTTCAAAAGATAAACCTTGAATTCTCTACCTCGCCACCTCTCCCTCCACTAGTCTGTTCCCCTCTCTCTCCTTCCCCTCATTCCTTTTCCTCCTTTCCTGGTTACTATAGAGGAAACTACACTGCTTCTTTCTTCCTCAAAATGTACCACTTGTTCCTCTGATCCCATTCCCACCCACCTTCTTAATGCCATCTCACCTGCTCTTATTCCTTTTATCTGTCACATTCCCAACCTCTCACTTTTCACTGCAGCTGTCCCTACTGCCTTTAAACATGCTGTGGTCACACCTCTCCTTAAGAAGCCTTCACTTGACCCTACTTGTTCCTCTAATTACCGACCCATCTCCATCCTCCCCTTTCTCTCCAAATTACTTGAGCATGCTGTTCACCACCGCTGCCTTGATTTTCTCTCCTCACATGCTATTCTTGACCCACTACAATCTGGTTTTCGCCCTCTCCACTCAACCAAAACTGCGCTTACTAAAGTCTCCAATAACCTATTACTTGCTAAATCCAGAGGTCAATATTCCATCCTCATTCTTCTTAATCTTTCCGCTGCTTTTGACACTGTCGATCACAGCATACTTCTCGATACCCTGTCCTCACTTGGATTCCAGGGCTCTGTCCTTTCCTGGTTCTCTTCCTAGCTCTCCCTCCGCACCTTTAGTGTTCACTCTGGTGGATCCTCTTCTACTTCTATCCCTCTGCCTGTCGGCGTACATCAGGGTTCTGTTCTTGGTCCCCTCCTCTTTTCTATCTACACTTCTTCCCTTGGTTCATTAATCTCATCCCATGGTTTTTCCTACCATCTCTATGCTGATGACTCCCAGATCTACCTTTCGACCCCTGATATCTCACCTTGCATCCAAACCAAAGTTTCAGCGTGCTTGTCTGACATTGCTGTCTGGATGTCTCAATGCCACCTGAAATTAAATATGACCAAAACCGAGCTTCTCATTTCCCCTCCCCCCCCCCCCAAACCCAGCTCCCCGCTCCCCCAATTTTCTATTTCTGTTGATGGCTCTCTCATTCTCCCTGTCTCCTCAGCTCCAAACCTTGGGGTCATCTTTAACTTTTCTCTTTCCTTCTCTGCTCATATCCAGCTCTCACGGCCTGGATGTTGAGAACTTAGAATTTGCCTCCTTGGGTCTTTCAGAGGGTGCCTCCCGAGTCTTGCTTGTTTCCAGGGAAGATTCCACGAGAAGGTGTACTCTTTCAAATGGAGGAGGTTTGCCGTCTGGTTTGACAGCAAGGCCGTAGACCCTCTTTCTTGTCCTACACAGACCCTGCTTGAATACCTTCTAAACCTATCAGAGTCTGGTCTCAAGACCAACTCTGTAAGGGTTCACCTTAGTGCAATTAGTGCTTTTCATCCCCGTGTAGAGGGTAAGCCTATCTCTGGACAGCCTTTAGTTGTTCGCTTTATGAGAGGTTTGTTTTTGTCAGCGCCCCCAGTCAAACCTGCGCCAGTGTCATGGGATCTCAATGTCATTCTCACCCAGCTGATGAAAGCTCCTTTTGAGCCACTGAATTCCTGCCATCTGAAATCCTTGACCTGTAAGGTCATTTTCTTGGTGGCTGTTACTTCAGCTCGTAGGGTCAGTGAGCTTCAGGCCTTAGTAGTGCACCTTATATCAAGTTCCATCACAACAGAGTAGTCCTCCACACACACCCTAAGTTCCTGCCAAAGGTGGCGTTGAAGTTCCATGTGAACCAGTCAATTGGCTTGCCAACATTCTTTCCCCGTCCTCATACCCACCCTAGTGAAAGCAATTTGCATACCTTGAACTGCAAGAGAGCATTGGCCTTTTACGTGGAGCGGATGAAACCCTTCAGACAGTCCGCCCAGTTGTTTGTTTCTTTCGACTCTAACAGGAGGGGAGTCACCATCGGATAACGCAGAATCTCCAATTGGCTAGCAGATTGCATTTCCTTTACTTATGCCCAAGCTGGGCTGACTCTGGAGGGCCATGTCACGGCTCATGATGTTAGAGCCATGGCGGCGTCAGTGACTCACTTAAAGTCAGCCTCCATTGAAGAAATTTGCAAGGCTGCAACGTGGTCTTCCGTCCACACATTCACATCTCACTACTGCCTTCAGCAGGATACCCGATGCGACAGTAGGTTTGGGCAGTCAGTGCTGCAGAATCTGTTTGGGGTTTAGACCCATTTTTGTTCTGTTCCAGGCTGCACTCTCAGTTAGTTTATGGTTTCAGGTCAATCTATGTTATGCCTTCACCGTTGCGAGGACCAATTGACCAATGTTCATTGTTTTGAGTGAGCCTGGTTGCTAGGGATACTCCATATGTGAGAACAAGCAGCTTACCTGTAGCAGGTATTCTCCGAGGACAGCAGGCTGATTGTTCTCACAAACCCGCCCACCTCCCCTTTGGAGTTGTTGTTGTTTCTTTGTTTCTATGCTTTTTCATTTAACTGAACAGACACGCTCACGCGGACTCTGGCAAAACTTTTTCTTTTTTGCTTGCAAAAAATTTGCTGCTTCCTGGGCCAATGTGGACATCGACCCACATGTGAGAACAATCAGCCTGCTGTCCTCGGAGAATACCTGCTACAGGTAAGTATCTTTGCTTACTTTGCTGGTGGGGATGCTGAGCCCAGCCAAGTAAATAGATTGCTGCTGGTACCAGCTCCTTGTTTCCAGCTCTGAGCAGCAGGCTGTGACTTCTCATGCATGCGAGAGAAGTCCCAGCATGCTGTTCAGAGCCAGAAGCAAGCAGCGGGGAGTGGTAGCAGTCCATTTATTGGCTGGTGGGGCTCAGCATCCCTGCAAGCAAAGGTATGCCTAGCATGCCCGCACGAGGGGGAGGGGGTTGAAAGAGGCATGCGTTGCCCCTGCCAGTCCACCCATGAGCGTCCCCTTCCAGATTGCAAGGATGGCTACGTCCAAAGACAGAGCCCGTTGTTAAAAATTTACAAGCACACCCCTGTCCCTCACTTTGATGTCCCAAGTCCAGCAATCTATGCCTTTAAACTCCCCAATAACAGTAACTTCATCTCAATAACGCCATTACTGCTCTTAAGTAAAGCCTGCTCAAACAGTCTTTGTTTGTAATAGGGCTGCAAGTTAATCACAGTTAACTCTGTGATTAATATATTAATTATTAATCATGATTTTAAAAAATAATCACTTTGCAACATCTCCTGTCTCCTTCATCTGCTCTCCCACTCCCAACCCTTGTCCATGGTTTAGTCTGGCATTTTTCCCCCTACCTGATTCAACATCACCCCCCCCCCCCCCCCCCCATGCTGGTGTACCTTAAATGTGGTGTTTTATACGCTGCCTACAGCATGGTTCAAAGCTTTCTCTCTGACCTATTCTACCTATGCAAACACAGGAAGTGATGTCTGAGGATGTAGGATGGGTTAGAAGGAAAGCTTTGGAGCAGACGGTATGCATGCATATGTGCAACATTGTTGCTGTTGGGGACTGAACAGAAGACCATCTTTAAGGTAGATTGATAGTGGGAGGGGGATTGAGATGGGAGCAGATGCTGAACCCCAGGAGGAGGGAGGGAAGTGAGCTGCAGATCCACAAACAGAACTGGAGGGGCCACCAATGGAAGCTATGACCAAGGTGGTAAGCAACACCAAATTTGTGTCGCTGTTCATGGGGATGGAGGGGGGGGGGGGGGGAGAGGTGCTGGCCAGTGAAAGAAGGGAAGAGAGAGAGAGAGAGAGAGAGATAATGGAACCAGGCAAGAAAGAGAAATAATGGACTTGGAGGAAGAGAAAGGGATTGAGATGTTGGACTTGCGGGTTGGAGGGAAGGAGATTATCAGTCCTTTGGGGAGGGGAAGTGGGATGGAATTTGATTTGTAAACCACTTTGATTGTAAGCACATAAAGGTAGTATATTATATACAGGTACTTATTTTATACTTGGGGCAATGGAGGGTTAAATGACTTGCCCAGAGTCACAAGGAACTCCAGTGGGAAATAAATACCTTTAATTGCACGATTAATTGCGATTACAATTTTTAATCAAATTGCAACCCTAGTTAGTAAAAGTTTTTAAATGCTGCATTTTAAAGAGTGCTCTCTTTTTAAAATAATTAAAAAACAGAGCAAGAGAGAGAATAATCATTAACTGTATTATTCTTTATTTGCATTTGCTATACCGCTTTGACTAAAACGTAGAACCAAGAGGTTTACAAAATAAAACAAACACAAAAATCGGAAAAGAACTACTATTAGGATAGTGGGGGAGCAGGCCACAAAAACAAACAACTCATAAACCCAGTGACACAAGAGAAAGCAGAAATATGAATCATGATGAGCATAGCAGCAAACAAAGATGGAACAGCCAACAAATGCTGCTGTGAGGATTGCAAGGTGAGTTCTGATCTATAAAATTGCAAGGGCTCCATCACACAGACAATGCACATCTTTCTGCTCTGATAGTTTACTAATAAAGAGCATGTAAAGTCATTAACTAGTAGCATGGCTTGTAAAACTCAACTTCTGCATTTCCTTGATTGGTGTCTCACACACTGTCTGACCAAGTTATGAACTAGGAAAGCACAGAAAAAGTTGAACAATGTAGCTAGGTGTCTTTATCCATTTTCACATGGAAGTGACTTTGGAGTCATATATGAAGTCAACCAAAAAATGTTTCATTACAAAGTGACTTTTATCACCATGTAGTGCATGCACAGGATTACTGCATCTTCTCTGTAGGAAGCTTATGTCAAGAATACACAATGCATACTAATATGCACTCTCTAGAGAAATTAAAAGTAATGGTCTAGGTGAATGGGGGGCGGGGGGGGGGCTTCAGACTATATGCACAGTATGGGACAGGGACATCACTCCAGGCTTCTAACCCCTGGGGCTAGGCTGGGTGAGGGAAAGCAAACTTTCTGTGTGAGCTGTTCTCTTCCTGTGCTGCATTAATCTTTTCAGCCCACTCTAAGAAGTTATCAACCTCAACATGCTCTTAGATTATCTCAAAAGCAGCTACTTGATGTCCCATTTTTTTAGGCAGGTTCACTTATTCTATATTTTATGTTAATGGCCCTAAATTATGGTAAAGCTTGCCTATTGAACTTGGTCCTTGCAGAACATTGTTCAGTTTAAGAGAGAATTAAAAACCTGTATGTTCATTCAAGCATATGGATATTTAGTCTAATACTGTATTGTATATATATATTTAAGTTGCAGTATTACATGGTTTACTATTAGTTTTTTTTTATTACGTGTTTTTGTTTGTATTATTGTATTTTACTTTGTATGCAATTTTGTTCCCTGCTTAAAATGACAGATGTAGAGGGGCATAATCAAAAGGGGCGCCCAAGTTTTCCTGAGGACGTCCTCGCAGGACGTCCTGGCGAAGGGGCGGGGAAACCCGTATTATCGAAACAAGATAGGTGTCCATCTTTCGTTTTGATAATACGGTCGGGGACGCCCAAATCGCGAAATTTAGGTCGACCTTAGAGATGGTTGTCCCCGATTTTCGGCCATAATGGAAACCCAGGACGCCCATCTCAGAAACTACCAAATCCAAGCCATTTGGTCGTGGGAGGAGCCAGCATTCAAAGTGCACTGGTCCCCCTGACATGCCAGGACGCCAGCTGGGCACCCTAGGGGGCACTGCAGTGGACTTCAGAAATTGCTTACAGGTGCATAGCTCCGTTACCTTGTGTGCTGAGCCGCCCAACCCCCCCCCCCCCAAAACCCACTCCCCACAACTGTACACCACTACCATAGCTGTAAGGGGTGAAGGGGGGGCACCTAGATGTGGGTACAGTGGGTTTCTGGTGGGGTTTGGAGGGCTTACATTTACCACCACAAGTGTAACAGGTAGGGGGGGGGGGATGGGCCCGGGTCCGCCTGCCTGAAGTGCACTGCACCCACTAAAACTGCTCCAGGGTTCTGCATACTGCTGTCATGGAGCTGGGTATGACATTTGAGGCTGGCAAAAAATATTTAAAAAGTTTTTTTTTTAGGGTGGGAGGGGGTTTATGACCACTGGGGGGAGTAAGGGGAGGTCATCCCCGATTCCCTCCAGTGGTCATCTGGTCAGTTCGGGCACCTTTTTGAGGCTTGGTCATAAAAAAAAATGGTCCAAGTAAAGTCGGCCAAGTGCTCGTCAGGGACGCCCTTCTTTTTTCCATTAGTGGTCGAGGACGCTCGTGTGTTAGGCACGCCCCAGTCCCGCCTTCGCTATGCTTTCAACACGCCCCCGTGAACTTTGGTCGTCCCCGGGCCGGAAAGCAGTTGAGGACTCCCAAAATCGGCTTTCGATTATGCCGATTTGGGCGACCCTGGGAGAAGGACGCCCATCTCCCGATTTGTGTCGAAAGATGGGCGCCCTTCTGTTTTGAAAATAAGCCTGATAGTAGGCTAGAAATAAAGTTTTATTATTATATTATTATTAATAAAAAGAGCAGTAGTGCAGCCAATAGACTCAAAACAATTTTATTATTATAAATAAATATATATATTAAAATGTGGCTCAGACTTTAAATATTTATTTAGATTTTGCTCACACCTTTTTCAGCAGTAGCTCAAGGTGAGTTACATTCAGGTACACTGCACATTTCTCTGTCCCAGGAGGGCTCACAATCTAAGCTTGTACTTGAGGCAATGGAGAGTTAAGTGACTTGCCCAACATCACAAGGAGCAGCAGTGGGATTTGAACCAGCCACTTCTGGATTATCAGACCTGTGCTCTAACCACTAGGCCACTCCTCCACTCCGTGATATGAGTGTTTAACCATCCCAACATGTTTTAGCATCGCAGCACCTGCATCAGAGACAATTTCAAATTTTATTGCAAGTCAGATCTTCACATATATATCCAAGGTGATGCATGTGGGGAAAAAGAACCCGAATTATAGCTACGTCATGCAAGGTTCCACATTGGGAGTTATGGACCAAGAAAGGGATCTGGGTGTTGTCGTCCATAATACACTGAAACCTTCTGCTCAGTGTGCTGCTGCGGCTAGGAAAGCGAATAGAATGTTGGGTATTATTAGGAAAGGTATGGAAAACAGGTGTGAGGATGTTATAATGCCGTTGTATCGCTCCATGGTGCGACCGCACCATGAGTATTGTATTCAATTCTGGTCGCCGCATCTCAAGAAAGATATAGTAGAATTGGAAAAGGTGCAGCGAAGGGCGACTAAAATGATAGCGGGGATGGGATGACTCCCTATGAAGAAAGACTAAGGATGCTAGGGCTTTTCAGCTTGGAGAAAAGACGACTGAGGGGAGACATGATAGAGGTATATAAAATAATGAGTGGAGTGGAACAGGTGGATGTGAAGCGTCTGTTCACGCTTTCCAAAAATACTAGGACTAGGGGGCATGCGATGAAACTACAGTGTAGTAAATGTAAAACAAATTGGAAAAAATGTTTCTTCACCCAACGCATAATTAAACTCTGGAATTCGTTGCCGGAGAACGTGGTGAAGGCGGTTAGCTTAGCAGAGTTTAAAAAGGGGTT